>NC_086317.1:313056978-313716145 GCF_036172605.1 Pelobates fuscus | reverse complement strand
CTACTTGACCAGATCTTGAAATCGCAACATCTAGCTCCCGGAAACACTCCTGAGGGAAGAAACTTTGTTCCTCCTGAACTTCAACTGGAGCTCTTACAATGTTTTCATGAAAGTAAAATAGCTGGTCATCCTGGTATTCGCAAGACGTACTCTCTGATATCCAAGGATTTCTGGTGGCCTTCACTTCGTAAGGATATTGAGGAGTTCGTTGCAGCTTGTGAGACTTGTGCCAAGACTAAACTATCTCATGCATCCCCATGTGGCCTGTTACACCCCTTGGACATTCCTGAGAAACCTTGGTCCTGTTTGTCCATTGACTTTATCGTTGATTTGCCTGCTTCCAAAAGACAGACTGTTATCCTCACGGTGGTGGATAGATTTACCAAGATGGCCCATTTCGTGCCACTACCCAAACTTCCGACTTCTCCTGAATTGGCGGAGATTTTTGCGAGAGAAGTTTTTCGTCTACATGGGATCCCTTCAGAAATTGTTTCTGATAGAGGCTCTCAATTTGTCTCACGTTTCTGGAGATCCTTTTGTTCTCAAATGGGCATCAAATTGAACTTTTCCTCTGCCTATCACCCTCAGTCTAACGGAGCTGCTGAACGTACTAATCAAAAGATCGAACAGTATCTGCGTTGCTTTGTTTCCGAACACCAGGACGATTGGGTCGGTCTGATTCCTTGGGCGGAGTTCGCACACAATAACCTTGTTTGCGATTCAACTCGCTCTAGCCCTTTCTTCATGAACTATGGCTTTCATCCTTCGATTTTTCCTTCGGTTTCCTCTTCTCAGGGGATACCGTCGGTTGATGATCATGTCGCCAACCTGAAGAAATTATGGGACCAGACTCGACAAATTCTATTACATAGTTCCTCGCTGTTCAAGAAACACGCTGACAAACATAGAAGAGCGGCTCCTGTTTTTGTTCCTGGGGATAGGGTATGGTTGAGTACTAAGAATATTCGCCTAAAAGTTCCGTCCATGAAATTTGCTCCTCGTTACATAGGCCCTTACAGGGTTCTCACTCGTATCAATCCGGTTGCGTATCGCCTTGCTCTGCCACCTGCCTTACGCATTCCTAACTCTTTTCATGTCTCCTTGTTGAAACCCCTCATTTGCAACAAATTCTCTTCTAAGATCTCCTCGCCTCGTCCTGTTCAGGTGGAGGGTCGGGAAGAGTACGAGGTCAACTCCATCATTGACTCCAGAATTTCAAGGGGAGAATTGCAATATCTGGTCAACTGGAAGGGATATGGTCCTGAGGAGAGGAGTTGGGTACCTCAGGAGGACGTCCATGCTTCTCGCCTTCGCAGAGCATTTCACCTTCGCTTCCCATCTCGCCCCGGTTCATTCCGCCCGGTGGGCGTATCTGAGAGGGGGGGTACTGTCAGGGTACCTGAGGCCTCTACCTCTAAGGGAGGTAGAGACTTGGTGGTGTATCCGTCCAGGCGAGCTGTTTCCTCCGTTCCTCGCGGTTCATCCAGTCACTTAAACACCGGCCGCGAGGAATCCACGTCCTTTTCTAGCAGGACGCTCAATACGTGACGTCATGACGCTAGCACGAGCAATCTGTCACTCAAGTGTCCGATATCCAATCGGTACTTGTCAGAGGCGTGATTTCCATCCAGAGCCAGGGTATTTAAGCTTACTCCTTACTTCAGCTCATTGCCCTGTCGTGGTTCTAGCTTGTCTAGTCACTCAGTGCTCTGGTATTCTAGTTTGCTTCATTGGTTTTGACTCGGCTCGTTGTACTACCCTGTTTCTCTGTTATCCCTTGACCCGGCTTGTCTCTCGCTTATCTGTCTTCTCGTTCCCTCGACCTCGGCTTGCCTCTGACTATTCTTTACTCTCGGTACGTTAGTCCGGCCATTCTAAGGCCCGGTATACGTACCTTTCCACTCTTTGTACTCTGCGTGTTGGATCCCTGTCCCGATCCTGACAGTTTCCTACTTTGATCATTTTAGCCAACACAATTTGAAGGTCAGTGTTTAGTTCTCATTGTTTAGTAAACAGACCCTTAGTAGTATATTCAGTGCTAGACAACACCTATGTTAGTATCAACCATTTTCACTGACAAACACTTTCCTGTCAAACGCCCATTACAGAATGTCTTTAAAGGTGACACACAGCATTCTGTGAAGAAACAGGATGTGTTTCACAGAAACGTATCCAGTACTTATCCTGTTTTATTTCCTGAGGGCAGCAAAGATGAAGGTAAGCTATTTTTATTACAGTGTGGTACTATTTATTTATTTATTTATTTTATTTTTTTTAATGGGCACTTAAGTCTGGAGTTATGTATGTACCCCCTTTTAAAATATTATAGAACTAATGCATTAAAACAAACAAACAATATTAAGGAGGCATTCTAAGAACTATAGCCACACCAACTAACTGTAATGGCTATGGTGTCTGCAATTCATATAGTTGTCTGTAAAGCCATTTTTGAGTGATTTGACGCAAGTCAACAGTCACCCAGGCATGTCAGCTAAAGAATATTGTTAAAACATTTATATTTCTTAAGCGTAATTGTAACTCATGCAATAGCTGTGTGGGGAGTGATGAGCCATGGGGAACCCTCAGTTTGTGTTAAACCACGTGAGTGGTTTGGCACAAAGTCAGTTGACGGGGTTACGAAAATGTGGGAATAAGCACTCCAGCAGCCTAGTAGATTTAGTTAGCATTCCTTTTAAAATAAAAAATAAATAAAAAATATACATCATAATTCCTCTTTTTTGCTGCAGATCTAAGATCTATCTAGCTACGATTTATCAGTGAATCTCAGATTGCATTCAGCTGGAGTGCTGTGCATATACCATTAGCCCCTAAACAGTAGAGGTTTATGGAATATGTAGTGTATCAGTTACAAGAACTTTCATTCATGTAAGTACGTGAATGAAGTTACTTAAATGTGAACATTGGAAGTGAAGATACAAATAGATTGCCATCAGAATACATTTTATTTTTATTTCCAAATTGAAAGAAGGTGTTTAAGTTGCAATGTGTAGTCAGTGATTCTAATTAATTCTATAGCCACTGTAGTAATAGTCTGACAATAATTTTATTTCAGTTTTGACGGAGGAGTCTAGGAATCTTGAAAACCTGAAGATGGCCACTGCAGAAGGATTGCAAAACAGTAGTCACATTGCTGAAAAAGATGAACAAGAGGTGATGATCACAGTGGATGTTATAGATGAGCACACTCATGCAAGCTCCCAGAGAGGGACGTCTACAGTCCTACCAACAGTAGTGCAGGCAGATCAAGATGGTGATGATGAAGATCATGATGATGATGAAAAGGGATCTGTACACGAATCAGAGGGAAATTTGGGTAGCCTAAATTACAATGAAGAGAAGAAGGTCAGGGGTATGTGAATATCGTATTTGCATCTGTAGAGCCCAGTTTTGATTTTGGGCCTAAATGTTTATGGTACCTGATAAAATATTAAACAGCAAGGTTAAGTTATCCGCTGTACAATATTGTATTTGAAATGTATGCAACATCATACAGGAACAAAGGAAATAAAATCATATCAGTCTACAGCTAAAATCTAACTTCCTTAGTTAATTAAATTCATTAAGAAATATATTTTCTTTGGTGAATGGGACATATACAACATATGTTTCTGTTACTGAGAATTGCCATTATGTAAAAATGCTGCTGTTTCAAATAACATATTAGTTGTACCGAGTAGATGAGGTGAAATTTTGATTGTAGACATAGAGCGAGGAAAATGTTCTAAATGCAATTCTTCCTTTCATCTCTTGTTTGCTGTATTTCCTAATAATACTTCAATAATCAATAGTTTAATTACCATTTATCTATAATAATGAAATAAAACTTAACTACATATAGTATGATTGCTTAATAAAAGCACAAAACTTCAAGATGCATAAACCTATCGTTTTAAGCATTATGTAAATATATACTTTATGCACAGTTAAAATATACTTTAGTGTAACATGTGCTTCACATGACAAATTGCCATGCTGTAGCATATTAAATATGAATCTATTTTAAAATGACACGCTGTTATGGGCGTATTGTAAAATGACACACTTAGCAAGTCAATGCCATGCAATTAAGGATGAAACTGATATTGCACTAGGAATTGAACTTCCACATTTCTACATGAGCAAAAGGGGAGCAGAGAGCTAGCAGGAGATGCCTTAGGGATCCAAAATGTTGGTCAGCCTACTTGAAAACAGTTTGACTCATAACCGTAGAATCAAGAACCATAGAACAAGTGTATGCAGTGGTTATCGGGCTTTGGCTACCGCTTTAATATCACTCTCTATTTGTTATAAAGATGTTTAATGTGTATGTTTGATTTATTTCGTATATGGGCAGTGGAGTGTTCCTTTAAGTGATTGGCTAGAGAATCCTTATATGTCCTCTATCACAGCAGCTACAGAGCATGTGCTATAGTTGCTACGCTTATTACTCATAGCAACACCTTGTCATTTTTGCGTGTGCAATTATAGAACCTCATTTCTTCTGGCAAATGAAACCCAATACAACTAGTCAGTATCTAATTGATATAATTTGTCCATAATTGCCATGGTTTATCAATGTCCTTCTTGTAATAACATTTCTACAGCGCTCATGCAGGCAGAAGAGAAGGGAGATGGTTCGGTACCTTGGTCCATATACAGAGTCTACATTAAGGCTGCTGGAGGGTCAATCCTATTCACTGCCAACGCTGTATTGTTCATATTAACCACAGGGAGCCTAGCCTTCTGCAATTGGTGGCTTAGCTACTGGATTAATCAAGGCAACGGGGTGAGTCACTGTGAAACAATAAACGTATAATCACAATTAGAAAAAGTTAATTAAACTGCTTTCATTGAGGGAGTAACTTGTGTTATTCCACTGTAAGGCTATGAAATATTTAAAATAATGGATCTATGTATTTTTCCTTGTAGTTTTAAATCCATAATAATGACACTCGACTGTCACCCTCATCTTTTTTTTTCTCACTCTCCTCTTTTGCTTGTCATCCCAATACCCAAAACTATTCAGCCCCTCTATGACAACCCCCAATGTGTTTTTCAGGCCTCTATCCCAGTATTGCTTATTACATACAGTTTATTTTTTTTTTGTTTTCTTCATTACCTAGAACACAACTTTTGTTATAAACAATACAACGTTTCCAAGTGGCAGCATGAGAGATAACCCTCACCTACATTTCTATGTTCTGATATATGTTTTATCAATGGTGGCAGGCCTCCTTCTGAGATTCTTTCGGGGATATGTGTTTGTAAAGGTAAAGTAAGAATGTAATCTTTGTAATTTCTGAAATTACTGTATTTTTATACCATATACAATGCAGTCCATGAGTCTGAGTATACAGGGATATGGCTCTGAAGTTCAGATATGGGGCATATCCACAATAGTTTCACTTACTCCATTAAGCCAGAAATAACACCCAGTACAGACACTATATCAAGTACAGACCACATTCAGTTAGTGTATGTACGTTCACATTAATTGAAAGCTTATGTGAGACTCAGCTACACCATCTGCTATGGAGTAACATATGAGATACACTGATGTTCTTGAGGCACTAATCTCACCAAATGACCTGTAATCTGTAGCTATACTGATGTACAAGGACATGTTATAAAGTAAACTCAGTTATGTTATCAGGCAATTAAAACTTCTATAAAAAAATGTTTAAATATGTCGTATTACACACAGACATACAATGCCTTTAATGTATATCGTAAAATAACTGAGTAGTTATAGTAAAATCTAATCTTTTTCTTTAGTAATTCTTACTCTTTCTCTTATGGGTAAGATCAGTCTGATGTGTAAATGGTGATATTATCCTGGCCGCTGCTTGTACCTGTACTGCTAACGGCTAACGCACATTCATATGGAACAGCCTGCCTTCTCCCATTAGACTCCCCCCTACTCTTCAATCCTTTAAGAAGAATCCTTTAAAACCCACCTCTTGGCCTCTGAGGAGAACTGCCATTCCTGAGACCTGTATCCTACTGTCTCAACTTACAGGTTTACTCCGAGCACCATGACCACTTCAGTGATTTGAAATGGAGTCTGCATGTGTGGCATTTTATGTTTAGCCTGTTTAGGCTGGGTGAATTTAGTGGTCCTTTACTTAGTGGGTCTACTTTTCATTTCATACTCACCTTTTCCACCCTGTGACTTGGTTCCTATCGCCCATGCTGCCCTTCCTATTGTATTTTTATTTTTTTTGTAAATCTCTTTTTTATTGAGACTTATAGAATAATACAACACAATAATATCAATAATATAATATGATTATAATATGCTGAACTACTAATACGGCAAAGAGGTTAAGACAGAGGCTTCAACATGCCGAGAAGTTTCATCTGGTCTGTTCATCCGATGCCACAGATGGAATGCGGCAGCGAGTCCAGCCCTGTCTCTAAAATACTTATTTGCCCCTTTACGGTCCTATGCAGGATTGAATGTAGAGTTGTCGTGTGAACAGGAAAGCTCGGGCATAATATAGCAGATCCACGGTTGAGGAAGGATCCCCTTTGGCCCCAGCCCTGTGTTAGAGTCTGCATCATGAGTCCACAGACTCAGGCACTCCTGAGTGTCGAATGCTTTCCCCTTCTGCGGTAGGCAGCGGATCCAGATGATGCAGTCCGCCTTCGAAGTTTGATCCTCCGCGTGGGTGATCGATGCATCAAAGCTGTACCTTGAGTGGCTCTCGGCCCAGGCAGCTAAAGTAGAAGGCACTTGTATGGCAGAGTTACCTTGAGGGGGTCCTACTTTCCCTGGCAGTGTAGTAAAGGGGGTACATATTTTTTGATCGAATCCTGAGATGATGCCAAAACACTTGGCACAGTGCCTTAAACCTGGTATTGAATGATTCCCTCCACCGTTGGATCTCACGACTTGAGCGGCTTTGCAGAGTTTCCATTGCGGCAACCATCTTTGCTTCACCACACTGTGTTCGAGATAAAGAATTTGCACTTATACATTGTGATTCACTATTATATAACAACATGACAATGTATTCTTCTAGTGTTACTCATGCATATTGTGCAAGTTATGTGTCAGAGACCAGAGGTGATAGTTAGAGGGACAGCACCAGACCCCTCAGTAAAATTTTACCTCTTCTATCGCAGATACACATTCCCTCTATGTATGTTTTGCCCCTTTCTTGCCAGAAAAACAAATCTCCAGAGACATTTAACTCCTTCCTGGCCAGAGACCAGGACCCTGATGGAATAGTTTAACCTCTTGTTTGCTGGTTAAATAGCTATATCAATGCATCACATTATGGTATGCGTAGACAGAGACCTCATGAATCTGTTATGCTAGCATATTAAATTACTACTTGTTTCATCACAGAAGCTGTGCTCTAAGTAATTAAATTGTGCTTGATATTATTTTTAGAGCACGCTGAAGGCTTCAACAAGGCTCCATGATCAGTTGTTTCTCAAAATCCTCTATAGCCCTGTAAAGCTGTTTGATACTACACCCACAGGCCGCATCTTGAACAGATTCACCAAAGACATGGATGAGGGTGAGCGATACTTGATCTAAACTTTTTACTATAATTTCTTTATGTATGTTTTCATAATGATAAACGTTACAGTTCTGAGTGCACTTAAAAGGATAGTAAAGAAAATTTATAAATTTAATATTGCTTGTTAAAATGGCATTAATAAAAAAAATCTGTTAAATTAACTAATTAATAAGTGTTATGACCATGAGTCCATAGGACAATTGTTAAACTGTGAAACTGTGAGAAAGTTGGGCTCCTACCCTCCTCTTTATTACACTATATATGGCCAGAGGAGCACTCTTTTTAATGTATTATAAAGATAATTAAATAAAAAAAAATAAAGAAGATAAATCTGGTTGATCTGTACTTGCAGCAAATTGCTAGAACTTGCTGCTGCTGCTGCAGTGATGTCCTCTCGTACAAGGAATCAACTGAGATCTTTCAGTTTTGTAGAATATGCTACACATATAGCACAAACACCTGATGTAACGGATCCCCTATACTCTGACTGAGTATATCCGTGAAGAGTCTCCCGAAATCCAAGCATAGAAGTGGTTGTAGTGATTATAGCTCCCAACATGAGCCAAGACTTCATAAAGGGGTAAAACGATATGTTTAATGGTAGCCACAACTGGCCTTTTATGCAAGTCCCCATGCAAGGGACAATCCCCCCGGACCTGAGAGTAGACTGCAGTACAAACAATTACACAATGACATTGGCTCTCAGGTCCAGGAAACTCCCACATAAAATAGGAAAATCCCTCCTCTGTACCTGGGAGATAATTGGGTTAAGTACTGTATTAAATTCAATTATCTCCAGGTACAGTAAACATTTACTTTTACCAAAACTCCAAAAATACTTTAAAATACACAAAATCATTTTTCACATATCCGAACTCCCATAGTCTATACATCCTCAGATAGCCTGGATCTGAGCACCCAACATATCCGAAAAGCGCTCAGATCCCACCGGGGTGAAGTTCGAGAGTTCTAAACTGAACGAAAAGGCTCATGGGTAGTGTTTGTTCGTGAGATCCAGTCGAACAAACCTACCGAACAGCGCTCTCCTGGTTTGCCGCGAACAGAAGCAAGCGTTCGTATGGTATCACCGGTGTTCGGGCCGTTGAGTGTCCGCCTCGGAGTTCCAGGCACTCGACGACGCTCCCTGCTTTTGTGCGACAAGATGGCCGCACAAAGAGAGCACTTAATTCTTGTGGTTTCTTTGAACTTACTGAGCCATGGGGGTGGTCGGCGTTCGGTACTTAGTATTCTCGAATGGTAGCAGGATAGGGGAATCAAATATTAAGTAAATGGCCGAACTGAGTAGGAGAATGGCTCTGGGGAAAATAGGGGTTTTGTCACATAGCTCCCCCCCAGTTCCATGGGACGGCATACCCGTCTAGACCCCATCTGCATTGGCGTTCTGCTTTCCTGGTCGGTATTGCATAGTAAAGTTGTATGACTGCAGTGCCAAGCTCCATCTTAACAGTCTGGGGTTGTCTCCTGCCACTCTGTTAAGCCACACAAAGAGAGCACTTAATTCTTGTGGTTTCTTTGAACTTAATGAGCCAGAGGGGTGGTCGGCGTTCGGTACTTAGTATTCTTGATTGGTAGCAGGATAGGGGAATCCAATATTAAGTAAATTGCCGAACTGAGTAGGAGAATGACTGGGGAAGCCAAAATAGGGGTTTTGTCACGCCTGTCCATAAGGAATTAAGTGGATGAATATAGTGCAGTATATATGAGACGTGCCGAACAGGTCCAGTTATGCTTGTGTGTTCAAATGTACATTCTTACTCTCTTGTCTGTGTGAACGTAAGACATCAGAGGAAGCAACATGGTAAGTAAATGAGAAGCATTTGTGAGTGCTCTAAACTTAACATAGCAAGTTGTGAAGATAACCGTAGTTTGCCTTATGCATCCCAAGGTAAAATGAATTAGCTTGACCGCTTAATTAATGTTTTCAGTTAAATCTGATTAATATTCTTAGCAGTACACTTTATATATTTAACAAAATGCCTACCAAATAGTCTAAGTCTATTTTTTTTTAATTGTAATTTCAGTGGATACCCGTCTTCCGAGTCAAATGGAGCAACTAATACAAAATCTGATCCTTGTTGTCTTTTGCCTTGGAATTATTAGCTCTGTATTCCCATGGTTCCTTTTGTCTGTGATACCTTTAATCATACTCTTCTTTGCCATTAACAAGGCTTCAAAGTAGGTTCTGCCGTTTGGAGACATGCAAGAAAACTTTAGTTTATTTAGTCAATAAATGTAAAAAAAAACTTTTACTTCTTTAGTAGATGTAGAAATTAATGTTATATTCTTTCCCACGATATTCATCTAAATACTTTAACTGGGTATGAGACTTGGGAAGATTATAGGGACTCTCTAAGCAACATAATTACTACAGCCCTAGTGACATCCCACTTTTTAATACTAGACCTTTTAGAATTGTTTTTCGGTAAACCAACACTATTCAGTACTCAGATACCAACTTGGCTACCTTGATAATGAAGAATTAACAATTCTTCAAATGTCAATTCCATCCTTTAACGGTCTGGAAGTGCTGGGGAGTGGGTTAGCAAGATTGAGATAGTCCCTGGGTACTGAAGAGCATAATAAAGACATGGAACAGTAGTGGATTTTGATGTAAATGAGGCCTCTCAGAGCTTTCTGATTGTTGCTGGCTAAAAAAAAAAAATATATATTGTTTTGATTGGATTTGGGCTGGGTATAGGATAAAGATCATACCAAGGAGATAAGGGTAGATATTATTTATTTTAATTCTGCCACTTAACATCACCACCATATGTGTTATCCCTAGCTAAATAAAGAATGTTATAATTGCATATATAGAGATAGCAATAATTCCAGTTCCTGCCTCTCAAATGTGTGTCTCCTGATCTCATAATTGGACTTTGAGCGGGTGGACAACTAGTTGGGAGTAACTCTAACTGAGTTAACAATACATATGCCTTCTAACAGAGGGCATAGGTATTGAAAAAGAGATTATAGGACTACAGAGAATGACATATTGTCTGCATTCTAAAAGGTTCACTAACATAAAATACTACTTCAAACGAAATATTTGACATGTTGGTAAAAGCAATACCTGACTCTGATTACATGTAGGAACTTCTTCCTTCAGCAAAGGTTCTACAATAGCTTTGCACCATCTGCTCTCCTTCAGATTTTGTCCTCGAAATCTTTTAGTAATTTGCAGACAAATAGGCTCATTCCATACAGCATTATGGTTGGTGGTTAAATGATTGTTAGGTATTTGTTAGTCATTTTTTACGATGCCCTGATAATTGCACTCTCTTCTTTTATTGTTATATGTAATGCTTTTGTGGTGCAATGTTTCCTGACTTTAATAGAGATATTGAAAAAAAAAAAAAAAAAAAAGACTGTTAGTAATATATAATGTAAAGCACTAAATATTTTCCTTGCAATTACAGAATACTGATACGGGAACTGAAACGTCTTGATAACATAAGCCAGTCTCCATTCCTATCTCATGTTACTTCCACTTTGCATGGGATAACAACAATCCAAGCCTATTCCAAAGGCAATGATGCACTTCTCAAGTGAGTTTTAATCTTTCTATGACTTACATATGTCCCAAACCTGTGAGTGCACAATCCAATATATCAAATTGTGGCAAGAGAGATGGCTTATAAAGAGGACTTGTCAGTAATGTGTGCATTACCATATGTGCTCACCTATGTTTTGCCGGCTCTGCACATATACAGAGTACTTTTGA
Source organism: Pelobates fuscus (assembly GCF_036172605.1). Classification (NCBI taxonomy): domain Eukaryota; kingdom Metazoa; phylum Chordata; class Amphibia; order Anura; family Pelobatidae; genus Pelobates; species Pelobates fuscus. The sequence continues at coordinate 313,704,868 of NC_086317.1, read as the reverse complement.
AGTTGTTACACTTGTAATGGGCATGTCCTGTGACACACTTATTGTCATTTATTCCAGTAGTTTTTTTTAACCTGCTGGCCGCTAAAAAAAACCTCAAAATCTGGAACAGATATAAGGAATAATTTGAAATGTTATATGCAATATTGATGCTGCTGTGTGAAATATAGCTCATTGAGGAAACAAAGAATTTCCATTATACTTGGTATTCAGTTTTATACCAGACAGGAAATAAATAGCCTGTGTTATTGATTAACTAACCGTCACACACCACAACTATGTGTTTGGATGATTCATAAAGAAACTATAAAACGTTTTAGGTGAGAGTTGGTGTACATTTCTAAAATGTAACTCGCCATAAATTTCTGTAATATTGTTCACCATTTTCTAGTACAAACTGAATGCAAAATGCACAGGCAAATAATAAAAAAATAATGCTCATCACTAATACCAGGTAAGGCAGATACTCGTTCAGTTTTTTCATTGAAAACATTGTATTGAACTGTGGGTGGAAATAGACAGCGGTTCCCATGTTATATGTTTAGGAAACCTTACAGAAACTTTATACTGACCAGGCTGCACAGCCATTAGTAGAAAGAAAAAAAAATATGTGGCTTCTTTGTTTTTAGAAAAAAAAACACTTACATTTTATCCTTAATCTGTATGTGGTGTATTATTCCATTCGCCCCTGTCTGCCCCATTTCTTTTTTTTTTCTTTTTTCATTTTGCATATTTCAGCAGGGATCTGCACTTCTATTTTATACCTGGAATTAAATGTATGTCACAATTGTTTTATTTTTTAGGTTCCACAAACTTTTGGATATCAACCATGTGCCTTACTTTCTCTTTACCTGTGCAACACGGTGGCTGGCTGTGCGTCTTGACCTGATTAGCATTACCATTATTACTCTCACTGCAGTGTGCATAGTCCTGATGCATGGGCATATACCACCAGCATATGCAGGGTTAGCCATCTCTTATGCTGTGCAGGTACAGTAGTGATGGTAGTATTCTAGATGTTGCAAATGATGCAAATCTGTCCTTCTCTTGTTGGACTACAGTTCCGATCATCTTCTGCAGGCCAATGGCTGATTTGCAATTAACAACATCCAGAGTGCTGCAGATTGGTCAAAACTCATCACAATATATATTATTGTTGCTAAAAACTATTGTAATGAGCTAGAATTGATTTAATCATACACAGTAACAGAAAGTAAAGTTGTAAATGATTTGATTCTTCTTTTTCTGTTACTGTAGGTAAGCATCTGCTTCTGATATAAATAGTGCCAATCTAATCTAATCTGTGATTTGCAGATTGTACTGTTGATAATTAAATTAAAACACATACATACTCATTGTATGCCCATTAATGAAGTAAATCCAGAGGTCGATCATTAGGATTGAACACTGCATTAATTGAATAATTCACTACTTTGTAGTCCGTACAATGTGAGGTTCCAAGAGCAGAGACCCCTGAATAGATACAAGCAAGTATATAAAGCATCCTGGGCATAGTGTCTACAGAATAAAAAAAAGCATCATCTATACTGGAGTAAACACTTGTGTGCAAGCTATATTGCATTTAGTTGGTGGTGTGATCTCCATGTGATTCTGTTTTGCTCATCAGGAATATGTGTTATTTAAATTTTAAATTTTACAAATAAAAAAAGGAAATATTCTAATTTCACTTGCTTTCTCTGAATCATAAACAGTAAACATCGTATATCGATTCTACCGCTGTTTTAGCTTACAGGACTCTTCCAGTTTACTGCTCGTTTGGCGACAGAGACAGAAGCCAGATTCACATCAGTTGAGAGGATAAATTACTACATAGATGTAAGTCTACTTTTTTAAACATATAAAAAAAACTGTTAAAAAAAAGTCTACATGTATGTTAACCTTTAGGTCAGTACATGGGACATTATTGTGACGGCAGTCACCATCACTGGGGATGGAAGACAGGCACAATGGGTGGGCTCCCAAATTCCTTTTGTGTTTTGTCACATTGTGCCTATTATTTGTGCAGGGTATGTTGAATGTATTGCTGGTCTGTGCATCTTCCCCTCCCCCCTTTCTCCTGTCCTATTCTTTCCCCAGCAGGGCGTTGTCCCATGGACACTGCCAGACCAGTTTAATCTAGCTACTCTGTCCCTCCTCAATCTCCCATCATCCCTTGCTATTGTCTGACCCCATCCTTCCTTGTACTTCCTTGTACTATAGTAATCTATGTAGCCTATTGTATGTAAATGAGTCTGTTGGGGGCTTAAACTATGTGTGCTGTATTCATTAAAGAGTTGCTGTTTAACCTTCACCATGTGTCATCTGGTGTTTGGTCCAGGGTGGAAAAGGCCCTAAGTGATCCCAGTCAAGCCTCGGCGTCTGGGTCTGAAGTGTTTCAGGGTCCCTGATAGCTACAAGGAAGCAGACTTGGCGGAGGTACTCGGTTGGAGTACTGGAGCTCCGTTACAAGTATCACTTATGGTACGGCTAGTTCCAAACCAAAAAGATCAAAAACATACATTTATAAAAACTCTTTATAGAACTGTTCATATTAAAGGGACACTATTGCTATTGTAACTGCTTTGTCTTATTGAAGTGGTCATAGTTTCTGGAATCACCTAGCACCATACTTCGATTTTATTGTTTTAATGCTAAAAGAGAGTCCCCATCAGCCCATCCCTTCTGTGCTGATTAGACTAATGAGGAAGAATTAGTGTGAGCAGCAATGGGCAGCAGTGATTGGCTAAAAATGGTCATCTGACAATCTCAACCAATCAAGGCAACTATTGCTGGTGTGAATGTCAGGGTACCTGAGGCCTCTACCTCTAAGGGAGGTAGAGACTTGGTGGTGTATCCGTCCAGGCGAGCTGTTTCCTCCGTTCCTCGCGGTTCATCCAATCACTTAAACACCGGCCGCGAGGAATCCACGTCCTTTTCTAGCAGGACGCTCAATACGTGACGTCATGACGCTAGCACGAGCAATCTGTCACTCAAGTGTCCGATATCCAATCGGTACTTGTCAGAGGCGTGATTTCCATCCAGAGCCAGGGTATTTAAGCTTACTCCTTACTTCAGCTCATTGCCCTGTCGTGGTTCTAGCTTGTCTAGTCACTCAGTGCTCTGGTATTCTAGTTTGCTTCATTGGTTTTGACTCGGCTCGTTGTACTACCCTGTTTCTCTGTTATCCCTTGACCCGGCTTGTCTCTCGCTTATCTGTCTTCTCGTTCCCTCGACCTCGGCTTGCCTCTGACTATTCTTTACTCTCGGTACGTTAGTCCGGCCATTCTAAGGCCCGGTATACGTACCTTTCCACTCTTTGTACTCTGCGTGTTGGATCCCTGTCCCGATCCTGACATTACGACAGGGCCAATGGATCCTGCAGGTACAAACAGTCAGCTTGGTTCTTCGGATCCCAGGTTTGACGCCATGGAACATAGGATGGATCAGATGGCTTTGGCACTACAGGCACTTTTGTCTCGTGCTAGTAATCCACCTGAGGAGACACGTACTCCTTCTATCTCTCCTGCAGTCTCAGGTCTAGAGGTAGCCACTGTAGGTGCTTCTTCCCGTATTACCCCACCAGTACGTTATGGCGGGTCACCGGAGAAGTGTCGTGGCTTTCTAAACCAGATTAGCATCCATTTCGAACTACAACCCCACTCTTATCCTACAGATAGAGCAAAGGTTGGATTTATTATTACTCTGCTCATTGAAAAAGCTTTGAGATGGGCCAATCCTTTATGGGAGAATGATAATCCACTCGTCTATAATTATAATGCCTTTGTAGCTGCGTTTAGAAGAACTTTTGACCCTCCTGGCAGAAAGGTCAATGCAGCTAGATTAATGTTGCGCCTTAAACAGGACAATCGAACACTTGTGGATTATGCACTAGAGTTCAGATCCTTGGCGGCAGAAGTTAAGTGGAACGAACAGGCTTATATAGATGTGTTTCTGAATGGGTTATCAGATGTAATTCTTGACGAGGTCGCTACTAGAGAACTCCCTGAAAATTTGGAGGATTTAATTTCTTTTATATCTCGTATTGATGAACGCTTAAGAGAGAGGCAGAACACTCGAGATAGGACCCGTAGACCCTCCTTTAAACTAGCGCCTACCTTTCAAATCTCTGAGTTCGAAGACTTACGTATTCCTGAACCTATGCAGATAGGCAGTACTCATCTCACTGAAAGGGAGAAACAGTACAGGAGAAGGGAGGGTTTATGTATGTATTGTGGAGTCAGGGGTCATTTACGCCTAAATTGTCCCAATCGTTCGGGAAACGCTCGCACCTAAGTTCCTCTAGAGGACAGGCCTTGGGTGTTTCTACTTTGTCCTCTATTCACAACTACAAGGAGCTCAGGCTTGTGTTACCCGTTTCTTTAAAGTGGGAGAAGGGAGTAGTTAAGACTATGGCACTAATCGATTCTGGAGCTGCTGAGAGCTTTATAGATCAGGGTTTTGCTGCCAAGCATGCTATTCCATCCCAGTTAAAAGAGACACCTCTGGCTGTTGAGGCCATCGATGGTAGACCGTTACTTGAGCCTGTTATTTTTCATGAAACCATACCGATTAACTTGACTGTTGGCATCCTGCATAAAGAGGATATATCCTTGATGCTCATTTCTTCTCCGTCTATTCCCATAGTTCTGGGGTACTCCTGGCTGAGGAGACACAACCCTATTATTAATTGGGAATCAGGGGAGATAGTTTCGTGGGGAGAGAATTGTCAAGAAAAATGCTTGCGGAAGGTCTTACCTCTTGGATTAACTAATACATCGAATACCTCTGACAATCCTACAGAGACACAAATTCCGTCTCAGTATCTAGATTTAAAGGCAGTATTTGACAAAAAGAAAGCCGATACCTTACCCCCACACAGGTCCTTTGATTGCAAAATTAACCTACTCCCTGGTACCATGCCTCCCAGAGGTCATGTATACCCATTATCTATAAAGGAGAACTCAGTCCTAGAGGAATATATTCACGAAAATTTAGACAAGGGATTCATCAGGAGGTCCTCCTCTCCTGCCGGGGCTGGATTTTTTTTTGTTAAAAAGAAAGATGGTTCTTTGAGACCTTGTATTGATTATCGAGGCTTGAATAAAATAACCATTAAAAATGCCTACCCGATTCCCTTGATTACCGAACTCTTCGATCGTTTGAAGGGCTCTACAATTTTCACCAAGTTAGACCTCAGAGGGGCATATAACTTGGTGAGAATCCAGCAGGGACATGAGTGGATGACGGCTTTCAATACTCGATATGGCCACTATGAATATACTGTCATGCCTTTTGGGTTATGCAATGCGCCAGCAGTATTCCAAGATCTGATTAATGAGGTTCTTAGGGAATTTCAGCAAGAGTGCGTCATTGTATACCTAGATGATATACTCATTCATTCTAGTGACATTGAGATTCATCACAAACAAGTCAGGAGGGTTTTGCACAAGCTTCTCCAGCATGGCTTGTACTGCAAGTTGGAGAAATGTAGCTTTGATCAAACCCAGGTAACCTTTCTCGGCTATGTGATCTCTGGGGAGGGATTTAAGATGGATCCGGATAAGCTCCAATCCATTCTAGAGTGGCCTTTACCCACAGGTCTTAAAGCCATACAGAGATTTATTGGTTTTTCCAATTATTATAGGCGCTTTATTAAGGGCTATTCTTCCATTATTGCACCCATCACTAACATGACCAAACAGGGGGCTGACACTAAGAATTGGACTACTGAAGCTCTCCTTGCGTTCAAGACTCTCAAGGAGCTTTTCGCTTCCGCTCCAATTTTAGTTCACCCTGACACTTCTCTGCCATTTTTGCTCGAGGTAGACGCATCAGAGACGGGTTTAGGGGCTGTTCTATCTCAAAGGTTGGGTGTTGATAAACCATTACATCCATGTGGATTTTTCTCTAAAAAATTGACCGGTACTGAAAGCAGGTATGACATTGGTGACAGAGAATTACTAGCGGTTATCAAGGCTTTGAAAGAATGGAGACATTTATTGGAAGGTACATTACATCCTGTTACCATCCTGACAGACCACAAAAACTTGTCCTATATCGGAGAGGCCAAGCGTCTGTCCTCCAGGCAGGCTCGTTGGTCGTTGTTTCTTACCCATTTCAATTACGTTCTGACTTACAGACCTGGGTCAAAGAATTCTAAAGCCGATGCGCTATCTCGCCAATATGAACCCTCTGCTTCAGTTGAACCACTTTTGTCTTCCATTGTACCCAAATGCAATATTATTGCTAATACCAGTCTCAAAATTCATTCCCCGCTACTTGACCAGATCTTGAAATCGCAACATCTAGCTCCCGGAAACACTCCTGAGGGAAGAAACTTTGTTCCCCCTGAACTTCAACTGGAGCTCTTACAATGTTTTCATGAAAGTAAAATAGCTGGTCATCCTGGTATTCGCAAGACGTACTCTCTGATATCCAAGGATTTCTGGTGGCCTTCACTTCGTAAGGATATTGAGGAGTTCGTTGCAGCTTGTGAGACTTGTGCCAAGACTAAACTATCTCATGCATCCCCATGTGGCCTGTTACACCCCTTGGACATTCCTGAGAAACCTTGGTCCTGTTTGTCCATTGACTTTATCGTTGATTTGCCTGCTTCCAAAAGACATACTGTTATTCTCACGGTGGTGGATAGATTTACCAAGATGGCCCATTTCGTGCCACTACCCAAACTTCCGACTTCTCCTGAATTGGCGGAGATTTTTGCGAGAGAAGTTTTTCGTCTACATGGGATCCCTTCAGAAATTGTTTCTGATAGAGGCTCTCAATTTGTCTCACGTTTCTGGAGATCCTTTTGTTCTCAAATGGGCATCAAATTGAACTTTTCCTCTGCCTATCACCCTCAGTCCAACGGAGCTGCTGAACGTACTAATCAAAAGATCGAACAGTATCTGCGTTGCTTTGTTTCCGAACACCAGGACGATTGGGTCGGTCTGATTCCTTGGGCGGAGTTCGCACACAATAACCTTGTTTGCGATTCAACTCGCTCTAGCCCTTTCTTCATGAACTATGGCTTTCATCCTTCGATTTTTCCTTCGGTTTCCTCTTCTCAGGGGATACCGTCGGTTGATGATCATGTCGCCAACCTGAAGAAATTATGGGACCAGACTCGACAAATTCTATTACATAGTTCCTCGCTGTTCAAGAAACACGCTGACAAACATAGAAGAGCGGCTCCTGTTTTTGTTCCTGGGGATAGGGTATGGTTGAGTACTAAGAATATTCGCCTAAAAGTTCCGTCCATGAAATTTGCTCCTCGTTACATAGGCCCTTACAGGGTTCTCACTCGTATCAATCCGGTTGCGTATCGCCTTGCTCTGCCACCTGCCTTACGCATTCCTAACTCTTTTCATGTCTCCTTGTTGAAACCCCTCATTTGCAACAAATTCTCTTCTAAGGTCTCCTCGCCTCGTCCTGTTCAGGTGGAGGGTCGGGAAGAGTACGAGGTCAACTCCATCATTGACTCCAGAATTTCAAGGGGAAAATTGCAATATCTGGTCAACTGGAAGGGATATGGTCCTGAGGAGAGGAGTTGGGTACCTCAGGAGGACGTCCATGCTTCTCGCCTTCGCAGAGCATTTCACCTTCGCTTCCCATCTCGCCCCGGTTCATTCCGCCCGGTGGGCGTATCTGAGAGGGGGGGTACTGTCAGGGTACCTGAGGCCTCTACCTCTAAGGGAGGTAGAGACTTGGTGGTGTATCCGTCCAGGCGAGCTGTTTCCTCCGTTCCTCGCGGTTCATCCAATCACTTAAACACCGGCCGCGAGGAATCCACGTCCTTTTCTAGCAGGACGCTCAATACGTGACGTCATGACGCTAGCACGAGCAATCTGTCACTCAAGTGTCCGATATCCAATCGGTACTTGTCAGAGGCGTGATTTCCATCCAGAGCCAGGGTATTTAAGCTTACTCCTTACTTCAGCTCATTGCCCTGTCGTGGTTCTAGCTTGTCTAGTCACTCAGTGCTCTGGTATTCTAGTTTGCTTCATTGGTTTTGACTCGGCTCGTTGTACTACCCTGTTTCTCTGTTATCCCTTGACCCGGCTTGTCTCTCGCTTATCTGTCTTCTCGTTCCCTCGACCTCGGCTTGCCTCTGACTATTCTTTACTCTCGGTACGTTAGTCCGGCCATTCTAAGGCCCGGTATACGTACCTTTCCACTCTTTGTACTCTGCGTGTTGGATCCCTGTCCCGATCCTGACAGTGAATTGGTATGGCTTGAAGGAAATGTGTAATTTCTGCCTTAGAGATAACTCCTGTGAAGGCCGGCTAAATGAAAATGGTTTAATACCGAATGGAGGGACAGTGCCTGGGGAGATGAATGAATGTCTCTTTAAAGTAAGTCTTGAGCTCCGACAAAAATATGACTATAACGTATTACAAATCGGTTTATACCTTACTCCAGAGTACCAGAGGCTGCTATAACCCTTAGTATATCATGGGTAAGTACTCCATAAAGACCTGGGGGTTGAGTGAAGGAAATACCCGAGTTATTCGTCAGCTACTCTCCCAATCCTGCAGGCCTAAGATGACTGACCTCTTGCCTGATCTAGTGCTTGACTCACTCTCAGCCTCGGAGGACAAAGATTTAGGCAATGTGGCGACACCAATCCCCCAGTAGAGGAGTCAGGCCTTGCCCCACAGGCAGACTGAATCCCCAGCCACCAAGGCATGGGGTCCGATCTCAAGGCCTTCTTCACATCAGAGCTTGCTGTGATTAAGGACGAACTGGGCACTCTGACAGGCCAGATAAAGGCCATAGCAGAAGATGTTCAAACAAGATGCCACTGTGAAGCAAATGCTGGAGCTTTCCAACATATGTCAACAGTTGAATACCTTGGCTGGACAGCTGGAGGACACAGCAAGCCAAAGAAATCTAAAGGTAAGGGAATTCCTGACACCATAGCGGCAGAAGAAGTACCACAATATATTAGGAGGCTGATCTCCGCTACATTACCGCTCAAACAAGCTAAGGGGCTCGCTCTAGATTTACTATTCCGCTTGCCTGGGCAATCTCATGATAGGCACACCACCTATAGAGATGTCATTATATGCTTTAAATCTCGCACAGACCAAGAGGGCTTCCTATGGGCGATTAGGGGACAAACCCCATTCACCTTTGAAGAGCCCTCCCAGAGCTTCTTTCAAGACCTGAGTCGCCAGATGTTAAATGGCGTGCCTCCCTAAAAGGAGTGACCTCACTCGGGTTTACTCGCATCTGCACAAGAGCAGCTGACATCCCAAATAAATGGGAGTACTAATCGCTGACAGAGACGGCCACCGTCAGTGGCTAACATTGCTGTCGAATGCAGCTACATTCCTGCAATTACTGGGACTCATACCTACCTCGGGCAATAGTGCCAGGCCTAGTGATCAATGGCACGTTGGCAAAATCACAGATTTTACCCCATCGGGATTCAAGACACCAGGCTGATGTGTCCCGCACAGCCCCGAACAGGATCACTTCCGTTTCATAGTGCCTATCTCAATTTTTATTTTCTGGATATTGTTGTTTTTTTTCTAGTGCAACATTCTTAAAAAAATACTAAGCACGGATTTATAAAATAGGTATGTGTTTGGATAAGGATATATAGATCTGTCAAATTATACAAATCAAATAGAGGGGAAAACTACAGACAATGATAATTAACAAATGTTGATATCCTATTATCTGTTTTGTGTTACAATTGGTTGTGTGTGTATTTCTCAGTTTTTGGGTAACAAGTTAGTGCATTGTTTATCTATCAATTTTGGATCGTGCCTTAATTTAATATGTAAAGTTTAATCTTCCTTTTATTGACTTCATGGTATTGTTTGATTTCATAACCTTTGGATTCCATTGTTTTAAGAAGGTAATGTATAACACAACGTATGTTTTATTTTAATTCCTACAAATGCACATTACAATGTCGAATAGTGATAAATCAATGCAATTCACACAGTAACAATTGTCCTGGAGTTGTGTGTTCAGCTCTTGCAAAGAGCACATTTTGTTTATTACTGTGGAGATCCACTTATAAACCCCACGCACAATGCCTTCATGCCATAATTCACCTTACCATATTTCATCTTCGATATACCATATGCCATCAACTTTTCACAAAAGTCATCCATATCATATATAAAATGCTCCTGGATATGTTTTATCCCCTTAGTTAGATTTTATTCCCAATTACACAGATTTTATCTGATGTGTTGCATTTCACTCTGCTTGCCATTTTCCATCCCACAGATGATGTATTACATTCTATGCAGTGGAGGATCCAGTGGGGACCACTGAATCTCCTATAACCCCACTAAAGCCCCTATCCACCCCTATAAACTCCTATCCTCTACTACAGCCACAGTCCCTTACTTCAGTCCCTAACCGCCATTACAGCCCCTAATATCCCAATTATAGCTCCTGGCCCCCCAACCAAAGCCACTATCCACCAACTACAGCTTCTTCCCCACCCCTTACAGCCCATATAACCTACTAGAGTCCCCACTACAGCCCTCTATGCCATGATTACAGCCCTGTATACCCTCACATTACAGCCTCAATCACCCCACACTACAACCCGTATCCCCTCACCGTACAGCCCCCATTACTCCACTACAGCTCCTATCACTCCACTAAAGCCCCTATCCCTCCACTACGGGCCCTATCCCTCCACTAAAGCCCCTATCACTCCACTACGGGCCCTATCCCTCCACTACAGCTCCTATCACTCCACTAAAGCCCCTATCACTCCACTACGGGCCCTATCCCTCCACTACAGCCCCTATCACTCCACTAAAGCCCCTATCACTCCACTACAGCCCCTATCACAACACTACAGCCCGATACCAGTGCCCCACCCAAGATTAGGTACCGCATCCACCCTTGATTCCATTTGCTGTATTTTATTCCACATTTGCTGTGCATCTTTCCCTACATTTAATGTCACATGTGCTAGATTGTGCCACACATTGTTCCAAATAGTAAATAAAGGTGCTTAGGAGCAGTGTAAGAGCGATATCTGTGTGCTTCCTCAAACAAGATCTACAGGAAACGTAGATACAGCACCTCTTGGCTTTACTCTCATCTGCGCCTTGTATTTAGAACACGGAGATCAGTGATTCATGTGTGTATGCAGTTTAGTAACTTAGGGCTTATTTCCACACTTGTTGCAATCAATAACCAACAAACCGGTAATGTTTAAAATAGCTGTTACGTGCAGCTGTTTCCATGCCACAGAATTTCACGGTTGGTTATGGGTTATTAGTGGCTCCTTTTAACGACTCCCAAAAAGATGATTGGTACATAGCACCCGATTTCCATGCTAGATGGTAAAAATGACCAATGTCAGATGAAGTTACTAGCTCACACAACTAACACCTGCTTCAGCTTGAAAAATAGTAAGTACTAACTGGTGGTTAGTGGCATCTATGTCCCTGTATAAAAAAAAAAAAAGCATATCATTCAAAATACGTTTGGGATAAAAAAAAAACATTGCAGATCTGTGAAAGTGTAACATAAATGTGACTGTATGGATGTGCTTTAACAACACGTGGTGTAACCTACATTAACCCCTTTAAGGACACATGACATGTGTGACATGTCATGATTCCCTTTTATTGCAGAAGTTTGGTCCTTAAGGGGTTAAATGTCTGCTATGTTTATAGCAGCCATGGGAATTCTGTGTATATATCTAATTAAATAGACAAACTACGAAAGGCGCAGTTGGGCACTGCCACAGTCCAAAGATTAAAACCTTTATCTCTAAGTAGAGTGTAGGTTAAAGTGCCACGTGACAGTTTGCGTGATTGTGATGTTATTAGTTCCCTAGGAGACAATCAAACTCACACAAGTACTTGAACTTGCACCATTGTGTACTGTTGACATTCATTGTAAGCTGATAAAAATCTTTTATGCATTGCTATTTAACTCATTCAAGGCCAATGAAAAGCCAGGTCTGTCAAAGTAACAAGTAATTAGCCTAACTCTGGTCCTGAAATGGTATTGTCATTATAAACACACTGTAGAATATTACTATGTTCCTATTTATAGTCATAGTAGGCATGGTTGTTAAAAAGAGCAGATGGTACTTTGCTATGCTGTACCAAGAGAACTCTGGAATGTTGTAATTGTGGGTCTTGTCCTTATATGGCTATTATTATTATTTGTATAGCGCCATATTATTATTATTCCGTAGCGCTGTGCAATGGGTGGACAAACAGACACGTAATTGTAACTAGACAAATGGACGCACAGGAACAGAGGGGTTGAGGGCCCTGCTCAGTGAGGTTTCATGCTAGAGGGAGTGGGGTATAGTGACACAAAAGGTATAAATAGGGGTAATGAAATAGGTTGCTAGAAAAGTATTCACTGAGATCTTATTTTTGACAGTTGCAGGAGAGGAGTCATTGGGTGTGGGTAGGAGTGGGGTGGGGGAGGGAGGTTGGAAACACGCTAACAGTTTAAAATATATGCTTTCCTGAAGAAGAGTATTTTCAAAGATTTTTTGAAGGAGTGGAGACTGGGTGAAAGTCTAACAGAGAAGGGAAGGGAGTTCCACGGAAAAGATGCAGCCCTGGAGAAGTCTATGGTTATACTCTGATATCATTATGGTCATATCTATATAGAATAGTGAACATAGGACCACAAGGTTCTTCTTGTCCAGCTGTCTGACTATGTAGAGACTAACTCTTCCTTCCGGAGTCCGGCAATTACCATCTGCTGTTGAACATCCATTATCCTGTAACATCCTTTGTTGTTTTATTTTGTGTCTGTAACTGTAAGAATACACCTGAAGAAACTTTAATTCTGATTGCTTATTAGTATTTTTGGTTAATATGGACGTATATTAACATGGCGAGCCTTTTACACAAGAAGAAGATATATACATAAAATACTTATTTTAATCAACTGGAAAAAACACACAGAAAAAAGATTTTATTACACACACTGTAACAAATAATAAGTGTTATTGTTTTCTGCACACCATAAGCCAATAACTTTGCCTCCGCTGTATGCGTCTCTGTCTAATTCTTTTTTTATATATAAATACATACACTGATCAGCCAAAGTACTAAAACCACTGACAGGTGAAGTGAATAACATTGACATCTGGCAAGGATATATTAGACAACAAGTGAAAAGTCTGTTCTTGAATTGCATGTGTTGGAAGCAAACACAATGTAAACAGATCTGAGTGACTTTGACAAGGGTCAAATAGTGATGGCTGGAGGACTGGGTCAGAGCATCTCTAAAATGGGTGTTCACTGTATACACTGGTTAGTACCTTTCAAAAGTGATGCAAGGAAGGGCAGTTGTTGAACTGGTGTCAGGATCATGGGCACTTGAAGAACGAATGCTAGCCCATCTAGTCCGATCACACTGAAGAGCTACTGTAGCTCAAATTGCTCAAAAACGTAATGCTGACCATGATATAAAGGTGTCAGAACAAACGATGCATCACATTTTTCTGCGTATGAGGCTACATAGCCATAGATTAGTCAGTATGTCCATGATGACCCCGTCCACCGCCGAAAATGCCTTCGATGGGGACATGAGTATCAGAACTGGATCATGGAGCAATGGATGTAGGTTGCCTGGTCTGATGAATCAAATTTTATTTAAGGTGGGTGCATCATTTACATGGTGAAAAGATGTCAGTATGATACACTATGGGAAGACGGCAACCCGGCAGAAGCAGTGTTATGCTCTGGGCAATGTTCTGTTTTGGTATGTGGATATTTCTTTGATAAGTACCACTTACCTAGAGAGTGTTGCAGACCATGTACACCCCTTCATTGCAGGGTATTCCTTGATGGCAGTGGCCTCTTTCATCAGGATAATGCACACTGGCAAAATTGTTCAGGAATGGTTTGAGGAACATGACATAGAGTTAAAAGTATTGCCTTGGCCTCCAAATTCCCCAGATCTCAATCCGATTGGACATCAGCGGGATGTGCTTGAACAACAAATCCGATCCACTTTGCAACTTGCAGAACTTGAAGGATCTGCTGCTCTTTGCTTGGTGCAATATACCATAGGACATATTCAGATGTCTTGTACAGCCCATGCCTTGATGCATCAGAGCTGTTTTGGCAGCACAAGGGCAGTTGGTTTTAATGTTGTGGCTGATCAGTGTACACACTGTGGAGAGATTTATCCAAGTGTTCTAAATTGTAGAGCAAAACTATAAATTGCCACTGTTCCCTTGGTATCCATGGTGAATACTCCACTTTTAGCAGTTTAGACCACTTTTTAGAATAGTGGTGCAATTAAAATGTGTTTTATCTTCATTGTGACATGATGGCTTGTTGAAAAATGATCCCGGCACAAGGCCTGATCTTCATTGCAGCAGGATGTGTTTTACCAGAGCTCTTTGCTTAGCCACTAACTTAACTGGCTTCTACAACTCTTGGGGCACTTGTCCGACTCAGATTAAATCCTGCTGCACTGCTGCCATATGGGCAGGGCCGGACTGGGGATACAAAGCAGCCCTGGAAAAAAAAAATCTATGCCAGCCCCATAAGTCATTGCGCCACATATTGTCGCATGTAATATGTAAGGCTATGTCTTGCCACCCCAGATAATAGAGTTATGTTATATATATATATATATATAGCTTTTTCTAATATAATATATTGGTCCTTTCAGAGTAAAACATTTAATTATACAGTAAGCATACTCACATGCAGACACAGACAATCTCACTGACACACACAAGCTCATTGATACACAGCCTCATAGACAAACAATTTCACTAATATACATAAGCTCATTGACATAAAAACCCAAGCTCACTCACTAGCAGGCACACACACACACACACACACGCAAGCAAGCAAGCTCACTAGCAGGCGCACACACACACAGCTTAATGTAGTGTTTCTGGTGTCTATAGCCTGTCCCTGCAGGCTTTTGAATGTAAACACTGACTTTGCAGAGAAAAGGCAGTGTTTACATTGCTTCCTAGTGACACCTCTAGTGACAGACACTCAGACGGTCACTAGAGGCGCTTCCTGTGTCGGTGCGGATTGGCTGAGATCATCAAGCTTGATGATCTCAGTCATAGAGGCAGAGACCAGCACGACGTTGGAAAAAAAAAAAGGTGAGTAAAACATTATTTTTAAAAACACACACAGACACCACGACTGACACACACACACACACCATGACAGACACACAGCATGACACAGACAGACACACACACACACACAGCATGACACAGACAGACCCATACACAGCATGGCACAGACAGACACAAACACAGCATGACACAGACAGACACAGCATGACACAGACAGGCACAGCATGACACAGACAGGCACAGCATGACACAGACAGACACACAGCATGACACAGACAGACACACCGCATGACACAGACAGACACACCGCATGACACAGACAGACACACCGCATGACACAGACAGACACACCGCATAACACAGACAGACACACCGCATGACACAGACAGACACACCGCATGACACAGACAGACACACACTGCATGACACAGACAGACACACAGCATGACACAGACAGACACACAGCATGACACAGACAGACACACACAGCATGACACAGACACACACCATGACACAAACAGACACACACACACAGCATGACAGACACACACACACACAGCATGACAGACACACACACACAGCATGACAGACACACACACACAGCATGACAGACACACACACACACACACAGCATGACAGACACACACACACACAGCATGACACACACACACACACACACTGACATACATACTTTTTGGTACCTGTGGGTGGGCAGACTGCTGTGCTGGCGGCCGCAGGGAGAACTTGATTGGCGGCCGCAGGGGAAGCTCTTCTGGGCCGGCGGCCGGTGGGGGAGCAGGCTGTTCTGTCTCTGCTCCCCCTCCCTCGCGGGCTAGAAAGAGACCGGAGCCGGAATATGACGTCATATTCCGGCTCTGGTCTCATTAAGCTGCGCGCGAGGGAGGGGGAGCAGAGACAGAACAGCCTGCTCCCCCAGAACAGCCTGCCCCCCCACCGGCCGCCGGCCCAGAAGAACTTCCCCTGTGGCCGCCAATCAAGTTCTCCCTGCGGCCGCAGGTCACCCCGGCCCCAGGTGCCGACGGCCCACCGGGAAATTTCCCGGTATCCCGGTGGGCCAGTCCGGCCCTGCATATGGGGTCGCTTAGGGTGACCTCAACACCAGGCTCACCTGTGTAATCCGCAGAGGTGAAAGTGAGGTATAGTAGAAATGCTGGACGGGAGAAGTGGCTGCTCTCACAGATCGCCTACTGCTGGACTCAGCTGGGTCCGTCCTCACAATCCAACATGATACTCCTGTGGCCTCTACCTGGGCCCTTATGCCCATCGACTGCATTACCAGAGCAAGATTGTGGTCTGTCCCCGAGGAGGATATGTTGACTGCAGACTTCTGCTAGTTTGCTCTTGTCTCACACAATAGCTTCCATACAGCATGATCCTGTCTTATCTTTATTTTTAACATTTTTTCTGGCATAGTTTTGTTTTTGGGGTTTTTTTTGTCTTGCATTTTATTTAAATTATCTGCAGCCTAATTCAGAGGGGAATGTTAAACATGTGATGCCTGGTGCATGATAAGGGACCAGTGGGCCTCTAGGGTGTTCTGCTACTTAACTTCAGCATGTCTAGAATAGTTCTTACTATTACTTCTCAAAAAGTTTATTTTTTATCAGTTGTTTAACCATGAATACTTAGCCTGACTATGATTTTCTACAAAAACTCTGCTGTCATCTCAAATGCTGAACAACTGTTACACCATGCTGTCCGTTTGCAGGATACAGACTGTTGCACACACAATGCATTGGTGCTGTGAATTTAGAAACCTGATGCATCACTTAAAGGAGTACTATAGTGCCAGGAAAACAAACTCGGCACTGTAGGGTCATTAGGTCCCCACCCTCAGGGCCCCCCTCCCGCTGGGCTGAAGGGGTTTAAAGCCTTTCAGCCCCTTACCTTTCTCCAGCGCCGGGCTCCCTCTGTGCTGAGGAACTCTTCACCCCCTGCCGACGGCAGATCCGAATGCGCATGCGCGGCAGCCACTAGAGGCTGGATTAACCCTCAGTGAAACATAGCAGTTTCTCTGAAACTGCTATGTTTTCAGCTGCAGGGTAAAACTAGAGGGGCCTGGCACCCAGACCACTTCATTGAGCTGAAGTGGTCTGGGTGCCTATAGTGGTCCTTTAAGCAAATCTCTGAGAAACTGTGCTGGGCCTGTAGAAACCGAAAAATCAGAACTACTGCTACTCTCCTTCCAAGCAGCCTAAACTAACTTACAAGGACTCCATTCTTGTAAGCCCTATCGGTAGAGTGAAGGTGGAAGTGTTGAATCCTTTGGAAATACAAACAAAAATGAATAGTGATATTGTAACTTAACGCGTCACTGTCTGGTGACTTTGCATGATTTGCAAAGACCGTCAACGGTGACATGGCTGATGAGGGTCCTGTGGCCGGGGGTTACAGCATTGAGGTCGATACAAAAAGGAGACAAAAAGTGCCAGGTGTAGGAAAATACTGAGACAGAGTAGTCCCTAATTTGTCTTAGTATATCTTTTTACTGGGTTGGAATTTTAGTGAAATTCCAACAAAGTCAATATGAGTATATCATAAAGATTTTATTTTTATAAAACACTCATTTGGGAGGGTATGACCGTGCTGCCACCTCCCAGTCGAGAATTAGGATCTTAATTTCATATTGAGTGTGATATTAGATTTGTGTATTATTGTGACAGGGTGCCATTAACCATTGGTGGTAAAATGACTGCATGAAAAATGATAAAATACAGCACGTGGGTACTTCAAAAACAAAACAATAAAAATATTGTATACGTGTCTCAATAACTTGTCTTAATTTCAAGTGGTAGATTGTTAAATCTACTCAATCAAAACACATATTTAGTAATGTTTGGAGACTGTTAGCTTCATGACCCAAATTTGCGCGCGTAATAACCAAATAAACCTTATAAACGTATACATGCTTTGATAGTCACACTGTACTTTATAAAAAACTGCAGAGAAAACAAATGCCACAAATGGTGCCTGAATATGGTGGAAAAATGCTGCATAAAATAAGTTAAATGGCTCTGTGATGTCTACTTATGAAAAACTATTTTGCTTTTGTTTGGGTTGTTTGAATTGGTGGGCTGGCAAACTGTTCCAAATGAGCCATGTGACCAGAAAAACTGGAATGGGCACATCTGTATCTTCTAAAGACGTGATTTAAGGAAACATTTATGTACACTGTACAATCTAAGATGAAGGGCTGTTTTCACTTGACTAACATTTCCGCCATTAAATAAACTTAGAAATCAATAATAACGCGTGTTAACCTTTAAAACATTATAAAATATTTAGAAACTTGCCCCACAGTCCAGTTCAGAAAAGGCAAAGCCTTTTAAAAATGTGCAGAAATGTTACTTGCCATGTTTGAAAATGTTTGATTTTGCGTGTAACTGCTGATGTGGCAACACACGCGAGTTGTTTAAAACATGCACAACAGAAATAAAGCATTTAAAAAAAAAAAAAAAGGCAAAGCCAGTTAAAGGATACATAGGTGTGGATTAATATTTAACACAAATACATATTGGTTTTTTTTTTCTCCATCAATGAAATAACATAAAGCTACATCATCATTGCAATGTGTGTGGAAAAAAAAGTGTATGACAAGCTTTTCTATAGTCTCATGGTAAAATGACAAAGCGAAAAGTTGGTAAACATAATAAAAAGGGGACATTAAAGTATCCCATTTACATTTTTTGATTTGACTACATCTGAAAAATGAATACTTCCATTTGGAGCAATTAATTTGTGTGCTGCTAAACTGTCCTAAATGAAACCCAAGCCTTGCAAATCAAAATGTGAAAAATCTATTTGTGAAAGCTGAAATGGGCATGTACCTCAAAATAAACCAACAATATATACAGTACGCCTATATATGGGGCAATTGCACAACACTAAATATTGTAGCATATATTTAAAATGTACCATGATTTTACTTAAATTAAATGCCTCTGTAAAATGCAGATTCAGTTATCATAGGCAGAGAACATATCCAGGTTTTTACATATTTATATTAATTTTCTTTGCCAGAATCTGGAATCTGAAGCCCCCTCCAAAATTCCGGAAGAATCACCTCCTGATGACTGGCCCCAACAAGGAGCAATCAAGTTTGAAAATGTAGAAATGCGCTATCGGGAAAACTTACCACTGGTACTCAAGAATGTATCATTCAGTATTGGACCACAAGAGAAAGTTGGAATAGTTGGAAGAACTGGCTCCGGTTGGTGTTTATTTCTCCCCAAATCTAAAAAAAAAGTTCATTATTTTCAATCAGATCAGTTGTGGCTTACACTAATATCCCAATATATCAACCCTAATTATAATGCCTTTACTTTTATACTCATGTAATGTGTCCTTTTCCATTTTTTTTTTTTAGACATTCTACAACTAGTGTCTAGATTTACATCCAAAATATTTAGTTATGGACAATTTTTTCAGGACTTTTTGCTACTAAAATTATTATGATAATGTCTGGTTACAATACAAACTATAAAAAGCAATGAAATCTTAGAATTACAGCTCTGCAGATTTTCTTATTGTTATAGAAGTACTATGTTCTCATAGTTCAAGGAATACATTAGCCACCATAACCACAACAGCTTGTTGTTCTGGTAATGATGCTATGACTCTGTGGAAACCATCCCCCAGGGTTCTGTTAAACTTTTTGGAATGGTTTAAAAAAAGAACAGGGCTTTTTCTGTCACCCATCTCTCTCCCTCTGCTGTACCCAGAGAGCCATGGCACCATAACCACAGTACCTAGACTAAGTGGTTGTGGTGATTGCATTCCGTTAATAATTCTCACATTAACAGATTGTTGTTACCATATCATAATTACATAGTGTAAAGCTGAAACATATCTAGCTTTGAATTCTAATTTACCATTCTGGAGGATACCAGCTCTCGAGTAAATTCTGATCCTTTTTAAATGTTTACTTCATGCTCCATGGGCTAATTTTTTTTTAATCAACAGGTAAAACCTCTCTAGGTGTGACACTGTTCAGATTAGTTGAGTTGGACGGAGGTCTAATTAGTATCGACAATATCTGCATAAGCAAAATTGGACTGCAGGATCTAAGGATGAAATTGTCTATTATCCCTCAAGAGCCTGTTCTGTTTGTTGGAAATGTAAGGTAAGACTAGAAGTAACACACCTTGAGACTGAATCTGTTGTTCACAAGTACATTCGTGTGCAGGAAGTTATAGACTGAATCTTTGCATGAAATCACCAGTTAGTGGATATGCTAATAGACATACTTATCTGAAGAGCACTTTCACCCTGATACTAAAATTATGCATGTAGACGTCCATATGTCGCAATGGCGAGATAATTGATGTATCTCTTGTGCGGAGCTGGCTGTGTACATGATACTTGGAAGTCTTTACTGTTGTACCAATGGCGAAGTGAATACAAGTACATTTAAAAAAGAAGACATCTTGTGTAGCTTATTTAATAGATGAAAAGAAACGTATCATCTATACATAAGCTAGTAGTTTTACTAACATAGTGTACATATTAAATATTATTGAACTCGTGACAAAAAATTTATCCTGTCACAAGGGCTTTACTGTGACATATCTTTGTATAGGTCATGGGTCGTCAACCTGGTCCCTACCACCCACTAGTGGGCGTTTCAGGATTCCAGGCGGGCGGTAGGGATTTTCTAATCTTGAGAGACCGGGCAGGCGGGTGCGAGACGGCAGTACCCCTGTGACCGGGTACCGCCATCACCATTTGCGGCCCCGGCCCGCGCGGCAAACCGCCGGTGCCACATGTGGAGGGTTCCATCGGGTGGCCCATGCTGTCAGGGCCTCCCGATGGATGTGGATTGTAAGGGGGCCCGGTCATCGCTGGGCGCTTTAACAGCGCGACCGGGCCTCCTGTGATTGTGTGTGTTTGTTTGTGTATGCGTCTTTGTATGTATGTGTGTGTGTGTGTCTGTATGTGTGTGTGTGTGTGTGTGCCTGTGTCTGTCTGTATGTATGTGTCTATGTATGTGTCTGTCTGTATGTGTCTGTCTGTATGTGTCTGTCTGTATGTGTGTCTTATGTATGTGTCTTTGTATGTATGTGTGTCTTTGTATGTGTCTTTGTGTGTGTGTCGTATGTATGTGTGTCTTGTGTCTGTCTGTGTGTATGTGCCTTTGTATGTATGTCTTGTGTGTCTGTATGCATGTCTGTGTGTGTCTGTTTGTATGTATGTGTCTTATGTGTGTATGTCTGTATGTGTGCCTGTCTATGTGTCTGTATGTGTGTGCCTGTCTGTGTGTCTGTGTGTCTGTATGTGTGTATGTATGTGTGTGTGTGTGTCTGTATGTATGTATGTGTGCCTGTCTGTTATAGTGGGCTATAGTAAGTAATAGTAAGTGGGATACCTAGCTCAGCCTTCCTACTGGGCATTGCTATAAGGAAGGTTAGGCAAAGTGGGGAGGGGAATTGAGGAGGGAGAGGAGGGGAGCTGACGCACAGATGAGAAATCATATTATGCGCAAACAGAGATGTTGTCTGAATATCACTGAAAGAGGAGACCTTAGTTTGTTCCTTACGAAAATCGAACCAGATATAAAATATTTAGTCTTGCAGCATCAACCTCAAGGATCTCATTAATCACTAGTAAATGTAATTTAAATTTACTTTATTGTTTTTCATTAAACTTTATAAAGTTAAAAACATTATAAACATGCATTAAGTAGAAATAAAAAGATAAATGTACGTACATTTATTTTTTTTAAAACACCCTCCTTTCTAAAAAATATTCCGCACTTGCGCGAAAACTGGTGGGCGGTAAGGAAATTTCTTCAACCAAAAAGATGCATAAGTGGGCGGTAGGTAGAAAAAGGTTGACTACCACTGGTATAGGTGAAAGCAACGTTGTATTTTGTTACATAGTTACATAGCTGAAAAGAGACTTGCGTCCATCAAGTTCAGCCTTCCTCACATATGTTTTTGCTGTTGATCCAAAAGAAGGCAAAACAACTATTCTGAAGCGCTTCCAAATTTGCAACAAACTAGGAAAACATTCCTTCTTGACCCCAAAATAGCAGTCAGATGTCTCCTTGGATCAAGCAGCTATTACCCCACTAATTAGAAATTACCGTATATACTCGAGTATAAGCCGAGTTTTTCAGCACATTTTTTGTGCTGAAAAACCGGAACTCGGCTTATACTCGAGTCAATAGTCTGTGTTATGGCAATTTGCATTGCCATAATACAGACTGAGGGAGAGGGGGCTGGCAGAGATCTTACTTACCCGTCCTGCAGCTCCTGTCAGCTCTCTCCTCCTCCGCGCCGTCCGTTCAGCACCTCGGTCAGCTCCCAGTGTAAGTCTCGCGAGAGCCTCGGCTCTCGCGAGACTTACAGTGTGAGCTGATAGAGGAGCTGACCGGACGGCGCAGAGGAGGAGAGAGCTGACAGGAGCTGCAGGACGGGTAAGTAAGATCTCTGCCAGCCCCCTCTCCCCCCCCCCCCCCCACTGAACTGCCAATGCTGGACCACCAGGGAAGGAGCCCCCCTCCCTGCCATGTATCAAGCAGGGAGGGGGGATGAAAATAAAAATAATAATTAAATAAGAAATAATAATGAAAAAATATATTAAAATAATAAAAAAATAATAAATAAAATAATAAAATTGCCCACCCCCCCACCACTGCAACACACACACACACACACACACACTGCACACACACACACGCTGCACTCACACACACACGCTGCACTCATACACACACACTGCATTCATTATACACACACTGTAAATAAATATTCAATTAATATATTTTTTTTAGGATCTAATTTTATTTAGAAATTTACCAGTAGCTGCTGCATTTCCCACCCTAGTCTTATACTCGAGTCAATAAGTTTTCCCAGTTTTTTGGGGTAAAATTAGGGGCCTCGGCTTATCTTCGGGTCGGCTTATACTCGAGTATATACGGTATATCCCTGTATGCTATGTTTTTGCAAGTATTTATCTAATTGCAGTTTAAACATCTGTAATGACTCTGACAAAACCACCTCTTCAGGCAGAGGATTCCATATCCTTATTGCTCTTACTGTAAAAAAACCTTTTCTTTGCCTTAGATGAAATCTCCTTTCTTCCAGCCTAAATGTGTGACCTTGTGTCCTATGTATAGCCCTGTTTATGAATAGATTTCCAGATAAAGGTTTGTACTGGCCCTGAATATATTTGGATAATGTTATCATATCCCCTCTCAGGCGCCGTCTTTCCAAACTAAACAGATTTAATTTTTAATTAACCTTTCTTCATAACTAAAATGCTTCATTCCTTTTATCAATGTTGTAGCTCGTCTCTGGACTTTTTCTAGTGCCATGATATCTTTCTTTGTATTGACCTCCTTTCAAGTATTGGTACACAGATGTAAATTTAGTGAAAATTGAGCTTTTTTATTGCAAACCTGCACATAGCTATTTGGTATAGTTGTAATATCAGAACCCTAACATATGGTTTTATTTGGACATTCAATCAGTTACCTCTATTTACCAACCAGAATGCTAAATGTAAAATATTGATAGAACGGTTGACTACTTTAAATTCACTTGGTTTGACAAGAGTTTTGAAAAACTGGAATGCTTTCTTACCTCAGCCAGTTTCTTTTTCTACCTTTTTATGTTTGCCATTCACCTTCTCAAATTAACATTTTAGACATTTTTTACTTTTTTTGCAATAATGTAGTTGGTGCAGATGTAAAGCCTGTCAACCGGTGGGAACAGGATGAAAATACTTCCATTAAGGGCCGGACTGGGAAGAAAATTCGGCCCGGGCCTTTTTTTAATTACAGCGGCCCACTTAAAAAGGGGCGGGGCCAGATAGGGTGTGTTTTGTCATCACCAATGACAAGCACACCCCATCACAAAGTGATGTTGTTTTTATGCTCTTCCAGGGTAGATCATGCGCAGAGCTCTGCTGAAGAGCTCTAGCATGAGAAAAATACCCTGTATTTGTTCTGCACAGCGCAAGCGAATTTAATAACATGCTTGCACTGTGTTTGCTTGAAATTTGTCTCTGGTGTCTCCATAGATGGGATACCAGGAGAAAAAAATGCTAGGAAAGCGTATTGTGCAGTGTGTGTGTAAGGGGTGTAGTGTGTGTGTGTGTGTGTGTGCGTGATGGGTGCTGTGTTTGCGTGAGGGTGCTGTGTGGGTAAGGGTGCTGTGTGCGATGGGTGCTATGTTTGCGTGAGGGTGCTATGTGCGTGTGAGGAAGCTGTGAGTGTCAGGGGTACAGTGTGTGTGAGTGATGGTGCTGTCAGTGTCAGGGGTGCAGTGTGTGTGGGTGCTGTCAGTGTCAGGGGTGCAGTGTGTGTATGTGTGAGGGTGCTGTGAGTGTCAGGGGTGTCAGGGGTGCAGTGTGTGTGAGTGATGGTGCTGTGTGTGTCAGGGGTGCAGTGTGTGTGAGTGATGGTGCTGTGAGTGTCAGAGGTGCAGTGTGTGTGAGTGAGGGTGCTGTGTCAGGGGTGCTGTCACGGTAATATACCCCAACACGCAGGAATAGTCCAGATAGTCAAGAGACAAGAAAACAGGATTCGTCTTACCAGACCTTAGAATGGCCGGACTTAGACGAGTACAAGAAAAGACAGAGTCCAGAACAAGCCGAGGTCAAGGGGACGGAGAGACAGCGTAAAGTAGAACAAGCCGGGGACTGGTACACAGGAGGACAAACCGGCGGATAAACAAGCAAGGATAAAGAGAGAACGGAGTCAGGAACAAAGCCAAGGTCAAGCACCAAAAAAACAACTGAACGAAACAAGCACTAAAGGGAACTGAACAGAAACCACGATAGGGCAAGGTGCAAAGGAAACAGGTGAGTATAAATACCCTAATGTTCACTTTGATTGGCCCCTGTTATATCCACGCCCCCAAAACGTGAGTGTATGGGGAACGTGGCATGCCAGGGGCCAATGGGAGACTGATTCTAATTTTGTCTCCCACTGTCCCTTTAAGAGTGCGCCTGAGACGCGCGGCGCGCTCTTAGTGTCAGGCGGGACACGTGACCGCTTCTCGCGGTCACTGCCCGCCTTCCTGATCTCGTCGTTGGATGAGCCGCGCGCGGCTCGTGCAGGAGCAGGATTGCGCGCGGCGAGAAGAGAGGACCCCGGCCGGCCCCTGGAGAGGGTAAGTACTGCTACAGTACCCCCCCTGCTGATAACGTTTTAGAAATACCAGGGTGTCCAGCAGTTCTTGTGTCATGATACAATGACATAATGTCCCGTCTCTCGGGGATATCAATGAACAGTTTATCAGCAGGCCTCTCTCCAGGAGCCATGTTTTGTTTAGCCTGTATAGCTTGTAAGAGGGAAGAAGAAATAGATAGAACAGTAGTAGCTATTATTCTGTCGGGAGGAATGACAGGGGTAACATCAATTTCTAGTTTGTCAGTAGTTTCGAATTGTCTGGACAGCTTTAGTATTACGATCACCTGGTCTGTATGTGATTATGTAATTGAAACGAGACAAAAACAGAGACCACCTGGCCTGCCTAGAAGACAATCTTTTTGCTTCACTAGGGTAGGAGAGGTTTTTGTGATCCGTTAAAATGAGGGTGGGATCCCTAGTACCTTCTAGTAGATGTCTCCATTCCTTGAGTGCCAAAATGATAGCAAGGAGTTCGCGATTGCCTACATCATAATTCTTTTCTGCTTTGGACATCGGTCTGGAAAAGAAGCCACAAGGGTGTAACGGCTTTTCAGGTGAATCTCTTTGAGACAAGACAGCACCTACCCCAATATCAGAAGCATCAACTTCAAGAATAAAGGGTAGGGAAGGGACAGGATGCTGTAAAATAGGGGCAGAAGCGAATGAAGCCTTCAGGAATTCAAAGGCCTCAAGTGCCTCTGGTTTCCAGACATGAGTATTACCATCCTTTTTGGTCATTCTGGTTATAGGTGCTACAATGGCAGAAAACCCTTTAATAAAGCGCCTATAATAATTTGAAAAACCCAGAAAACGCTGAATGGCTTTCAAACCCTGAGGTAGAGGCCATTCCATGATGGCAGAAAGTTTCTTGGGATCCATACGAAAACCCTTAGCAGAGATTATATAACCCAAGAATTGGACTTCTGATTGATCAAATGAACATTTTTCGAGTTTGCAATAGAGACCGTTAACAAGAAGAGTTCTCAACACTAATTTAACATGCATGTGATGAGTCTGTAAATCAGTTGAATAAATTAATATGTCGTCCAAGTATACTATTACGAATGTGTGTATGTACTAACGTAGGACATCATTAATAAATTCTTGAAAAACTGCTGGGGCGTTACAAAGGCCAAAGGGCATCACAGTATATTCGTAGTGACCACTCCTGGTATTGAATGCGGTCTTCCATTCGTGATCCTTTTTGATACGTATGAGATTGTAAGCACCCATAAGGTCCAATTTAGTAAAAACCATGGCATGTTTAAGCCTATCAAATAGTTCCGTGATAAAAGGTATGGGGTACGCATTTTTGACGGTGATTTTATTTAGGCCCTATCGTAATGTCACGGTAATATACCCCAACACGCAGGAATAGTCCAGATAGTCAAGAGACAAGAAAACAGGATTCGTCTTACCAGACCTTAGAATGGCCGGACTTAGACGAGTACAAGAAAAGACAGAGTCCAGAACAAGCCGAGGTCAAGGGGACGGAGAGACAGCGTAAAGTAGAACAAGCCGGGGACTGGTACACAGGAGGACAAACTGGCGGATAAACAAGCAAGGATAAAGAGAGAACGGAGTCAGGAACAAAGCCAAGGTCAAGCACCAAAAAAACAACTGAACGAAACAAGCACTAAAGGGAACT
The DNA here is from genome assembly GCF_036172605.1 of Pelobates fuscus. Lineage (NCBI taxonomy): Eukaryota > Metazoa > Chordata > Amphibia > Anura > Pelobatidae > Pelobates > Pelobates fuscus. The sequence goes on along the minus strand of NC_086317.1, from coordinate 313,677,985 downwards.
GAACAGAAACCACGATAGGGCAAGGTGCAAAGGAAACAGGTGAGTATAAATACCCTAATGTTCACTTTGATTGGCCCCTGTTATATCCACGCCCCCAAAACGTGAGTGTATGGGGAACGTGGCATGCCAGGGGCCAATGGGAGACTGATTCTAATTTTGTCTCCCACTGTCCCTTTAAGAGTGCGCCTGAGACGCGCGGCGCGCTCTTAGTGTCAGGCGGGACACGTGACCGCTTCTCGCGGTCACTGCCCGCCTTCCTGATCTCGTCGTTGGATGAGCCGCGCGCGGCTCGTGCAGGAGCAGGATTGCGCGCGGCGAGAAGAGAGGACCCCGGCCGGCCCCTGGAGAGGGTAAGTACTGCTACAGTACCCCCCCTGCTGATAACGTTTTAGAAATACCAGGGTGTCCAGCAGTTCTTGTGTCATGATACAATGACATAATGTCCCGTCTCTCGGGGATATCAATGAACAGTTTATCAGCAGGCCTCTCTCCAGGAGCCATGTTTTGTTTAGCCTGTATAGCTTGTAAGAGGGAAGAAGAAATAGATAGAACAGTAGTAGCTATTATTCTGTCGGGAGGAATGACAGGGGTAACATCAATTTCTAGTTTGTCAGTAGTTTCGAATTGTCTGGACAGCTTTAGTATTACGATCACCTGGTCTGTATGTGATTATGTAATTGAAACGAGACAAAAACAGAGACCACCTGGCCTGCCTAGAAGACAATCTTTTTGCTTCACTAGGGTAGGAGAGGTTTTTGTGATCCGTTAAAATGAGGGTGGGATCCCTAGTACCTTCTAGTAGATGTCTCCATTCCTTGAGTGCCAAAATGATAGCAAGGAGTTCGCGATTGCCTACATCATAATTCTTTTCTGCTTTGGACATCGGTCTGGAAAAGAAGCCACAAGGGTGTAACGGCTTTTCAGGTGAATCTCTTTGAGACAAGACAGCACCTACCCCAATATCAGAAGCATCAACTTCAAGAATAAAGGGTAGGGAAGGGACAGGATGCTGTAAAATAGGGGCAGAAGCGAATGAAGCCTTCAGGAATTCAAAGGCCTCAAGTGCCTCTGGTTTCCAGACATGAGTATTACCATCCTTTTTGGTCATTCTGGTTATAGGTGCTATAATGGCAGAAAACCCTTTAATAAAGCGCCTATAATAATTTGAAAAACCCAGAAAACGCTGAATGGCTTTCAAACCCTGAGGTAGAGGCCATTCCATGATGGCAGAAAGTTTCTTGGGATCCATACGAAAACCCTTAGCAGAGATTATATAACCCAAGAATTGGACTTCTGATTGATCAAATGAACATTTTTCGAGTTTGCAATAGAGACCGTTAACAAGAAGAGTTCTCAACACTAATTTAACATGCATGTGATGAGTCTGTAAATCAGTTGAATAAATTAATATGTCGTCCAAGTATACTATTACGAATGTGTGTATGTACTAACGTAGGACATCATTAATAAATTCTTGAAAAACTGCTGGGGCGTTACAAAGGCCAAAGGGCATCACAGTATATTCGTAGTGACCACTCCTGGTATTGAATGCGGTCTTCCATTCGTGATCCTTTTTGATACGTATGAGATTGTAAGCACCCATAAGGTCCAATTTAGTAAAAACCATGGCATGTTTAAGCCTATCAAATAGTTCCGTGATAAAAGGTATGGGGTACGCATTTTTGACGGTGATTTTATTTAGGCCCTATCGTAATGTCACGGTAATATACCCCAACACGCAGGAATAGACCAGATAGTCAAGAGACAAGAAAACAGGATTCGTCTTACCGGACCTTAGAATGGCCGGACTTAGACGAGTACAAGAAAAGACAGAGTCCAGAACAAGCCGAGGTCAAGGGGACGGAGAGACAGCGTAAAGTAGAACAAGCCGGGGACTGGTACACAGGAGGACAAACCGGCGGATAAACAAGCAAGGATAAAGAGAGAACGGAGTCAGGAACAAAGCCAAGGTCAAGCACCAAAAAAACAACTGAACGAAACAAGCACTAAAGGGAACTGAACAGAAACCACGATAGGGCAAGGTGCAAAGGAAACAGGTGAGTATAAATACCCTAATGTTCACTTTGATTGGCCCCTGTTATATCCACGCCCCCAAAACGTGAGTGTATGGGGAACGTGGCATGCCAGGGGCCAATGGGAGACTGATTCTAATTTTGTCTCCCACTGTCCCTTTAAGAGTGCGCCTGAGACGCGCGGCGCGCTCTTAGTGTCAGGCGGGACACGTGACCGCTTCTCGCGGTCACTGCCCGCCTTCCTGATCTCGTCGTTGGATGAGCCGCGCGCGGCTCGTGCAGGAGCAGGATTGCACGCGGCGAGAAGAGAGGACCCCGGCCGGCCCCTGGAGAGGGTAAGTACTGCTACAGTACCCCCCCTGCTGATAACGTTTTAGAAATACCAGGGTGTCCAGCAGTTCTTGTGTCATGATACAATGACATAATGTCCCGTCTCTCGGGGATATCAATGAACAGTTTATCAGCAGGCCTCTCTCCAGGAGCCATGTTTTGTTTAGCCTGTATAGCTTGTAAGAGGGAAGAAGAAATAGATAGAACAGTAGTAGCTATTATTCTGTCGGGAGGAATGACAGGGGTAACATCAATTTCTAGTTTGTCAGTAGTTTCGAATTGTCTGGACAGCTTTAGTATTACGATCACCTGGTCTGTATGTGATTATGTAATTGAAACGAGACAAAAACAGAGACCACCTGGCCTGCCTAGAAGACAATCTTTTTGCTTCACTAGGGTAGGAGAGGTTTTTGTGATCCGTTAAAATGAGGGTGGGATCCCTAGTACCTTCTAGTAGATGTCTCCATTCCTTGAGTGCCAAAATGATAGCAAGGAGTTCGCGATTGCCTACATCATAATTCTTTTCTGCTTTGGACATCGGTCTGGAAAAGAAGCCACAAGGGTGTAACGGCTTTTCAGGTGAATCTCTTTGAGACAAGACAGCACCTACCCCAATATCAGAAGCATCAACTTCAAGAATAAAGGGTAGGGAAGGGACAGGATGCTGTAAAATAGGGGCAGAAGCGAATGAAGCCTTCAGGAATTCAAAGGCCTCAAGTGCCTCTGGTTTCCAGACATGAGTATTACCATCCTTTTTGGTCATTCTGGTTATAGGTGCTACAATGGCAGAAAACCCTTTAATAAAGCGCCTATAATAATTTGAAAAACCCAGAAAACGCTGAATGGCTTTCAAACCCTGAGGTAGAGGCCATTCCATGATGGCAGAAAGTTTCTTGGGATCCATACGAAAACCCTTAGCAGAGATTATATAACCCAAGAATTGGACTTCTGATTGATCAAATGAACATTTTTCGAGTTTGCAATAGAGACCGTTAACAAGAAGAGTTCTCAACACTAATTTAACATGCATGTGATGAGTCTGTAAATCAGTTGAATAAATTAATATGTCGTCCAAGTATACTATTACGAATGTGTGTATGTACTAACGTAGGACATCATTAATAAATTCTTGAAAAACTGCTGGGGCGTTACAAAGGCCAAAGGGCATCACAGTATATTTGTAGTGACCACTCCTGGTATTGAATGCGGTCTTCCATTCGTGATCCTTTTTGATACGTATGAGATTGTAAGCACCCATAAGGTCCAATTTAGTAAAAACCATGGCATGTTTAAGCCTATCAAATAGTTCCGTGATAAAAGGTATGGGGTACGCATTTTTGACGGTGATTTTATTTAGGCCCTATCGTAATGTCACGGTAATATACCCCAACACGCAGGAATAGACCAGATAGTCAAGAGACAAGAAAACAGGATTCGTCTTACCGGACCTTAGAATGGCCGGACTTAGACGAGTACAAGAAAAGACAGAGTCCAGAACAAGCCGAGGTCAAGGGGACGGAGAGACAGCGTAAAGTAGAACAAGCCGGGGACTGGTACACAGGAGGACAAACCGGCGGATAAACAAGCAAGGATAAAGAGAGAACGGAGTCAGGAACAAAGCCAAGGTCAAGCACCAAAAAAACAACTGAACGAAAGAAGCACTAAAGGGAACTGAACAGAAACCACGATAGGGCAAGGTGCAAAGGAAACAGGTGAGTATAAATACCCTAATGTTCACTTTGATTGGCCCCTGTTATATCCACGCCCCCAAAACGTGAGTGTATGGGGAACGTGGCATGCCAGGGGCCAATGGGAGACTGATTCTAATTTTGTCTCCCACTGTCCCTTTAAGAGCGCTCCCGAGACACGCGGCGCGCTCTTAGTTATAGGCGGGACACGTGACCGCTTCTCGCGGTCACTGCCCGCCTTCCTTATCTCGTCGTTGGATGAGCCGCGCGCGGCTCGTGCAGGAGCAGGACCGCGCGCGGCGAGAAGAGAGGACCCCGGCTGGCCCCTGGAGAGGGTAAGTACTGCTACAGGTGCAGTGTGTGCGAGTGAGGGTGCTGTGAGTGTCAGGGGTGCAGTGTGTGTGGGTGCTTTCTGTGTCAGGGGTGCAGTGTGTGTGTGTGGGTGCTGTGAGTGTCAGGGGTGCAGTGTATGTGTGTGGGTGCTGTCAGTGTCAGGGGTGCAGTGTGTGTGTGTGTGTGGGTGCTGTCAGTGTCAGGGCTGCAGTGTGTGTATGTGTGAGGGTGCTGTGAGTGTAAGGGGTGCAGTGTGTGTGTGCGTGAGTGAGGGTGCTGTGAGTGTCAGGGGTGCAGTATGTGTGTGTGTGTGTAGTGTGTGAGTGAGTGAGGGTGTGTGTGAGTGATAGTGATGTAGGTGTCAGGGGTCCAGTGTGTGTGTGTGTGTGTGAGGGTGCTGTCAGTGTCAAGGTTGCAGTGTGTGTGTGTGTGTGAGTGAGGGTGCTGAGTGTCAGGGGTGCAGTGTGTGTGTAGTGTGTGAGTGAGGGTGCTGTGAGTGTCAGGGGTGCAGTGTGTGTGTGAGTGAGGGTGCTGTGAGTGTCAGGGGTGCAGTGTGTGTGTGAGTGAGGGTGCTGTGAGTGTCAGGGGTGTAGTGTGAGTGAGTGAGGGTTCTGTGGGGGTATTAGGGGTGCAGTGTGTGTGTGAGTGAGGGTGCTGTGAGTGTCAGGGGTGCAGTGTGTGTGAGTGAGGGTGCTGTGAGTGTCAGGGGTGCAGTGTGTGCGAGTGAGGGTGCTGTGAGTGTCAGGGGTGTAGTGTGTGCGAGTGAGGGTGCTGTGAGTGTCAGGGGTGCAGTGTGTGTATGTGTGAGGGTGCTGTGAGTGTCAGGGATGCAGTGTGTGTATGTGTAAGGCTGCTGTGAATGTCAGGGGTGCAGTGTGTGTGTGTGTGTGTGTGTGAGTAAGGGTGCTGTGAGTGCCAGGGGTGCAGTGTGTGAGTGAGTGAGGGTGCTGTGAGTGCCAAGTGTGCAGGGTGTGTGTGAGCAAGTGAGGCCGATGTGACTTGGGTGATTATTCCCCCCTCCCTGCTTACCTTATGCCTGGGAGAGGGGATCGTGCTGCTGCCATCCATCCCTGGTGGCCCTAGTGGTGAGTGAACTCTAGCCTGTGGGGTTAGAGTTCACTCCCGCGAGACCCGGAGCGTTGCCATGGCAACGCTCCGAATCTCGCAAGAGGAACCCGGCGGAGCTTTAAGTTAGAGCTCCTCCGGGTTCCTCTCCTGGCTCCCTCACTCTCTCCCTCTCTCCCCGCCGGCGGCCGCAGTATATGGTATGTGGGCCTGTGAGGGAGATCTTTGATCTCCCCACCGGCCCGCCGTGGCCTACTGCAGGGCCAGCGTTCGGATAGCGCTGGCCCTGCAGGGGCTGGCAGGGGAGATCGTGTGATCTCCCTGCCGGCCTCGGCCCATCACTACTTTCTGGATGCTAAGTGACAGGATGTAAAGGGTTTTGAACTCCATAGTAACATTAGAGGATATAGGACACCTCAACTGATATTAGAAAATCAACACTTTTCAGTGAAGGGTTATGTGATACATTCCTATACTCCCTAGCCTGCACTTTTAAGAGTTTCCATAGCAACCACAGCACATGTGTTGTGGTTGTTATGGGAGGAAAGCAGAAAGACCTCGCATGGGAGGTCTTTTCTGCTCTCCCTTGTCAGTTGCTGACTAATAGCTAGGATACAAAAAAAACTTTTTTTTTTTAAGATTGCAATTTATTGATAAGCTTTCTATATGGAACACTGTCAAAAGCTTTACTGAAATCTAGGTAAGCAAAGTCTACTGCACCACCCTGATATATTATTTTAGTTACCCAATCAAAAAAATCAATAAGATTAGTTTGTGATCTGAAGTAAACCCATGTTGTCTCTGATCTTGAAATCCATGTGATTTTTAGATGTTCAACAATCCTATAATTTAACATGGTTTCCATCACTTTACCCAATACTGAAATAAGACTTACTGGCCTATAGATAGTGTGACGAACTGAACCTCTTCACGGGTTCTTTGAGGGGCCTGCTGGCCAGCCTCAGGACTATGGACCCTGCAATATACCTTGCCCAATGCACTTTAAAAGGCTCTGTTCATGTGAGTTATGTACTTTCGTACTCCAGACAGAGAGACCGACGTTAGGCCTGATTCCCTGGAACTGTTTTGGGCATAGGACCATGTGCACGGTGGTTTAAAAAATAAGACTTCCAGGAAATTCCTGAACGCCTGAACTGATCTGGCTGATTTTTGAATATGTTGGTCACCCAGATCAGGGCTATCCGGGAATGTAACTGGGGGTTTTGTGTGTTTTAAGGTATTTTGGGGGGTTTGTAAAAATTCGTTTTTTTCTGTGGTTGGAGGTAATTGGATTACAGTAGTAGTAGTAGAGCCATGTGGAAGGAAAATAGGAGGGAGTCAGAGTGAGAACTCTGACTCCCATCAGGTTGAGCCATCACTGGACCCCAGTGAATTGACCCTCCTGCATCTAAAAGGTAGGAAACAGGAGGCTGACTAAAATATTGTGTGTGTGTCTGTATGAATGTTTCTCTGTATGTCTGTGTGTATGTGTGTATGTCTGTCTGTGTGTATGTATGTGTCTGTATATCTGTGTGTGTGTTTGTATGTATGTATGTATGTATGTGTCTGTATGTATGTCTGTATGTATGTGTGTTTGTTTGTATGTGTGTGTATGTATATGTGTTTGTATGTATGTGTCTGTATGTATGCATGTGTGCATGTGTGTGTGTGTGTGTACAGTGGTGTACATGCAGGGGTCGCAGCTGCGACTGGGCCCGGTACACCAGGGGGCCCAGCCGCCCTGCGACCGGTTGCCCACTGCCGTGTGTTGCGGCCCCCGGCCCGCGCGGTGTAACCGGTAGGGGGGTGGGGGGTGCCACGGATCAGTTTTTGCACCGGGGTCACAGGGATCCCTCATTTGAAAGAGCAGACACGAATATTCACTGAACTCTGAGTTATAACTAATTATAGTTTGAATGGCAATATGTAGCTAAAACAACAATCTATGACTTTACCTGAGTTGGAGAATTTTTCTAGATCGACTATTTTAGCCCTTTTTTTTCATTGAGATTTTAATTCACTGCAGTATGAACTTTTGTGAATAGGCCTGATAGTGTATAAAGAGGAAATCATTTTAACATGTTCCAAAATATTGTCATAGTAAATGTTATGCTACATTGTAGGTCGAATTTGGACCCGATGAGTCAACATACAGATGAGGAGATCTGGAAAGCCTTAGAAAGAACTCACATGAGACAACACGTATGTATAAATCAGTCTACATGATCAAGTACTTCTTCCCTAAACACATTCTGATCAGCAGCCTATATTTTAAATTACAAAATGAAGGCTCTTAAATAGAGACCTCACCAGGAGTACCTTCTCACACAGACAATATAGCACTTGCACACCTAATACTAACAGGGTTATTTGCTAAAGTGAGAAAGCCGAAAGATCTGTGCAACACTACCATAAAGTATAATATAGCCCATGCACACACGTAAGGACTTCTTCACTGAATGGGGGTTGTGAAAATTGAAAATTTTAAAGAACCCTAACCGATTAGTTCCCAGTGTAATTATTTGCCTACATTTTACAAGTCAGTTGTCCACTCAAAACAACTTGGTATATAGCAGATAAATCTTTAAGTAAACAACATTACTATCACCAGCAAACAATGGACATAGTATGTAATATAATACATGTACACCATTACTAAATAACTAATCGTAGTTAATAGAAACCAAGTTAAAAAAATGTAATGGACCTGAGACATGTCTGAATTGGGCAATTTTTATAACATTTAATTTCATTTCATCTTGAAATGTTGGCAAAAAATGAAGAAATTAGAAATGTCCCGAGTAGTAAGTTATATCAAGTGATACCTAAAAATATGAGAACGAACAGGTTATTTGAATAGTGATAGGTCATCTGATTGCAGAATTGACATTGGTGTGATAGGTCATCTGATTCCAGACCTGTCACTGGTTGTGATAGGTCATCTGATTCCAGACCTGATACTGCTGTAATAGGGCATCTGATTCCAGACCTGACACTGGTTGTGATAAATCATCTGATTCCAGATCTGACATTGGTTGTGATAGGGAATCTGATTCCAGACCTGACACTGGTTGTGATAGGTCATCTGATTCCAGACCTGATACTGCTGTAATAGGGCATCTGATTCCAGACCTGACACTGGTTGTGATAAATCATCTGATTCCAGATCCGACATTGGTTGTGATAGGGAATCTGATTCCAGACCTGTCATTATAGGGATAATAGTAGGACAAAATATTACAAATAATATTTAGTGAAACTTAAAAAAAAAAATAATAATAATAATTGTCTTAATATAAAAAAATTAAGTGTGGGGCTTGACTATCATGGTGGGGAGACGCATCTTGAGCGAGCTCCTCAACTGTATTGGCAAACACAGATTATATTAACCATAACTGGTTGGGAGTAGAGGGGCTGTGTGCAGTATTTGCTCCCCCGACATACCTGATGCACTGTGCAGCGACTACAGACTTGGCAGGAATCTATTTCCCCACCATGGCAAATGCGGCCTAGCGCAAACCAGGCAGGAGAAGCAGCCGATCTCAAGGTCTGAAAGTATCCAAGACCTACTGATTCCAGGCTAACGCTCCCGCTACCCCAAATGTCAAAAATGACATATTGCATTCAAATTTAATATTCTTCACCATTATATGACATGTAAAATCACATTACAATATCTCTTGCAATAAAGAAGCATAAAGCACATGTATTCCTGAAGTTTTACACAGGAATATAATCCCAATTTTCTGCTTCTACAAAGTATTGATTACTTGTTTAGACAATCTAAAATAATATCCAACTATTTCCCCAAATGGTTGCAAATCACATTAACGTTTTCCAATCCACTCAGCTTGGAATTACAAAGTGATAATATCTAAATGCTTTAAAAAATTGGTAATAAAAATAACTATAAAAAAACAAACCATAATCTTGAAAAAAAAATTGAAACATTTTAAGAAACCGCTTCCTCTGCATTAATCAAATTCTACATGTAGTTACGAAACTATAGGTTTGATTTAATATCTGAATTCAACAAACAAATGTATCAATAATTACAGGATTTATACCTTAAGAATTATTGCATATTTTCAATCTGAGCTACAGACACATAAATTTTTTCACAGAGACTATTTCCCCCAAAATAAATGAATTATTTGAAATGTTGAATCAGATAATTTTCGTTAATATCCTTCACTAAATGACTATAGAAGCCCAGAGATTGCGAGCTGGAGTGGAGGGTGCAAACATAATACAGGAAAAAGCTGCTGGCAGAGCCAACAGAATCCCTATATTATGTCTCCCACTCTGCTAGAAAGTTATACCACTGTAGAGTGCCTCATCATTTTATACTGTTAGAGTCGTGGAAGAGTGTTTGAGGGGAAAACAAAGAAAGACACCTGAATACATTCCACTGAAACCCAAGCTTGATGAAAATCCACTTGTAAGCAAAATGTATTTGTTTCTTGCTGTGGGAAGTCCATACTCTACCCAATCCTTCTTTTGCCATCCAATAAATTAATAGCTTTAATTTAATGGGTAAGTCTGGAGGATAAATATGGCATTTGTTTTTTTCAGTTTGTTCCCCATTGGGTGGAATATCTCCTACCTATGAAACCCAAGTTAGGTGTCTATGTTTAGGTCACTGCTCTCCAATCACATGATTAGGACAGAAAGGAAGCTGACATATTAGACCAAGATCATATTGGACAGTAAGCTTGTAATGAAGTAAAAGAAGGGGGGCTATTTGTGAGAGGATATAATGAAATAGGGGAACTGGGGCACATGTGAAACGGGTCAGTGTAAGAGGGTAAGGTGAAATTGGGACAGGATGAATGAGAGACAGTACAGTGAAATGGAATAGATTGTGTGTGTGAGACCATGAAGTGAAATGGGAAAGGTGGCTGAGATCAGCTATAGTGAAATATTCCAGGCGGTTAGTGAAAGTGAAACAGGACTTGAGTAGAAATTAGCGTTAAAGGGATACTATAGTGCCAGGAATACAAAGCCTCCTCTCCCCCCCCCCCCCCCCCCCCCCGAGGTAAATAAAGGGCTAAAAACCTTTTATTTACTTACCTGATCCTGCGACGAGCGGGCGCTAAAGCACAAGCACAGCAAATGCAGGGCGCATATTAGGCCTCCCCATAGGAAAGCATCAAATCAATGCTTTCCTATGGAGAAAAATCCTACGCTGGAGGTGCTCATGCAGAGCGTGAGGACTTCCAGTGTCAGATAACAGACCAAAGGTCCGTTTCAATTCAGGAAGCCCTCTAGTGGCTGTCTTGTAGACAGCCACTGGAGGCAGACTTCGAGCTACTATCATTGCAGCAAAAAAGACACTGCACCCAGACTACTATAGTGAGCTGAAGTGGTCTGGGTGCCACTGCCTACAGTGTTCCTTTAAATGAAAATGTAAATTGATAAATGGCAAACATTAAGCAACTCTGTCATGTTGCAAGTTTATTTAATTTCATTTAAAGGAACACTGTAGGCACCCAGACCACTTCAGCTCATTGAAGTGGATTTGGCACTGGATTCAGGTAAGTGACTGAAGGGGTTTTAACCCCTTCAGCACCGGGGCGGACACCTTAGAAACCTGTAGAGACAGGAAAACTGCTTTGTTTTTCTGGCACTATAGGATCTCTTTAAGTGTTCCTTTTTGTGTCCCTTTGGTTTGTTTTAGGGGTGTTTTAAATTCACCTTAGTTTTCTATTTATACATTAAAAATAAATAAACATGACATAGTCGATTTAAGGGGAATGTTTATACCAGTGTGTCTTCAACTAATATAAGACATTGAAAACTAACAGCTACTGACACCAAGATCTTTGTTAAAGGAAATGCAACAAAATGAATTTTACCAACTGGTTCTGCCCTATATGAAATCTCCAAAATGACTCCCATCTCTTATTGCTTAGGTAGCACAGATGGACAAACAGCTATACTCAGAAGTGAGAGAAAATGGAAGTAATTTCTCAGTTGGAGAGCGTCAGCTTCTGTGCATGGCACGGGCATTGTTACGAAACAGCAAGGTAGGCTACAAACATTATATTTAAAAAATAAGCGTTAATATTTTTGGTAGCACTTAACATTTAAGCCATTAGCTGTAAATAAGTTATTAATGCAACTATAACAATAATTAATAATGGTAACCATCTAGTAGCTGGTTTGAGGGTCAAATGTTTGTATGTGTATTACTGTAACAGCCACTGCCAGTACTTACAAACAACATGTTAAGAATCTCGTAGTGTGAGTCAGTTTAGTGCTGGACATTTAATTTGTATTTGTCTTTGCCAAGTCCACACTTTGCTTGTTGTTGCACACTGAGATAAATGAGTAGTATGGTGATAAACCTTCGGCACTCCAGTTGTTATGGACTATATCTCCCATAATGCTCTTAAAGCAATTAATCTGGCAAAGCATCAAGGGAGATGAAGTCCACAACATCTGGAGTGCCAAACATTGCCTACCCTGACTCCCACTTCTGTTCGTTGAAGCCAAGGGCAGGACACCTTTTCAATTTAAAATTCTAGTACAAAATAAACCATATCAAAGGCAAAGGGACATGCAGCTATTTCCCTATCTTAATTAAGATGCTGCTTTTGTAAGTGTTGACTCTCCCACTATCCTTGGTTACCTTCCAGTATTTACAAAATATGCTGACTGCCACAAGAGGGGGTTTACCATCCCCCCCCCCCCAAAAAAAAACACTCAGGATCAGTCATATACGTGTGAGTTTTGATACTGAGTATCATTTTAGTAACAGGCTTAACAGGACACTATATGTCTGCTTAATGCAGTTGTTGTGGTGTGCATAGTATGTCCCTGAAGGCATTTTAAATGTAAGCACTGCGTTTTCAGAGAATAGGCAGTATTTACATGACTGCCTAGAAACACCTCTAGTGACAGTCACTCAGATGACCGCTAGAAGTGCTTTCTGGGTCAGTGCTGTACACCGAGCAACACTGACGTTCAGCGTCTCCTCATTCTGCATGGAGTCGCTGAACATTTCTCAAAGAGATGCATCGATTCAATGCATCTCTGTGAGGAGATCGTAATTGGCGCAGTTTGGCGTTTTGCAACACATATGCCATAGCTTCCCAATATTTTCCTAAGGAAAATCATTAGATGGGCTGAAATCATATGGGAGATGTTTCTCTCCCCAAATTATAAAAGTGTGATTTCTATTGAAATAAGCACTATTATAAACTGACACAAATGTGACAGACTCCAGCTGAAGTGTTATATGTGAAATATGACCCATTCATTTGTGACCTAATTAAACCCTTTGTGTTTTTCAAACACTTATAGAGTTATTTATTAAACTGAGAATTAAAAGTGAATTCAAAGAGAATTTGAAATGTTACTTTGGCTACTCTGGCCTTTAATTTTTTTTTTTTTTTTAAATTCTTTATTTTTATTGTGCAAAGATTAACATACAAATTCGAAATGCCATGACGGCAGCAATAATCATTCCTTGAACATACATCGAGATGTTGTGTCATAGCGTTTGAGGATTGTGCACATTTTTAGATGTTAGATAAAACAAGCTAAACTGCGGATCTGAATGGTAGATCTGACTAAGTTACATATGTTAACATGTTGGGGCTACACACCACATATATTTGCCACTGGCTCCCATCACCCCTCACAGCGCCTTGGCTAACTGTGATGATGTGAAAACACGATTCCCTATGGTTAGCAAAATAAGTAAGTTGAAACAAGTAAGCTAAAACAATATGGAACATTGGGACATAATAACGGTACATGGTGCCTGTTGAGCCAGAGGTGTTAAGTATCAAGCTATGGTGAAGCCTATTTAAGCTAGTTAGGGTAATTACTACTGTGTGTGGCTTAATGTGGTGGGGAGGCCTGTGGCAGGATATGGCCCTGCGTTTACAGCTACCCGATGCCCCTCAGTGGGTATCTACAGTCCCAACCAGTGGAGTGTCCAGTAAGGAAGGGTAGGTACAGGACCTTGTCCGTCTCTGGTGAGCTCAGGTAGGTGCAGGCTTGGGGAGTAGCGCTAATCATCACCTGGGGCAGCAACCCTCTTCCTTGGTGCCTCACTTTGTGATGGGCAGGATCTCTCAAACGGTGCGAGGTGTGCCTTTGGCGGTAGGGCTCAGCCATAGCGAGTCGGTGGCATCGAGCCGGCCTCCTCACTTTCTGCGTTGCGGCTGTGATTCGCCTGGTGGTTTGTAGCTTGATAAGGCATTGCCTCTGAGTTGGCTTTGATGGAACCACACTCCTCCTGCGGACTGTCCTCCTCTTCTTAGTGCGAGCGAATGCATGGGTAGCTAGAGAGGAGCGGCAGACCCACGCGGCGTGCGGTCGTCGAGTGGAGGCTTCCTGTCTGTGGGCCTCCGGTGCTTTAGGTGTGGGCTGGTTTCGGCTCTTTATGTCAGCAGCCGGATGTGAGAGGTCTAGCTTGCTGGCACTCCGTTGCCTCTCTTCGAGTTTGCGCCAAAAAGTAGTGCGTCCAGCTTAGCGAGAGTTGTTTCCCTCGGGTCTTGTGGCAAGTTGTGGGGTCTTGCTCCCGCCATCTTGGCTTCCGCCGATTCTTCCAGCAGGGACATGTGCTGTGTCGCAGGGCCACCGAGTGGTCGTGGTTGCGGTGTGAGTGCTGGTGCCGGGATAACCCCCACCGGCAAGGGGGGGAGACGGGAGCCCCTGTCGCTTCCACCTTTAGCAGCCGGATAGCCAGCAGGAAGATCGGCCGCTTCTTCCACGCCAGCACCCCCAGGTAGGCCGCAGTTGTGTGCCGAGAACAGGCTGCTCATTTTGTATCCAGGAGTCTTTCAGGTGTTGCAGAAATAAAGTCTGCTTTTGCCTGCTTTCAGGTAGTCGAGTTTGCCGGTGTAACGGTTCTAAATTAGGGCTCTGCTGGAGTGTTTTACCCGGAGCACACTCTACATGCGGCCATCTCGGTTGGCAGCCAGGCCCCGCCCCCCCTGGCCTTTAATTTTAAATTCACTTTACATTCTCACTTTAGCAAAAAATCACCTTTGTATTAGTAATAAATACAAAAAATTTGTGAAAAATAGGCACTTCGAAATTGTTATAGATTACAGAACCCAATTAGGATAAGCAGATACCTCTAAACTGCAGGCGTATGGAGTAATATGAGTGAGAGAAAAGACTATCACATCAGAAAAACCCAGTGGAGCGCTACATTAGGTTAACTTACCCTTAAAATAAGGGATACAAAATATATGGTACAACAAATATCTGGAGAAAGAGATAAATAGGCAGATAATGGTGCAGTATGTCTAGTACTTTTAAATGGTGAAAAAAAGACCAAATGTAGCAAACTCACATGGCTTAGAGCCTGGGAGGATAGGCTCAAGTCACACACGCAGGGGTATTTAAAGACAATACTGGGCTTCTTCTCTAGTGGCATCCAGGTACTCAGGGAGAAGAGAAAAAAATGGAACAGACTCCTAGTGTATTACCCTTTCAAATGATATCACAAATTAGAATGTTGCAAATAATTGCTCACCTTGTTGAGAGCCAAAGGAAACTAAACTGTAATTGGCACAACTCTTCTTTTAAAGCAGGAAGAAGATGCTGCAGCTCACAGGACACAGTTGAAAAATAAAAACACTTTATTTATAAACAAACATAAAATATATAATAGAATACCATGTAATAATAGTTCTTTTAAAAGTCCTTGCTGTCCGAGACGCGTTTCGCCTTATCACTAAAACGCTTTCTCAATCGGTAATAAAGGCTGTGTCGCTTTCATTAGAGGTTGGTGGCTTATCTCAATTTTTAAGTGCTGTCTCTTGATAGGCAATGTCCAAAAGTTTTTTTATGGTAACCATTATCAGAAAAATCACTAATGATTTTCTGCGCTTGTTTTTGAAATACTCGGACGGATGGACGGACGTACTAATTGAAGATCAGAGGAACCAATCAGAATGGACTTTTAAAAGAACCATTATTACATGATATTCTATTATATATTTTATGTTTGTTTATAAATAAAGTGTTTTTATTTTTCAACTGAGTCCTGTGAGCTGCAGCATCTTCTTCGGCTTTAAAAGAAGAGTTGTGCCCTCTTAAAGGCACAGTGCCAATTACACTGAGAGCCCAGTTTCCTTTGGCTCTCAACAAGGTGAGCAATTATTTGCAACATTCTAATTTGTGATATCATTTGAAAGGGTAATACACTAGGAGTTTGTTCCATTTTTTTCTCTTCTCCCTGAGTACCTGGATGCCACTATAGAAGAAGCTCGGTATTGTCTTTAAATACCCCTGCGTGTGTGACTTGAGCCTATCCTCCCAGGCTCTAAGCCATGTGAGTTTGCTACATTTGGTCTTTATTTCACCATTTAAAAGTACTAGACATACTGCACCATTATCTCCCTATTTATCTCTTTCTCCAGATATTTGTTGTACCATATATTTTGTATCCCTTATTTTAAGGGTAAGTTAACCACTGGGTTTTTCTGATGTGATAGTCTTTTCTATCACTCATATTACTCCATACGCCTGCACCTTTGTATTAGTAAAAATTTTTTTAAAAACTGGTTAATGCTATTGAAGTATAGCGGTAAGAATCTAACACCTTCCTCCACTGCAGTTCAATCCGAGCCATATTCCTGTTATATACTGCACGTACCCGTGTGCCAAGGGTTATTTTGCATGTGTCACTGCTTGAGCAAACAATACTACAAACATTCAGAGGATTATGAAACAATTAGAATTTACTTTTCAGGCTTTGCCAGAACAGATTTGTATTTGATTGATAGAAAAAAGCTGTTAATTTAAATCTTATCACAACTTATAGCTAACAAACCGATCAACTGTTTTGAATAAATGTAATATTTCTTGAATATAACTTACACTGTACAGTATGGCACACCTTCTCAAAATATACCAATATATATAAAACAGTTCAAAAGACACTATAACAGTATGCTGTAAATCATGCTGTAGTAGCTATGGTGCCATGTGCCCTGGCACCGTGGCATATCAGCTCAGAACGGAAACGGATTAGCACCGGACAGAGCCACTTACTTGGCTTTATCAGGCGCTAACACTGCTTCTAGTCTGAGTTGATATGCTAAAATGGAGGTTGGTACTACTACATTATCATACCAAGGTCTTGATTTAATATTTTTTGGATAAGCTTTTCAAGTGATTTGATATTTTTGGATTTAGTATTTTTAAAAAAACATTTTAATATCTGATATTTTTTATACATGATTTTTATATTTTATATTTCTGATATTTATATTCCACTTTTTCCAAATCAATGTAGAATAATTTCAAAGCTTATGCAAAAATGTTAAACCAGGCCCAATTTTGGATGTTATTCGTTGGCTGAGAGTCACCAGCTGAATAAAATTGCTGAAATGAAAACAAAGGCAACTTAGAGAATTTGTCCAGCTCAGCTATAAAATGTGAAGTTCAATTTCAATTGTTAGAATTTAACCAGGGAATTTCAAATGTTAGCCCAAAATAACCATGCTGTTAAATATAACAAAGAGAAGTATGTGTTGGCACTCAAACTGTCGTTTGGTGCAGGTATCAAGGTTCCCCACCTATAACGAACCTAAGAATACTAAGACAAAAATATAGAAACTGATACCACACTCCAATAACAAATGCTCAAAAAAAGTTTTATTGGGGGCGGGGCCTGGCAGCCAAGATGGCCGGTCGTGCTTTCTGAGGGCTCCTGCAATAGAGGGCACAAAAATGACAATCCTGCACGAACTACTGGTGCCAACAACAAACGGAGCCCAGAGAACGACACAGGATCACCAGGGGCACACAATGATCCCTGACCCGCGTCGAAATCACCTGAACATGCCTGGACCGGCCACAAGGCCTACTTCGGAGTGGAGCCTGCAACTAGGGGGAGGCGGCCGATCCCCTGACACAGGCCACGCTCGCAAGCAAGCAATCAGCAGGGCCCTGCAACCCCCCCTCTGGACCGGTGGGGGATATCCCGGTCCTCGCTGGGGGCGACTACCCCCGCACTACAGCCTGACACACAACAGCTCCGGAATGACCCTGGGATTGAGGCGAGGATGGCTCCCAAGCAACCCGGAGAGAGCACAAGGGAGCCAAACACGATCCTCACCGACCAAGCTGACTACACAGCACGGCTAAACAAAATCTTTGCGGCATTCTGGCGCAGGCTGCCACGGCGCCTGGACATTCCAGACGAAATCAAGGGTGACACTCACCCCTCACCACAACCACAAGGAGGGCACAAAATGGCCGGCGCAAAGCGACCACAGCAAAGCAAACGTTCCTGTCCACCCCAACAAGCCCGACCGCGATCTCGCTTCACGGCTCGGAGTAACAAATCTCCTTCTGGGCAGGGGAGCATACCGGAACAAAATATGACCCACCGTCCACACACCCAAAGGAGCATCGGGAGAGCGAGGCGCTGGAGGGCCCACAGTCCCCCCACGTATGGGAAAGGGACCCGAGGACACAGGGAAGTGCTCGCCGCTACAACCCGGGCTGGAAGATCCGAGCAGGTACAGCCCCATCATGACAGCCAGTCGGGACGGAACCGACCTAGGAGTCCCCGCAATACACCCACAGCACCCCGGAGATCACTTACCCAAGAGACTGTACTACTCTGCAAGCAGTCGACCAT
Source organism: Pelobates fuscus (assembly GCF_036172605.1). NCBI lineage: Eukaryota > Metazoa > Chordata > Amphibia > Anura > Pelobatidae > Pelobates > Pelobates fuscus. Next base: position 313,659,917 of record NC_086317.1, on the reverse strand, counting down.
AGCAGCTCCCAGCCAGACACCTGCATCACCTGCAACACCCACGCACAAGCGGGGCATCGGCTGAACGGGCCACACTGGTGAGGCTCCAACCCTCCAATGCGAGGAGAGGGCAGGTCGGAGGACTGACACGCGAGCTATGCATACTCGCAAGACGGGACTTTCTCCTGCAGACACCGCTGACCAGGTCTTGCCTAGTATGCACCCCTCAGATGCATCTGAACTAATGCTACCTTCTGTTAGTTTATATTTTAGGTTTGCATATATTACATGTTTAGTTAATGACATTTGTCGCTGACTTAATGCCATGCCTACAAGGAACCGTGTTCACACTTTCAGCCAGCTAGGCAGGGTAAAAAACGACCTAATTGCATGTTAGAATTAAAGCTTGTTGATAGACCGAAGCAGGGTGACTCTACCGTAACCCAACTCAGTGGATGGGCGATGCTAGCCAGCACTCAGAATGTTTCTGTACCTATAGTATGTTGTTAGCCTATGTTTTCCATGCCTAATAGCCTAAACACCTACAGCATAAAGCGTCTAGACATAGCTATGTAAACTTAGGGATATAACTGTTCAAGCCTGTTTATAGCTTAAATACACTACTGATGACAATGCTTAAAGAACATATCTCCTAATGCTGATACTTGCATGTCAAATCACTAGAATGACTTACCACGTTTTAAAAATGTTAAAAATGTGCTTACACTCCAATGCCACATATGTAGAAACATGTGATATTGCTGTGATTATGTTTGCTGTTGTGGCAACGTATATCATCTTGTCAAACCATGCACAAAAAAAAAAAAGTTTTATTTGTATTATTTATGCAAAAGAAAATATTAAAAAATATAAAAAAAAGAAGATTGGAGTATAGTGGCATAAACGTTTAGACGATAACTCAAAGTCAACTAAAGATGGTAAAAAAAATGTTTTCAAAAAGGTTGTAGTAATACTCAATGGTCAGTAGATAGCCCCAGATAAACACATCTCACAGTACATGTAAAAAAAATATATAAATACACATAATAGTGCAGACTGTCTTAGAAAAATAATGCTTTTAACATTTTTTATGTTGGTATACCAAATTTCCCACAAAATTACCCAAGTATTTAGGTTAAGGAAATCAGGTTCAAGCAAAATAATGAAAAAGCTCAGTTGTATTTGAACAAAGTGCAAACAAATTTATTAGTAAAAAACCTAGTGGTAATAAAAAGTAAACACACTGTCTCTTACAAGAGAACGTGGTGAGTAGGCTCAGCATACGCTGTTACTCACTGCCAAGCTTTGTCAAAGTAACTCAGGTGGTAATGCTGGAGACGCTTGCTCTAGATGGTTTAAATGTCCAATATGTAATGATCCAGTTTCAGTACAGCACGAATGGCATGAGAGTATTTACCCTGAGCTCCTGCAGTCTCCGCACCCACGAATGATGTCAACACGTTTCTCCGGTCTGCCCTGCTTCCTCAGGACGTGATGCTGTCGCCGCCATTTTCAAGCAGGGAATTTAAAGTTCTACAGCAGTGTAATTCTTATTGCAGATAGATATGGCAAACAGACTTCATTTGCATACTTCAATGTGATCGTAATAGATCTTACACAGCAGTACAGTCCTCATTTAAAAGAGTCTATATATTATACACTTATAACACAGCCAATTGACATTTACTTCAGAATCAATATAGAATAAAACAGATACATACATAATAATATTTGATACCTAGTTAGTTAAAATGTTTTTAATGGATCATAAATCTGAATAAAGTGAATAAGTGCATATTCATAAATTTAATTTGTACTTTCATTGTCAGGAATAAGATAAAATAAATTATCATGAATAGAGGGAGTTTTGCATTTATAATGACATGCATACATTTTCTTCACCTTGGAACTTGCAGAAAATAAGGTGGAAGGGGCAGACAGGCAGAGTGGACAGATGTTTGAAAATACATAGAAAACCATGAATATAAAATTCAAAAGGAACGGCTTATAATTTGTTATAAATAATGATTTAAAAAAAATCTTTTTTAAAAAAAATCTTTATAAAAAGTTATTAGATAGTCAGAAAAGAGATTTCAAAATGATTCATTAAGTGGTGGTGCTGTCTAGTAAGACGATGGCATAATGACTATCTGAAATTGTCATGTTAACTCTTGGGTCAGATGCAGGGCCAAATTAAGAGCCGATTGGGCCTGGTGCTGACAATTATGATGGACCTAATTACAGGATCTTATTGATTACACTAAAACAGTCATACCTCCCAAGCGTCATGTATCTGGTGAAGGTGGTGCTGGAGGAAAAACTCACAGGATATAGCTATCAGAAAACACATACTCTATGCTAATCTCTCGCTTTCATCTTGCAAGTAAATCCATGCCCACTACCAGCAGTGTCCGGTGAAGCAGGATGTCCGTGGGCGGGGTAAAAGGGTGGGCTATTGACACGAATCACATAACCAGAACCGCCCAGAGGGGTGAACATGTCCAAAAGGGGGCCTGTCTGCCCAAAGAATTGGAAGGCCATCAACCTGATCTACAAGAAAAGTTGATGCATTATACCAGGCAAATTTCTAACATTGCAACATGGTCCAGTTCTGACACTCACGTCTCCATTGAAGGCGCTTTTAGTGGTTGTCAGGGGTCATCATGGGCACTTTGACAGGTCGGCACCGACGCAGCGCCATACGCAGCAAACTGAGATGCACTGTGTATTCAAACACCTTTCTATCATGCCCAGAATTACATTCTTAGTTATTTGAGCGATAGTAGTTTTTCTGTGGGATCAGACCAAACGGGCTAGCCTTCACTCCCCACATGCATTAATGAGCCTCTGGCACCAGTGACCCTGCCACTCGTTCACCGGTTGTCCTTCCTTGCATCACTTTTGGTAGATACAAACTCTCCACAAGACGTTTAGGTGATGCTCTGACCCAGTTCTCTAGACATTCAAGAACTGGCTGTTCACTTCCATTCCTGATATATCCCACCCCTCGACAGGTGCGATCGTAACAATATAATCAATGTTATTCACTTCACTTGTCAGTGGTTTTAATGTTATTACTGATCAGTGTATTTAAAGGTAGTAATTGGTTGCTCTCAGCCCTCTCTCACTCACCTTGTCGGTCCGCCGAGATCGGGCGGACCACCGCTCCCACGCTTAATGAGGCTCCACTTAGCTTTAGGACGCCGACCGCTGTGCGCCAGCCCCTTTTTATGACGTGGGGCACACATGCCGGCGTCATGACATTAGGAGAGCTCTATGCAATAGAGCTCAGCAAATACACACCTTTTGGGGATGTGGCTATGCTAACCACTCCCCCAACCATATAAAAGCCCAATCTGCCCAAAACACAGTGCCCTGTTGTGGTTCCTAGTGTGCCTTATGTCACTAGTGTCCCTTTAGCGCGTTCCTGCGTCCTTTGTGATAGTTCTTTGGTTTTGACCCGGCTTGCTCTCAACTATTCTATTTTCCGGCTCCCTTGACTCGGCTTTGTTTCTCGGTTATTGTGTATTTCTGGCATCCCTTGACCTTGGCTTGTTTTGACTTTCATTTAGTTTATTCTTTCCAGCCATTTTAAGGACCGGTTTAGGGACATTTTTCTGCCTCCATTTTCTCCTGGTGGCTTTACAATCTGTGTGTTGGGTTGTACGTTACATTACAATAGGGCCAATGGACCCTGCAGGTGTTAATCCCAGGTAATGGCTCAAGACGCAAGACTTGATGGTATGGACCACCGTATGGATCAGTTCGCTCAGGCCTTGCAAAATCTGATTAAAAGATCAAATGACCTGCCAGCCCATTCACTTAGCCCTATACCTGCTGGTGCAGAATTTACTCAACCCACAGCAGTACCTCTAATCCCAATCAATCCTTATGTTATAGCGGGGATCCATCAAAATGTAGGGGCTTTCTTAATCAGGTCAACATTTTGTTTGAATTGTGTCCCAGAGCATACCCTACTGACAGGGCCAAGATAGGCTTGATCATTACCCTGCTCACTGATAGAGCTCTTGTTTGGGCAAATCCGCTCTGGGAGAACAACAGTCCTTTAGTATACGACTATTCTCAGTTCCTAGCAGCTTTCAGGAGAGCTTTTGATCCCCCTGGCAGGAAAGCTGATCACCAAGGATCTACCAGAAACATTAGAGGAGCTCATCCCTTATCTTGGGCACATAGATGAGAGGCTAAGCACAGACAAAATACCAGAGAAAGACACAGAAGACCAGCTATCAGACTAGCACAAACCTTCCCCTCAGACTCTATGACAGTAGCTATCCCAGAACCCATGCAATTGGGTATGACAAGATTGTCTGAGGCAGAGCGTCAACATAGAAGGAGAGAAGGATTGTGCATGAACTGCGGTAAGAGGGGACATCTTAATTTATCATGTCCAGAAAAGCCGAAAAAATTCCAGAGACTAAGGTCCTATGGAGGACTGGCCTTGGGTGTACTTAATGAGTCCTCCATATGTAAACATGAAAAAAGACTTCTACTACCCATCACCTTGAAATGGGAGGGAAATGCTGTCCATACACATGCCCTTATAGACTCGGGGGCAGCAGAAAACTTCATAGATAAGGTCTTTGCTAATAAATATGGTCTCCCTCTCGAAGACAGAGCAACACCCTTGGCCGTAGAGGACGTGGATGATAGACCCTTTGAGGAACCCACCAATACTAAGGAATCTATTCCGGTCTTTATGATAGTTGGGGTTCTTCATAAGGAGATTGTTGTATTGCAATTTCCTTCCTGTCATTTCCTATAGTGTTGGGGTATCCATGGTAAACATAACCCACAGATTGGGAGAAAAGAGAGGTTCTCAGATTGGGTCATTCTTGTACAGAAGGATGTATCACTAAAGTCAGACCCATGGGCCTCATAAACATGCCTGTCTTGCCTCCATTATCCACAGATGTGCCCAAGATCTACCAAGACTTGAAGGAGGTCTTGGACAAAAAGAAAGCAGACGAATTACCACCACATCGGTCGTATGACTGCTCTATTGAGTTGTTGCAGTTGTTGCCACCCAGAGGCACTGTTTATCCTCTTTCTCTTAAAGAAAATCAGATATTGGAGGAATACATAAGGGAGAACCTTGAGAAGGGATTTATCAGAAGGTCTTCACCTCCTGCTGGAGCAGGGTTCTTGTTTGTTTTAAAGAAGGAGGGTGATCTCAGGCCATGTATAGATTACAGGGGGTTGAATAAGATCACTATACGTAACGTTTATCCCAATCCCCTGATCACAGAACTATTTGACCGGATGAAAGGTTCCAGGATATAATTGCATATAATTTGGTGAGGATCAAAGAGGGGGAAGAATGGAAGACGGCTTTTAATAACAGGTATGAGCATTATGAATTTGTTATCGTATACTTATACGATATACTGATTTATTCCCCATATCTAAAAACCCATCATATACATGTAAGAAAAGTCCTATGTAAGTTGTTGAACAATGGCTTGTACTGCAAATTAGAGAAGTGTTTATTCGATCAAGAAAAGATGCATTTTCCGGGGTATATAATTTCTGTGTCTGGTTTTGAAATGGATCCCAAGAAACTAGATGCCATCTGCAAATGGCCCATACCCACGGGGTTGAAAGCCATCCAACATTTCATAGGGTTTTCTAACTACTATAGGAGGTTTATTAAAGGGTTTTGTTCCATAATGTCGCCTATCTCTAACGTGACTAAGAAGGGCAAAGCTAATCAGGTGTGGACTCCAGAAGCACTTGCCGCCTTTGACACCCTGAAGGCTGCGTTAGCCTCAGCTCCTATCTTAGCCCATCCGGATCAGGTACGTCCATCCCTATTACGATCCTGACGGATCATAAAAACCTATCCTATATTAGTGAGGTCAAAAGACTAACAGCTAGACAGGCATGTTGGTCTTTGTTTTTCTCACATTTTAACTTTGTGCTTACTTATAGACCAGGTACCAACAATACCAAAGCAGACGCATTATCCAGTCAATTTGAACAGTTGATGAAGTAGCTCCTATTATCCCTAAAAACAAGATAATAGCAGTTACACAACTTAACATTGGTTCAGACCTCATTAAGTCTTTAAATGAAGTACAACCTGAAGCACCTAGCCAGACTCCACAGGATAGACTGTTTGTTCCTTTGGCCTTCCGTAACCGTAAAGAGATCCCAGCTTTATGCCACGATAACAAAACCGCTGGCCATCCTGGAACAAAGAAGACCAGTGATCTCCTTGCTGCTCAGTTTTGGTTGCCTTCTTTTAGGCAGGATGTTAAAGAGTACGTACAAACATGTCACGTATGTGCTTAATCTAAAACTCCTCATGTTTTACCTTGTGATTTGTTGCAACCTTTGGACATACCTAAAAAATCCTGGTCCAACATTTCCATTGATTTTATAGTGTATTTACCGAAATCTTAACTCTTACTGTTTTCTAAGATGGTCCATTTTGTGTCCTTGCCCAAACTACCTTCATCTATAGAATTAGCGGATATATTTGCAAGAGCGGTGTTCCACTTACATGGCATACCTGAAGAGATAGTGTCAGATAGGGGTACACAATTTGTCTCCCGATTCTGGAAGGCATTCACTAGCCAACTAGGTATCAAGTTATGTCATTCATCGGCCTATCATCCTCAATCTAACTGCGCTGCTGAGAGAACTAACCAATCCTTGGAACAATATCTACGGTGTTTTATCTTGGACGACCAGGATAACTGGGCGAAGCTGCTTCCCTGGGCTGAGTATGCTCACAATTGTACTCAACGAGAATCCACGAGCCACAGTCCTTTTTACCTCAATTATGGTTTCCATCCTTCTATTCTTCCAGCTGTCTTTTCTTCTATTCTTCCAGCTGCAGAGGAATATTTGGGTAATCTGAGGTCTACATGGGAGCAGGATCAACACATCCTAACTCATAAAGCTGCCTTGCAGAAGAACTACACTGACAAACACCAACAAGCAGCTCCAACTTATCAAGTGGGTGATAGGGTTTAGCTCAGTACCAAGGATGTCAACCTGAAAGTGCTTTCCAAAAAGTTGGCTCCTCGCTTCATAGGCCCCTATCAGATACTAAGACGCGTGAACCCTGTTTCATACAAGTTGCAATTGCCTTCTGCTTTGTGCATCCCTAATACCTTTCACGTTTTACTATTGAAACCACTCACTTATAATAAGTTCACGAGACCCTTTAGTGATCCCGCTCCAGTTGAGGTTGAATAGCAGAACGACTACAAGGTCCAGTCTATTGTGGATTCCCGTCTCTCCAGGGGAGCCCTTCAATACCTAATGCATTGGAAGGGGTATGGTCCTGAGTAGAGGTCCCTGGTGGGGGTTTCTGGTGTCCCTTGGCTTGTCTTGACTTTCCTTTAGTTTATTCTTTATTCTGGCCATTATAAGGACCGGTTTAGGGCCATTCCTTCTGTCTCGATTTTCTGTCTTGATTTTCTCCTGGTGGGTTTACAATCTGCGTGTTGGGTTGTACGTTAAAGCTGCAAATATAGGATCAGGTTAGGAATGTCTGTTCATGGTTTATCTACAATGACTACTTCCCCTTTCGATGCTATCTGCAGAGAAATTTGTATGAGCTAATCTTCTCTTACATGCCTTCTGTACGTCTGTAGTTTCGTAAATTATATTAATCTGCATGGCAAGTCCTAGTTGTGCTGGGGCAGAAATGGATATAATGTAAATAAATAAATAGCTCAACCCTCTGCTAAATTCTGCTTTGTGCAAAAATCTGAATTTTGTCAGTTCCAATTTAATACCTGCTAATCAACTTTCACTTCAAAACGATAGCACCCTTAGGGAGCGGTGTATAAAGTGTTTAAATAAATGCTGAAAATGGAGTATCCTTCCTGATTCTGTTGGTTTCCATGGTGACTGCTCCACATTTTTGAATATTTTAAAATCTTTTGAAATGTATCTTAATTGTGTTTACCTAAAATGGGGATGGGGAATTAAAAAAGAAAAAAGCACAACCCATGGATAGCTTTTAGTAAACTTTCAAGTATTTCTCTATATCATACACTTTTTTTATCAATACACTTTTCCTTTATGTAAAGGTGCTAAACGTTTTATTATTTATTTGTAGATATTAGTTTTAGATGAAGCAACTGCTGCAATTGATAATGAAACTGATGCACTTATCCAGAAAACCATTAAAGATGCATTTAGAGAATGCACCGTGCTCATTATAGCTCACCGTCTAAACACTGTATTCCACTGTGACAAGATACTTGTAATGGAAAATGGAAAGGTAAGCAATGAGTTATACGTGTGTATGTTATACGTGTGTATAAAAAGAAGGTATAGGATCAGTCACAATATAAAATGTGCATATAATTACAGTAGCCTGTAACCGGGTATCCACCGAATAAGAGAGGAAGCTCCTTCTACATGCAGATCCAGCCTATACATACCAGCCAACAAATAAAACCGAGAAGAAAACACTCCATAGAATGTAACGAGAATGCAAATCGTAGAAAAAAATTATATTTAATCAAAATATTTGGCACCCAAAAATAAGAGAGCACAAAGCCACCAAATGCATTTTGAGCCTAGCGTGAGTGGCACTTAATTATAGGCAAGTAGACACACCTACATCGTATATAGCTCCATAATAGATATTTTCTATCACTGATTAATTAATGAAACACATATAAAACATGTAGACTTTGCAGCCAGAGGCAAATGTAACAAAGCCACATTCCCTACTAGATGTTGCCAACATAAATAAAAAGAACTTTGTGTTGTTTTTGTAAATGTGAAACCCACTCTAGACACAAAATGCACTAGGTGGCTCTCTTGCTTTTGTACTTTTGGGTTTGTGCTCACAATTTTATTGAATACACAATGTTTTTACAATTTGCACTCTGTTGTTACGTTGTTATTTTTTTTGTTGTTGTTGGGTGGTGTACTGACTGGACCGTATATACAGCCGCACAATTTTAACAGAAATTGCTTCCAGAATGTCTGTAATCGTATTTACAAAAAAGTAAAGACGACCCAGGCACTCCAGTTCAATCCAGCTGACAAAGGCCCTGTTGTTGGACGAAACGTTTTTTGGATTTTGCTCTAACAAATCTGCCCACTGTATTGAACTGGAGTGCCTGGACCATCATTACTTTTTTGCAAATCACATTGTGAGGATTGGCCAACCTCAGGCCCGGTTGCGCCTAGTGATCCAGGAGAGTGCGGTATCTATATTGGTAAATATAAGCCTATTTAGACACAGTCCGTAGAATTTTCTAGAAGATTTCAGGTTGCATGTAATCCAATACTTATAAATGTTCCATTTTTGGAATATCATTCTTTCATGGGTTCGTTTGTAAATGTTATCGCAAAAAAAGAACAGTGATATTAGTTTAGTGTTGAGAATGTATTGTTTGTTTGATAAGGAGGTAGGCATCTCTGTAAAATAGTGGGCAGTGATCAGTTGTTTGTTTAATTGTCAGAAAATAACTTTATACTTAATTATGGACTTTTTGTTTGAGAGTGGAATAAGTAGTAGATTGTGTAAACATGGTAAAACATAGTCATTATGCGTATGTATAGCTTTTTGACATTCTTGTGTAGTGCTGAGGATAAACATGTATGCAGACACAATTCTCAAGAGTAGTGGGCACCCTGCGGCTATTATGGTTAGCTGTCAGGCCCTGCCCCCATATTTAGCTTTTTATGTATAGGGTAGACTTGTGCCTGGCATAAAAATGTGGTTCAGCCAAATGAAAAATAACATTTTGTCTGGGTACAACTCATTTCCTGAAGGCTATCATTTCAAAATGTTCTAAATACTCTCATTAGTCCCTGGCTTTATCTTATAGCTAGTATAGGTATAAGGCTAGATAATTTGTGCAGACTAAATGGGCTGAATGATTCTTATCTGCCGTCACATCCTATGTTTCAAAAGCTAGCATACAACTGAAAGTACACTCCACGTTACACTAAGATATGCTGTGTGGGAATAGATAGACAGACAGACTTAATTTTTTTTCTTTTACAGATTTTGGAGTATGACAAACCACCGATTTTACTGTCTAATGAAAAATCTATCTTTTATTCCATGGTGATGGCGGCAGAATGCCAGACTGTCTCTTCTGCTACATTGTAATGAGGAATATGATTGCAACATTTCCTACTGTACAGAGCTGCAAGGCTCAAATCTTCCAATACCTCATTTTTTGGGTGGGGATGTGAACCACGCTGCTAATTTTTGCTCCTTACCTCTTCCTAACAGATTATATGGAATAAGAACATGGACAGACTTTGAAGATTTTGTATAGGCAAATGTATAAAATATATGACATTGTCTACATTTAAAGAACAGTAAGGCCCAAAAACTGAGATTTACTTAGAAACAAATTACACAAAACATTTTTTTCCATCTCAAAGAAATTGCAACCACTTGAGTTTTTCTGCTTAAAGGGACACTCCAGGCACCCAGACCACTTCTGCCCATTGGAGTGGTCTGGGTGCCAACTCCCACTACCCTTAACCGTGCAAGTGTAATTATTGCAGTTTTTATAAACAGCAATAATTACCTTGCAGAGTTAAGTCCTCTAACAGACAGCCACTAGAGGGACTTCCAGATTCTTAGAACATGAAAAGTGTTTAAAATGATGCTGGACATCCTCACGCTATACATGAGTACCTCCAGTGTTACCGGAATCCCCATAGGAAAGCATTGACTAATGCTTTCCTATGGGGAGGTCTAATGCGCGCGCGGCCATTGCCGCACATGCGCATAAAGTCTCCCCCCGCGGGCTGATGTCGGCAGGGTAGGAGCGTGGGCAGAGCCTGACCCAGCGCCAAGGGACATTGGCGCTGGATTCAGGTAAGTCCCTAAAGGGGTTTTAACCCATTCAGCAACATTGGATGGGGGGTGGGTGGGAGGGGGGCACTGCAGGATTCTGCAGTGCCAGGAAAATGGGTTTGTTTTCGTGGCCCTGGAAAGTCCTTTTAATTAGAATAGGAATTGATAAAAATAATTTAACATGACTAGTACCATGAACATATGTATTACTCTGAGTAATAGGCTGCAGTTTACACTCAGGTGATTTATTTATGGAGCTGTGTGTTATTTATAGGTTTTATTTTCCATTTATTGAGAGAGTGGCTGTGATAGAGAAGTAATACTAATCAGAGACTTAAAGGAACTACTGAAATTTACTGTAAATGATAGCTAAATCAGGTTCACCTGGGTACATTCTGACACAGGGATGTGCAGCAAAGTATATTGTTCTTATTGCTCATTGCATGTTGGATTTAAGTACGGGGAACATGCAGTAATTAAAGTGGCAGAGTTACAAAAAGCAAACTTGAATAAATCTTGAATACTTATACACCACTTAGCTAGATTACTTTTAAAGGACCACTATAGTGCCCTGAGGGTGCCCCCACCCTTAGGGTCCCCCTCCCGCCGGGCTCTGGGGAGAGGAAAGGGGTTAAAACTTACCTTTCTCCAGCGCCGGGCGGGGAGCTCTCCTCCTCCGTTCCTCCTCCTCTCCTCCCATTCGGCTGAATGCGCACACCCGGCAAGAGCTGCGCGCGCATTCAGCCGGTCTCATGGGAAAGCATTATCAATGATATTTACAGTGAGAATCACGCAAGCGCCTCTAGCGGCTGTCAGTGAGACAGCCACTAGAGGATTTGAGGGCTGGATTAACCTATTAATAAACATAGCAGTTTCTCTGAAACTGCTATGTTTGTAAAAAAAAATGGGTTAACCCTAGCTGGACCTGGCACCCAGACCACTTCATAAAGCTGAAGTGGTCTGGGTGCCTATAGTGGTCCTTTAACCATTCTACAGTAATTTGAATAGAAGAAATTGTAATTTTATAACGTTTTAAAGCATCACTGTTTAATTCAGATGGTATAAACAGATCACTTACTGTTATTATTATTTTTTTCCCCTCGTGCATTTTTTCCCCTAGTGCATTATTACATTTAGAAAATCATAGCATTTGCCACTTTCTTATTTAGGGATCACATAGGTTAAGTTAAGAGATTTTATTTAATTGAACAAGTTAATATTTTGCACAAACTTAAAGCAGGCATTAGCTGCAAGATCTAATAAAGACATAAATGAGGTGGGGACATTTCCACTTAACACATAAATCACTATACTGACATATCTTTATCAGATTCGCATTCTATAATTTCTAGACAATAACAATATTAATAGATCTCCCCATTGCTCAAGTTTATATAAAGTTTTAGGGATTAAAGAGTGGGTTTAATGATTTCCTTTTAAAAAATTAGTTAGACATGCAACAGTTGAAACATTTAAACATGCACTTTTTTTGCCACCCATGTATTAAAATGATTCTCATATTATGCCCTTTGAAGTTTCATATTTTGTAAATGTGTATCTACCTTTAAGTGTATTTATGATGAAGAAATATTAATAAAATGTATATTTAAGGAAGGCTGAAGCAATCGAAATATTTTATTCAAAAAATTCATCAAAAATAAATTATTATGCAGGTATTTATAACCAGAAAAGCAAACCGTCACTTTTTAATTATCTGTTTTAATCCATGTGTGATTGAAATGAAACACTCATTCCCACATATACATCAATTTTGCTTCTGCTATCAATGTATCCCTCTGATGGCAGGACTCTGATGGCAGGACAGTCACAAGAGAACACAGGCCTGGCCTGTTATTATGGCATTGTATTGTGCATTTATGTGCACGAATTCTGTTTATAACTCAATTAGAGTTGGTTCTGCTCTGTGCCACAGTATCATCATTGTCAGAAAACTGACTTAGCATGCAACAGGTTTTACCATGCATTTATGCTTATCGTCCAAAGAGTATACAGTTAAAGGGACGCTCTGGACCTTTAAACCACTTTAGCTTGCTGAAATACTCTGTGTCCTCTTGTTTTTTCATTTAGCAAAATAGAAATTGGCACATTTACAATTTTATATGGAGATATTTGCAGATTATCATAAATGCTTCTAATGCAAATAAAATGGAATGCATATTTTTTAAAATGTTATAAACTCTGCTTTTAATAATGTGTAGACTAGGTCTTAGCTACAGGTGTGACATAAACATTAAATTGAATAATAAAGTGATGCTGCTTTTGGCCTTGATAGAGATCCACCAGGAGCAATCCCTGGGCTAATGAGAGCTTACTAATAGAAGACAAATAAAGGATAAGATAAACAAAAGATTAGAGCAACTGCTGAAAACATTATTACAACTAAAAAGTTTGTCGGTGTATAATATCTAAGCGTCTGGCAGTAGATAGCGATGTTTCATCCTATACCTAGACAAGGAAAGGTGTGTTGGTGACAGCTTAAAATTTGTCAGACTCTATTAAAAGTAGAAAAAGAGAGAGCACCTAAGTGCTGAGTTCCCAACAAGTGGAAACAAGAGTGTGTCTGCAGAACTAATAGGGGATAACCCTTGTATTTGTACATAGACTAGAAAATGGTGAAAGCGTAATCCGTAAGCTAGAATGGCCTAGGGAGCGCTAGAGGGTAGTTCTGCAGATGTGGTTCTGCCTTAAGTAACAAACTAGAGAGATAACTTTATTGCGGGCATCATTAAATCAATGATCCCTAAAAAGGATCAAAATAAAACTTAATGCACCATCACCACTAAGGATACAATGCTGGGGGTAGAAGGGGCACAATAATATCAAAAAGGTAGAAATGCTAATGGGGTCTGAAGGGAAAACAATCCTGCAAAAAAACGCTGTATAAATTTCTCTAACTGTAGAGACTCTTTACCACAGCAGCAGGGTAAACCCAAGACTCCAAAAAGGAGAGAGAATATTTGAACACGAACAACCTCAATCTAAGACTCACTATGGAATTTGGGGATCAGATGCTCAATTTCTTAGACTGTACCCTCAAGATAACCAATGACCACGGTATAGAGACTACTCTCTATCGCAAGCCCACTTCTACTAACAACATGCTACGATGGGAAAGCCACCACCCTATCCCTCTCAAAAGAGGGATCCCAGTGGGGCAGTACTTGAGACTAAGAAGGAACTGTTCATCCATTGATGACTTTAAAACTCAAGCTGCAGATCTACGAATAAGATTCAAACAGAGAGGCTACCCGAATAGGTGCTTAAAACACGCCTACCAGCGAGCACTTAACCTCGAACGAGAGGAATTACTCACCAACAAGCCCAAATTGGACCCCAAGAAAACTATAAGATGCATAGCAAGCTATGATGCGGGATGGAATGAGGTGAAGAAAGTGATGGGACGTTTCTGGCCGTTACCAACTCAGGATCCTCACCTCAAGGACACAATCACTACCAAAGTGTCAATAACAGCCAGAAGAGGAAAAAACGTGAAAGAAATACTGGTACCCAGCCATTTCTCGGCATCAAAAAAGAAAAACCACACCTGGGTGAAGATACATGGCACATATCAGTGTGGAAGATGTGTCGCGTGTAGAAATCCCCATTAAACAGTTCTTCAACTGCAACACCCTAGGCATGATCTACCTACTTACATGCAAATGCGGCATGAAGTATGTGGGGAAGACTATACGCCCTTTCAAAAAACGCATCATGGAACATGTCCACTCTGTGACTTCCAATAGGGACACACCAGTGGCTAGGCACATCAGAAACAGTCATATAGATACCCCTAAATGCATCAAATTTGCGGGCATCGAAAAAATTCAGCTAGGCAAAAGAGGTGGTGATTTAGACCTGACCCTCAAAAGAAGGGAATGCTATTGGATCTTTAAGTTGGATACACTAGCCCCCAAAGGTCTGAATGAGGGTTTTACCTTCACTCCTTTCATAGACACATGATGTTCTATACCTGTAGATATGTATATAGTTAATGTGTTGAAGTGTTCTTTACTTATGTCTCTCTTTACTTTTTACTGTAAATAATCCTCACATAACCAGGTACTCTCCAACCAACCAGCAGCACAATAGAGTTATAGACCATACATAGACAGAGCTCCACATTTGGATATCTCTGTTTCCTCCAAGCGAGTTTAGACTCATGTGATCCCACACAGGGAACCACAAAGGGTGTATCTAGATCACAGAGACTTCCAATACTTACCTCCTCCAGTGGGATCTGTCTCCCCCAGAAACGAGGTTTAACACCGGTAGAAACATGGACAGCTCTATTTTCAGGGGTCTATAATACTAAGTAGGGTTTTACGCCTGTAAACTCTTGTTTTCGGGGGCGGGGCCGGGCGGCCATGCTGGCAGGCTGCAAGTCACCACAGCTCCTGAGGAAACCATATAATATTGGGCAAAAACCCTCTAAAATCCGCATGAAACATCCGAGAAATTTGTGGCACAAACTCCTGGAGTGTCCCGGTGCAGCTAGAGCACCTGAAATCGGGTGGATCTGGGTCCCGGTGAGATGCTCTGGGGATTGGGGACTGAGGCCTACCTGGGAGGGGAGTGGAGCAGACGGCCGCTGCCTCGCTTTCCATCCCGGCTACAGCGAACCACAACGCGACTGGAGACCGCCCGGCCCCGTGTACCCCCCCCTTGGACCGGCGGGGGTTATCCCGGTCCCCACCAGGCAGGCAAACATCTCCATGGCGAGCCTGGGTGACTCGGCGTCGATGGCTGATAGCTACCACGCGGCCTCACTAAAATGGCCGACCGTGCAGCGCCTACCCCACAGGCCACGGAAGACAGACCGCACAGGCAACGCAGATGCAGACCCCACATATCACATAGCTGAATTGCAGAACAACCCTGAACGGAAAACGTGGATGAAAGAGGGAGAGGGGAATTTACGGCGCTGCCACATACTCAACCTACAAGCGCAGGGCAAGCCCCAAGCGAGAGCGCTTCACCTCAACCTCCTACCACCAAGATTGTGGGCCAACACTGGGGGAAGGCCCGGATAAGCTATCCCCTTTAAACGACTACACAGCTACCCGTATCTGGACACTGTGATCTGCATGGCGCAACACCTGTACTTACCTCACGTCCAGGCACTATAACCACAGCGACCCTCTGACACAATGCCCGGCGGCAGGACGTTGAAACCTTGTGGACTTTGGCTGACAGCTGAGTACATACCCATGCCTGTGTGAGGATGCCAACTAACAGCATGAAGGAAGACATGGAAAACAGTACCGCAGACAGCCTCACCAAAGAACACTCTGGCGGTATACACCGCTACACGGACATAACTGACAATTGGGTCACAGCCAAGCGAACACCACATAGCGGTCCTCAACACCCGGACTACCACAGATGGCGATCTAAACTGCCGCGCTCTGCCTGGTGGTACCTTATCGTACCTCACTTTGTTCTATAATACCTTACGTTAATCTACCTGAATAATCGTTATAGCTGGGCTATTCAATAGTAATAATGCTTAGAGTAACTTGTGTATTTCGCCTATGAAAATGCCTAGCGTAACTAGTGTATGTCACATATGAAGCATATTTAGCGTAACTCGTGTATTTCACCTATGACAAATGCTAAGCGTAATTCGTGTATTTCACATATGAAGCATGTTTAGCGTAACTTGTGTATTTCGCCTATGACAAATGCTTAGCGTAACTCGTGTATTTCACATATGAAGCATGTTTAGCGTAACTCGTGTATTTCACCTATGACAAATGCTTAGCGTAACTCGTGTATTTCACCTATGTAAAATGCTTAGCGTAACTCGTGTATTTCACCAATGTAAAATGCTTAGCGTAACTCGTGTATTTCACCTATTTAAATGCTTAGCGTAACTCGTGTATTTCACCTATGCAAAATGCTTAGCGTAACTCGTGTATTTCACCTATTTAAATGCTTAGCGTAACTCGTGTATTTCACCTATGACAAATGCTTAGCGTAACTCGTGTATTTCACATATGAATAATGCTTAGCGTAACTCGTGTATTTCACATATGAATAATGCTTAGCGTAACTCGTGTATTTCACATATGAATAATGCTTAGTGTAACTCGTGTATTCCACCTATGAAGACATATCAATACTATAAAAAATGTGCCTGTACATCAAAAGCCACACTATGTAATACCACTGTTCACCTATCCTACCGGATGTCGCTGTTGTGGCACAAGCCGGCTGTTTGTTCATCCTGTGCACAACCAAAATAAAGAATTAAAAAAAAAAAAAAAACCTCTTGTTTTCCACATCATCCATCTGTATATATGGGTACACACGGAACAAAGTTGATATTAGTTTCACTCATGTGCTTTTTCTGGGTGTCCCAGATACTGTGACATGTTGTGTACAAATCACTATATCGGTTTATAGATCTATTACTTCCCTATATACAACGGTGTTTACAACATGTTACATTATGGTTCCCAGATACTGTGACATGTTGTGTACAAATCACTATATCGGTTTAGAGATCTATTACCTCCCTATATACAACGGTGTTTACAACATATTATGGTTCCACCAGGGACAGGGAATCACAAAATGATCGTATCCATATAAGATGGATTACAGTGCTATCCTCTATGCATAACACTGTACTTGCGAACGGATCGGCCAGGCATCTTTCTTGCCGCTCATAGGTCCCGCCCCACCTACACACGTGGGCGGACCTAATGCTGATTGACAGCTCGTACAGCGTGCCGGCTTGGCGCGCATAGATGGGACACACCTCTCATTATGATTGGTTGCTGGATCACTCACAGGGCGTACTTAAGCGCCACTGTTTCAGTACCTGCCTTACCTTTGACAAAGGCGCTTTGGCAGCGCCGAAACGTACGTTAGGTTCGCTATTTGCTTTTAATATATGCACGTTTGAGTTTATTCTTCGGTTAAGGAGGGATGGGGACTATTGGTATCTAACCAATTGTTAGAACTTAAAGTAGTATGCTTTCAGAGTAGAATCTTTTTCTTTTACAGCAATAGTGTGAGTGTATTTCTCCACCAAGCCCTGCATACATAGCAGGTTCTCTTCAACTGTATCTATGGTATGAGACACTTGGCATCTTTTCAAGTATGAGAACCAGCTAAGCAGTGTGTCTATAGAACAGTGTCTGTTGGGTTTTTCCACAAGCTACCATATAAGCCCTTTTTCTCTACAAAGCTCTGCATTCATAGGAGGATCTCCTTAGATAGATCCATCACATTGCGCATTAGCTCACTGTAGTAAGTGGCAAGGATATACTTGTTTTCCCATAGATACTGTTTCCACATTTTATGACTAGTTGCTATCAAAGATTCTCTCTCCTTTTTGGAGTCTTGGGTTTACCCTGCTGCTGTGGTAAAGAGTCTCTACAGTTAGAGAAATTTATACAGCGTTTTTTTTGCAGGATTGTTTTCCCTTCAGACCCCATTAGCATTTCTACCTTTTTGATATTATTGTGCCCCTTCTACCCCCAGCATTTTATCCTTAGTGGTGATGGTGCATTACGTTTTATTTTTATCCTTTTTATGGATCATTGATTTAATGATGCCCGCAATAAAGTTATCTCTCTAGTTTGTTACTTAAGGCAGAACCACATCTGCAGAACTACCCTCTAGCGCTCCCTAGGCCATTCTCTATTAAAAGTAGCAAAACTGGCTGTTTGCATTCCCAGCTCCCGCATCCGCAGCCCCAAGAATTCAGGAGCCGATATGCAATGGACAATTACCCTTCTGTGCCATATGCACAGGGCAAAGTCCTGGCAAAGTGAACTATAGCACCCTTTCCTCAAATTTCCTCCAAAAGTGAGCACAGATCTCGTCATACCCGAACAGAAATCTGTACTGAATAGCTGCCATCTTAGGCAGCTCAACTTGCAGATCTGCATCCAGTGCTGTCCCTAGAGTAAAAGGGATAGTAGATAACAGTGCTGGTTGGGACTGGGATAACCCCCATCGGGCTAGACATGGGGATAAAGAATGGCCCTGTAAAAATCATGAAGCGCGGGGAATCGGTCGCTTCCCCTGCCTTGAGTGAAAGAACAGTCGATTGCAAGGTCCATGAGACACCCATAGCCATAATAGGAATCTGTTGTCCAAGGCAAGTAGACTGTGTCACCAGGACGAAAAAAGGGTAAGGAGACCCCAATAATTAATGACTTGCGAGAATTTTAACTTAATCCCCAGGTTTCATCAAAGAGTTCCTTCAGTGTGTGTCCTGCTCAGTCGGCAGTTAGGCCCTAACCCGCCAGCATCATTTAACCTTTTTACACTGTAGCTTTCAAGCAGACAACAGGTTCATTAGAGCTAAACTCAAGAGGCAGCAATTGCCCAGAGCACCTGCCTTGCAAAGACTTCTCATTGAGCTGCATTGGGAGGTCTGTGATTGGACGTTAGAAGTGGAAGGCATGCAAAGGCTGCAGATAAGAAAACTTTTGCAATCAGTTTTTAGATATAACCCCCAATGGAAAAAAATGCATAATTAAATGCATGTTTTCGTTTGAAGTTTATATGCTACACCAGTGGTTCCCAAACTTTTGTACCCCTTATATTAGCGAAATATTTGTAATTATTATAGTTGCTGTTATTTCAACTTTAAATGCTTTCCTCTGTCCCATCTCCCCTTTTTCTCTGTTCCAGGCTCACCATAGTGCAGATACACATATACACACAGACTGACACACGTGCAAATACACAGATACAAATTCTGACATACATACAGATGTACAGACACACAGATACAAACAATGACACACTCGTACAGATATATAATACAGTTACACACACTGACACACATGCAAATACATAGACACAAATACAAGCACTGAGATACACATGCAAATGAAGAGACACACATACAGTTGCACATACACACAGGTAAAACACTGGCACATACAGATACAAACACACAGGTTGACACACACACAGATTTACAGACAGGCACAAACACTTCCACACATGCAGATGCAAACACTGACACACATACAGCTGCACAGACACACTGCTACACACACTGACATACATAAAGTTGGAAGGACATACTTATACACACACTAACACATATCCAAATGTACAGACACACAGGTACAAACACTGCCACACATGCAGATAAAAATATGGAAACACTCATATACATAGAGTTGAACAGACACGCTGATAAACACACTACCACACATGCAGATACACAGATACAGACACTGCCACACATGCAGATACATAGACACACAGATACAATCATTGACACAGATACACATGTAGATACACAGACACACATACTGACATATAAACTGACACACACACAAATACACAGATATACAGATGAACACACAGATAAACAGACATACAGATACACACACTGGCACAGATATACACACACACACATATACACTGATGCACATACAGATACAGACACATAGATACACACGCTCACATGCATACAGACACAATAACAAACACAGATACCAGGGCCGGCCCAAGACATTTTTCTGCCTGGGTCCCCCAAAACACTCCCACATTCATTATGTTGTATTATGATAATTAAAACCAAAATGAAATACATCATGATTAGATAAATACATTCCAGTAACATATTTAGATAAATGCACACTAAATGAAACGTGACTACATATTTGTGTGTACATATAGTGTGTGTGCTGGAGATGTAGTGTGTCTATGTGTGTGCTGGGGATGTAGTGTGTGTGCTGGAGATGTAGCGTGTCGATGTGTGTGCTAGGGATCTAGTGTGTCTGTGTGTGTCCTAGGGATATAGCGTGTGTCTGTTTGTGTGTATGCTGGGGATGCATTGTGTCTGTGTGTATGCTAGGGATGTAGTGTGTATGGGTGTGTGCTGATGATGTAGTTATGGCATTGTATTTATGTATTATGTAGTTATGATATAGTTATGGCATTGTGTGCTGAGGATGTAGCATGTCTGTGTGCTGGGGATATAGTGTGTATGTGTGTGTGCGGGGGATATAGTGTGTCTATGTGTGCTAGGGATGTAGTGTGTTTGTGTGTATGCTGGGGATGTAGTGTGTGTGTGTGTATGCTGGGTATGTAGTGTCTTTGTGTATGTGCTGGAGATGTAGTGTGTTTGTGTGTGTGCTGGGAATGTAGTGTTTGTGCTGGGGATGTAGTGTGTGCGTGTGTGCAGGGGATGTGGTGTGTGTGCTGGAGATGTAATGTGTCTGTTGGAATCCCTATGTCCAGTGCACTGTGTACATTGAAGCTAATAATTATTTACCCTTTCTGTATCCATGGTGTGGTGGATCCTAGCTGAAGTGGAGTCTGAATTGACTCCTTGTAGCTCCGCGCCTCTTGTCTACACAGTTGCTGGCTCAGTCCGACTCCTGCACGTCCCGCCGCCTGTGTATTAGCTATGTGGCCGTTACAGCACACATTGCCAGACACAAAGGTGAATTCTGACACTCCCGCGTGCCAACCCACAGCAACAGCCCTGCAGCAAATTGCTGTAAGTAAAGTTCCCATTGAAGTTCCAGCACGCACAGCTAGTAATCTCAGAGTGCTGGAACTTCAATGGGAAACATGCATAACCCTAAGGACCCGGCCAGCCTCTGTTTTCAGACTCCTATGATTTTTTTAAAAAAAATTTTTAGGTTTGAGTGGCCTCCCAGCCCTCTCTGGCGAACAAGCTGATCGGTGGGACTTATGGATGGGCCAGGCCTGACAGATTGACACACACACATAGATTAATGCACACACACAGATACACAGACATACAGACAGGGGCGTATTAGCCGCGAGGCAAACAAGGCATTTGCCTTGGGCGGCATTTTCCAGGGGGCGGCAAAAAAAGCCGCCCCCAAATGCCCAAGGCAAATGTCTTGTTAGCCTTGCGGCTAACAGACATGCCGGCGGTCGGGCAGCGCTGGCGGGCGGCCGGCGAGGGAGCACTTCCCCTGAGCTGTCTGCTCAGCTCCCTCCCCAGCCGCAGAGTGGGGCTGGGAGGCGGAGCCGGAATATGATGTCATATTCCGGCTCCCAGCCTCACTCTGAGGCGCGCGAGGGAGCTGAGCAGACAGCTCAGGGGAAGTGCTCCCTCGCCGGTCGCCTGCCCGCCAGGCAGTGCCGCCCGATCGCCCAGCAGCAAATAAATTTAAAAAAAAAACGTGTTAATAATAAATTTAAAAAAATGTGTTAAAAATAAATTTAAAAAAATGTGTTAAAAATAAATTTTAAAAAAATGTGTTAAAAATTAATTTTAAAAAATGTGTTAATGTGGGTGGGTGAGTGTGTGTCTGTGTCTGTTTGTGTCTGTTAGTGTCTGTGTCTGTTAGTGTCTGTTAGTGTGTGTGTCTGTTAGTGTGTGTGTGTGTGTGTCTGTTAGTGTGTGTGTCTGTTAGTGTGTGTGTTTGCCTGTGAGTGTGTGTGTCTGCTAGTGAGTGTGTGTCTGTTAGTGTGTTTGTCTGTTAGTGAGTGTGTTTGTCTGTTAGTGAGTGTGTTTGTCTGTTACTGAGTGTGTTTGTCTGTTACTGAGTGTGTTTGTCTGTTACTGAGTGTGAGTGTGTCTGTTAGTGTGTGTGTGTTTCTGTTAGCGAGTGTGTGTTTCTGTTAGCTAGTGTATGCGTATCTGTCAGTGAATGTGTGTGTGTGTGTGTATATAGAATGCGGGGCGGGGGGAAAGGTTGGGTGGGGGTGGCGCGGGGGGAAGGGGGGGCGCCTGAGTTTTGTCCTGCCTAGGGCAGCACAAAACCAGGATACACCACTGCATACAGATGCACACACTGACCCACACACACACAGAAATGCAAATACGCACACTGACAAACGCACAGATACACAAACATACAGATGCACACTGAGAGACATACAGATATATTGATACACACACAGATACAGACATACAGATACACACTAACATACACACACATACAGATACATAGACTGACACATACACACACTGACCCACACACTGACATACAGATACGCACATTGACACAGACACAGATAGATATACACACACCACAGACATACAGATGCACACACAGATAGACATACAGATGCAGACTGACAAACAGATACCCACACTGACCCACACACAGATACAGACATACAAATACGCACACTGACAAACACACAGATGCACAAACATACAGATATGCAAACTGACACACCGACGTACAGATGCACACTGACACAAACAGATAAACAGATACACACTAACGTACAGATACATAGACTGACACATACACACAATGACCCACAAACTGACATACATACATATAGATACGCAGACAGACACACAGACATACAGATACGCACTGACAGATACACAGACATATAGATACACAAACTGACATACAGATACATACAGATACACACTGACACACACATGCAAAGACACACACACAAATACGCACACACAAAGGCATACAGATACACACAAAGATACAAACACTACATACATACGAACACCCAACATACACAAACCTTTTGGGTGGCTTCTGTGGCTGAAGCTGTTGTGAATTAAGGTCTCAGTCCGGTCCTCTCCGCCGGCCCCTTTCTGCGCAGCTTGGTTATATCTAGGAGGAAGTGCACGACTTGCACTCACTCCCTCCCAGCTCTCCGGTCAGGTTAGAAGGGGCCCGGTTGCGCTATTAAAGCGCTGCAGCGCACAACAGGGCCCCTCTTGGCACATGTCCATCGAGTAGCCCTGAGTGCATGGGCCACCCGATGGACCTGCTCACATTGCAGTCCCCAGCCCGTGTGGGGCTGTTGCATCGCCACCATTACTAGTTTTTTTTTGTGTACCTCTGGGAACCGCTGTTCTACACAGTATTTTATTTATTTTTTTGGTAATGGAGTGTCCCTTTAAATACCCTGGAATGATTAGCAACCTAAAAGAAAAAATTTGCACATTTTAGCATCAGAAATTAAATATCCCTTGATACTGTCCGGACGCAAATAAGAGAGCTCCAGGCCATTCTGCAAATAAAGCCCTAATACTTGCCTTTTCAGCACGGTACCTGACCGCCAAAAGAGAGGAACCGCTCCCACTAAATATCGGGCGAAAAACTAAAAAATATAAAGTGCACAAAATCCTGACAAGCTCGAACATCAGAGATCTCGTGAGAAGGCAGCAAGGAGCAATGAAGCCTGGCATGGCGCCTCTCTCCGACAGGCTGTCCTACTCATCCAGCGAAACATCCCTCCCTGACATGGAGGAGCTAGCCCCCATCACCAGAAGAACGAGAGCTGACTTACCTGTAAAGAGGTCCGAGGGGGTCACCGGTGATGGAAGAAAGATTGAAGGCCCTGCTGGACGTCCTCTGCCGCAATCTAGCTGCTGATATTAACTCCTTCAAGGAGGAGATTAGCAGAGCGTCGAGGCGCCTCAATGGTGCAGAGATAACCACGGCCGCTCCTGAGACCCGCCTAAATAACATGGAACAAGAGATACGTGAGATGCGCTGTGAACAGGCCCAGATTCAGAGCTGCATGGCGATGATGGAAGACCGCAGGATATGGAAAGATTTTAAGATAAGGGGCATACCAGAGCAGATCAGCTCAGCTGAAATTCCTCACCTAGTCAGGAGGTTACTCACACACCTCTCCTCAGCCAAGCAGGCCAAAATTATGGCCCTGGATGGATGCTTCAGATTACCGGCGCCTACATCACGCTTCACAGGTGAACAGGGATGTCATCGTCCGATTTCAAAATGGGCCGGATAGGCAAGCGCTCCTAACGGCATGCGGACTAGATCACCATATGACTTCGAAGATCACACGCTAATGTTCTATCCAGAGAACTCTGGAGTGGCGCAGGTCCTTATAACCGCTGACAACGGAATTGATATGACACAACATACCTTACAAATGGGGCACCCCAAAATTCTTGCTGATACCCCAGGCGGGACTCAGGGAATCTAAATTTAAAGCACCCTACAGCAACTGGGACTGACCATGCCACCAGAGGGTACGATACCAACAACCCAAGCGCCGCAACCACACACCTGGGACCCAGCTAATGTTTGCTTGTCTGTGCCGGCTGCCAAACGAGGCAACTCTGCTTCGGCAGCTATCTCCTAAAGAACTCATTAGACTGCAATACCTCTAACTCATATCAGTTCATGCTCTGTTCTGCTTATAACGGATTGTTTCACTGTTTAAATTATGTTTTACGTTAATCTTACCTGGAACCCGACACTAATTAAGATACCCGCTGACACAATTTCCCCCATCTTCTGGCTTGAGGGATACACCTCTTAACCCCTCCCCACCCACCGACTTTACATTGGTGTACATATAGACCCACATCGACTTCCCGGCTACTAAACAAGAGGTATAAGGCCTATACCGCCTCAAAATGTCACTAACTGCACCTACCTACTCTTTCATAAGAGGCGATAGACCGAATAGACAATTTAACAGGCTATGCAACTCCATTTCCCTATCTTCCGGATCTGAGCAACATACTAGCCTGCAATTTTTCTATTTCTCATTATAAAATAACGTGCTGATTATTATTGCCATGCCTTTGTTTTTGCGATGTTAAATCCATTGTACTTGCATCTGCTGTTGTGTCAGCGTAAGTGTTGTTATGCCTTGCACAATAAAAATAAAGAATATAAAAAAATAAAAAAATAAAGAAATTAAATATCCCTTAAAATGAAGGAAAATCTTTTTGTATCTTTCATGATAGAGAACTTTCAAAATGACCTATTGAATATAATATATATTATAAACAGAGCATTCAGGAGACTAAATAGTGATCAAACTCACCACTTTACTTCTAAGCAGTTTGAATATTGGCACATGAACAGCATCAATATTTCAATCCACTGGGACAAAAATGAAGTGCAAATACAGCATACCAACACCTATATAGGCAAACATAACAATTCTGTTCCAAAATAAAAGTTTTAAAAGATCATGCTCAGAAACAAAGTAGCGGTACCCCAATACACATCAGCCAGCTGCTACAAGGCTTCAATAGTCATTCTAGATCAGCCTAGTTAGCGAGTCAGCAACAAACAATGAGTCTTTTTTTATTTTTGTGAAACCAGGGGAGCAGAGGTATCCAATGTGTAGATGCAGAAACATTCAAATTTGAATAACTAATTGGCTCGATCAACCCAAGGGACGAATCTGGAACAGAGTCTATGGCCATAAAACGTAGGGAAAGAAGTGTGTGCCCTATTTGTGCAAAGTGTCTAGCCATCGACTTGTCCAAATGAGCATCCCTGTAAATTGTGCTTATAGAGCAGTGATGTCCCCAAATCCTCTCACGTAGTTTAATGCACCTATATACGAAAGTCCACATGGACATTGTAGTTTATAAATGACAAACATGGAGGTGCAGGTAATATACAGTGTTTAATATGAAACACTTTGCCAGTATGGGGATGTGAAAAGGTCTTACCTGGTCTCATGTCTCCACATGTGACACACCCGAGGCATTGGTAACATTCACAGTTCTCTTTACTCAGCAATCTATTTAGATTGAAGGTACGCATCAGAGGATCTCTTAGATGTGGGCCATGTACCTTAACTCACTCCAAAAAGGTGTAAAGACGACTATCAGTGTTGCCTATGCCTCTGGCAATTTAGGTCATTCCCATTCTGGGTTTCATGGCTTGCATTGTATCATGTAGAGACTTGGTTGTGGTTTCTTTTTTTCGTTTTGGGTTTGGGCACCTATTTAAAGGGACACTATAGTCACCAGAACAACTACAGCTTATTGAATTTGTTCTGGTGAGTAGAATCATTACCTTCAAGCTTTTTGCTGTAAACACTGTCTTTTCAGAGAAAATGCAGTGTTTACATTACAGCTTAGTGATTACTTCACTGGCCACTCCTTAGATGGCTGTTAGAGATCCTTCCTGGGTCATGGGTGCCTAAAATGCATCCAAACATTCCTCCCCCCCCCCCCCCCTCTGCATGCAGACACTGAACTTTCCTCATAGAGATTCACTGATTCAATTCATCTCTATGAGGAAATGCGGATTGGCCAGGGCTGTGTTTGAATCATGCTGGCTCTGCCCCTGATCTGCCGCCTTGTCAGTCTCAGCCAATCTTATGGGGAAGCATTGTGATTGGATCAAGCTACCATTTCTGATGAGGTCCAGCATCAGATAGCCGACCAAGGGTCGGTTTGGATGCCAGAAGCCCTCTAGTGGCTTTCTGTTAGACAGCCACAGAGGGCAGACTTAGAGCTGCAATGTAAACATTGCAGTTCTCTTGAACTGCAATGTTTTACATTGCAGCTCTAAGTGCAAAAGGGTCACAGCACCCAGACCACTCCAATTAGCTGAAGTGGTCTGGGTGCCTGAAATGTCCCTTTAACAAATTTTTCTAACACATTTGTACTTTTTTTTGTAGGCCTTAATGCACAATACTACTTTTTCCATTATAAACAGTCCACAAATCATTTATACAAAATATGTAATTTATTTTACAAAGTACACACACATAAGAGTATTATATACCAACATCTTCTGAATGCACCAATGTGCAATACACAACATGTAATTAGTATTTTTGGATGATTTCCTGGTTTCCTTCAATAAATATGGCATTGCCCATCACATGCTTTTCGAATGAAGCTTTATGATTCAATTGATTTAGTCTCAATTGCTTGCAGCTTCTTTCTAATCACCAACTCCCCATTGCTCTTCAGGTAAGTGTCTGATATATCATCTTCTGTTGGAATGCCGTGAGGCAGTTTCAGTGGTTGAACTCTGGAAGTACACAAACGTTGTTAGAACAAATAAAACATTATATAGCATACAATTTATAATATCATACATAGAAATATGCAACACATTTATTGCACACATTTAACTAAATAATGTGCCACAAAGGAGCCACTGAAGTCTTCATTTGCCTTCTATTCTGAATTTCGAATCACAACAGCTGTGTTGGGGAAAGAGACCATGAGAACTCCAAGCTCCATTATGCAGACTGTGGGCATTAGGGGGTGTGAAGACCCCTCTACAATTATCAGAATTAAAGGGTTACTCCAAACAAACAAAAAAAAAACAATACAGGGATTTAATAAAAACGCCTGACACTTCTTCAGTGTTTCACTGTAGGGCAAAGACATCCCAAAGCATGGGCTGAGGGTAGGATTAGGGTGGCACAAGCAGGGAGCAAGTGCCACCAGCATGCTTTGAATGTTGTCAACAGATGCCAAATATGCAAAGATTTAACATAAACCAGTCCAGAACTCTCATTCTAGGCTAGCTAATGATGCTGTTAGAGGTGGGATTATACCTCAAGCAGCAAAGGGCTTTAACTCTGTATGTGCAGGGTTTCAAACTGAATTTCTGCACATACCAACTCCAAACACCATAACCACTTTAAATCATTGAACTGGTCATGGTGCTTGGAGTAAACCCTTAAAGATTGAAGTGTGCACTTATCTATACTGATAATCCAGAAGGCAATGGAGACATTAAAAGGTTACAAATCTAGTGTAAAGGCATAAGAGAGAGAGAGCATGGAAAGGCATGAGAAGGTATATGCTAAAGGAAAATTACTGAGACGTGACTGAGAGATAAGCTGGGTGAGAAGTGCTAACTAGGAAGAAATATATTTGAAGACCGGTGAATGTTGCCTGCAGGGAGGTTAACGTCTATACTTTTTGTCTGTTTCACATTTCTTTTTAATTTGATATTTTTTTCAAAAAAAGGAAAATGCAGAATAGAACATTTTTATAGAGATTGAATTGAATGAAAAATGAATAAATTATAGTACCAACCTGATCAAATGCTTGATAATTTTAAGCTTTTCGTTGACTGCAGGAATATTTTTGTGCACAACTGGTTGATGAGCCTATGAAAGAAATAACGATTCCAATTTATAGACAAAATATTATAACACATTTAGAATATTCAACTCATGAAATGTCATGTAACGCTTCAGGAGAGTCAACACCGTTTAAATGGCACATGTTTTTGCTTTTAATACAAGTGTAACAGTTTTTGCGAGGTCTACTTCAAGAGCGTTAATGGGCAACAAGGGCTGTAGTAATAATGTGATGCTCTTTAAAGGAACACTAACCATCATAACAATTTTTGCTTAATTAATCGATTTGGTATAGAGATCATGCCACTGTAGTATCACTGACAAAGTCTCTTCCATTTAGAAGTTAAATAACTTTGGTTATAGAGCCCTAGTAAAACTTCAGCTGGCTGTGACTCGCACAGTCTCCCTACACACTTCCTGAATAAGACTCAAAATTGTTATGTTTCCCTTATTGCACAGTGTGTTTAATTTAGAGTTTCATCTCTCTTGCGCTGTTTATAAACTTCTAGAGCATGGTGGCTGTCTTAGTCATAGCCAGGGGATATGTGGCTTTGGGTCATTCAAGTCCTTGTAAACGGTTTAATAAGCTTAGACAATACAGAGCAGTAATAGTAATCAAATAATATATTATTTATCTTCACTCTCTCATTCTATTCATATGAATCTGTACAGGTGTTAGGATGTGTAGTTGTCAGTTTTGATATATGTATTAACAAGTGGGTTTGCCAGTATTGTTGCTAATGTATGTATTTTATTATTAAAGCACCCCCAAATTACACAGCACAGTAAAATGGATGAACAAAAGTATTTGTAACGAGACTAGTTGAACGCACAGGAACAGAGAATGTTGCTCAAATCAGTTTACATTCTAGAGGGAGTGGTCACAATCTCTTACCTTGTTCCATCGTGCAGGATCCAGGGCAGACTCCTCTCCCAACGAGTTCGGCATGTCCTTTTATGACGCAGTCCTGCATTATCAATACTGGCCCAGAATGTTTTGGGAGCGTGGCCTTAAAGCAAATTACACTTCCTTATAAAAAGGGCACCTTTTGCTTTCTTCCTTGCCCAATTGTGCTTCCTTGTGTTCCCCTTAGTGCTATTTGGTTCTCCTTGCGATTATATTATTTCTGTGTTTTGACTCGGCTTGGCTTTAGACTTCTCTGTTCTCTGGTTCCCTGACTCGGCTTGTATTTTGACTCTGATTTCTGGTGTCTTAACCCAGCTATTCTTATATTGTTCTCTTGATTTCTGGTATCCTGACTTTTGGCGATCCCTTGACTACTCTTTTCTACCTATGTTAAACCTGACCATTTTAAGGTTCGGTAATACATGCTTGGCTTTTCTGTTAGTTTACATGATGTGTCTTGGGTTATCACACGACTGATATTACAATAGGGCCATGGACCCTGCAGGTGTCAACCCACAAGCTTCTGGTGATGACGTGCGAATCGAAGAAATAGACCACCGCATGGACCGATTTCCCCTTACTCTGCAGACTTTACTAGGCGGTACGGCACATCAAGCCGAGGCGTAAAACCCCATCGCAGTAGTTGCTGCCCCTAACCTGGAGGTTGCAACAGTCAATACGTCCGCTCATGAAGTCCCATTTATGTTACAGCGGTTATCTTTATAACCGGTATTTAACCCCTTAAGGACACATGACATGTGTGACATGTCATGATTCCCTTTTATTCCAGAAGTTTGGTCCTTAAGGGGTTATTAAACCAGGTCAGCATACACTTCGAAATACAACCATTCCACCGACACGGCTAGAGCCTATCTCACCGACAGGGCTAGAGTGGGTTTTATGATCAACCTCAGTATTCTAAGTGTTCGGTTGGGTGGCCACTGTTTGTATGCACGAACACGTGGGAATGAAGTTGGCAGCTATCTTTTCACACGAACGCAGACAGCAGTGTTCGCTCGTCAAGTGCATGGAACTAAAATCGGACACAAATCGCTACCACTTTCCTTATAGAACTATTTTGAACTGGCGTCACGTGTTCGGTCGGTCAAAACCTAACCCCAGTGGTGATTCGGCTGCATTTACGGGATCTGAGCACTATTTGGATATGTTGGGCGCTCAGATGCAGCTATCCGGGGATATATGACTTGAGGGGGTTCCTTGTAGTATTGTGTGTGTTTTGAACATTGTACCTCTGTGCCTGGGTTGTCAGGCCTGTCAATCAAATTTTAATTGATTAAAAACATATAATTATGTTAAAATATTACTTAAATATACACGTAGAATTTTAATATATATGTTTTTAAAGTCTACGTGTACACTTATGTAGTTATTTATATATATATATATATATATATATATACACACACACACATATACACACGGTTATTTGTATTTTATATATAGATATAGAATGTCATTCTAAGTGTTAGAATGAAATTACATATGTATTTATAATATAATTATTTTTTTTAAATATTTTATTTTTGTAATTATATATGTGTATAAATATAAAATATGTATAGAGGTCTTTTATATAACGTCATTCTAAGTATTTTAAATACTAATATATGTACTTCTACTTAACATTAAAATATATATACATACATATATATATACACACACATATATATATATATATATATACACACATATATATATACATATATATACATATATATACACAAAAATTGGGTATTCCAGCACTCCAACTATAGGTATAAATATTGCCTGGTGCTCAGTCTAAATACAATATACAGAAATAGAAAAATAATACCGGCACTCTAGGTCTTCCAAAAATGTGTTGGTTTATTGTAAGTCAATCCAGAGGGTCAACGTTTCAGCTCCCGTTTGGAGCTTTCATCAGGATAGATTATATATATATATATATATATATATATATATATATATATATATATATATATATACACATACACACACACACACACACACACACATATATATATATACATTGTAGTAGCTTGCACTCCAAGAAGACTTTTGTAGTGCCCGGTGCTGGTTGTGGCAAAGGTAGATATGGGTGTAGAAACAAATCGCACTCCTGGGACTTGGTTGAAGTAGTAAAATTTAGCTTTTATTTATTCCATATAAAATATCAACGTTTCAGCTCCAACATGGAGCTTTCATCAGGACAGGTAACATGTAACAAATGTGCAGACAAGAGAATATATACCCCAGATCCCTCCAAAACAAACTGAACACTCAAATTAAATTAAATATGCACCACTGGAGTGTATTTACTGAATCAGTGTCCGGATGTAGCACAGCTGGCCATGGCTGTCTCCCACTCTGCCCTTGTATCTGCATAATTGGGGCTCAGAGGGAAGGGGGGAGGGGAGTGTTTGTGTTCCAACCATTTCCTGGCAATATCCAGTATGCATGGTTTGAGGTTACCATGATTACAAACAGAACTTTAACTCTCATCATCCTTAGCCAGCGGTGTTGCCCAGGTACTTGATTCAGTAGTGTAAAAAAGCTTGTATAAATAGAAAGTTACTAAGCAGTATAGACATAGAGGAATTATCAGTATTTTTAGGATAATTCCTCTATGTCTATACTTAGCATCTGCTACTTATCTCTGGTGTGCTAAACTTTAATGTGACAACACTTCCAGTATATTAATTGTTGCTACATGTGTTAGCTACTGTATTGACAATACCATGTCATTATGTGTCCAGCTCAATATACCTAATATGTACAATTATATTATGTTACTATTTTCAAATAGTTACTTCATTGCACTGTCACTGTGTGTCAAGTCCTGCACTAACTCATTCCTATTGCCATTACCCTGCTATAGCTATTCTGTTGAGGTTATGTTGTCTTAGCACTAAAACCTTTTTGCCACTTAAAAAAAGTGCCAGTACAAGCTATTACTATAAGGTTGACGGTACTCTGTCGCTACTCCCACCAAGTCCTTCCCTTATAGATAAGATGCATTCTAACTATCCGTCTATTATACTAATAATTTGTTAGCTTTGTGATTCACCATCTTGTCCTGCGAGTATTTGTTTTTAATAATTAACTGCTTAGTAACTTTCTATTTATACAAGCTTTTTTACACTACTGAATCAAGTACCTGGGCAACACCGCTGGCTAAGGATGATGAGAGTTAAAGTTCTGTTTGTAATCATGGTAACCTCAAACCATGCATACTGGATATTGCCAGGAAATGGTTGGAACACAAACACTCCCCTCCCCCCTTCCCTCTGAGCCCCAATTATGCAGATACAAGGGCAGAGTGGGAGACAGCCATGGCCAGCTGTGCTACATCCGGACACTGATTCAGTAAATACACTCCAGTGGTGCATATTTAATTTAATTTGAGTGTTCAGTTTGTTTTGGAGGGATCTGGGGTATATATTCTCTTGTCTGCACATTTGTTACATGTTACCTGTCCTGGTGAAAGCTCCATGTTGGAGCTGAAACGTTGATATTTTATATGGAATAAATAAAAGCTAAATTTTACTACTTCAACCAAGTCCCAGGAGTGCGATTGTTTCTACATATATACATATATAGAGATAGAGATATATATAGAGATAGAGATAGAGATATATATAGAGATAGAGATAGAGATAGAGATATATATAGAGATAGAGATAGAGATAGAGATATATATAGAGATAGAGATAGAGATAGAGATATATATAGAGATAGAGATAGAGATATATATAGAGATAGAGATAGAGATATATATATAGAGATAGAGATAGAGATATATATAGAGATAGAGATAGAGATATATATAGAGATAGAGATAGAGATATATATAGAGATAGAGATATATATAGATAGAGATATATATAGATAGAGATATATATAGATAGAGATATATATAGATAGAGATATATATAGATAGAGATATATATAGATAGAGATATATATAGATAGAGATATAGATAGAGATATAGATAGAGATAGAGATAGAGATAGAGATAGAGATAGAGATAGAGATAGAGATAGATAGAGAGATAGATAGAGAGATAGATAGAGAGATAGATAGAGAGATAGATAGAGAGATAGATAGAGAGATAGAGAGATAGAGATATATATAAATATAACAGCCCAGACAGTCCCCCTGCTGGCAGATCCACAGCCAGCTTTAGGGGGCCCGATTTGCCATGGCAGGGCTGCCTGGGCTGTTAGGCAGTCCTCCCGAAGAGGATCGCGGCGGAGGTAAGTAAATCTTACCTCCTGGGGGCTTCAGCCGTTACGGCGTTCAATGCAGCCGCAACGGCTTTAAAGCACATTATAATGGGCACAGCATAGAACACTGTAACGGCGTTAAGGGGTTAAAACAATGTTAGACAAAAATCTGCACACCAATCAAGAAATCACAAATTTGTCTGGGTGGGCATATGCAAATTAGTTTAACAAAGAATTACATTTTTGCCTCATTCCATTTTAAACATGGATTTATTTAAGTCTGTGTTTGCTGTATAGAACAGCTTTGACCAGGTGGAAGGGGTTATCAATCACAATTTTTCCCCCCACCATAACCTTTTTTGTTATACATATATACACCACAACTCTTTTGTGACACACACACACACACACACCCTCCCCCCCCTCCCCCCCCCAAAAGAGTTTTGGTGGGGAAAAATATATATGAAAAAAGTGTGGATGAAAATCCCTTCCACCTGAAGTGGATAGTTAATACATTGCTAAACACAATTACACACACAAATGTGGTTCTTTGTTGAGCTCATTTCTCATACGCCTACCCAGAATCCCTTGCAGTAGTGAGAGCACTGTTAACGTAAGATTTCTGTGGGAAAAGCAAGTCTTATGGCTTGACTGGTGTGTATTTGTGTTTAACAATGTATATATATATATATATATATATATATATATATATATATATATATATATATATATATATATATATATATATATATATATCTCATTGTTTTTTCATGTCTATCCATAAACATAGAGAATATATATATATATATATATATATATATATATATATATATATATATATATCTCATTGTTTTTTCATGTCTATCCATAAACATAGAGAATATATATATATATATATATATATATATATATATATATATATATATATATATATATATATAAATAAATAAAAATTCCTTTTCATCCCTGCACACACTTTCAGATATTTCCAAATGCCGGGTGCATTCCAGCCACAGCCAAAGATAGTAGAAAAAATAGTGAAAACAAAGGCTTGCACTCACGGTCTTTTTCTTTTGTAAAAGTTTTCTTTCTTTATTCCATTACTTGTTAAAACATAATCTTAGTCATAATCGACTAAGATGACTAAGATTATGTTTTAAGATTATGTTTTAACAAGTAATGGAATAAAGAAAGAAAACTTTTACAAAAGAAAAAGACCGTGAGTGCAAGCCTTTGTTTTCACTATTTTTTCTAATATAATATATATATATATATATATATATTATTTTCTTTAATATAAATTCTATGTTTATGGATAGGCACATATGAAAAAACAATGAGAGAGAGAGAGAGAGAGAGAGAGAGAGAGAGAGAGAGAGATACACACAAAAACAAATTTTACCTCTTGTCCGATTATGTTATTGTGTTATGGAGGAGAAGTAGGTACATATAGTTATATATGCTGAAAAGATACTTGGGTCCCTCAAATCTGTTTTTGCAGTTGCCCCAAAAGAAGGCAAAAAGCTAGGAACAAAATCCCTTCTCAACC
The DNA here is from genome assembly GCF_036172605.1 of Pelobates fuscus. Lineage (NCBI taxonomy): Eukaryota > Metazoa > Chordata > Amphibia > Anura > Pelobatidae > Pelobates > Pelobates fuscus. Next base: position 313,624,637 of record NC_086317.1, on the reverse strand, counting down.
ACAGAACTGCAGTCATATCATTGCTTGGATGAAAAAGCCTCACATATTAAAAATGATATGACTGAATATTGTGTTTGCAAGTATTCATCAAGTTGCTGTTTAAACATCTGCATAAGGTCTGATAAAAATCACCCCTTCAGGTGAGATTTCCCCATCCTTATTGTTCTTACTAAAAAGAAAAAAAAAAGAGATAAAAAATAAAACCTTTCCTTTTGCCTTGGACTAAATCTAAATTTCTTCCAGTCTAAAAGGGAGACCCTGTGTCTTATGTACACACATTAATATCCAAAGATACCTTAATCAGACCAAGAGCTTTCAAGGTTTCTTTCTCCCAGTGTGGTCGCCCAAGCCCAGATTTTATTCGCGTTATAAGATGCAGTTGATGTGGTTGCTGTGGATCTCCACCATACTTTTCATGGTCTTCAGGCTTTGGCTGGAAGGCCTGCAAAATAAAACGTACAATTATTACAATATTACCAACATGCAATCCTCCTTTCCTCATTGTATACATGGTCTTAAAACACATACTGAAACGCACCTAGAAGATGTTGAGTAAGCAAAAATAATTTCAGAATGTTAAGTCCATTTTTTCTTTCTATGTTCTGTGATTTTGTGCTTCTTATGTTTCTGAATACTGTGCTGGTTTACGTGATTTACTGATGCCCTTGTGTTGTGATGTTACTATGACTATGTGCTTGTCATAATTTTACCCCCATGATGGGCTTCGTTAGGTATTATGCAGGTTTTGTTTTAGTTGCTATAAGAAACCCTTGTTTGAAGCAAAATAACATGCACAGCCAATCCTTTGACATGTTAGGAATTACATTTGGGTGGGAATTTATTTTGTTGATCTCCGGTCGTATCTTGACCACAGGTATTTATTGCTTTTTATTTAAATCATTTTGTCATACATGATGGACAAAATGTAAGGTTTTTTTTAGTCTTCTCATTAAATAAAATTTATTTTGGATTTGCTACTGCTGTAAACCTGAGATTTACTGATGGAAGCCTCGGACTGAAATGAAAGACCCGGGGTAGAGCTGATGGCCCTGCCAGATTGAAGACTGTTTGCCAACAGCGTGTTCCTTTAAAGAAACACTTTAGAGGCAGAAACACAAACAAGTATACAGTCATGTCATGCTTTTCCAACAAATCTGCTGATGTATGAAGACCTTGAATGCCTGGACAACTTTGCTGTTTCTACCAGATTAAGGCAATAGGCAATGATGCCCAGGGAAGCAAAGTATGCCAATGAACAAAAGATAACTAAGGTCATCTGCATATTCATGACACCCAAACAGCAAAAAAAATAACAAAACCAGTGAACAAAAGCAAACTTACTTCATCGGGATAACGGGTCTTGGTAAATTTATGTCGGATTCCACCATGAGACAGAATAGGCAGAACTGGAAGCTCTTGAAAAATCTGAATAAAAAAAAATAAAAAAACAGTCATTTATAAAATAAATAATTAAAGGTGCTTCGCTACTAAACACCACTACCATATTCTGTTTTATCAATTATAAACACACTCACATGCAGTACTATTCTACTGAATACAGTAGCAAGTTTATAATAGACAATTAGTAAAACATTGGAATAATAAAAAAAATCAAGCACTAAAATAGTTCTGTTAATCGATAGCCTTCCAAAGTTATTTCTGGCATAATGCTAATTATTCACAGTAGGTTGGTAGTTGCGCTTCAGATGGATGGATATGTAAAAGAAAAAATAGAGAAAGTCCAATGGTGGAGGATATCTTGGTATATAAAATGGATGTGGAAAGGCACTTAAATTCAATAAAACTCCAAATCAGCTCTACAGTACTAAGTTTGGATGAAACAATCCCCACCTTAGAATATATAGGTATAATCTGATTAGTATAGAACCTAATTAAGACATGCAATAGGCAACAGAACAGAAAATACAAATATAGTGCTCTCTATAGTCATGTGCATACTATTTATTTTTTGGTCCGATCACGTGGACAGCATCCTTATCTACGATTTCCACATTGTTTTATTTATCCTCACCTAAATATAGAATGTATTTTCGGCTGGGTCAGACCATTGTATCAAAAAAAAGTCACATAATTCATTCTCTATCCTCATCTAGTCTGATCTAGTGACCGGACCACCATGACAACATATATGCAGTTTGTTTTCTGACAGAACTAAACTTCCTGATCATATGACCAGATTATGATTCCCCTTTCTTGAATTAGCACTGATCGGACTCTTATTCTAGGTATAGGTAGCTTGTTATATTGCTCTATTTCTAGTGTTCTTGCTATATTTTTGTACAGCCTGCAACTGTGCAGCAGCATTATGTGTAATACTACACTCTTATCAGCTACAATCTGTAGCGGGTATATTGTTATCCATTTAAGCCTAAAACAGACTGAGCAATACCATAAATTGCTAAAAAATTAAATAGTATTCTATGGTCTACTACCTTGCTGTCATCTACAAAGAGCACTATATTTGTGTTTTGTCTTACATCATACCGCTCACCACACCTGGCTGAATGTTATCCTGGAGTGGGGATTGTAAAAATTCACACTATTTTAATTGAGCCCTTCAAGGCTCTGAATTATGTGAGTGCATATAATATATACATATATTTTCCATGTTTGCACGATATATACCACACTATATATTGCTCCTATCTTCTGCTTTCTATTGCTTGTCTTATTGGAGATCTATACTGATCATAAGCAGACACACATATATCCTAAAGTTTCAATTTAAAGCAATACCCTAGAGGTGGTTTGGAGCTCTACTGAATGTAAGTGTATTTCCACATCCATTCCATTCCATATACCTAGATATACTCCAACATTGGACTCTCTCTGTTATTTTACATATTCAGCCGCAATTAATTTGTGTGTATGAGAGAATGTGTATGTGTCTGTCAAATCAGTGAGTGTGCCTGTCAGTATTAATTAAATCAGTGAGTGTGTCTGTCAGTATCCTCTGTGAGTAAATGTGTGTCCTCTGTGTGAAACTTTTGTTTGTGTATTATATTTTCACTTTGTGACTTTTATACTTCAGATTAATAGTTCATACACTCATCCTTACATACACAATAGTCACATGATGTCATATTTATCTTAAAAATGTTATTTACTACCTTGTTCTCAAACATGAGATTAACTTAAATACCTGTGTCTACACATTTCATCTGGAATTTAAGTCAATAGAAATTACTTTCTCGAGGCAGGGATACTTAGGATTTTTTTTAGATGTGCAGGGTACTTCTCTGTAAAAAGGTTGAGAAAATCTGCCCTAAAAACACTTCAGATTGCTGAAGTCCTTTATGTGTTAAGAGTATATCCGCTTTTTCCCCCATTTTTTAAAAAGTGCACATTTCAATAGAAATCAGCACTTTTATAAATAAACTTTGTTACAGCCTGCTGGCGATCAGACAACTGGTTCTATTACCTCCTGGTAGTTTAGCTCAGCTGCACTAAACAAAAAAGGCAGGTATTGCCCAGATCACCTGCCCTGCAATTGAGCTGCACTGGAAGTCTGGGATTGGGAAGTCATAGAATGTCTGGCTTGGGGAAGAAGGGGAGGGCTTGCAAATGCTGCAGATAAGAGAACTGCACCTTTTGCAAGTGGTTTTTAGATAGAATGCCATAGCAAAAATAATTGCATGCATGTTTTGTTTGGGGGTATATGTGCTAAATATGATTTATACTAGGCTTACCTTGCACAAATCAATTTCCATTTGAAATTTTAATTGAAAAATCAAGTTGTGTGTTCAAGTCATACGCCTACTAAGTAGACAGCACATAACTTGTGCACGGTGTATTTTGCAGCAACTAAAAAAAAATAAATTAAAAAAATAAACAAACTGGCTTATTCACTAAAGTGAGAATTCAAAGTGAATTTAGATTTGATGGTCAGAAAAACTCAACTAAAAGCGTAGCTGGCTATTACGACCCTAAATTTGAAGTTCACCTTAAATTCTCACTTTAGAGAATAACCCTATACATTTTCTAACTTGTTTGTTTGCTAGTAGAAATCCATATCATATTTTGTCTCTCTTTGTGGACTTTTCAGCTGCTCTAAAATAATGTATTATTTACATATCACTTGCTGTTTTACTAATTCTTTTAAAACTATAAATTAGAGAAAATAAATCAATGGCCATACACTACTTTTTCATCTCAAACTCACTCACACTACTTGCACTTAGAGAGACCTAGCTGTCCCCCTCTGATAGCACTACTCCTGCCTTTTTATGTTTTGGTGGGCTACAATTCTCTCACACTCAGAGACTCAACTGTAAAGGAGGTGGTGTAGGCATACTTCTCTCCCCTCAATGTACATTTCAACCAATCATAACTGCCCCAGCCCTATCCTTTTCTTCTTTAGAAGTTCACACTGCCCGCCGACTTAACCCCACACCTTTAAGAATTGCTATCATCAACCCCGTGCCCGGTCATCCTAGGCTATTAATTGAGCACTTTTCTTCCTGGCTTCCCCACTTCCTCTCATCTAGCACTCCTTCCCTTATACTTGGGGATTTCAATATCCCAATCAACAACCCCAACTGCAGTGATGCCTCTCGTCTGCACTCTGTAACTTCCGCCTTTGGCCTCACGCAATGGTCCAATTTAGCAACCCATACAGCGAGAAACACTCTTGATCTCGCCTTCACCAATCTCTGTACTTCCTCTAATTTCTCCAATATTCCTTTTCCTCTATCTTACCACCATCTGCTGACTTTTGACATCGGCATACCCAAGACCCAATTGATACCACTGTCTGAACATCAATCTCATAGAAACCTCCAATGTCTTAACCTAGATCATTTCTCCACTAATCTCCAAACTCCTTTTACCTATCTCAAACCTCACCTGTCCTAGCTCGGCAACCCCCTTCTACAATTCCACCCTCTCCTTTCAACTAGACATCATGGCACCTCCTACATTTAAACGCAGCAAGCTCCCCCAACAACAACCTTGGCACACCAAGCTGACTCGATACCTCCAGAAATGCTCCAGAACTGCTGAACACTGTTGGAGAAAGTCTCACTGTGCATCTGACTTTCTCCACTATAAATTTATGCTGCGCTCATACAGCTTGGCTGTTTCCTCTGCAAAAGTAAATTACTTCAATAGCCTCATAACCACACACTCCCGCGAAACCAAATGACTATTTAACACATTTAACTCTCTTCTTCGACCCTATTGTTCCTCCTCCACCTACTAACTTGACCGCCTCAGACTTTGCAACTCACTTCACTGACAAGATCTCTACAATTAGGGAAGAGATCTCTCATCTTTCTTCTTCCCCTAACAATACTTTCCCTAACCTCCCTCCCTCTGCTGTTCTATGTTCATTCGCACCCGCTACAGCAGAAGAGGTTTCTGCTCTGCTCCAGTCCTCCCGCCCCACCACCTGCTCCCTAGATCCAATTCCCTTGCATCTCATCCTTACTCGGGAATCGACCGATATTGATTTTTTTAGAGCCGATAATCTGCAAACTTTTAGGCCGATTACTTACACATACCGATATTCTGTACATTTACCATTTTGAAAAAATACATTATTTCTACACAAATCTACTGTTAACTGAACATGTTTATTATTTATTTGCAAATCTTTTTTTAATTAAGGTAAATGCACAAAATAAACATGCCAGTCAGAATTTTTTATGTTTTCAAGAATATATCTATGTGTTTATATGTAGTGGATGCAGTGAGAGTATTTGATTAGTAAATGCAGTGTGTGTTTGTGTAGTGTGTATAGTGAATGCAGTGAGTGTATGTATATATAATGAATGTAGAGTGTGTGTTTTTAGTGTGTATAGTGAATGCAGTGTGTGTGTGTGTGTGTGTGTGTTTGGAAACAGCACTGACCAAAGTATCCAATGATCTACTACTCGCTGCAAAATCTCATGGTCACTATGCTATCCTAATTCTCTTTGACCTTTCTGCGGCTTTCTACACTGTTGATCATCAACAGCTTCTTCTCATCCTCAGCAATATTGGTCTACAAGATATTGCTCTCTCCTGGTGCTCCTCCTACCTCACCCAGCGCTCTTTTTCTGGCTCTGCTTCTTCTCCCCAACTCCTCTCTGTTGGTGTCCCCCAAGATTCAGTCCTTGGTCCCCTACTGTTCTCTATCTATACTGCCTGCCTTGGTAAACTCATTAGCTCCTTTGGCTTCCAATATAATTTCTATGCGTATGACACACAAATCTATCTGTCCTCTCTTGATCTCTCCCTGTCCCTCTTGACTAGTGTCTCTGACTGCCTCTCTGCTATTTCTACCTGGATGGCTGCTCACTTCCTTAAACTCAACCAAAACTGAAATTCTGGTCTTTCCTCCTTCAAGTGTTGTTGCTACTCCTGTGTCTGTCTCCCTCCAAGTCAATGGTGCTACCATCAGCTCCACCATGCAGGCTTGCTGCCTAGGTGTTCTCTTTGACTCCGACCTCTCCTTCACACCTCATGTTCAGTCTATTGCCAAATCCTGCTGCTTCTATCTCAAAAACATTGCACGCATCCGACCTTACTTAACGCCAGATGCGACTAAGTGGCTGGTCCATTCCACTGTCGTTTCTCGCCTTGACTACTGTAATCCGCTTCTCAGTTGTCTTACGTGCTCCCAACTTGCGCTCAAGAGACTCATCTTCCTGTCCGCTCACACCTCACCCTTCTGTCAGTCCCTACATTGTCTTCCTGTAAGATATAGGGCTCAATTTTAAATTCTGGTTCTTGCTTTCAAATCTCTACATAATGCTACTCCCGCTTATCTATCCTCACTAATACACAACTATGTCCCGTCTAGGCCCTTACGATCTGCTGAAGACTTACATCTATCTTCTGTCCGTACTCCCACCTCTGATGCTCGCCTTCAAGATTTCTCGAGGGCTGCACCATTCCTGTGGAACTCACTTCCCTCCTCCGTTAGATGCTCACCCAGTCTCCACTCCTTCAAAAAAATCATTAAAAACCCACTTCTTTATAAAAGCGTATCAATTAAACTGTTAATAGCTCCTGAATGATTCTTCTTTTGAAATTGTCATTAGTCTAATACTATCCTTACCTTTTGTCACTTTACCCCACTCACTCTAGCATGTAAGCTCATTGGGCAGGACCCTCAACCTCTCTGTTCCTGTGTGTCCAACTTGTCTGGTTAAAACTACATGTTTGTTCGTCCACCCAATGTAAAGCGCTGCGAAAATGTGTTGGCGCTATATACATAATAACATAATAATAATAATAATAAAAAACATACCTTCACATTCCTGCACAATGTTGCCATTGTCATCACTGAAATCTTCTGACCTGTAATATGTTGTTCATTAGTTTACAAGTTAATTTGCAAAATATATCAGCTACATGCCAGTAGGTTCCCCCCACGCCCAATATATAAATTGATCTATATAAACATTAACATTCAATAAATAGGTAAAAGAACAGATGAACATGGAACCTATTATAAAAACAGTAATATGAGGGTAAGCAGGCACATTCAGAGTACTTGTGTAAGTTATAGTTGGCATTGCTGGGTCTAGTTTCCATACATATTAACAGCTGTACATATACCTTACTACCTTTCAATAACTTCAATAACACCCGAGCCTGGGATGGAGAGCCCTGCTCACAGCTCTAGAGGTGACATGCAGACAGTCCCTTTCCAGGCACTTCCGGTATCCTCAGTGGAGCACGAGTTCTATACACAAAAGATATAACCGCTGCATTTCTGTGTTTTCGCTGCGTCTGCCATTTTGGCGAAGCCAATGACGTATACTTCCTTTTGTATCATCCCCTGCCTACAGCCTGGCTGCTTGGAATCTTCTTACAGTGTAATATGTCAGTGATCCGAGTGGAGCTCTAACGGTGACGTCACGACTCGGAAGTCCAGGATCTGGCAAGTCAAGTTGTTGCCCATCAGTCTAATGGACACGTGAGCTGGGGAAACTGGCTGCACCCTAAATAGGAGGTAGTGGGGGCTGGCAGGGTGGGACATGGATGATAAACATGTAACCCTAGGCTGTATGTGGAAGGGGCTTAACTTTAAATGGAAAAGCAAAATCTGAGAATCCTCCTCCCCTCTCCCACACAGGAAAGGCTCTCTATATAATGAGGGTCAGGTCATTAAATACTGAGCATTAACTAGTTATCTGTCTCTGAACTGTTTACTTAACTTATGGCTTCAAGGATACATTTTGTTTGTTTCGTTTAATATTGGTATTAAATAGTTGATGGAAGAGGTTGGTTGTTTTTTCTTTTTGTTTTGGCAAAACATTCAAGCCATTGTAAACAAATCTCCTTCAGTATTTTGTGTGTTGACATGAATGTACTTATTCCTGCTGTGTAGTTAGAGTTAGACAAGCTCCTTAAAGGGACACTATAGTTACCTGAACAACTTTAGCTCAATGAAGCAGTTTTGGTGTATAGAACATGCCACTGCAGCCTCACTGCTTAATCCTCTGCCATTTAGGAGTTAAATCCCGTTGTTTATGAACCCTAGTCACACCTCCCTGCATGTGACTTGCACAGCCTTCCATAAACACTTCCTGTAAAGAGAGCCCTATTTAGGCTTTCTTTATTGCACGTTCTGTTAATAGCTTTCTAGACCCTGCAAAAGCCTCCTGTATGTGATTAAAGTTCAATTTAGAGATTGAGATACAATTATTTAAAGGACCACTCTAGGCACCCAGACCACTTCAGCTTAATGAAGTGGTCTGGGTGCCAGGTCCAGCTAGGGTTAACCCATTATTTTTTTTATAAACATAGCAGTTTCAGTGAAACTGCTATGTTTATAAATGGGTTAATCCAGCCACCAAATCCTCTAGTAAAAAATAGAAAAAATCTCAGACACTCACTGTGATTGTTCTTCAAGCAGGTTTATTGCAACGTTTCGACCTCAATGAGGTCTTTTTCAAGCTTGAGGTCGAAACGTTGCAATAAACCTGCTTGAAGAACAATCACAGTGAGTGCCTGAGATTTTTTCTATTTTGTATATGTCTCTTGGGGTTCTTTGCTGATAATGCTTTCCTATGAGACCGGCCGAATGCGCGCGCATTCAGCCGAATGGGAGGAGAGGAGGAGGAGAGCTCCCCGCCCGGCAATGGAATAAAGGTAAGTTTTAACCCTTTACTCTCCATCCAGCCCGGCGGGAGGGGGTCCCTGAAGATGGGGGCACCCTTAGGGCACTATAGTGCCAGGAAAACGAGTAAGTTTTCCTGGCACTATAGTGGTCCTTTAAGGTAAATTACATCTGTTTGAAAGTGAAACCAGTTTTTTTTTCATGCAGGCTGTGTCAATCATAGCCAGAGGAGGTGTGGCTAGGGCTGCATAAACAGAAACAAAGTGATTTAACTCCTAAATGACAGTGAATTGAGCAGTGAAATTGCAGGGGAATGATCTATACACTAAAACTGCTTTATTTAGCTAAAGTAATTTAGGCGACTATAGTGTTCCTTTAATATCATGACTGAGTTGATGTTCTGAGATATTTTGGTAAAGTGTTTATTTGACAGCAAAATAAAGTTCATAGAGCGTAGCCCTCACCCTTGCGAAACAGTCCTACTTTTCCTATGTCATTAGTTCATGCTTCCTCAATCCTAGTAATCTCTTTAATACTTTTAACTCTTTTCTTCACCCTGCTTTGGCCTCCCCACAAACTAATCTTTCAGTTGATACCTTTGCATGTTACTTTACTGACAAGATTAAACAGTTAGGGATTAATTCTCCCCTCTCTATCTCAACTTCACTTGGACCATACTATCCCTACCCTCCAAGACTTCTCTCCAGCTACTGAACAGGAGGTGGCTACACTTCTCCTTTACTCTCGTCCCACCACGTGTCCGCTTGATCCCATCCCGTCCCACCTCATCAGATCTCTCGTCCCTTGACTGGTGCAGTCATTAACACACATCTTCAATTGCTCTCTTTCTTCTGGTGTTGTCCCAGCTCCCCTTAAACATGCTACTGTTGTACCTGTCCTCAAAAAGCCATCTCTTGACCTTACCTCTCCTTCCAGCTATTGTCCCATATCCCTGCTCCCTTTCTCCTCAAAGTTTTTGGAAAGACTTGTCTTTACCCGTGTGACTTGTTTCCTCAATTCCAACTCTCTCCTTGACCCTCTTCAGTCTGAATTCCGCCCCCTCCACTTCACAGAGACTGCTCTGACCAGAGTTATAAATGATCTAATTGCAGCTAAATCCAAAGGCTACTTCTCCATACTAGTTATTTTTTACCTTTTTGCTGCCTTTGACACTGTTGATCATGACTTCTTCTCCTAACTCTTCAATCTCTTGGTCTCTGTGACACAACCCTGTCATGATTCTCCTCCTATCTCTCCCAACGCTCCTTCAGTGTCTCTTTTTCCGACGACACCACCTCTCCTCATCCTGTCTCAATCGGAAGTCCCTCAAGGTTCAGTTCTTGGTCCCCTTTTGTTCTCTCTCTATACTGCCTCTCTTGGCAAACTCATTAATTCATTTGGATTCCACTACCACCTGTATGCCGACAACACCCAGATATACCTCTCCCCTTCTGTCCTACAACATGTCACCAATTGCCTTTCCTCTATCTCTGATTGGATGTCTGCTTTCTGAAACGCAATCTCTCTAAAACTGGGTTTCTTATTTTTCCTCCTCATAACACTGATCCTCCTCCTTCACTCTCTCTCTGCAGGTTGACGTTACCTGGCTCAACCCATCCTTTCAAGCTCGCTATCTTGGTGTCATTTTTGATCCTGGCCTCACCTGTGTGCCTCATGTCCAGTCTGTTGCTAAAACCTGTCGATTCCAGCTTAAAAACATTGGCCGCTACTTTTCTTACGCAAGATGCTACCAAGGAGCTTGTTCATGCTCTAGTACTGTAATTCTCTCCTAATTGATCTCCCCAGTAGCCGTACTACCCCCCTACAATCTGTGATGAATGCTGCTGCTGATCTTTCTCTCTTGTTGCTCCTCTCACACCTCACCCCTCTGTCGATCCTTTTACTGGCTTCCTGTACCCTACAGGTGTCAATTTAAAACACTAACCCTTACCTATAAAGCTCCAACCAACTCATAGTCCCTCTTACATTTCTTCACTGATTCATAGGTATGCCCCCTCTCGGTCTCTCCGCTCTTGCTAATCCTTCCTCTCTTAAAGGGCCACTGTCCACTCTCACCTTCAGTTCTGCTACTTTCCCACCATGTCTATTTGCTGTCTACCTCAATACTCTTCCTATGGTGTTTTTATACCCCACCTCCTCTAGAGTGTCAGCTCGTTTGAGCAGGGTCCTCAACTACTTATTGTTCCTGTTACATTTTGTTATTGTCTCATTTGGTAAATTCCCCTCTTATGGTAAAGCGCTGCGGAATAAGCTGGCGCTATATAAATACATATAATAAATAGTTGCCATCTGGGAAACTCTAGCTCATTCATCATACTTACAGTGCTGTTATTGCCATACCATTTTATAGGTAATACCATTCCATTGGAATATTGTTCATGCTTAGTTAATAGAGAATGTATATTTTAAAGCAGCACTCTAACTTTAGAAGTACAAACCTGTATTTCTAACATTAGAGTATACTACAGTCGGTCTAGATATTTGTGTCCCCCCTTACAGGAACTCTCCAATCACCATATATGGCACTATAATGTTCAGGGGAGCTAATGGAAGCTTCTAAGCAGGGACGCCTGGCACTCTGTCGGATGTAGTGGAATTAATTGTCTTTGTTTATGCAGCCCTAGCCACACCTCTCCTGACACACACACACACACACACACACCACCACCCATTTACCTTGTGGCTTTGTGAGACTAAGCCAGGGGGAGTGTGGCTATGGCTAAATAAACAAAGCGATCTGAAGCCTAAATGGCAGAGAATTTAGCAGTGAGACTGCAGGGGCATGATCTGTACACCAAAACTGCTTCATAAAGCGTTTTGGTACTTAGAGTATTCATTTAATTTTGTGTGCTGTAGTAGTTGTGATGCTTGGAATCTTCCTTTAGCTAAACTAGAAATTGGATATTTATACATCTATTTATTTTATTTTCCTGTTCATAAGATAACAACTGGTTAGCCTTTTATGCTGACAGACATTCTGTGATTACAGCTTCCAGTATGAACATTTTCATAATTTAGACTTCCAAAAACAGGAACACTAGAATCAACTGTACATGATTGTGAAATAGGTAATAAGGAATAGTGAGTGCGCTTACAATAAATAAAATACAGTGTTAATCACACCTAAAAAATCTGAAGGGCATATAACACATTTGATTACAATGCAATAATACCAAAGTGCTATAGTGCTTTAAGAAATTTACACAATATGTGGAGTGCCAAAGTGCATATATGTGCAGATAAGGGATATCCAATATAAATAAAAAAAGGACTGATATACTTGCAGAGCTTCTGGAACAAATAATACACGGCTCTGTAATACAAATAATACAACACCTAGTGCAATATGTTTGTACAGTGCAAAATTAACAATAAATAAATAGGTATCTCACTCACAATGGTGGAGTGGTTGAAGTACCACCCCAAACTATCAGGCTCCAGGGAGGATCAGCCCCCAGTGATCGTGGGATCCACTCAGTGTAGAAAGAACGTGGGCCAATCCGGATATGTGTAAACCAAGAATTTCTTTATTACCAATGCATAAAAAGATATAAAACACCAGTCTCCTGCAACCTGCTACCGATAGTCCGAGAAAGAGAGAGAAGGTCTATAATCAGAGTGTCCTCCTCGCAGCTCAATCCTCATAGATACACGGATACACGGTGTAGGTGCAAAAACTTCCGGATTGTTCAGATGCAATGCATTTCTCCCCTCCCACGGGGCTTTTTCAAGTTGAAAAAGCCCCGTGGGAGGGGAGAAATGCATTGCATCTGAACAATCTGGAAGTTTTTGCACCTACACCGTGTATCCGTGTATCCATGAGGATTGAGCTGCGAGGAGGACACTCTGATTATAGACCTTCTCTCTCTTTCTCGGACTATCGGTAGCAGGTTGCAGGAGACTGGTGTTTTATATCTTTTTATGCATTGGTAATAAAGAAATTCTTGGTTTACACATATCCGGATTGGCCCACGTTCTTTCTACACTGAGTGGATCCCACGATCACTGGGGGCTGATCCTCCCTGGAGCCTGATAGTTTGGGGTGGTACTTCAACCACTCCACCATTGTGAGTGAGATACCTATTTATTTATTGTTAATTTTGCACTGTACAAACATATTGCACTAGGTGTTGTATTATTTGTATTACAGAGCCGTGTATTATTTGTTCCAGAAGCTCTGCAAGTATATCAGTCCTTTTTTTATTTATATTGGATATCCCTTGTCTGCACATATATGCACTTTGGCACTCCACATATTGTGTAAATTTCTTAAAGCACTATAGCACTTTGGTATTATTGCATTGTAATCAAATGTGTTATATGCCCTTCAGATTTTTTAGGTGTGATTAACACTGTATTTTATTTATTGTAAGCGCACTCACTATTCCTTATTACCTATTTAGCACTTAGGAGATCTCACCAGGACTCCCAGTGAGTTGCAGCTATTTGTTTCGATTTATATTGTGTATGCTCGCTATACATATATTTTCCTCCTTGTGCACCATTTAACCTTCCGTCGATATGTACATGATTGTGACAAAATTGCCACGGGTAATGGTTGAAGGTTTTTTAGTACCGGTATTTAATTTTAATTTTTTTGCATCCATGTTATATTAAAACATTTTTTTTTATATGATGTCTTGTTACTGCATTCTTGAGTCTTTAAAGCATTGCGTGTTACCTGAAAAAACCCAAGAGATCTATTTTAATCCTCAGTTCTCGCTCTCACAAATGTTTATTTTTCAGGCAAAAAGCTGTGTTATTGGAGAGCGCTGCTTGAGGACTGCTTCTAGAGGGATCCTGAGATCTGCCATGTCTTCTGTGTTTGGGATTGAGAACTCTGCATCTGGAGTGCTAAGGAGAGCTGTAGAATTGGACACCAGTGGCCGGTATCAGGAGAGTCTTGTGTGCTACCAAGAGGGCATTGACTTGCTAATACAGGTTTTAAAGGGTCAGTGAAGGGACAAAAACATGTGGAAGTGCAGAGTACATCATTCATAATTTCACAAATGACAGTGTGTTATCAATTAATTACATACACATTTTTCATTTAAATTGAAATTAATTTTGATCTTAGATGGATAATTTAAGCACCCAAACAACTTTATCTTAATGAAGCCGTTTTAGGAGTACAATAGGTGGACTAATAGTCAAGTATTTGTTACAAGACAAGTTGGACACCCAAGAACAGAAAGTGCAGGGGGCCACACTCAAACGAGCTTACATTCTAGAGGGAGTTAGGATGTATTTCATGTATGGGAAAAAGTAGGTTACTAGAATAGTTTACAATGAATGGTTCGTTTTTTGGATGACACAGTTTTAGGAGAGGAAACAAGGTGGATTACCAAGGTGTGGGAAGGAAAGTTATTAACCGTTTAAAAAAAAATAATAATAAGGGGGGCGGAGCCTGACCTGCAACCGAGCAAGACGTGCTCTGCTTGAGCTCTCACCAACCGACGACAAAAACGCCTGAAATCAGGGGGTGCAACCGTGAAAACCTCACATAACGAGGCTACACTAATTGGGGAACCCAGTATGCACCCGCAGATACCCAACACGTCACCCGGAATGCCCGGGATTCAAGGCGGAAGGCTGAGGCCTACGAGAGTGACCGGGCTGGGAGGACGGCCGCTTCCCGCTCATCACTCTGAGCCACAAGCAGGCACTAACCAAACCCCCCCCCCTACGGACCGGTGGGGGTTATCCCGGTCCCCGCCACAAAGAACTGGACCGGTCTCCGACCTGCTATTGAAACCGGCAGCTAGAGCAGACGGACCGGAGATACAGGCCTCTAAGATGGCGGACACAAGCGACGACCTAACCAAGGGCAATCAGCAGCAACCTGCACCACCCGAACCCAATCTCAACACAAGAGACTCACTGGACCGGATTTTTGAGAGGTTCTGGGCTTAGCTTTGGGCCCACACACGACCAGCTGCAGCCAAACCTCCTCCTGATCCGACCACAGCACAACCCAGCAGCACCGAGGGGACAGGGAAGCCTCTAATGGGCGCTACTACCGGTAAATCTTATATAATCCACATAAAACGCCCGCCTGGACAGAGGGCAATGAGGGGACTCACCCGCAGGTACCGGCCACACAGGCGGAGGGCCGTAAGCAACACACGGAGACACAAGCCTGACATACGCAAGACCCAACGCACCCCCTCGACGGGGATGATCCTGGACCTGGAAGGACCCCAGGCTCGTGGCCTGAAGGTACAAGCCCTCGCAATAATCCGGGGCTATGGAGGCACCGCGTCCACAAAGGGCTGTACAGCCGACCAGCTGACTACCTCTGAACGATCCTACACTCAGCTCCGCTCAGGGATCGGGTGACAAGGCTGGATAGGGAAGGCAGCTGCAAGCTGGTGATGGAGCTCCACGCAATGGGACTAACATGCTAAAACTATGCATGATCTTTCTACTACCTATTGGGACTCTATGTAACTTCGTACCTTACCATACACCAGCTCCCACCACCAACACTTCACAACATGTTTAGCATCTTATAGTAAAGAGTGTGCCCCTAGCTAGAAACGCTGGCGCAATTGCTGATTTTAGAATGCTCACTATCATCGTGCACTTAGATACTCAATCTTGTCACTCAAACCTGTACACCACACAGCAATAACCGTCATAGCATTACTCTGTTTTAATGTATTTGTTGTTACTCAGAGGTTCTTGAGATATAATTTGTTAGCACAATTTACTCCTACAATAGTCAATGTATGCCTACATACAATCTGCTTGCCTACCATGTAACCTAATGCTCTTTACTTAACATGTCCAAAGCGAGTACAGCTTGTTATTTCAGTCTAAGCAAAATCTATGTATGTTTGACGCTCAAAAACAGCAGTCTAGATGTACCGACGAAATTACCTACAGTCATGAAGCAGAGTTAGCTGTTCAACCTTCTATAGCCTGTTTAACACATCTATGTCTACAATGTTATGCATGCTATTACTCGTGATTTGTAACACTACTTAACTATCATCATCTTCTTGTTTATTACGCTTACAAAAAAAAAAAAAAAGTGCTGTCAACAATTACCGCGACAATGTATAATTTGTATTTTTACACTGGCATGTATCTGCTGTCGTGAAAAACAAGCATGTCTGTGAATTTAAAGCACTGCAAAAATAAAGAATTGAGAAAAAAAAAAAATAATAATAATAATTTTAAAGGGAACACTGTAGACACCAAACCATCTACACCTTAATATAGTGGCTCTGGGGAAAACAGTCTGTCCCTGCAGAGAAAAGGCAGTGTTTACACTGCTGCCTAATACCACATCTAGAGTGTAACAGACCGATTTGCACACAAGGTTAAAAAACGTTTAGGCGATATTCCCCTTTCCAGATGCACAGGCAGCTACTGCAAGCACCAATCTCCCCAACTGCAAACTACACCAATCCTCCAACTCCCGAACAGGAAACACACGAACACTGGAAACAGCCGAACAGGAAAAGCATACAATCAGCTTAGACTCCTGGCAATCAACATACAATCCAATTCCCCCAATAACGAGATGACACTTCGTTTTGAGGGTCAAGCAGAATCTGGTTTACTGGGGCTAACTGCCCGGCTTTTTTCAGGTCTCCCACCTGGTGGACACTCCCCTAGGGGACCAGATGGAAGACTGGTACACAAAGAGTAAAAGGACCAATCACAGACTTACACATTTCAACAATCCCACAATGCATCACAATCCCTCCTCTCTGGCCTGGAGATAATTGGGAAGTAATCCAATTATCTCCAAGGACAGAGGCAAAACTCCATTACACACATTTTCAGTAAAAAGACATAAAATTACATACGGTTACATTGATCACATAAAACATACACATTCTACATATCCCCAGATAGCTTAGATCTGAGCGCACATTATTACCGAATGGCGCTCAGATCACATACATACAGTTAAATCGCCATGGAGCCAAAGTCTTTCCGATAGTCTTTCGTTACACGAATAGGCTCCATGGCATGGCTATCTGGGGTGATGCTGTTCATACGGTTAAACTACCGAATGAACAGTCATTCGGTTCCACTACCAAATGCAGAGGTAAGGAGGCTGGCGGCTCAGCGGTGTTCGCGCAAATAAGTGTCCGTTTTCAGTTCCATAGTTTGGGCGCTGAACACCGCTGGCCGTTCGGGAGTTAAAATGGACGCTGCCATGTGTTCGGCAAACAAACAAAGGCCACCCAGCGTTCGTCAATTAAGCTGCGGTTAACCGCAGCTTCTGGGCGGTCAATTGACAGCACACTCCAGTTCCCAGGTGGTCGATTGTTCGGTACTTTGTACGGTAGATCGAACACCCCGGCAGAAAGGCACGAATACGCCTTTCTGCAGGGAAAATAAAAGGTTTTAAATGCCGGGCCATAGTCTAAAGGGAGCAGGCGAGCAACCAGGCTCCTCCAGTGGACAGTGGCGAGGCTGGTTCCGCCACATAGAGGTCTTTCTGTATGCTCTGCAATTAGAAGCTGAATACGTTCCATAGAGGTGCATTGGGTCAGGGGTTCTCTACGCGAAGATGCGGATTGGTGCAGTGCTATGATTTGCGCGCAGCGCACTAGTCTCCTAATGCTTGATGGTCTCAGACTGGATGGCGGCAAGAAATCAGGCATGCTGGAAGAACAAAAGTAGGTTAATCTAATATTTTAGTTCATGGAGTGGACATGTCATTAATGTAACTTATTACTAGGACCCTAGAAAATTAGGAATGCATGTTTGTATTCCTAATGCTATATTATTTCTTTAAATATTTTAAAATATAGCATTGAAGTTTTAAAAAACGTGCATGTAAAGGCTACTCATTGTCATTACATGTGGAACAATTATCAATTAATAAATGCACAAATTCTAAATTGTAGATGGACTGAGCCATGTGTACGTAACATTAAACAGTAACGTGTAATTTGTTCCAAAGACAACTAAGGAAGTGTGTAATCTCTGCCTTAACCATATCTCCTGTATTGGTTAGGCTTTGGGTGGCCAAGGTTGCTAGTTCAGTTTTAAACTGTTTGAAAATGGTGTAATACTGACTGGAGGGACTAATTAAATTGCCGAATAGTAGTATATTACTTTATCATTTCACAATTCTCTTAACTGATGTATTGATCACATTGATTTTTTTTTTCCCTTAGCCACTAAAGATGATGCAAAAAGAGCCCATTACAGACAAAAGGTAACAGACTACATGGAGAGAGCTGAAAAAATCAAACACCACGTGCTTAAAGAGAAGGAAGGTCAGATACAAAAGGATATTGCATTTTATTTTATATGTATGCTGATCGTATATTTGTGGGGGTGTCCAGGTCATACACATACTTTAGTTTGCTCTACAGTAAATAATCCTTTCAATCTGTGTCTCTCCAGTTACAGACTTCCCAATACAGCTCATTGGGAAGTCTTTGCAAGGCAGGTGCTCAGGGAAATTTCTGCCTTTTGAGTTTAGCTTTAGTGAGTAACAGGAAAATACTGTTTGTCTGATTGACAGCCACGGTATAACCAGGCTAATATATAAAAGTGCCAATCTAGATTGAAATCTGCACTGTTTTGTAAAACGAGAACAATCTTCACACATAAAGCAGTTCACCAAGCTAAAGTGCTTCAGTGGTCTTGGGTGTTCCTTTTAATGCTTTACAACTTTCTTAGAAGTTATTTCCCCTGAAATTCGCATTACTCTGGAACTCATCTGTTTAGAAAGGCTTTTCAATCCTTCCATTAATCTTTACACATATAGTTCCACAATACTCACTATCTAGTCAGCATGCTGCTCATTCCAGCTTGCAGTAATACTGCATACCTACCAACAGCCTTAGTTTGGAAAGGCACTTCAGATTTGGGGCTCCTATCCAGCCATCTTGGGTTTGTTCCCTGATGTCCTGCTTCTAAGCACACCAAATGTCCCCAATAAGCACAGTCCAGGGCAAAGTACACTTCGGCAACCCGTTAGTACTTGGGCAGCCATGCAAATCCAGACTCACACAGCCCACAGTCACCTTCATACCCCCCACCCGCCATCCCATGCATAGTCTACCTACACCATTTCCTACATTCATTTATACTTTACAAAGTTGGGAGGTATGTTATTACAGCCAGGCTGTCATTCCAAAAGTTGAAAAATACAGCTAAGGGGTATTGTTGCGGTATACAGTGTTACTGCACCCATTGGATCATGATAAAAACAGAGCTGTATTTAAATATAGCAATTCTATTTCAGAATGCTCAATCTGTAATTATCACCAGGGAAACCATTAGAATGAAACTGGCTCAGAACTACTCTTTCTAAATATGACTTACAGTCTAATTTAATTCTGGGGCTTGGTGTTTCATGTATATACATATGTGAAGGGGATCATTCTAAAGCAATTCCAATGCCATATATCAGTACATTCTAATTTTTATTTATTTTTTTGTTTGTTTTTTATTACAGAAGGAAAATATCATAAGCAAATCAAGATTTTAGAAAATTCAACAGGGTATAGCTATGAAAATCTATTCAAGCCATACATAAATGAAATGCTCACAGAAGTGTGGGTAGAAGATCCTTACATCCGATACGTGCATCAGGTAGGTATATAGTATGGAAGGCATTTTGCATTTCCTAGGTGCATTTGTTTTATCCCTCACTATATGTCCTGTGCATCTATTTCTGTATTTTCAGCTGTATAACTTTTTACGTTTCTGCGAAATGCTTATCAAAGGACCTTCAAAAGTCAAACAAATTAACCTACTAACTTCCAGAGATGAGGTAAGCATTATCTAGATTTCAAGAGTTTTTTTTGGAATGTACATTAGATAATTATTTAATAAGACTTTGTCTTCTTTTGAGTAAATAAATATTCACTATGGTTTAGTAGTAATATAGCAAATTATGATTTCTTGTTAATGGGCAGTTTATAATAGAGACTCTTCTTAATATACATGAGCATTCTGTTTTCAAATGATCAATAAGTATAGTTTGCAGGAAAATAATCGTTTTAGCACAGCCATATATAGTCTAACAATAATGACTCTTTAGCAAACCATAAAGTGTAACCTTAAGCTACTATGTATTGGATCAGGAAAATGGTAAAGATCAGCAGTGCAGTGGCTTGCAAGAGATCAAGAATTCCCTGCTGGATTATGGTGTAACATTGGATGTCACTTTCTCTTCATCCATCCACGACCGAGAAATTAGGTAGGTATAAATCATATGTCTGGCTTTAACATGCAGACTAGTGTTAATTAAACATAGCCGAAGGATCCCAACTTATTATATATTAATGATTTATAACATTCACAACTGCAGGTTCAACAATGGTTGGTTGATTAAGATTGGAAGAGGACTTGACTATTTTAAGAAGCCTCAGGTGAGTGTGCTCATGGATTAAATTAAATACTTAAAAATGTATTTGCTTACAGTGCAGTCCTATTTCTTGTATTTGTTATCAGCATCTCCACACTTTGCTAAAATATTGGCTTACACCATTATCAGCTACAATATACTACAAGCAATGATAAAGATATAATGCCATACAGGCTATAAAGCACATCGTGCCTTTAATAAGTATTTGACCTTATCAATATTGCCTAGTTGCATAGTTTTATAAAGGTGACAGAGTCCTGTAGATCCCTGCAGGTTGGCTGTAATATTATTAAAGGGACAATAAGGGAACCAATACCACTTCAGCTCATTGAAGTTGGCTGGGTGCATTGTCCTGACCAATTAACCCTGCAATCTAAAATTTAGCAGTTTCAAATAAACTGCAGTGTTTACATTGCAGTGTTAAGTCTGCCTCTAGTTCCTGAAAAAAACCTCAAAATATCAACTATATCTAATATACCATATAATAATAGCAGCACTGACCATAATTAACCGACACTGGCTACAAACCATCTCCCCTAAGACCCAAGAATGTATAGACCAAATTAAAAAACAAAACGCAATGAAATCATGGTGCGAAAGGCACTTCAGCCCTCCACATTTTGGGTAGAAGCATGGGAGAGATGGGACCAATACGCAGAATTGAACAATACCTAACGCTCAAACTCCAAAGCCAACCTCAATGTCAACTGAGGCCAGCTTTCAGAGGACCGACTCCAACAGCTGTGTTCATTCCACCCAAACACAATTGTACAAGGTAATTCTTTGGAAGGCAAAGATGAAATTAGTATATGTTACACCAGGGGTAGGCAACCTATGACACGTGTGCAATGCACGGCACTCAAGGTGTCTTTGCACGGCACTCAAGGCTGCCAGAGCCAAACAGGCTCTGACCTATCAGGAGTCCCAGTGAAATTTCAGATATCTGATAATACGACAGGGTGGTAAAGAACAATCCTAAATGTATGCATTGCAGCACGTAGAGGAAGTGATCTCAGATTACTTTATTCCAGCACTTGTGAAAGGGAATCCACATTATAGTCGAGCAGCCTGCAGCTGCTGTTGCAGCTCATGTTCTTGAACTTTACCCGACCAGCCTGGTCCCCACTGGAACCCAGAGAAGCTACCCACACTGCTAGATAAACACAGAAATGCAGAATAACCCTCCCCTTATACAAATAATACGAAAAGTCCACCCACAAACTCAACACCACTGATAATACTCATTCCTGCACACAACCCCACATGCAGCCTCTCACATGCAATACACCAAACAACCCCACACATACACACACTACCAAACACACAATGTGACAAATCCATCCACACATTGACGGAACTACTGTGGTTGCAGGGGTCGCAGCTGCAACCGGGCCCGTCACTCCAAGGGTGCCACTGCAGCCATATTGAAGGGGCCTATCGGGTGGCCCATGCTCTTGATGATGATGACCATGTATTCCTGGCACGGTCAGCGTTGCGGCGCTTCAAGAGCAGGACCAGGCCCCAGTGATGATGACAGAGCTGGGAGGAAGCCGTCACTTCCTCCCAGCTAACAGAGCGCCCCGTGGGAGGAGACCGCTGGGGAGGAGAGGAGGCATGAGGCAACCACTGGACCCCAGGAACGTCACCCTCCTGCACCTAAAGGGTTGGAAACAGGAGGGTGACTATTTTTTTTTCTTTTAGCAGTTTGTGTGTGTGTGAGAGACTGTCTGTATCAGTACATATGTGTGTCTGTGTGTGTATATGTCTGTATGTATATCTGAATGTTTGTCATTTACTGTGTCTGTGTATCTGCATGCGTGTCTATATGTGTGTCTGTATGTGTATCTGTTTGTCTGCATGTGTAACAGTGTGTGCCCCTATGCATGTGTGTCACTGTTTATATCTGTATGAGTGTTATTCTGTGTGTCGGTGTATCCGCGTGTGTGTCTATGTATATGTAGAAGTGTCATTCTGTGTGTCTGTGTATTAGCATGTGTGTCCGTTCTGCATGTGTATGTGTAGTACAAATGTAGGGGCGGGGGAAGATGCATGGGGGGGGGGGGGGGCCCAGGGCACTTTTCACACCGGGTCCCTGTGGTTTCTAGTTATGCCTGTGCATCCAAACACACAATTCCACAAGCAGCCCCCATACATAGCCCACATTCATAGGTATCATACACGATACCACAAACTACTCATGAACATATACAATATAACAGACCAAATACGCACAAATACAACGATACAAAGCAACTGCAGTATAAATAACACAACATGCACACCTCAATTTAAAAAAAAAATAGGATGGGCATGCTACGGGACATCACAATCCTATTTCGGCACAGTGCTGCTCAATGGTTGCCTACCCCTGTGTTTCACAATGCTGTCACTAGCAACCTGGTACCAACCAACCAGATACACAAACCAGGCCCCAGACAAAGGCCTAGTACCCTAGATCGAATACTCTTTGCTCCATATCCAAGTGAAATGTAAACTTCATGTTCGTTCATGTTTGTACAGACCAGGCCACACAACCTACAGCAAGGAACCTAACCTTGGGTCCGGAGTTACAACTCTAGTATGTATCTCAACCATGAGCTTAAACCATTATTTTGTACCCAGTAACTGGGAGGTTCAGAGACTTCTGAATGTACATTTCATGTTTTTTGGCTCCGATAAAATATAATGCCATGTAGTAAGCCATAAGCATGTTCAATGGTGCAAATGTAACATGTAACATTATCTGGTATGATGATGTCTCTTCCCTACATCCCTTATTCCTTTCTGTACCCTATTCTTGAAAACCAATCAAAAGTAACTGTAACGGATCTGCTGGCACCCCGACCGAGTACCTTCCGCTGATGGATGCTCCTAGTGCTTTCTGAGGTCTCCAAGCACTCCGCCTGACACCATAACCACTGCAGACCCCACGAACCGCCGCAGCTTGGTTGGGGTCTCGCCGTCTGCACCTACTCTTGAC
Source organism: Pelobates fuscus (assembly GCF_036172605.1). Lineage (NCBI taxonomy): Eukaryota > Metazoa > Chordata > Amphibia > Anura > Pelobatidae > Pelobates > Pelobates fuscus. The sequence goes on along the minus strand of NC_086317.1, from coordinate 313,601,210 downwards.
CCAAGACCAGGGTCCAGCTTCCAGTAGGTCGACCTCTCCGAATTCCAGAGAACAGGAACAAGCTCCTAGCAGAGCTTAGTGATTATACCCTGGGAAGTATAGTGATTATAGCAATCCCCAGAGTGTAGTTCTCCAATCCCCCAAACATGAGCCGAAACTTCATGAAGGTACAAGATGATCTGACTCCAATGAGCGTTTATTACTTCTTTTATACAAGTTTTCAGGCCAGAAGCACACCCCCTGGACCTGGTGGTAAACTGTGACAAAAGGGACACAAACCAATGGGAACACTAATTAACATAATAACACTCCCACATACACAATGAAATCCCTCCTCTCCATCCTGGAGATAATTGGCTTAAGGCACTGCAGTAAACTTAATTATCTCCAGGTACAGAAAATTTTACAGCAAAAATACGTTAAAGTACAAAAAAATAAATAATTCTTATTATATTACACAGAACCTCCACATTTAACCTATCCCCAGATAGCTCGGATCTGAGCGCCCAATATAGGTGAACAGCGCTCAGATCCCATGAACAAAGTAAATTTGCCATGAGGTTAAAGTTTTGGGGAAGCCTCTTTTGACCGACCGCACGCTGGATTTCCTGCCCAAAACAGTTCCACAGAGTTTGGCTGTGCGGCCGGTCTATTTCCAACCGTAAAGTCAGTTTACATAGAAAAAACGACTAAGTCCCATTCGAATGCACGAATGTTCGTGCAAATGGACTTTTTTTTTATTTCTTTTTTTAACTTGGTGGATGATTTTACATGCTGGTTTAGATATATTTTGTCAAGAAAGCAACTGCAAGGAAGGTTCACTACTGTGTCAAACCTTCTCCGTGTGGAGCGGATTTATACTTGATATATCTGGCCTGATTGTTTACCAATGTACAAAATTATAGTACCCCTAGTGAGGGCACACAGGGCCCTAAGACCCATACCGGCCCCAGAAGACCAGCCCAGGGACATCATTTGCTGCCTGGACAATTACCAGCTAAAGGAGGAAATACTGCGCACAGCACGCCGCATGGGAACCATACGCCAAGAGGGGCAAAGCATATCCATATACCAAGATCTGTCCCGCTATACACTACAAGCAAGGCGAGCTCTACGCCCTGTGACCTCAGCGCTACAACAAGCAGGAATTCCGTACCGATGGGGCTACCCATTTTCCCTGACAGCCAGACAAGGCCCGGATCAACTAACGCTGAGAAAAGCAGAAGAAGTCCCAAGCTTTCTACGCACCCTAGGCCTCCCACCAATACAGGTACCCGATTGGCTAACAAGGTCATTCCTCCAGCAACCACCAGGACTGCAGCAACCACGCAGACAGGACCAAAACCCTCAAGGGCCCCAGCACCAACGCCGCCGCGACTATAACCCGGGCCAGGCGAGGCGTGAGCGGTAAACAGACCATCAAACAACCAGGGGGGGACTCAAGGGCGGCAGAGAGAACACACCGAACTGTGAGTACCAACTATAGACGCACACACAAGTACAAGCTAGAAAGATTGGGGCGGGAAAGGGTAACCGGGGGGCCTGAGGGGACTACCGCATAATACCACACACAACTTTGAACTAGAAGGGAGGGAACTGGACTCTTGGGGAGGGGAATGGGAACAAAGGTCGGGCCAGGCCAAGGGGCCAAAGAGGTTATGGACGAACTAACACCTGACGCCCAAGCTCTACGGAACCGCATGGCACACAGGAAGGACACAGAATGCACGCACAAATGGAGCCACACTAGGGACGGGAGGGAGGGCCAGGGGAAAAGGGCAGGGGGGGAAGGGCACGGGCTTCGCGAGCACAAAGTGCAAACACAGACGGCAGTAAGCATACAGAGGGAGGGGAGAGGAAGGAGGGCTGGGGGAAGAAAGGGGGGAAAGGGGAGACAGTGAGAGCATGAAAGGGGCAAGGAGAGGGCGAGGAGGGAGGGAGGGGATCACTACAACCCTAATGCTAGCCGTGGGGCGCCCTAGGAATGGCGAGAGGGGAATGGGAGACCACAGGCAACAAGAGCAGATGAGGGGAGACAAAACGAATTACAAAGCAGTTAAGGGGTTATAATCTATGCATGCTTGCTATTTGTGATATATCTGATGTCTAAGATGCCACACGGCCCCCGCTGGGCACACAGAACGCCTCAATGCTCGCAGACGTGGCGCCAGCAGACCCTTTGACTAGTGCTCCCACATACTTGGTAGACAGACATACTACATGATACGAGACAGAGACTCCCTAAGACGCCGCAAAGGCAAAAGCCGCCCTATCACGACCCCAGTTCTCAAAATACCAGTATTAGAGACGCTAAAAGAAGTACGCAGCAGCACCCCCCCAAGGCAGACCCGAGAGACCAGCCGCCCCACGACCCTGACAAATTACTGAGAACAACCAAACCACCACGACACACGACTGTCCACCAAAAACCATGCAAAGCCCACGGATCATGGGCCCCCCCCCCGGTAGGACCGCGCCAGCGCATAGGCTGACAGGGTGACCACCACACCAGAACACCATAAGGCAGCTCAAAAACCAGCACCACCACGCACTAACGCACACCAAACGACCCATCCACGCACCACACCGAGAGAACGAGCGGAAGCTCCGATCACATAGCCACTAGAGAGACGGGAATCCACACACCAAATCATACGTCAAAACACAAACACCCCTACGGACTCGGTAGGGAAAGCTCAGGCACACGGCTAGACTTCCCCGCAGGACCAGGACACACGGCCCCCTTCGCAGGAAGGGACGCACACACCCAAAAGACGACTAGGTCCCACCGACAGGCCGGACACTCAGTCGCACTGACGGGTTAACTGTCCATTACCCTACACGGACACTGACCCCCAGAGGCAGTGCATACACACACAAGGCAGATACACCACCCACACGCACAGACACCTACACGACGCAACCCGCACAAACACCCGCAAACCCAACACCACCCACCTCCTTCAGCCCCCACCCCCAGCCATATCCACAGGTCCCCCTGGGCCGCCCGCGGGATGCCAGCCCCGGGGCCAAACGGATTCGCGCGGGAGGACCTGACTATCGTCTCGTACAACGTGCACGGACTGAACATCAGGGAAAAACGAACAAGACTATTACGAGATCTAAAGCACTACAAGGCGTCAATAGCCTTCCTGCAAGAAACCCACTTTCAGGAGAGTAGAGCACCAGCCCTGAAAGACCGCAATTTCCATGTGGGATACTTCAGTAACAACCCGGACAAGCGCACGCGGGGAGTCGGCATTCTCTTCTCCAGACAAATCCCATACGCAGAAAAAGCTACCATCAGATGCAGCCAAGGTAGGTATGTTTTCACTAAAGGCACAATCCTGGACCAAACATACACGTTTGCCAATATATATGCCCCGAACACTAAGCAACACCAATTCCTCGGACGCGCACTGAATACGCTGATGAACTTCACGGAAGGTACACTAATAATTGGCGGAGACCTAAATCTGGCATTACACCCGGACCAAGATTCCTCGTCCCCACAAAGTGCTACCCCAAATAACAGATATGCGAACACCATGCGCCTCCTCCATCACCACCAACTGGCAGACTGCTGGCGGGCGATGCACCCAACAGACCGCGATTATACTTTCTACTCCAGGACCCACGCAACATACACGAGGCTAGACTACTTCCTCACACCGCACCCGAACCTGACTCTGCTCACCGCTGCAGAGATTATACCGATGACATGGTCAGACCACTGCCCAATCCGCATACGGCTGAAATCACCGCTGTTCAGGCCCAAACAAATGTCGTGGCGGCTGAACGAATCGCTGCTCTCCGACACAACAGTGGTAGATAAAATCAGCGACTCCATACGAACATACTTTGTGGAAAACGAAACCGACGACGTAACGCCACTGACGTGTTGGGAGGCACACAAAACTGTGATCCGAGGCCAGATCATAGCACTCAGCGCATCACGCAAAAAGAAGGCGATACAAGAGATAACCGACCTCGGCCGAGACATAGCAACCCTAGAGGCGCGACATAAACGCACCCTGGACGCAACAACATACAGAGACCTGATAACCAAACGTGATCAACTCACCACACATCTCAACCGCTCAATACAACGCTCATATCAACACTTCAAACACATGATACATGAACACGGGGACAAATGCGGGAGACTACTTGCAAACCTCCTCAAACAGCGTAGAACCCAACTCTACATCCCGAAAATCAAGGACGCCAGACAACAACTCAGACACAGGCCGGACCACATATCCGCAACATTCCGAGCATACTACCAGAACCTGTATAACCTCCGCCAGACAGCCCCAGGAGCCCCACGGCCAAACATCACTGAAAATATCAGGGACTACCTGGTCTCCGCGAACGTGCCCGACTTAGGCGACATAGCACGGGAAGCGTTAGAAGCACCCATAACACCAGAGGACATAGCATATGCCATCAAGAGGGCGAGAACCGGCAGAGCCCCAGGACCGGACGGCCTCCCCCTCCAATATTACAAAACATTTACGCAGGTAACGACACCGAAACTCCTGGTGGCACTTAATTCCATCCAAGAAGGAGCCACACCGACGGCCCAATTCACCTCGGCCAACATCACCTTACTCCCGAAGGAAGGGAAGGACCCAACACTGTGCCCCAGCTACCGCCCGATATCGGTGTTAAACACAGACCTCAAGCTTCTCGCAAGCATCCTCGCGACCAGACTGGCGCCACTGCTCCCCGCGTCAATCCACCCAGACCAAACGGGATTCATCCCAGGCAGGGAAGTGAGGGACAACACCATCAGAGCCCTAAATATCATAGCCCACGCCAAGACGCTAAAGACGCCGGTACTACTCCTGTCTACAGACGCAGAAAAAGCGTTTGACAGAGTGGACTGGGACATGATGTTCGCAACACTGCGACAGTTCGGCGTCGGGGCGAAGTTCCTCACCTGGGTGATGGCGCTATACACTGACCCGTCAGCAAGGCTCAGGATCAACGGCGCACTATCGGACCCATTCAACATCCTCAACGGAACCAGGCAAGGATGCCCGCTCTCACCCTTACTGTTTGCTATGACGCTGGAGCCTTTTCTTAATAAGATCAGACAGAATGCGGACATACAAGGAATGGAGATCGGAAAAACGCACCACAAAATCATGGCGTACGCGGACGACCTGTTGTTTGTAGTCACGAACCCAGAGACCTCCCTCAGGGCAATACAGACAGAATTTGAACTATATGGCCGACTCTCGAATCTCCAAATCAATCACTCGAAGTCAGAGATCCTAAACCTCACGGTCAACCACGCACTGAAAACAACGATCCAGAGACAACACCCATACCGCTGGTGCGACCACAGAATGAGGTACCTGGGGGTCTGGCTCACACCCAATCCAGCAGACCTGTACGCCCAAAACTACCTCCCACTGTTGAGAAAAGCAACGGAGGAACTGCACAAATGGAGCTCATACTACATATCATGGCTCGGACGGGTGAACGCGGTCAAGATGACGCTGCTTCCCAAGCTACTGTTCATATTCCAAACAGTCCCGATAACAGCTCCACTATCATTTTTTACGGCACTGAAAACGGAAGTCCGCAAATTTATATGGAAAGGCAGGTCCCCCCGGATAGCACATGCCCAACTAATCCTACCCAAACTACGGGGGGGATTGGCACTGCCGGACTTCGAGAAATATCACCACGCGGCACACCTCACGAGGATCATCAGTTGGACGGTAGCAAGCGGCTCGAAACAGTGGACCCAACTAGAATCAGACACGACCAACTGCGATCTCAGGACACTACCGTGGATCCCAAAAGCCACATACAAACACAAGCACATCACCAACCCATTTGTGGCAGCCACCATGCAAGTCTGGCACAAACAGGGCACGAAACAGTACCTGACGACAGACCCCGGCCCACTCCTCCCCTTGAGAGGCAACCCAGACTTCCCGGCAGGAGACATGGGCACAACTCCGCACCCACTAGGACACAAGCCAATCATCCGCATAAAAGACATCCTCCGAAACCCCTTCGACATCCGACCACTACATGAACTATTCCCGGACAAACCACATACCTTCGCACACACACTCCAGAGAGCGCAAATGACACGATACGCCCGATCCATCCCCCAGAAACCATACCTCCTGAGGGAACCAACCACATTCGAACACCTCTGTTTGCAAGACCAAGAACCACCCCGAGCCATATCACAGATATACCAGACCCTAATCACGAGCAGATACCTACTGGCACCCCCATGCATCAGACAATGGGAGGAGGACCTAGACGAGCCCATGACAGAGGCAGACTGGGACACGGCCATCACCTTGATACAAAAGACACCGGGCTCAGCACGTCTACAGGAAAATTCCTACAAGATCCTCACTCGGTGGTACCTGACACCATCAATGCTCCACGCAAGGAACCCAGAGGTGCCAGACACCTGCTGGAGATGCGAGGAGGCAGTAGGCACATTCAAGCACATTTGGTGGTCGTGCCCCAAGATCCGTCCATACTGGGAGATGATTGGGAAGACTATACACGAAGTAACGGATGAATTAATACCAGAGACCCCAGCTGCCTTCCTCCTACACAAAACCACCATGCCAACACCGGCATACGTCAGATCCATCATCCCCAGACTGCTCAACGCGGCCAAGGCAACCATCCCCATCTACTGGAAACAAACAGCTACGCCCCCACTGAAACGATGGGTAGCAGAAGTGGAAGCGACGCGAACATTCGAAGACGTGAAAGCCGTCACCCCGCGACAAAGAGACCAATACACACAACGCTGGTTCTACTGGCTACGCCACACCACGTCCGACCCCTTCCAAAGCCGCCTTGCGGCAGACACCCCCGAGAGGAACGAGCAAGAAAGCGGCAGGCCAGAGCGGGGAGCCGAGGGACCTGGGGGCTGAGCAGAACGGGGCGGCAACGGGGGACTGGATAACAGGCCACCAACCCGCAACCCCCTCACATACCCCCTCGGGACACCGCCACACACACATACACTCGAAAAACAACCTCAGACACAAAAGATAGCCACATAACCAGGCGATGAGAAAGGAGACACATAATACGACAATGACCAACCACATGCTGAGGAGACACTAGCAAGACATACCAGCCACACACAACACAGATACCTGAGAATACACCGAGGGGCTACAGCGGCCAATAATAGACAGAACAAGACGAAACAACGCAACACACATAACCCACATTACCGCCTATAACACAGGAGGCACGGGCCACATAACCGAACCCACCAGAAAGTTAGGATGCACACGAGATAACAAACCAGACGCCCGAAACACGCCAAGCAAATATACCACACATCTGAACAACACTGAACCACACACAGCCCTAAGAACATGTTAAGCACGCGCGGCGCTGACAGACTCTACAATAGATACCAGGAATACACACCTCACTCACCGAACAACACCCACACACAACTCAAACCAAACACAGCACACAAACTAAGATCACTATTAAGGATGCAATAGTCATACCCAAACAACCTCTGCGCAGGCACCAAAAGTCATCACTGCAGCTAGGTGAAAGGAACCTCGGCGCAGGCAAAAAAAACCAAAAAAAAACGCTATGATAGAAGTATTGAGAAACACGCATCAGCGCAGGCAACTAAACGCGATGTTAGCTGCAGGGTATGAAACGCCCCCGCGCAGACGACTGACTGCTTCGAGTAATACAACGAGGAACACACTTTCACACAGGCGACCGACTGCAATGTGCACATGCAGCCGTAAATCACATCCACGACATGACACGGATGATAATACGTGCAACACAATTACATGAGTCACAAATAACCATCCACGGGATAGCCATGCGAAATGTTAAAAGCATAGCACTTTCACTATCCACCTAGGTAACGCACCTACATGGCACAAGCCTTTACATAGTCCTTAAGGTACCACTACATCTCCACAAGGGCCAATTTAGAACCACCCTATACAGCTGTATGCAATACACAACTAATGTTGTTCTTCTAGACAAGTATGTTGAAATGTTAATTCAGAATACTGTGGTTAAATGTTAGATTAAAGCCTAGACATAGTTTATGTACGATAAAAATGACCTGATAGGTACGCCTCTGCGCAGGCGATAATTAACAACTGTAATTTTATACAGATGCTTAAGCCTCTGCGCAGGCGACTGTTCGCTTTCATGAAACTCTGTTTGAAGTAAGAAAACTTGACATGATACCAATAAACATATTTAAAACAAAATTATAGTACCAAATTAATTTAAAAATTGTGAATCTAAATATTTAGATACAAGCAAATTTTTTTTTATTTTATTTTTTTATTGCGTTGTAAGAAAAAAGTTAGTGATTGACTTATAATGTATAAGATATTCAGGAATTAGACTTTAATAATTAAGAGCTTGTCTCTTTCTGTTAAAATGTTCACTGATTTACTGATAATCTGACATTGCATGTCTTATTTCTACTAGTGTTTCATGCATTATAGCTGTTTTCAAGTTGGCTAGAGTAAGTACTGTATTATCACTCACATGGACTTGTGATGAGAGAAATTAATAATGCACTTTTCCTCTCTTTTAAGGGTCGATTTTCTATTGGTTATTGCGACTACGATTTGAGACCTTGTTATGAAACGTCAGTGGATATTTTCCATAGCAATCACACACGAAAAACGTGACGGAACATGGTTTATTGAACTCTGTGCTTACATGTTGAGAAGCGGTAATTTTAGGGCAGCTAATTCACCATTCCAGCCCAGAATGTATATGTACATACTTAGAATTAGATGGGACTGCGGCATGTACTTTAATAAGCTGGTTCTCAGTTGTTTTACGTCTTTCCACCATGTCATTTGAAGTCTTAAACAAAAGCCAAAACATATATGAAAGCTTGATGTAAAACAAAGTTTACAAAGAGTGAAGAACTCGTTCTTTCAACTTTCTACCTCTTTCACATCTCCCGTCTTTCCATAAACACTTATTTTGTTCTGAGTAACAATGAGGGTCCGTAGACCACTGTTTGAGAACAACTGCTTTTAAAGTTGGTATTTATTAAACCGTTCGTAGCCAAACAACAGTTGTGGCAAAACATTTCTTACCATGGCCAGAATTGTCACATTTCTGGAAACGAAGGGAATAAATTGTTTACGTAGGCATACTTTTGGCTTTAAATTCCCTTTTAACCAATCTGGTGTTAATAGATGGCAACTTTAACAGTTACACATAATGCTGGCCCATTTCATTTAGAGGTACACTCCATTGTCCAAATTTAAAAAAATGAATCACTATTTAGTAGATATGCCTCCAATGAAAACATGCATGCATTAAATTATGCATTTTTAATTTGTGGGTATATCTAAAGACAGCTTGCAAAAAACACAGATTTTAGCTCCACTGAGGTTACCGCGACAATGCTCTCATACATTTCCAGGTGCCGGCCAGAAGGAGCTGTCCGCACCCCACTGGGGGTACAGACATGCTGCATCTCCCACCTGACTACCAAAGAATCAGATTTCCCCTTCCCTGGCGCCAAGGTAAACCTCTGGAAGAGGGAATACACTTTTGTACGGCTTCCTGTTCCCCCACTATAGCCCTTATACCCCCACAGCCTGTGTCACCCCATTATAGCCCTGTCACCCACTACAGCCACTATCCTCCCTGCAATAGTTCCTATCCTCCCATGACCGTCTCTGTGACCCCACCACAGCCCCTCTCACCTCTCTCTAGCTCTTGTCACCCCAGCATAGCCCCCATTATATCATTATAGTCCTTAACCTCCCACTACAGCTCCAGTTCTCCTGCTATAAGCCCTATCCGTCCACGATAGCTACTATCCTCCCTACAATAGCCACTAACCCCCCTACCATATCAACTACCCCATCCCCCTACCATAGCCACTATCCACCCCACCAAAGTCCCTACCATCACTGTGGGGCTTTTAGTTACCAGCTATAGCCATAATCCTCCCACTACAGCCCCTATATTCCCACTATAACACTAACCCACACCTAAACCATATTCCCCCAATACAGCCATAAATGCAATACAAGATGCAGCGATCCTCAGACAGGCAAACCCACAAGCAGCATTCCTACAAACATACAACACGACAAGTAGCCTCTACACATACCCTCTCCCAGCTCTATCCCACTTATCATCCAACCACCAACCTAGTCACATTCACCAATCAATCATACACCAAACTAGTTTTGTAAAAGCATGCAATCAAATACTGTATATATAACTACAGAGAGGGAAAAAAATATTCGATCTCCTGCTGATTTTGAACGTTTGCCCACTGACAAAGAAATGATCAGTCTATAATTTTAATGGTATGTGTATTTTAACAGTGAGAGACAGAATAACAAAAAAAATCCAGAAAAACACCTGTCAAAAAAGTTATAAATTAATTTGCATGTCAATGATTGAAATAAGTATTTGACCCCTTCGACTTAGTACTTTGCTGCCTTGGCTGTGTGTTTTGGGTCATTGTCATGCTGGAATACTAATCCATGACCCATTTTCAATGTCCTGGCTGAGGGAACGAGGTTCTCACCCAAGATTTTGGCGGTACATGGCCCCATCCATCGTCCCTTTCATGCGGTGCAGTTGTCCTGTCCCCTTAGCAGAAAAACACCCCCAAAGCATAATGTTTCCACCTCCATGTTTGACAGTGGGGGTGGTGTTCTTGGGGTCATAGGCAGCATTCCTCCTCCTCCAAACACGGCGAGTTGAGTTGATGCTAAAGAGCTCGATTTTGGTCTCCTCTGACAACAACACTTTCATCCAGTTCTCCTCTGAATCATTCAGATGTTCATTGGCAAACTTCAGATGGGCCTGTACATGTGCTTTCTTGAGCAGGGGGACCTTGCGGGCGCTGCAGGATTTCAGTCCTTCTTTAGTGTGTTACCAATTGTTTTCTTGGTGACTATGGTCCCAGCTGCCCTGAGATCATTAACAAGATCCTGCTGTGTAGTTCTGGGCTGATCCCTCACCGTTCTCATCATCATTGAAACTCGACGAGATGAGATCTTGCATGGAGCACCAGACCGAAGGAGACTGACAGTTATTTTGTGTTTCTTCCATTTGCGAATAATCGCACCAACTGTTGCCACCTTCTCACCAAGATGCTTGGGGATGGTCTTGAAGCCCATTCCAGCAATGTGTAGGTCTACAATCTTGTCCGTGACATCCTTGGACAGTTCTTTGGTCTTGGCCATGGTGGAGAGTTTGTAATCTGATTGATTTCTTCTGTGGACACATGTCTGTTATACAGGTAACAAGCTGAGATTAGGAGCACTCCCTTTAAGAGAGTGCTCCTAATCTCAGCTCATTACATGTATAAAAGACACCTGGGAGCCAGAAATCTTGCTGATTGTTAAGGGGTCAAATACTTATTTCACTCATTGACATGCAAATCAGTTTATAAATTTTTTGACATGCGTTTTTCTGGATTTTTTTTTTTTTTTGTTGTTATTCTGTCTCACATTATTAAAATACACCTACCATTAAAATTATAGACTGATAATTTCTTTGTCAGTGGGCAAACATTCAAAATCAGCAGGGCATCAAATTATTTTTTTCTCCTCCTGTAAACTGAGGGTGCATGGGATACTGGCCTTGGGGTAGCAAGGAGGGTAAATCTAGCCCGATTCAAATATAACATAGAACTATAAATTACAAGTATCTTTTGCACATACCAGTGGGAATCTGTTAATTGTACATGCCTCTATTTAATGTGGCGGGAACTGTTATGAAGTTGCTTAATACATTTTTAAAAACTGTCTTTATAAAGCCAAAACATGCAAGACCATCAGACTGTATCGGCTAGAAAGCAGATTGGTTAAGGGTTCACCACGTTTTATGAACTTCTCGTTCGGGCTCCTTATTCACAAGTTTGAGTTGCACAATAGCACAGAGTAATTTTTATGTTAAACAGGTTTGTGGTTTAAGAGCAGACAATCAATGTTGTATGTACTTGGTTTGGTGGCAGCAGTTTGTTGTGCCAAATATGTCTCCCAGTATGCTTCTTTTATGTAATACTACAGCTCATTAACTTTCAAATTCTTTGTTTTTGAGATATTTCATTGTGTAATTCTTTTTTTGTGGTATGTATTTTAAGCATGTAATTTAGATGTACTTACCAAATGTTCACGCAAGTCTTTAAGTTCTACCAGAGGTTTAAGCATCCTATTTGAACCATTGCAGAAGGCATGCCACCGCAGAGAACATTATAATAGACCATGGGTGTGAAATCATTTCTCAGAACCTTTGTCAGCCAAAAACACTGGAGTTGGCTGGCTATCTGGCTTCAAATGTATGTATAAATCTACAAAATCAGCAAGTAATCTGGAAATAGAGGGCAGTGTCATGCTGATACATGTTAATCTGCAAACACAAGAGACATTTAATGAAAGTGGATATGCGATATCAAAGCTCCAGTGTCCTTTATTTTTTTTTCACAGAAATCATGCTAAACCATATTCCCTTACGATTAATATTATTTTCACCACTTGGCCATTGGCATTTTTCATGGCGTTCTCACTAATCCAATTAGTTCAGCCCTGTACCAGAGTATGCATAGCTTAGGGGGGCATCTAGGTTCTCTTGCCATATGTAATGCGGACATTGGGGGCAGGGGGGTCTGGTAAGTAACAGTTCTTACTCTAGGAGTTCTCCAGGGCACTTCTGGCACCATAACCATTACAGTGAACTGTAGAGGCTCTGGTGCTTGAATTTTTTTTTAACCTTTCATCTTACACATTTTTGTATGTCACTAACTGCGTCTTTTTTATAAAGTAAATATAATCAGTTATATCACTTATGTCTAAGTAGCTTCATACAAGTTCCGGTGTTATTAGGCACATTTGAGCATTGTTTGGTGATTAAAGAATTGTGCCATCTCAAATAAATGTTGTAATTTGTTTCTAGTGGCAATGCTGATATTGCAAAATTCTGAATGCTGCCTCATATCCCTCTGTGTAAGTTCTGTATTTAACGGAATACCCGAAGCACCATAACCACTAGAGTGCTTTTAAATATTTATATCATATTGCTACTAAGCCGGCTTTGCAAAGTTACATTTTGAAATGTTTGTTCTATTTGTTATTTCTTGCTAATTTGCACCCTGACTGCACACTCCCCAATGATGTTAAGGTGGAAGAACAAGAGGGTAAAGTCTGAATGTAATTATTTTTATTAAAGCGTCACCAGCAGTAATTTTTTATTTTTTTATTTTGAGCCATATGTCCAGGCTCCATTCAGGGATATGCCAAGGTATGCAAAGTGCTTTTGTATATGAAATATAGCTTTACATACATTTATACTATGTATAGGTGCCATTGAAGCTAGATTTTTTTAGTTAAAATAAAAATAATTTCTAGCAGACTAACTTATTTTCAAATAAAAACAAAAAGTTAAATTTGTAAAGGCTTTTTTTATTTTCAAGTGTTGATGAGTGTTTCATTGCTGATATTTGCTAACAAAGGCACTTTAACCCCTTAAGGGCACATGACATGTGTGACATGTCATGATTCCCTTTTATTCCAGAAGTTTGGTCCTTAAGGGGTTAAAACAGCATACTTTTTATAGTTTGTTGATTTGTGTAAAGTTCTCTTAGATGGCAAAGATACATCCCTATTGCTAAGCAGTTAACATGATTTGTGTTTTGCTTTATATAGGTATTGCTTTTGGTATCTAATATGATAAAGTATTTTTATAGATGTATGCTCCTTATAATTCTTTATGCATCATATATGCTTTTGAATAAATGTTAATGTTTTCAATTATTTACATTGTTGATTTTACATTAATCTGTTGTCAAAATACATGACAAGCACAACAAATACGTGTTAAAGCCTTAAAAGATTACTTTAAGCACCATCTTAGGTTAAATAGTTTGACAGTCACCTGGGTCATCCGGACATCTCTCCTCAGATTGATCTACTGTGGAAGAAGAACTTCCACTTTATATCAAGTTTGTCTCTATTTGCATGGAACTCATTGGCAAAGAATGTTAGCTGAAACACTCGGCTAATAAATTCCTTTTTAAGATGGGAAAATTTCACAACTAAAAATTTCTACTTTAGTAATATCTGTAGTGGGTGTGTGAGCCATGGGACCATAGGCGTGCGCACGGGGTGTGCCGGGTGTGCCTAGGCACACCCTAATCCCCGCGGCACGCCTGTGAGTCCTGCAGGCACTCTGCCACCCCCAAATGCCCTCCGAGTTCCCCCTGTCATGGGGCGGAGGGCAAGAGGTAATGGACCTCCCCCCCGCCGGTCTCCATCTCAGCCGCGGCGAGAGAGCTGTGTGCTGTCTGCTTCCTCTTGCCGCGCGCCGTTTGCTGATGCCGGAGCCGGAATATGACGTCATATTCCGGCTCCCAGCTACAGCAGACAGCCCGCGCGGTGAGAGGGAGCAGAGAGCACACAGCTCCCTCGCCGCGGCTGAGATGGAGACCGGCACCCGACCCACTGGACCCCAGGGACAAGTCCACGCCAGCACTCCAGGTAGGGAGGCTGGGTGGACAATTTTTAATTAAAAAAATAATAATTTGTGAGTGTCTCTGTGTGTGTGTGTGTGTGTCTAAGTAAGTCTGTCTGTGTGTGTGTGTGTGTGTGTGTGTATCTAAGTATGTCTGTGTGTGTGTGTGTGTCTAAGTATGTCTGTGTGTGTATCTAAGTAAGTCTGTGTGTGTGTGTGTGTGTGTGTCTAAGTAAGTCTGTGTGTGTATCTAAGTATGTCTGTGTGTGTGTGTGTGTGTCTAAGTATGTCTGTGTGTGTGTGTGTGTCTAAGTATGTCTGTGTGTGTGTCTAAGTATGTCTGTGTGTGTGTCTAAGTATGTCTGTGTGTGTGTCTAAGTATGTCTCTGTGTGTGTGTCTAAGTATGTCTCTGTGTGTGTGTCTAAGTATGTCTGTGTGTGTGTGTGTGTGTCTAAGTATGTCTGTGTGTGTATCTAAGTATGTCTGTGTGTGTATGTCTGTGTGTGTATCTAAGTATGTCTGTGAGTGTTTGTGTGTCTAAGTATGTGTGTGTCTGAGTGTGTGTGTGTGTGTGTCTGTGAGTGTGTGTGTGTGTGTACGCGTATATATATGTGTGTGTGTGTGCACGTATATATACACAAGTGTATATTATTTTTTTGGGGGGGGTGGGAATCTTGGGAGAGTTCTTACACTTTATTCCCCAGGACTTGACCCCTGCCGGCAGTAGAGATCTCCGGATCTCCCCTGTAGGCTCATGCAGAGCCGGCACTATTTGAGTGCCGGCTCTGCTCTAAGCCTCCATGGGCTGGCGGGGAGATCAAAGATCTACCTCACCGGCCCACAGCAGCATAGAGGGAGGCAGGAGAGGACCCGGGGAGCTCTAGACAGAAGCTTCGCCAGGTTCCTCTTGCGAGATCTGAGCATTGCCGTGGCAACGCTCAGATCTCGCGAGAGTGAACTCTAGCCCCGCAGGCTAGAGTATACTCCACACTGGACTACCAGGGGTGGCACATGGCAGCAAGGATCTCCCCTCCCTATCATAAGGTAAGAAGGGAGGTGGGATATTTACTACATCACACACACAGCACACATACAGCACCGTCACACACACAACACTCTCACACACAGTACACTAACAGCACCCTCACACACACAGCACCCTCACACAAACAGCACACTCACAAATACACGACACAAACAGCACCCTCACACACACACAGCACCCACCCATACACACACACACACACATATCACACATCAGACAAACAGCACCCTCACACAGCACACTAACAGGACCCTAACACACCCTCACACACAGCACACTACCAGCACCCTCACACACAACACACTAACAACACCCTCACCCACATAGCACACTACCAGCACCCTCACACAGCGCACTAACAGCACACACACACACACACACAAACAGCAGTGTGTGTGTGTGTATGTATGTGTGTGTGTATATATATATATATATATATATATATATATATATATATATATACATACATGCGGTGTGTGTTTGTGCTTTAGGGTGCACACCCTAATGCAATAGGCTGCACACGCCTATGCATGGGACCCAGCTAAGTGTTACCATACAAAAACTGTTATAACACCTAGTGTAGAACAACGCCAGAGGAATTCTGACACCATATGCAATGCTTAGAGTCCTTCTTTAAAGGAACACTTCAGGGTTAGGAATATAAAGATGTGTTCCTAACATTAGTGTGTGTGTGTCCCTTTTCTTTTACTTGCCTGTTTCCAGCGCTGATGTCCCTGAGTGCTGGCCCGTACTCCTCCTCCTGCCAATGAGAGGGGCCTCCTGTCAGCCAATGAGAGGGGCCTAACCCGCATGCGCAGTGAGCACCGCATGCGCACTAGGCCTTCCCAATAGGAAAGCCTTGCCTCAATGCTTTCCTCTGGGGTTTTGAAGACATTGGATGCCCTCGTGCAAACCGTGGGGACGTCCACCATTGTTTCACAGAGTCCCACTGGTGAAACTGCAGGAAGTGCCTCTAGTGATTGTCTGGTACACAGCTATTAGTTTGAGCACTGCAATGTAAAATTTGCAGTTTCTTTAAACCTATGTTTTACATTACAGAACTAAAGGCGACAGGGAAACTGCACCCAGGCAACTTAATGAGATGAAGTGGTCTCATTTCAGGGCCTATTTAACATTGTACATAAGAGAGAGTTTAGAGAAGGGCTACTAAACTGGTTCATGGATTGCAGGAAAAAACTTACAAGGAAAGGTTAAAGGATCTTAACATGTATAGCTTGGAAAAAAACGAGACGGGGGGATATGATAGAAACATTTAAATACATAAAGGGAATTAACACCATAAAGGAGGACACTATATGTAAAAGAAGAAAAACTACCACAACAAGAGGACATAGTCTTAAATTAGAGGGACAAAGGTTTAAAAATAATATCAGGGGGGTGGGGCCGGACCGCCGAGCTGGATGGTCGACAGCGCGACCAGCTCCTGCAGCCTAGGTCTGAAAAGGCTTAAAATAACTTGATTCCGGGCTCAAAACCATCCGGCAACGGGGGCCCTCAGCGGGCAGAAAGCCCTGAATCTAGGGTGAGGCTGGCCGACCGGGCTCCAGTCCCCTAGAGGAGGATCCCTCACTGACACCACCGAGGCCTACTCCGGCAGGGTGCGGGGCGGACGGCCGCTGCCCTGCCACCTGCCGCTCAGCGCTCAAAGTCAGGCCCGCGGGGAACCGGCCCCATACCCCCCCCCCTATGGACCGGGGGGGGTGATCCCGGTCCTCACCCTCAAGACCCGCAAATCCAGCAAGGCAAAACAGCAAGGCCGCCAAGAGCCGCACTACAGTCACTGACGCCAAGATGGCGGAGGCCATGTGGGAAGATGCTGAGACCAGGGCCTGCACAGACTTCTTACCCGCAGCGGAAGTCCATCGAGCGGACCGCAAACACCTGCAGCACAAATTCCTTACTGCAGCCATCCATCCGCAGGTACCCTCGAACCCCAACAAGTCACCCACCTTCGCTAAAGCCACCCTCAGAAGCCTCCAGCGGGGTCCCGGTATTTCCTCCCTCCTCAGGGCAGGCAAACGAAACCTCACAAACAAGCTTCAGCAGCACGCAACCACCACTGCACTGGGGAGCTTACCTGCGCAGGGAGAAGCAAACAAGCCATCGCCCGAACCCCTCTTGGATCCTCACAGGCAGCGGGAACATAGCAGAGAACCTGCCCTGCACCCAGCATGAGAATAATACCAGCCGCACCGACTACCTCAGCCCCAACAAGGCATCGGCTGACCCCCAGGAGGAACAGGAATCAAAGCCAGGCATGGTACCCTATGTCACACAGCCATCTGTGCCCCATTTGAACTCTCACATATGTATGCTGGACTATTTAAATCTGCCTAAATTGTGGGAAAAATTTGCTTTTAAATTTCTCTAAGCAGCCTACACTAGCTAATGTTGTGTACGCGAGACTAAACGTTTGTCTAGCTTTTTCACCTATATCTCGATACAGAACGGAAATTTGCAAGACCCAAGTTTATTCTGTCTACCAGATAGAAAAGCATGTTTAGCTATATAGACCAGCAAATAATGTTTTTTCACTTATTCTTTAAGCCATGCTATATACTATGTTTATGCATGCCATATACATCAATAATCATAAGTTACTGGCTGGTTGTCAATCGACAGTATGTGCAACTTCTTAGCTTGATCAAACTAGCGATTGTATTAAAAAAAAAAATTGTGCGATTATGCATGCCACAGTCAAACTCTTATATACGCTGTTTTACGTTGATACACGCTGTTGTGGCATTTGAAATAACTCTGTACCCACCCGCACTACAAAAATAAAGAATTTAAAAAAAAAAATAATAATAATATCAGGAAGTATTACTTTACTGAGAGGGTAGTGGATGCATGGAATAGCCTTCCAGCTGAAGTGGTAGAGGTTAACACAGTGAAGGAATTTAAGCATGTGTGGGATAGGCATAAGGCTATCCTGTACAACCAAAAAAGGTAAAAGCGCACACACACACCAAGGGGAGTTGTTACCTGAAATATGACAAATAATAGGTATCTCCTCCTTATACACAATGAGTAGATTCACTTATAGAAATCCCTATACAAAAAATATAAACACAGAGAAGGACATAGTGCAACCTGTATATTATATACAATAAAAAGGGAAATTCTGAGATGGAATCACTCACACTTTGATGAGCCGTTTAAAAGTAGGCTCAGGACTTATGCAGCTTATGCAGCTTTTATGTCTTTAAATCTTCAGGCAGGTTCCCCTTGAATCTCAATAGTCTTCAAGTTTGGAGTCAGGAGCCAGGAGCCAGGAGTATCAGGATAAGTGATTTATTAAAAATAATAAATAATAAGCAATAAAAAGCAATATTGCACAACGCGTTTCAACCAACTGTTAGTGGTCTTCCTCAGGTGCTCTTCTAGGTTACAATGAAAATACCACAACTTATATAGGGGGTAGTATTGCAGGCTTAATTACTCAGTTTACAACACCTGCATAAGTAATTACCTTATATGGTCCGGACCGGATGTGGTCTGCCACCTCCAATATGGCTCCACATCCGGTTCGGAAACACACATATATGGGCGGAATTATACAAAAATAACCGAAAACATAATAATACAATAATAATAATTAATGTCCTCCCTCCATCATAGTCAACATACATGATATAGTTAGAGATGAAAAAGTCTTTATAGGTACAATGTGGTCTCTCTAACACTGTGGCATGTCCCCTTTCTTCTACACTCACTACATACACCTTCTCTCTGTCTCAGACTATATACCAGGAACTTCTGCCTGCTAGTAAGAAGGTAAGGAGGCAAGTGGACCAGCGAGTGCTAGGGGACAGTCCTTAGAAAGCATGAGTGAGCACATCATTAGACACATTTATGTCAAGCTCAGGGTGCTGCCTGCATAGTATGCCCTTAGTTGGACAGCCTGCAGGTTGGCAGGCAGCCTGACATGCATTCATGCCAGGCTGACCTTCCAATTCTTTGGACAAACATGCCCCCTTTTTGGGCATGTTCACCCCTTTTGTCAGGTCTAGTCACGTGATTCGTCAGTGGCACACCCTTTCACCCCGCCCATTGACTTCCTGCTTCACTGGACACTGCTGTTAGGGGTTATGGATTTACTTGAAAGATGAAAGCATAAATTAGAGAGAGATTAGCATAGAGTATGTGTTTTCTTATAGCTGCATCCTATGAGTTTCCCTCCAGCACCATCTCCATCAGATACATGACGCTTGGGAGGTATGACTGTTTTAATGTTTTTGGTTGATAAGATTCTGTAATTAGGCCCATCATAATTGTCAGCACCAGGCCCAGTGTGCTCTTAATCCGGCCCTGGTAAGAGACCAAACAAACCTTATATCCACAAGGTGATAAGGCATATAAACTTTTTTCAAGACACCTTAAAAAGCATGAGGCCAAGTATAATATACCCTGTATAGCTCTTTCAGATGGGGGTCGGGTCAGGTCGGGGTGGGGTGGGGGAATCTTTAATCCCACACCTATTCGGTGCATTTGCAACATAAATTATATAATTTAGGGAAAAGAGAGTTTGGTTCATCAGCCAATGGAAAATGAAATTTATTTATTTTTTTAAAGGTGAAATTTGTCCCAAATTAATTAATTAATTAAAAACTGCATCATTAGTCTCTCAAATATAAGAAAAAAATACTCATAGCAATAAAATAACTCCCAGCAAATAAAGCCCCAGGCCCTGATGGACAAATCTTTATTACATGTGTACATTTTAATTTTATTACATGACAGGAGGCTTCCTATTTTGCATAAACTTTCTTTACTTTATGCCTCCAGCAGCACAAGTCAATCAATCAAATGAAAAAAGTTTTAACCAATCAGAGTCCAGCACATACAGTATATAAGTCCCTGACAGGCTCTCCATTTCCTCTTTCTTTGCTGCTCCAGCCAAGGCACAGGTCAGAGTATTGATTCTTCTATTATTACTTTTCAACTGTTATTATTTATAAATTTTATGAAGCATAGCTTTTGTTTTTGTATTTCAATTGCTAAATTCAATGTTATTCCCTTAAACGTTCGTTTATTTTAATTTCAAACTGTTTTTCCTCTCTGCCTCTGCTCCCCCTGTCTTCCCTCTTCTCCTGCTGGACTTTCCCTGCACGACGACGGGTAGCTACCGCGATCGCGCTAGTCACTAGTGCAGAGGTTACCTCTGGGGGGGGGGGGAAGCTGTGTGGGGAGGTGGGAGCCGGGAGGACCGGAATTTTTTCTGTAGTTTCTGTAGCTGGCGGCCGCGATCGCGGCTAACACCGCAACCGCGGACCGCTCAGCATTTTGGCGCGGACGGCAGCCATCTTGGATCCCGCGGAAGACAGCGAGATCCAAGTCGGCCATCTTGGATTCTGGCAAACCGTTATTCAAACGGTCGGCCATCTACTCCCAATATACCTATCCAACCAGTTAAACTCATACTCACCTAAAGTGTTGGATTTAAAGGAACAGTCAACTCTGCTACATGTTCCATGAATCTGTGGAAATAAAATATTAACATATAATTAAATATACAATTTAAAGAGACACTCTCTGATTTTGGATTTAAAGGAACAGTCAACTCTGCTACATATTCAAACAAATCTGTGGGAATAAAATATTAAAATATAATTAAATATACAATTTAAAGAGACACTCTCTGATTTTCTCAGCATAAGTGTACTCTCCAGAGGTGACCCTCTGAGTGGGGTGACCCCCCACAAGCACACTGCTTATTGTTATTAAAGGGGTGACCCCCAGGCGTGTGCTGACACTGCACCAAGCTGTACAATTATTGGGGTGACCCCCCTATACGTAAGCTGCAAATATTAACACCGGCACCCTCCACATTACGACTCGGGTGACCTGTAGGAATCCTCCAGACAACGGAGGCAAAATCGACGATAATATATTTCCATTGGGCTATCATTATTGGGACACATCCTACAAACTTATTATTGGACGACACAGGCTGAATGAATTTCACCTGTTAATTTATGACCGCTTATACCGGTCTCACAGAGGGTGACCCCCTCACCAGCCCATGATTGCAGCCAGCGGTGCAACACATACAGGACCGGTCTACGAACCGTTTGGGTCCATTCTTATACACTGGGGAACCCCAATCGTAAGTGGAAGACCACAATATTCATTACCGCTTACTTTTCAGTATTTCGGTAACTGACTCTGTCCTATCTCCCACAGACAGACCGTGGCATTATGAGTGAATCCTCTCAACCTACACAACCCGACATTCAGTCAATGATTAACTCCGCGGTAGCGGCCTCCATGGAAAAGGCTATAGCCAAATTATGGTCCCATAATTCAGGCGAGGATCCTGAAACTAAAGACCTGGATTGGTCTGCAGGGGACCTGGTTCCTTCCAAGAGACATTGGAAAGGTAATGGCCCAGCCCCACGAAAAACGAAGGGCAAGGCTCCACTAAAAAGGAGTCGCCAGGCGGAACGCCAAGACCCTTCTACCCTTCCACTATCATCTTCTGATGAGGAAGAACATAACCCACCTCCGGCACTAGACGTTATGGATGAATGGAAGGTGGAGGATTCACCGTCCGAGGAGGAAGACTGGCTGGCACGCCAAGATGACTCTGGGTCGGACCCAGATGAAGACAGAGACACCCGTCACAGACAGAGGAAACCCCGTATCCAGACAGACGGATCGGAAGAGGGTGCGTTCCTGGATCCCCAGGGCACACCGATGTTTGACCTGCGCACAATACGCCACCCAGGGTCATCGGAGTGGGGCCTCCCAGACCTCCTGGCCCAATTCATTCATTTTTGGCTACGGTAGCCAATGGAAAGAGAAGTACGCGCAAGACTAAAGGCCGAATGTCCGAGACCCATACTTCCGGACAAGATTGCTCATACCCCAGAATTTGACGCTACAGTAGTATTGTTCATGTCACCAGTGGCGGATCCAGAGCCTGATCTCGGGAGGGGCACTTGTAGATTATTTAAAAAAAATAATCCTGGCACAATAACCACTACAGCTCAGTGTAGTAGTTATGGTGCCAGTAGTGCCAGGATCCCACCCCAGAGTAAGTAGTC
This sequence comes from Pelobates fuscus, assembly GCF_036172605.1. NCBI lineage: Eukaryota > Metazoa > Chordata > Amphibia > Anura > Pelobatidae > Pelobates > Pelobates fuscus. The sequence continues at coordinate 313,578,592 of NC_086317.1, read as the reverse complement.
ATACCGTTTAAGAACAGTTTGACAACTTACCTGGGGTCTGCTGGGATATAGGGCATAGAAGAAGTGGTGTGTGTTAGGGGTGAAGTGTGTGTGAAAGGTGCAGTGTGTGTGTGAGCGGTGAAGTGAGTGTGAGTGTGTAAGGGTGACAGTGTGTGTATGGGGGTACTGTATGTATGTGTGGGGCAGTGTGTGTATGGGGGGCACTGTGTGTATGGGGGGGTCGTGTGTGTGTTTGGGGCAATGTGTGTATGGGGGCAGCAGTGTGTGTAGGGCACTGTGTGTGTATGGGTGTGCAGTGTGCGGGGCAGTATGTGTATGGGGCAGTGTTTGTGGGGCAGTGTGTGTATGGGGACAGTGTTTGTGGGACAGTGTTGTATGGGGACAGTGTTTGTGGGGCAGTGTGTGTATGGGGGCAGTGTGTGTATGGGGGCAGTGTTTGTGGGGCAGTGTTTGTATGTGGGGGCAGTGTGTGTATGGGTCAGTGTGTGTATGGGGTCAGTGTGTGTGTAGTGTGTGTATAGTGTGTGTATGGGGCAGTGTGTATGGGGGGAGGAGGGCTTTTTTAATAAAAAAAACACAAAATGTATTTAATAAAATATATGTATGCCCCCCCTCATGGGGGGGGGGGGGCGGCGGAGGGAAGGGAGGCTTTTTAATAAAAAAAAAAAACACAAAATGTATTTAATAAAATATATGTATGCCCCCCCTCATGGGGGGGGGGGGGGGCGGAGGAGGGAAGGGAGGCTTTTTAATAAAAAAAAAACAAAAAACACAAAATGTATTTAATAAAATATATGTATGCCCCCCCCTCCCTTCTTACCTTTATTGAGGAGGAGGGGGGACATTTCTGGATCCCTGGTGGTCCCAGTGGGGAATCCCTGGTGGTCCAGTGGTTCCAGTGAACTCTAGCCCGCGCTCCAGGGCTAGAGTTCACTCTCGCGAGATTTGGAGCGTTGCCGTGGTAACCGCGGCAATGCTCCAAATCTCGCGAGAGGAGGACCCGGAGGAGCTGCTGGTAACAGCTCCCGGGTCCTCTCTCCCTCCCCTGCCGGCTGTCAGCACAGTGCCTGCGGACCGGGGAGGGAGATCACTGATCACTCTCCCCGATCCGCAGGCACATTGCAGGGCTGGCGCTTGGGCAATGCCAGCCCTGCACTAGCCGGCAGGGGGGAATCTCGGGGGGGGCAATTGCCCCGTTGCCCCCCCCCTGGATCCGCCAATGCATGTCACGAGCGGGCCGTGATCCACGCAAAGGCATCGAGAAGGGCCTCCAAGCGTCACAGGATAAGCTTTTAGACATGCTAGGACCACTAGCAAAGATGTTGTATCTGGCCAATGACGCCCTCACTGGGGGTAGTACTCTAGACGCCCATGCAATCAGGGAATGGGTGTCAGGATCGGGACAGGGATCCAACACGCAGAGTACAGACAGTAGAAAGGTACGTATACCGGACCTTAGAATGGCCGGACTAACGTACGGAGAAAGATAGAATGGTCAAAGGCAAGCCGAGGTCGAGGGAACGAGAAGACAGGTAAGCGAGGAACAAGCCGAGTCAAAGGGTAACAGAGATAAGCAGAGTAATATAAACAAGCCGGGTCGGAACCAAAAGGAATAACTGGAATACAAGAGCGCTGGGTGACTAGACAGGCTAGAACCACGACAGGGCAATGAGCAAATGGAAGAAGCACTGTTAAATACCCTGGCTCAGGAGAGTAGAAACGCCTCCGACGAGTCCTGATTAGTTACCAGACAATTGAGTGACAGGTCGGTCCGGGTTGGCATCATGACGTTGACTGCTGGGCGTCGTGTTACAAAAGGAAGTGGATCCCTCGCGGCCGGCGTGTAAATGACCGGAAGGACCGCGAGGGACGGAGGAAACAGCCCTTTTGGGCGGATGAACTTCTAAGTCTCTACCTCCCTCAGAGGTAGAGACTTCAGGTACCCTGACAGTACCCCCCCCATCTCAGATACGCCCACCGGGCAGAAGGAACCGGGACTAGATGGGAAACGGGAGTGAAACGCCCTGCGGAGGCGAGGAGCATGAACATCCTCTTGAGGTACCCAACTCCTCTCCTCAGGACCATATCCTTTCCAGTCGACCAGATATTGTACTCTCCCCCGGGAGATTCGAGAATCGATGATAGAGTTGACCTCATACTCCTCCTGACCCTCCACCTGAACAGAGCGAGGAGAGGATACCGTGGAGGAAAATCTGTTGCAGACTAGCGGTTTCAGCAATGAAACATGAAAGGAGTTAGGGATGCGTAAGGCAGATGGAAGAGCTAGACGATACGCAACTGGGTTAATTCGAGTCAGAACCCTATAAGGTCCAATATAACGAGGAGCGAACTTCATGGAAGGCACTTTTAAACGAATGTTTCTAGTACTCAACCATACTCTATCGCCTGGAACAAAAACCGGAGCCGACCTTCTACGTTTATCAGCGTGTTTCTTAACCAGCATAGAATTGTGCAGAAGAATTTGTCGAGTCTGATCCCACAACTTCCTCAAATTGGCAACATGAACATCAACCGACGGTACCCCTTGGGAAGGCGAAACCGAGGGAAGAATGGATGAAAGCCATAATTCATGAAGAAGGGGCTTGAATGAGTAGAATCACAAACGAGATTGTTGTGCACGAACTCCGCCCAAGGAATCAAACCGACCCAATCGTCCTGGTGTTCGGAAACAAAACAACGTAAATATTGTTCAATCTTTTCGTTGGTGCGTTCAGAAGCTCCGTTAGACTGAGGATGATAGGCGGAAGAGAAATTCAATTTGATACCCAGTTGAGAGCAGAAGGATCTCCAAAAACGAGAAACAAATTGGGAACCTCTGTCAGATACAATTTGGGAGGGTATCCCATGTAAACGAAAAATCTCCCTTGCGAATATCTCTGCCAACTCGGGAGAAGACGGAAGTTTAGGCAGAGGAACGAAGTGAGCCATCTTGGTGAATCTGTCAACCACGGTGAGGATAACAGTCTGTTTTTTAGATATAGGTAAATCGACAATAAAGTCCATAGCCAAACAGGACCACGGCTTTTCTGGAACCTCTAAGGGATGCAGAAATCCACATGGAAGCGTATGAGGTTGCTTGGTCTTAGTACAAACCTCACACGCACCGATGAAATCTTTGATATCCCTACGTAAAGCAGGCCACCAGAAGTCTTTAGAGATCAAAGCGCACGTCTTGCGAATGCCAGGATGTCCAGCCACCTTGCTGTTGTGGAAACATTGTAGCAGTTCCAGTTGAAGAGCAGGAGGAACGAAATGTCGACCCCCGGGAGTCTGTTTAGGGGCTAGATGTTGCAGCTTTAAGATCTCGGCAAGTAACGGAGAGTGAATCCTGAGATTCGTGTTAGCGATAATATTACATTTCGGCACTATAGAGGAAAGAACAGGTTCAGATATAGTAGAAGGTTCATATTGGCGAGACAAAGCATCGGCTTTAGAGTTCTTAGAACCAGGTCTATAAGTAAGCACATAATTGAAGTGGGTCAGGAATAAGGACCAACGAGCTTGTCTGGCGGACAGTCGCTTAGCCTCCCCAATATAGGACAAGTTCTTGTGATCCGTTAAAATGGTAACAGGATGTAAGGTCCCCTCCAATAAATGTCTCCACTCCTTTAAAGCCATAATGACCGCTAATAATTCCCTGTCACCGATGTCATATCTGCTCTCAGGGCCAGACAGTTTCTTGGAAAAAAAACCACAAGGGTGTAGTGGTTTGTCCACCCCTAACCTTTGTGACAGTATAGCACCTACGCCTGTCTCAGAGGCATCGACCTCGAGTAGGAACGGCAGAGTCGTATCAGGGTGGACTAAAATTGGAGCAGAGGCAAAACGTTCCTTGAGAGTCTTGAAAGCAACGAGAGCTTCAGTAGACCAAGTCTTAGTGTCCGCCCCCTGTCTGGTCATATTGGTAATAGGCGCAATAATAGAAGAGTATCCCTTAATGAAGCGCCTATAATAATTGGAGAAACCAATAAACCTCTGAATAGCCTTGAGTCCCTTAGGCAAAGGCCAATCTAAAATAGACTGGAGTTTGTCGGGATCCATCTTAAAGCCTTCCCCAGAAATCACGTAACCAAGAAAGTCTATCTGAGACTGGTCAAAACTACATTTCTCCAATTTGCAGTATAACCCATGTTGAAGAAGTTTGTGTAATACCTTTCTGACCTGTCTGTGGTGGGTCTCAATCTCCCTAGAGTGTATAAGTATGTCGTCCAGGTACACAATAACACAATCATGTTGAAATTCCCTGAGAACTTCATTAATCAAATCCTGAAATACTGCCGGTGCGTTACAAAGACCAAAAGGCATGACCGTGTATTCATAATGCCCATAACGGGTATTGAACGCTGTCATCCACTCGTGTCCTTGCTGGATTCTCACCAAGTTATATGCCCCTCTGAGATCTAACTTGGTGAAAATTTTAGAGCCCTTTAGGTGATCAAACAGCTCGGTAATCAAAGGGATCGGATAGGCATTTCTGATGGTTATTTTATTCAACCCTCGGTAATCAATGCAAGGTCTTAGGGAACCATCCTTCTTTTTTTTTTTTTTTTTTTTTTTTTTAGTCAATCTGATTTTTATTAAGGCATATAATATGGGGTACAAAAGAGAAGACGGAGGTAACGTTAAAGCGAGTTACATTATAGGGTTGGTACAACAATACACAATGTTAACGTACATATCCAGATTATCAATGCCTAATTTTTAATTTTTGTAACGTAATAATAGTAAGGTTGCGTCAGACGGTTAAACAGTTGCAAATTTTTAAAACACATGCTAGGACTATGTTAAATTAACAGAGTTAAGTTAAGGCAAGATACACAGGCTGGCCCGTGACACAGTACAACGTCTTTTATGCAGGGCCGTCTCATGAGGTACTATGTGAGCAAACTAGATGATTATTAACAAGATCAGCTTATTTGTAGTAGTTTCAGCGGCTTTTCTGCCTAGCCCAGTTAGGGCGGCTGAGAAGTGAAGGCTATTCTGCGGTCGAATATGGCGTGTAAATGCGAGCGTAATAAGACAATAAAATAACGTACCCGTATATACCCCGCTTATATCTGTGGTGCAAGGCCTATCCAACATTATAACAGCAAACGTAAGTTAGCAGAAACAGGCGAGGGATCGCTACACAGAGTAAGGGACAATATAGGAGCAAGGGGCAGCAGAGTGGTTTACATTGCGTTAACAACTAAGGTATCACAACAAGCACTTGTTAATCAGAAACAATAGTAGGTTAAAGTGATTAGCAACCTCAGTGTGAGGTTAAGCTAACGTGAGATGCTACTGAGCAGCCTTGAAATGTGCCCCCTTGGAGGGGATATGATATGCGTCGCTTACGGCTGGTGCAGTGTACCCTGGAGAAAGTCTCATGCAAAAGTCCAAAGTTCTGTTGGTCAATCTATGTTCGCTGTGCTGCGGGTTGAAGTGATGGCTGTGGGCCGTAGTCCGCTGAATACTGGGTTGCCTCACCCGATGCCCATTCTGGCGGCCTTGTGTGCAGGGCTGTGTAGACGTGATCTGGGGGAGAAGCTCAGTCCAGGACTGCTGCTGATGAGGGGCAGTGGTCGTCGAGTGTGGGGGAGGTGTGAGGGCGGTCGGGTCTCCCCACGGCCCCAGGCTTTTAGTGGGGTCTGCATCCTGGTTCCACGAACTCGGGTGCTGCAAGAGGCCCAGTTCTTCCCTGTGAGGGCGCTTCGGAGAACCCTGGTGTTACGGCGCCGCCAGCGGCGGTTAGGCCTCCGGCGATGTGGCTGATGCTGTGGAGTTATCCTCCTGGTGACCCCCGGCCCGGGTGGGCAGTCGGCGCTCAGCTTTGGCGTTAAAGGGTGTGTAGTGCCCGTGGAGGGCCCTTTCCGCCCCTGTTTCCCCGGCCCACATGCTGTACCTCCGTGTTGTACGCGGGGTGTTGCAAAGAGTCTGTCCAGCTTGTCCATGAATTGTTGGAAGATTAGATCCAGGCTTGTGGCTTGTACGGGTACCAGTTCTGTACGGCAAGGGGCTTCTGCAGTAGTGCTAGGCCCGGAGCCCGAACCAGTGTGGGCTGATGCCGTCCGTGTAGCCATGGGTGTCGCTTCAGTGGGGACCGGGATAACCCCCGCCGGTCCGTAGGGGGGGGAACGGGGTTTCCAGCTTTGCCTTGCCGTGTTCGTCTGCAGCGGGAGAGCGGCCGCCTCTCCCACCGCCACCATGCTTGTAGGCCGCAAACCTGCGTGGGTCGGGCCCGGAACATAGGGCCACTCGCTTGGTGTCAACATGACGGGCTCGGTGTCCTCTATCACTTGGGAGCACCGGGTCATCGGTTTGCTGCCTCTACCATCCTTCTTTTTAACAAAAAAAAAAACAGCCCCGGCAGGAGAAGAAGATCTCCTAATGAATCCTTTGTCTAGATTCTCCCGAATATATTCCTCTAGAACTGAATTCTCTTTGGTGGATAGAGGATATACATTGCCCCTCTGAGGCATGGTACCAGGTAGTAGGTTAATTTTACAATCAAAAGTCCTGTGTGGAGGTAGAGTATCAGCATTCCTTTTGTCGAATACTGCTTTTAAATCCAGGTACCGAGGCGGTATCTGTAAATCTGTAGACTGGGTAGAACTACCTGGTGTGTTGATTACACCCAATGGGGAAACCCTCCGTAAACACCTCTCCTGGCAACCCTGGCCCCATGAGAGTATCTCCCCTAACTCCCAATCAATAATAGGGTTATGTCTCTTTAGCCATGGGTAACCCAGGACTATGGGAACAGAAGGGGACGAAATAAGCATAAGCGATAAGTTTTCCTCGTGTAAGATACCAACAGTTAAGTTAACGGGTATGGTTTCACGAAAGATAACAGGCTCAAGTAAAGGTCTACCATCTATGGCCTCAACGGCCAAGGGTGTATCCCTTAACTGGGATGGGATAGTGTGTAAAATTCTCAGCAGCTCCGGAATCTATCAAAGCCATGGTCTTTAGTACTCCCTTCTCCCAAGTTAAAGAAACTGGTAGCAGAAGTCTGTGATCTTTATAGTTATGAGTAGAGGACAAAATAGAAACACCCAAGGCCTGTCCTCTAGAGAAACTTAGGTGCGGGCGTTTCCCGAGCGATTAGGACAATTCAGGCGTAAGTGACCTCTGACTCCACAATACATACACAATCCCTCCCTTCTCCTGTACTGTCTCTCCTCTTCTGAGAGGCGAGTATTGCCTATCTGCATAGGTTCAGGAAACAGTGAGGTAGTGGAATCAGGACTTTGAAATGCGGGAGCTAATTTAAAGGAAGGTCTAAAGTTCCTCTCTCGAGTGTTCTGTCTCTCTCTTAAACGCTCATCAATACGAGAAATGAACGAAATTAAATCCTCCAAATTTTCAGGAAGCTCTCTAGTAGCAACCTCGTCAAGGATTACATCTGATAGCCCGTTCAAAAATACATCAATATAAGCCTGCTCATTCCACTTAACTTCTGCCGCCAAAGACCTGAACTCTAGTGCATAATCCACAAGTGTTCGGTTATCTTGTCTCAGGCGCAAAAGTAATCTAGCTGCATTGACCTTTCTACCAGGAGGGTCAAAAGTTCTTCTAAAGGCAGCTACAAAGGCATTATAATTATATACTAACGGGTTATCATTCTCCCATAATGGGTTGGCCCATCTCAGAGCTCTCTCAATGAGTAAGGTGATAATAAATCCAACCTTCGCCCTATCTGTAGGATAGGAGCGAGGTTGTAATTCAAAGTGGATACTGATCTGGTTTAAAAAACCACGACACTTCTCAGGTGAACCACCATAACGTACTGGTGGGGTAATACGGGAAGAGGCACCTACAGTGGCTACCTCTAGGCCTGAACTCACAGGGGAAATAGAAGTAGTACGCGTCTCCTCTGGTGGGTTATTAGCACGAGATAATAACGCCTGTAGTGCTAGGGCCATCTGATCCATTCTGTGTTCCATGGCTTCAAACCTAGGATCGGAAGGACCAAGCTGACTGTTTGTACCTGCAGGATCCATTGGCCCTGTCGTAATGTCAGGATCGGGACAGGGATCCAACACGCAGAGTACAGACAGTAGAAAGGTACGTATACCGGACCTTAGAATGGCCGGACTAACGTACGGAGAAAGATAGAATGGTCAAAGGCAAGCCGAGGTCGAGGGAACGAGAAGACAGGTAAGCGAGGAACAAGCCGAGTCAAAGGGTAACAGAGATAAGCAGAGTAATATAAACAAGCCGGGTCAGAACCAAAAGGAATAACTGGAATACAAGAGCGCTGCGTGACTAGACAGGCTAGAACCACGACAGGGCAATGAGCAAATGGAAGAAGCACTGTTAAATACCCTGGCTCAGGAGAGTAGACACGCCTCCGACGAGTCTTGATTAGTTACCAGACAATTGAGTGACAGGTCGGTCCGGGTTGGCGTCATGACGTCGACTGCTGGGCGTCGTGTTACAAAAGGAAGTGGATCCATCGCGGCTGGCGTGTAAATGACCGGAAGGAGATACGACGTTTTCTGCGAAGAGACACGGTCCCTCTGAGGCTCCTGGCCAGAATAGTAGGTCTGCTGTCATCCTCCATACAAGCGATCTTGCCGGGACCTCTTCACTACCGGGCCATGCAGAGGTTGAAAGCTCTCCATCTCAGACGGGGACACTCGTACTATCAGGAAATCGAATTGACTGCGGAGGTACGGACGGAACTCCGTTGGTGGCTCCTCCACATGGAAGCTTGGAACGGCAGGCCCATCTTTGGTCCGAACCCGGATTTTGTTGTGGAATCGGACGCCAGCCTATGGAGTTGGGGAGCCCACTGCGCGCACGCATCCACAGGGGGACCATGGTCGGAAGAAGAAAAACAACTTCACATCAACTGCCTGGAACTGATAACCGGTTCCTTTGCTATCCGCAGCCTAGCCAAGAACATGTCCGATTTTTGCATACTTCTACGTATGGACAACATATCGGCGGTTCAGTACGTGAATCACCTGGGGGTGAGCCAGGTCACGGGCCTTGACAGAGGCCACCAAGGACATATATCGTTTTTGCCTTCCACGCAATTTAAGCTCAGAGCGGAGTACTTACCGGGTCTCAACAATCTCACAGCGGACTGGTTTTCACGTCACTGGCGGGACAACAGCGATTGGCAGCTGAATACAACGATCTTCGACATGGTGAGAACACTCAGGGGACCGCTCCACATAGACCTTTTCGCATCACGCACGAATGCACAACTGTCAAGGTATTACAGCTGGCTACCGGATCCGCAGAGCGAGGCGGTAGACGCGTTCCTACAACGCTGGCCATCGGTAGGAGCATACGCATTCCCACCTTTTTCGATGATAGCAAGGGTACTACACAAAATACGGATGTCCAGAACATCGTTGATACTAGTAACACCACTGTGGAGAAGCCAAGCGTGGTTCCCGGACCTACTGGCATTATCACAGGACCATCCACTAGTATTACCAACTTTTCCAACGATTCTCACGAACCCGGGTGCGGAACTTCACCCATTAATAATACAGGACCGTCTAGAATTAGCAGTCTGGACTCTTTCAGGGGATCCTGGGCAGTCCCAGATCTATCGCAAACGACTAAAGACCTCCTATGGGATTCATGGGCACCGGGTACAAGACGGAGCTACATGGCAGCATGGAATGTTTGGGACCGCTGATGTTTGGGACGGTGTCTCGATCCCTTTACAGCACCTGTCTCAGCCATATTAAATTTTCTTTCACACCTTTTCTCCGACGGAAAATCATACAGATCTATTAATGTTACTCGCTCCGCTATCTCAGCAGCGCACATCCCTATCAGTGGGACAAGACGCTTTAGTGTGCAGACTGTTAAGGGGCATAAAATTAGCCAGGCCACCAGCTCCGAAATATCAACGTCTATGGGATGTAGACGTGGTTATTCGTTTCATTAAGGACTGGCCTGATAACACGGCCCTGTCACTCAGACAATTGACAGCCAAGCTCACTTTGTTGTTATGTTTAGTATAATTTTGTTGGGTTTCGGATGTTCGGGCATTCGACATAGACGGGTTCTCTATAACCCCCGTCGGTGTTACGTTTTTTATTTCACATAGGACAAAGACGGACTCCAAATCCGTGTCCTACCCCTTTTTTCCGACGGTTCCTCGTCTTTGTGTCGTCGATACACTGCTCAGGTATGTTGAGGTCACGGCGCCCCTACGGGCTTCGAGATCCGGACAATTATTAATCTCATACACCAAACCTCACAAACCGGTTACTACAACTACATTAGCCAGGTGGATAAGATGGTTACTATCGTTAGCGGGAATTGACACTAGTTTTGGGGCCCACTCAGTAAGGGGGGCAGCGGCATCTAGAGCCCTTTTGATGGGAGCCTCTTTGACTGATATTTTACATACTGCGGATTGGACACGAGAAAATACCTTCAGGGTATTTTATTTTCGCCAATCATCGCACGCGTCCTTTGCGTTTTTACCACAGCGTTAAAAATGCAAAATAGGAAGCCTCCTGTCATGTAATAAAATTGTAGATTATGCTAACGTAGTGTACAGATAATCTTAATTTTAATAATGACAGGAGGCGAGTATTTTCCCTCCACTTTCTCTCCCGCCCTATACTCTTGGGGGGATGCCAGGGTGTCCACTGGTAAGTATTACTCGAGGGACACATACTGTAGAAGACGGTAAAAACGAAACCAAAGGACATTTGGCATGACGATAACTTATTGACACAACACTCTCAGATTATAATTGTATCATACGAGAGACTCAGATTTACATTATTCAACAATAAAACGTTTTACAGTAAATTGGACAGCTTAAAGAAGATGTGGTGTATGGCCAACAGTTGTTTTCCACAACCTTTCACTTGTTTCTATGTTTTTCAGCTTGACATCACATGGTTAACATCGCACGGTAAAGCGGACACCGAGTCCAAGTGTTCACAGTTTATACCGCAAGTTATCAAGTTCTACAACACAGCTTCGGAAGTTTTTTCTCCAGACATGGATACATCAAAGAAAGGGGAAATGGAGAGCCTGTCAGGGACTTATATACTGTATGTGCTGGACTCTGATTGGTTAAAACTTTTTTCATTTGATTGATTGACTTGTGCTGCTTGAGGCATAAAGTAAAGAAAGTTTATGCAAAATACTTGCCTCCTGTCATTATTAAAATTAAGATTATCTGTACACTACGTTAGCATAATCTACAATTATAAGTTGACACTCACCCAGCTGACCCTAAAGGCACACTTGATATGAACAGAATATTTTATTATGCCTCTGTATGGTTGTTACATTTATGTAATTCTACACTTTAAAGCTTTGCTAAACTATTACCTAGGATGTACATAGCATTATTAATAATCACTATATTCCAATTGGCACTTTAATCATGACACTTTTATTAGTTTTTATTTAAAAGTATAGACCTATTTTTTCCAATAAGAAAAGAGTCATTTCACAGGTCTCACAAGAATTTCACTATTGCCCGTTATGTGGTTTATGTTTTACTATGCATAACAATATGTATTCAGTTTATTCATTACAGACTAGATAGATTAAACGTCACTTTTATATTATCACACAGGTTGACAAACATTTAAATAATTCATGCCACTCTACACGGACTTTTCATATACAAATGATACAGTATTATACTTATTACACATAACATAACATAGATGTATGTCCTACTTAGAACAGTCCTTAAGGTTCTCTATGCATAGGACAGTGTAAGCTCCTTATGCATATGGTTGTGAATGATTATGTTTATATAGTTTAATATTCAGTAACTGAACCGGGAAGGCACGATTGAGCACTTGATGCAGCGGCTTAGTTAGATCTTGTACGGTTTCTGGGCAAAGTTAGAAGCTCGTCTTGTGGCAAAGCTGGCTTTGAGCCTGAAAGCCAGCAGAGAGGAGAAAGGCATGGAGGCTCCCCTCCAGGCACTACCTCCAAAAAGGCAACTGTGGCCTACCTAGGCTGAGAGCCTCAGGGGATGTACCCACATTGCATCAACCACTGAATCCGAAGAACCCACACTGCAGGTGGCTACATATCAGGAGCTTCCCCCAATCCCGAAAAGGGAAGAACTTTGACTCAGACCAGAGTATCTGAGCCTGTGGTTCCATGATGCTGGCCCTCAAAATGGCCTGCAGCTGGAGTTAGACCAAGCCTCGCAGCACTTAAGCTGCCTCTGCTGGTTCCCAAACCAGGGCGGTGGCCGACTCCACACTCATCTACTGGGGCTAAGCACAGATGTTATCTTGCATTCATAAGCCCATGTTTCTGTAATTTGGGTTTACCTTTCCATTACACCTCAAGCAGGGCAGTTTTAAACCAGTGAGCTTACCTATAGTTTAATTTTGTGAAGCACCATAGCATGTCTGCAAGTGGCGTGGTAGTGATTTTCTTAGTATGTCTCTCTTGAAATGCAGCACCACTTCTATGCATGTTTACCTACTCTTATTGATACCACCCTGTTACTCAATGTATAGCATAACTTGAAGTCTAACTCATCTAGTAGCCTATCCCATCTAAACATCTGTACTTTACCTGCTTTTCCTTACAAACTGTTCATATAATGAGATTTCTGAATAAGAAACTGTTTGCATTGTTACTATATTCTAATCCTGTTTTCACTATGTAGTTGGCCAATATCAAAGGAAAAATAAAATAATCCCCTTTCTATGGTCTTCAAAGAAGGCATTTCCTGACCATATATTTCAAGTTTCATGTTTTAGTTTGATTCAGTAAGCACACTATCTTCCTCTACCATCTCTCCTTTCTTTCACGTTGTCTAGGATTGATTCTTACCCTGAATAGTAAAGTTAGTGGGTGGGGGGTGTGTTACAATGGGAACCTAATGACTCACTTTGAGACTTGGGTGTTGAGTGCTATTGGTTATACTCCAAAGCCTTAAAAAAAATTAAAAAAAAAAAAAAAAAAAAAAAACACAAAGATTTTTCTTGCCATCAGAGCTCATTCTTTGGCAAGTATGATTAATTTGGTTTGGAGCCAATAAGAAAGGAGACGTCTGATAAACAATCCACCACTAGCAAGCGCAGGCCAGCTACCACATAATTAACCCTCACACTGATTATTTTTTTTTAATACTTTATATTTGGCTGCTAGCGATGTCAAAGCGTTCAGATCTCTTAATACAGGCATGGATTTATATTGAGATACACAAAATCCAGACAGATAAATTCCATCAGTGTTGGGATTTTGTCCTATTCAGTACGAACCATTTCAACTTTAGTGAATAATTCTGTTTGTAACTGAAAAATGTAAATTGTTTTAGTACTAGCTTAGTCCATTCCCCTCCCCCAGACACCAAATAAATATAAAAAAAAAAAAAAAAAAAAAAAAAAAAAAACATTCACTCACAAAAATAAATGGACATGGCCTCAATTGGATCATTTGTATTTCAACAGGTAATTCAATGAATACATGGATAAAACAAAAATACAAGAACAAACAAAATGAGTCAGGTATGAATTCAAAGAAGTTCAGGCAAATATGGTGGCTGGGAGTAAATTTAGAGTTGTCTTAGTTTTTCATTTGTAGCTCATTAAACAAATCAAAGAAGTGTGCCAGTGATCAAAGCATAATCCCAGTTTATGCAAATCTGACAAAAAAAAAAAACAAAACAACACAACCAATTCAGCAGGTGACCTGGAAAAAGGCTATAATTGTAGCAGGCGAGATTCTGGTTATCAAGAGTTTCCTGGTACACACCAGTTCATTCAGCACCTCAGAACAAGCTCACTAAAGTTAATGGATTGGGAAAAAGAAAAAAAAAAAAAAGAAAAAATCCTGAAATGCCACCCTCCGAACACAATATTAATGCAGAATAGAAACTTAGGTTATGCATATTTCCACTTTCTAAAACTGACCAGTTATGTTTATATGGATTAAATTCAAGTTTGTAACAGACCCTAGAACCAAGTATATTTCCGACAATGGGGGCAGGGGTGGGAAAGAAGGGGAGTACATCCATTTTTCCAGACCAACTTTTGACATGACCTAATTTAATATGGTTTGATACACTTTCCAAATACATATTTAACATTATGAAAAAAAAGTTTAATTTTCTCTTTAATATGAAAATATCACAAATTTAGGTTTTTCATAATTTTAAGAGTGTACCCAACAATATTAAATCAGACACTATGAGAATAGGCTTTGTGGATTGTGTTCTTTCCAGTAAATCATAAAATGGTGCCATGTTTTAGTGTAAATTTATTATAAGATATTTTTGTAATAACTTCTGGGGCTCTGGATAATTTTTGGGCATTAATATCCATTCCTCTTGAAATATTGTGCACGTGCCACAACATCATTAGCATAATCTTGTCCTGTGGTGAGTCGATCCACTTCTTCAAAGCTCTTGACGCTTTGATCACCCATATTGTATGCTGCTAGAGCACCTAAAAAACAAAAAACACAAAACAAACTCCATTAATGGAACCCATAACCAAATCTACACATTCAAGTCTCTCCTCCTAAAATATAACTGATAGTTAAAAATTATCCTATAGGGCAGGTGTAGGCAACCTTTGGCACTCCACATGTGGACTACATCTCTCAGTGCTTGCAAAGCATCATGGGAGGTGTAGTCCAAAACATCTGCAGTGCAGAAGGTTGCCTATCCCTGCTACAGGGGTTCTATACAAAAATGTATGTTTACTATACATAGGCGTGAGTCCACTACTAATTTGAGAGTAAAAACAAACAAGCCAGTTGCCTATGGCAACCAGCCTATGAGTGTGTCTGGGGAATCCTGGAAAAGGGGGTAACCCTTACATACGTATTAAGGAGAAAAAGGAAAAAGAGGAAGATAAAGAAAGAGATAGGAAAACTCCTAATCTCTATTCTAGATCGACCATGTAGGAAACCCCTTCCTAGTAGTAATGATAAAACTTAACCTTTAATGGGAATGCAATAAGACAATGTGAACATAAATAATGATAGTGGTAACAAACGGATAACCAAAAAATAAATAAAAAATGAAAAAATAGAATAAGTAGTGGTTCCTAAATAACTGTGGTAATGGACAATAGCAATTATAGAAAAATAGATACGTCGTCCTTAAAAACCACCTATAGGAGGAGAATCAAAGTCCAAACTGGTACAAGCCAATGTAAAAGGGGTGGTGGAGGGAGGGAGTCAGAGTAAGGCTGAAAATGCCCTCTATAGCTCTTAGAGTGGGAAGGATCACCAATATAGAAAGGCTTTAGCACACTAGCTAATAAGTAGGCTCAATGCCAAAGTTACACTAAAGGGTACACAATGTTGCAAAAACCCTATAACCATAGGAGCTCCCCTACTGCGTATTATCAGGAGACCACCTACGTGGAACATATGAAATGAGTGTAACTTCGGTTAAACAAATTGCCAGTAAAGCTCTGAACTTGCATATACGTGGAGCATATGAAATGAGTGTAAAACCGGCTAAATAAATTGCCGGTTGAAAGCTCTAAACTTGCATATAGTGTGCATAAAGGAAATCACCCTCCTAGAGCAGAGGGAATATTAACTCTGCTAGCCGAGCAGCCAACAGGAACACCTAACCCCGATCACCCCTTGTGAACAACCTCCAATCACCCGAAAAAGAGCGACCAGTCTAGCTAGACTAAAGACTCAAACTGGAAACACTACCGACTCAACTACCTAACGCGCGTTTCAGCGCTTCTAAATGCGCCTTCGTCAGAGGTAAAAGTGACGTTCTGTCCTCCTGCCGGTTCTTTTATACCCGACGAACCGGCAACATGAGGAGGGAGTGGCTGACCTGTTCGCGCCGAAAAACGGCGTTCAAATCAGTGCCGCACATTTGATTACGTCATGGGCTGATTGACAGAATATGCAAATGCATTTAAGCACCTAAACGGTGCTTACTACGAAAAAACCCCCCTAAACTATATGCCACTAGAAAATCAATACGGGAGGAATAAACAACTCCCTATAAATACACAAGGATGCAGTGAATATATGATAAAGTCTTATTCACTTAAGACTGCATCCAAAATAATAGTAATAATGATACAATAAAACATATAGAAATGGGACTATTAATGGTCATTAGAGTGACAGCATCAGAGCCTCTTCTGTCTTAAAGGTGACAGCCACCAAGACTCCCAACTCTTAAAGGGACAGACCTATGTGATCCAAGTTACATAAAGTATAACAAAAGTATTTACAAAGTATATACAGTATAGGGCAAATACATTACTGGTGGTAAAAAGTAATGCACAGTGTAATTCATTTTTCAATGAAGGGAGTAAATGTAAACCCCTCATTTAGACCGTTAGGGGTCAGTGTATTGAAGCTGTAAATCCAGAAGGATTCTCTTCTGAGGAGAGTGCGATCCAGGTCACCCCCTCTACGACCCAGTAGGACTTTCTCAATCCCTGCAAATTTCACCCCTCTCGTGTCGCCCTGATGGTAATTCCTAATATGTCTTGCGACAGGGGTATCTTTGAGGTTTCTGACTGAGTGTATGTGTTCCATCACACGCCTCTTAAAGGGGCGTATGGTTTTCCCCACATACCTAAGTCCACATACACAGGTCAATAGGTATATAATGCCTTTCGTGTTGCAGTTAAAGAAATGTTTCACTTGACATACAGAATTATCAGATTTGGGAGTATTTTAGAATTTTTCATCATAAATGGGCAGGCTACACATTTACCGCATTGGTAGGTACCCTGCACTGACAGCCAGTTAGTGGTGGCGCATCTTGAGGATAGATGGCTGGAGACCAGAACATCTTTTAAATTTTTCCCTCTACGTGCAGCAAGAGAAACAAACTGAGTCACAACTCCCTTAAGTTGGGGGTCTTGAGAGATCAAGGGCCAAAACCTACCCAGTATTCGTTTAGACTGATCCCATCCAGCGTCAAACGTTGCTATGCAACGAATGGGTTCCTGTTTGGATGGTGCTGCCTTGTCTTTTAAGAGGTCATCCCTATTGCTCAATAAAGCCCTTTGATACGCCCTCTTAAGGCAGCGATTGGGGCCCCTCTCATTGAATCTCATTTTGAGGAGTTTGGCTTGGTTAATGAATTCCTCCTCAGCTGAGCAATTTCTCCTTAAACTGAGGTACTGTCCGACTGGAATCCCGTTTTTGAGGGGGGGTCGGGTGGTAGCTATCCCACCTCAACATGGTATTTGTTGAGGTGGGCTTCCTATAGAGGGTAGTATCAATAGCCAAGTCTTTAGAGATACTGAAGGTGCAGTCTAGAAAATTCAGTGTAGTTCCTCCAATCTCAAACGTGAATCTCAGATTGAGATCATTCAAGTTCAGATTTTCCACAAAGGACCTGAAAGAGTCCTCCGTGCCTATCCAGACGAGGACATCGATAAATCTCTTCCACAAAAAGACATTTTGTGAAATCAGCATTGGTGTCAGAGAACACCACATTTTCTTCCCACCATCCCAGGTGCAGGTTGGCATATGATGGGGCACAAGACGTGCCCATAGCAGTCCCCTGCACCTGGTGGTAGAACTGGCCATCAAAGAGGAAAAAATTGTGGGTCAAAATAAATCTCAACAAATTTACCACAAATTGCGTGTGGCCATCATGTCTCGGACCACGTGTGGCAAGATAGCATTCAGTAATTTGAGAGTAAGAGTAAGAGACAAAAAAAAAAAAAAAAAAAAAAAAAAAAAAAGGGAGAGGAGAGGTTTAATAAGAAATACATAAATTGTCTAAAAAGTGTTTGATATTTCAAAAATCACTAGAGTTTACTGTTCAAACTTTTAACATAGTAACACATTCCTTGATATATTTGTGCTGTAGCCCTAGTTTTATGAGTAAAAAGCTGATATCCAGCTTTTAATACAAGCATAAATATGGGGTAGCAGGAAATGTGCATATGTTGGTTGGTCCCTCTGCTAATCTAAGTTAAAGGGAAACAAACTAATTTTCCTGGCACTGTAGCTTCCCCTTCTGTCAAGTACCCCTCACACGGTGGTGAAGGGGTTAATAACCCAGTCACTTACTTGGGTCCAGCTCTGATGTCCCTCTGCACTGGCTCAGCCCATGCTCCTCCCCTGCCACAGACCTAATGCGCATGTGCGGCAATGACCACGCTCGCATTAGGATCTTCCCATAGGAAAGCATTATTCAATACTTTTCTGTGGGGATTCCGGCAACGCTGGAGGTCCTCATTCATAGCGAGAGTTTGTTTAGATGACCAAAAGTCTGGTAGACAGCCACTAGAGGACTTAACCCTGCAAGGTAATTATTGCAGTTTATAAAATAAAAAAAATAAACTCCAATAGTTACATGCTCTGGGTTAAGGGTGTTTGAGTTGGCACCCAGACCACTTTAATGGGCTGAGTGCCTAAAGTGTCCCTTTAAGGAACAACTAGTCCCCACATATTTGACAGCCGGCACATGGCACAGACCCAGTGACCACCAGGGAAAGGAGAATTTATTTTAAAAGTTGCCCGATGCCCAGATTTCTGCAGACCTTAGGACGCCCACTCGCAAGTTCACTAGTAAGAACTCCTGAAGCAAGGGAGCTGGATGTATCAAAGGTAAAGTCAGAGGTGAAGTCCAGGGATGCAAAGTATGCAGCTGGTGTGTGTATCACCCAGCGGCCATTGCCGTGATAATCAGAAGTGGTGGATTCAAAATACTGAATTGTTATCCTCAAACTAGCAAAGCTACTTTAGACAGTTTACTTATTTTGTATCAAACCTGTCTCTTGCTTCTTTCAGTGCCCAAACGCCCCCTAGGAGAAACTAGCCCATATTAATGAGATTAGATAAAATTGAAAACTTCTGTTATCAGATTGTAAAAGTTTGTATTTAAAGATATTTAATAACATAATTCTTTTTTGGGGGGAGGGGGAGGGGGTTTGTTGTGGGTTGCCTACCCTTGGATGGACGGACGGATGGACACACACAGTTTGTCTGTAATCTTTACCTTTTAGAAT
Organism: Pelobates fuscus; assembly: GCF_036172605.1. NCBI lineage: Eukaryota > Metazoa > Chordata > Amphibia > Anura > Pelobatidae > Pelobates > Pelobates fuscus. Next base: position 313,559,654 of record NC_086317.1, on the reverse strand, counting down.
TTGATCTTTAGACCACGTTGGAAATTTCCTCTTCATGGAATTAAACTTTTCAATTATGAGATTTGTTGCTTGAGCAATATGCTCTTCACTGTCACACTCTCCTCGAGGAGTATTCCATCTTTTATCAACCTAGAAATAAAACAAGACTTCTTATATAAACAGTAGACACCGTATCAAGTTAAATCTACTTTTGTGTCAGAATGTTCTGCTGCAGCACTGTGGAATTGTTAGATTAAAGGGACTCTATAGTCACCATATAAAAGCAAGAAAGACAGGTCCCCCAGCCTTCCTTCTTGCTTTTATATGAACTTTCATTCATTAAAAAAAAAAAAATCGGTGGTTTTATATTAAAAACTTACCTCCGTTCCAGCGCCGAGCTCCCCGCTAGGCCGCGCCCCCTTTTTCGTCAAAATGACGAAATCGCGGGGCCCAATGGGACGGCTTCGCGCTGGACCAATCGCGTTCTTCATAGAGCGGCATTGAATGCCGCCCTATGAAGAACCTGAGCGCTTTACCGCGCATGTGCGCGGAATGCGCGTTCGCGAGCTGAGCTGTCTGACTGACAGCTCAGCTCGCTTTCTAAAATTATCAATAATAATTTAGGGCCCCCACCCGCCCTGTGCGGCGGGTGGGGGCCCTAAAATTATCAATGAGGGGGGGGGGACCTACTGTCCCCCCCCCGGCCCCCACCCCTGTGCGGCGGGTGGGGGCCCTAAAATTATCAATGAGGGGGGGACCTACTGTCCCCCCCCGGCCCCCACCCCTGTGCGGCGGGTGGGGGCCCTAAAATTATCAATGAGGGGGGGGACCTACTGTCCCCCCCCCGGCCCCCACCCCTGTGCGGCGGGTGGGGGCCCTAAAATGATCAGTAAGGGGGGGGGACCTACTGTCCCCCCCCCCCGGCCCCCACCCCTGAGCGGCGGGTGGGGGCCCTAAAATTATCAATGAGGGGGGGGACCTACTGTCCCCCCCCCCGGCCCCCACCCCTGAGCGGCGGGTGGGGGCCCTACAATTATCAATAAGGGGGGGGACCTACTGTCCCCCCCCGGCCCCCACCCCTGTGCGGCGGGTGGGGGCCCTAAAATTATCAATGAGGGGGGGGACCTACTGCCCCCCCCGGCCCCCACCCCTGAGCGGCGGGTGGGGGCCCTAAAATGATCAGTAAGGGGGGGGGACCTACTGTCCCCCCCCGGCCCCCACCCCTGTGCGGCGGGTGGGGGCCCTAAAATGATCAATAAGGGGGGGGACCTACTGTCCCCCCCCCGGCCCCCACCCCTGAGCGGCGGGTGGGGGCCCTAAAATTATCAATAAGGGGGGGGACCTATTGTCCCCCCCCGCCCCCACCCCTGAGCGGTGGGTGGGGGCCCTAAATACAAAGGGGGGGGGACCCTAGTTAACCCTCCCCCCCCCAAAAAAAAATATCTCCCTACCTACCCCCCTCACCCTAAAAATAATGAGGGGGGACCATTAACTAAAAACCTGTAAAAAAATGAGATAAAATCAACTTACCATTCGATGTTTTCTTTCTTCTAAAATCTTCTTTCTTCAGCCCCAAAAAAGGCCAAATAAAAATCCATAATAACCGACGCAATTAAAAAAAAAAAAAAAAAAACCGAGCGCAAAAAAAAATAATCCATCTTCACCCATGGAGGGCTCCGCGCAGACTGAGCTCCGCAGGGCGGGGGAAGGCTTATAAAGCCTTGCCCCGCCCTGCAATTAGGCTAAGAACACTCTGATTGGTGGGTTTAAGCCAATCCGAGTGCTCTTTGTCATTTTACAAGCGTGGGAAAGTTCTTTGGAATTTTCCCACGCTTGTAAAATGACACAGAGCACTGTGATTGGATGGATTTCAAGCCATCCAATCACAGTGCTCTGTGTCATTTTACAAGCGTGGGAAAGTTCTTTGGAATTTTCCCACGCTTGTAAAATGACAAAGAGCACTGTGATTGGATGGATTTCAAGCCATCCAATCACAGTGCTCTTTGTCATTTTACAAGCGTGGGAAAGTTCTTTGGAATTTTCCCACGCTTGTAAAATGACACAGAGCAATGTGATTGGATGGCTTGAAATCCATCCAATCACAGTGCTCTGTGTCATTTTACAAGCGTGGGAAAATTCCAAAGAACTTTCCCACGCTTGTAAAATGACAAAGAGCACTGTGATTGGATGGATTTCAAGCCATCCAATCACATTGCTCTGTGTCATTTTACAAGCGTGGGAAAATTCCAAAGAACTTTCCCACGCTTGTAAAATGACAAAGAGCACTCTGATTGGCTTAAACCCACCAATCAGAGTGTTCTTAGCCTAATTGCAGGGCGGGGCAAGGCTTTATAAGCCTTCCCCCGCCCTGCGGAGCTCAGTCTGCGCGGAGCCCTCCATGGGTGAAGATGGATTATTTTTTTTGCGCTCGGGTTTTTTTTTTTTTTTTTTTTATTGCGTCGGTTATTATGGATTTTTATTTGGCCTTTTTTGGGGCTGAAGAAAGAAGATTTTAGAAGAAAGAAAACATCGAATGGTAAGTTGTTTTTATCTTATTTTTTTTTTCTTTACAGGTTTTTAGTTAAAGGGTCCCCCCTCATTATTTTTAGGGTGAGGGGGGTAGGTAGGGAGATAAGTTTTTTTTTTTTTTGGGGGGGGGGGGAGAGGGTTAACTAGGGTCCCCACCCCCTTTGTATTTAGGGCCCCCACCCACCGCTCAGGGGTGGGGGCCGGGGGGGGACAATAGGTCCCCCCCTATTGATAATTTTAGGGCCCCCACCCACCGCTCAGGGGTAGGGGCCGGGGGGGGGCAGTAGGTCCCCCCCCTTATTGTGAATTTTAGGGCCCCCACCCGCCGCACAGGGGTGGGGGCCGGGGGGGGACAGTAGGTCCCCCCCCTATTGTGAATTATAGGGCCCCCACCCACCGCTCAGGGGTGGGGGCCGGGGGGGGCAGTAGGTCCCCCCCCTTATTGTGAATTTTAGGGCCCCCACCCGCCGCACAGGGGTGGGGGCCGGGGGGGGGACAGTAGGTCCCCCCCCCTATTGTGAATTTTAGGGCCCCCACCCACCGCTCAGGGGTGGGGGCCGGGGGGGGGGGCAGTAGGTCCCCCCCCCTTATTGTGAATTTTAGGGCCCCCACCCACCGCTCAGGGGTGGGGGCCGGGGGGGGGGCAGTAGGCCCCCCCCCTTATTGTGAATTTTAGGGCCCCCACCCGCCGCACAGGGGTGGGGGCCGGGGGGGACAGTAGGTCCCCCCCCTATTGTGAATTTTAGGGCCCCCACCCACCGCTCAGGGGTGGGGGCCGGGGGGGGCAGTAGGCCCCCCCCCCCTTATTGTGAATTTTAGGGCCCCCACCCGCCGCACAGGGGTGGGGGCCGGGGGGGGGCAGTATGTCCCCCCCTTATTTTTTATTTTAAGGCCCCCACCCACCGCACAGGGGTGGGGGCCGGGGGGGGACAATAGGTCCCCCCTTATTGATAATTTTAGTGCCCCCACCCGCCGCACAGGGGTGGGGGCCGGGGGGGCAGTATGTGCCACCCTTATTTTTAGGGCCCCCACTCACCGCTCAGGGGTGGGGGCCGGGGGGGGGGGGGGGGGGGGGAGGAGAGTAGGTCCGTCCCCCCCCCCCCCCGTTCAACCACTATTGTGGCCGGACAGCATCCCTGTGGGTTCGGGCTTCAGCTATCAGCTGAAGCCACGCCCACAGCAGTGCTGACAGGCTGTCAGCACACAAAGCGCGTTCACAGTGCTTTGTGTGCTGATAGCCCGTCTGATGCATTCACCCAGAATGCATCGGACGAGAGGCCTTTTTAGGGCCTCTGAACTCGGAAGTCCCTCTGGTGGCCGTCTGATTGACTGCAACAAGAGGTGTTCCAAGCTTCCAATGTAAACACTGCATTTTCTCAGAAAATACAGTGCTTACAAGAAAAAGGCTCCGGGTAGCTGTAGCACTCACCTAAACAACCTCATTAAGCTGAAGTTGTTCAGGTGACTATAGTGTCCCTTTAAGCACTAAAATAATCATGTTGCTGTCAAGTAGTTGCAGACATCCCTATCCAGCACAGTCTAGATTTACTGAGGGATCCAGTGTTTTCCCCGATGACTTGTAATTGTGTAATTTTCATAGAGAAAATCTAGCATCATCTAGTTTCTTGCTTCAATTTTTACCTTTTGGTTACCTTTTTGTATTATCGATGTTCAAATAGAACCTCTTAGCTCGACCCAGACAATTCATAACTTACCTGCATCACCCCCCAAGCAGTGCCATTGTTACCCCATCCATTCTCCAGAGTTCTTCCACCCCGAGTTTCACGTGATATTACTGCGGCAATGACAGCTGCATCCATTTCTTTTTTGTTAGCCACAGAGTCAATTTTAGTTTTTAATGTGTTAATAGTTTCTAAGTCTGCATGAGCCAAATACTCAGATGCTGTAACACCTATATAGTAAAAGAAAATAAAATTAAAATAATTTCAACCTTATGTGGGATATTTTAAACAAGAGTTTTTTTTTTTTTATTCTTTATTTTTTCGTGCAGAGAAAATACAATACGGTTCGAAGTGCCACGACAGCAGAGCCAACCAAGATATACATGCAGTTGTACAGTGTCATGTCACATAAATTAAATGCACATTTTTAAACTCACTTTCACATTGTAGTTACGTAGGCAGACTATCGATATTCCCTCTACCTAGTGCTTAATTGCCTCAGTTTAAAAATTATAACTTTAGACATGATGTTCATTTGAATTGAACACATTTAGTAGTCCTTATATAGTATCAAATGGACTAGTTCAACTCATGAGCACTTTTTCCTGTCATTACTTGGGAATTGTTCTTGTTTAACGGATGGGAGCTGGGACAGACTATTGAATAGATTACCGATCTTCTAGTCACCATATCGATACTTTCTGCCCAAGACTATATAGACTTAATCATAGTCTATACTATAAACTGACAATAGCAGTTTCCACATAGGGCTCCATGGACCACTTTTATCTAGGTGTATATTTTTGTTCTCATAATATCTAGACTATTTGATTACAGGTCCGTGTTCACACCTATTCTTAGATCACTTTTGGGTGAATGCACTTGGCACTATTTTGGGTTTTTCTGTATTATTATTATTATTAAGTGTTTAATAAAGTTTTATTATTTTCTATTTTTTTTCGTAGATTTACCTTGTTGGATAGTCTCTTATGTATATCTAGACACCCCATTGGTGCATATATTTTACATCATCTTCTAGATACACTGTCTCTTCACTTTATATTTGGGGTTGTTATCCCCCATCCTTTCAGTGTATCTGATCTGGCTCTATTTGTTCTCTCCTTTACTCAATTACATAACTACCCTGCACAATGCTAGTGATCAGCTTATTTACAAGAGAAACTTGAAGCAGGGGCAATGATTGGTTATTCAGGCTAATGTTTCAAGACGTTTCATTATAGGTTTGCTTAAGACCTAGGTTTCATTAGGCAAGTGAGTAAATTGCAGTTATACAGGCTTATGCTTATATGGAACAATAGCTTATCTTAAGGGGAGTATTCAAATAGGGAAATATTATACCACCAGGCAGGTTGTGGCTTGCTAGGTTGTTGTCTACACTAGGGCATCAAGACCATCTCTAGCTGCAGCCTCAGTTATAGTACCAGTGGTGGACATGTCCATTTGTTTGTACCCACAGCCAGGGTATAAATCTATCTCTCTATCACACTCCCAGGGGATTCCAGGCTGGTTTTGATGGTTTTTTTTCCCCCCCCATTATTAGTCGAGTTCCCTTGGAGCTATTGTGACTAGCAGCCTGCTGGCATGGCCGCCCCTTGTTTTTTTTAATAGAAGGAGGTGGGTTGGGAGGGGTAGGTGTATGTGTAGTTTCAGTGCACCATAAAGGGACACTGTAGACACCCAAACCACTTCAGCTCATTGAAGTGGTCTGGGTGCAAACTTCCATCAGCCTTAACCCCAAGCATGTAATTACTGCAGTTTTTATAAGCTGCAATAATTACATGCTAGGGTTAACTCCTCAAGTTGGTTTTACTGGCACTATAGTTTCCCTTTAATGGTTAAAGGACCACTATAGGCACCCAGACCACTATAGCTTAATTAAGTGGTCTGGGTGCCTGGTCCAGCTAGCCGCTAGAGGCGCTTGCGTGCTAAGACGCAATGAGACTGGCTGAATGCGCGCGCGGCTCCTGCCGCGCATGCGCATTCAGCCAATGATGTCGCTAGGATGGAGGAGAGGAGGAAAGCTCCCCACCCGGCGCTGGAGAAAGGTAAGATTTTAACCCCTTCCTCTTTTCAGAGCCCGGCAGGAGGGGGACCCTGAGGGTGGGAGCACCCTCAGGGCACTATAGTGGTCCTTTAAGATTTCCCGTCAGAACTTTATCACGTGCTCGGAACAGTTTTTCACGGCAGATTACTCAGACCCAAACCAAGTCCATGGGCCAAATGAGGGACCAATATTGCAATATTGGAATCTTAGGTTCTCTTTAGTCATCTAGGCATAAGCAAATTAAAGATTGGTGTCTTGTTTCACAGCCTGCGTGGACAGGAGAGGGGAATTACAGCCATGTTTCTACAAGTTAAAGGGGCTAGGGTTTTGGTTCAGTTTACCGAATTGCTTTATGGGTGAGGTATCATCCTATTTTAGATCCAGTTTAAAAAGGGGGTTTTCTATGAGAATTTTGCACTTATGAACCAACTCCCTGGCTGTCAGACAGTTTGTGAACACCTTGAGTTTATGGAAGTAGAAGGTGCTCTACTTTAGCACGACTGATCTCTCCCTCTCCGACCAGCATTTTGTCTGAACACTGTTGCAGTTTGTGACTTTAACAATGTGAGACATGTGCACACAGAGGGACAGATTCAGAAGTTTCTCAATGAAGAGTCTGATTGGTTATTTCACTGTGACGAGGCCGAATGTCTACCAGTATATGGGGGGGCTTGCAAAGGCTTCAATCATCAGAACTGAATAGATATTTTTATCTATACATGGTGACATCATGCAGCATTACCCTCCCATTTCTAATCAGAGCTCCTTTAAGGAGTAAATCAAACATTCCAGCATCCTACGTACAGAAAATGAAAGAATCGAGAAATCTAGCATGAAATGCACAACTGAAAAGTTCCCCTACCTCCCTGAGCAGCACTTATTATAGTGAGAGACCAGATTAAAAGAGCTGGCCCCACAATGTCACAATGTCTTATGAGCATTTAATGCAAGCTTCCAATTTCAATGGTGGGGGAGGGAAGAGGGAGGCTAAAAACAATAAAAAAACACAAAAAAAAAAAACACTCACCAACAAAAGTCAGCTTGTCTTGTTGGGCAGTGACCATAGAGGCTCCTGTAGTTGGAATACGACAGACATCCCCATAACGTGGATCTGAACTCATAATGCCTGGGAATGAAAACATACACGGGTAGAGTAGAGAAAAATAAATAAAGTTGCTGCCAGGGAAGGTCATAGACAGAGAAAAAGGTGAAATCACTCAACTGGTGTTAGGGCAGGGGATGAAGGGAGAGAAGGAGGACACCAAAGAGGAGACAAGTGTGATCAGAAAGTACCCCTGGTAAGGTCTCTCTTCAATGTTTGATCAGGTTGCATGGTCTGCAGTTATCCATGCAGGATTCTGCAAAATATCCCCATGCCATTAGCTACATGTGATCAAGAAGTGGCGAGAGGAAGAAAAAAAGTACAATATAGAATATCAAAAAAAAGTTACAGTTTGTAACTTCAGTATGCAGCCCTTTACTGTGCACGCTGGGGAAGCTGTCAATACCAGAAGCAGACAGAGCCGAGGGATTCCATATGCTAATGGCAGAGGTCTAGATAGGAACCACATAGGGCAAGAGTGTGCAGCACTGACGTGAAGGGTCTCCACCCTTTGCATGGAGACACTGAGGTTTCAGAGATGCTGGATTCAATGCAGCTCTATGATGAGATTATTAGCTAGGGCTGTGTTTTTCTCCACCCCCACTGCCTTAACTGAAGTCAGAATTTACAGTCTCGGCCAGCCAATCCAATGCTTTCCTATGGGAAAGCATTGTGATTGGCTGAGATAATTCTGATAATGTCAGCCAAGCACATGGATTAGGGGCAGGGCCAGACGCAAGTGCCCCATGCAGATCTGGAAATCTCCTTTATAACCTGAGGTAAGGGGGGGTCAACCACCTAAACAGTGGTTTAAAAAACTATATAGTGTAAGGCAGGGGTAGGCAACCTTTGGCACTCCAGATGTTGTGGACTACATCCCCCATAGTGCTTTTACACCTATAATGCTGACAAAGCATCATGGGAGGTGAAGTCCAAAACATCTGGAGTGCCGAAGGTTGCCTATGCCTGGTGTAAGGAATCAGTGGCGTACATACCAGGGTCGCAGCTGTGACCGGGCCCGGCCCACCAGGGGGCCCGGCCGCCCTGCAACCCAGGTATGTACCCACTGGGCCAGCCTCTTCTCCTGGGGGACTCCAAGAGCCAGCCACCTCAGGGCCCCCCGAGGCTGGCCCTGCTGTCACCAGGCTGGCGCGCGGGAGCACTGTCCCCTGGGTGCTCCCTCGCGCACCACACCGATACCGGAGCCAGAAGATGACGTCATCTTCCGGCTCCGGTATCAGTACGCGGCGCGTGAGGGAGCTGAAGAGGAAGCACTCAGGGGAGAGTGCTCCCTCGCGCGCCCGCAGGACCAGCCAGCCGGGTGACACCACTGGACCCCAGGGAATCCCCTCAGCTCTCCCACAGGTAAGGAGGCTGGGGGGGGGGGGGGGAATTAAATTAAAAAAAAAAAAAAAAAACACACGTGTTAGAGAGTGTGTTTGTATGTATGTCTGTAAGTCTGTCAGTCAGTCAATGTGTGCGTGTGTGTGTCATAAGCACTTACCTTTCTCCAGCGCCGGACTCTTGGCGATGAGGGATCTCTCCGCCCCGATCCGCCTCTCAGCTCCGAATGCGCGGCAAGAGCCACGCGCGCATTCAAACCGCCCATAGGAAAGCATTACTCAATGCTTTCCTATGGACGTTCAGCATCTTCTCACTGATTTTTAATGAGACAGCCACTAGAGGCTGGATTAACCCTCAGTGAAACATAGCAGGTTCTCTGAAACTGCTATGTTTTCAGCTGCAGGGTTAAAACGAGAGACCTGGCACCCAGACCACTTCATTGAGCTGATGTGATCTGGGTGTCTGTAGTGGTCCTTTAAGTGTATGTGTTTATGCATGCACTGGCGTACATACCGCAGTCGCAGGGGTCGCAGCCCTGGGACCAGGTGCCCGCCGTGTGTGCGGCCCCAACCCGCGCAGAGTAAGCGTGCTCGCGGGGGGGGCCACGGATCAGTTTTTGCACCGGGGCCCCATGGGTTGTGTGTACACCACTGTAAGGAATACACATGTGTTCATGACACTTCTGTAGGAAACACTGGCCAAGTTTCACTAAATGCCCTTTTCTCTAAATAGTATAAAAATGAGCTTGAGAAGTACCTGTTTTAATCTTTACTATGATCAGATTCTCTGTCCCTCCTCTGACTTCATATCACATCTCCCTGCTTCCTGGATTTCTGCCAGACTGTCCAATGGCCATGATCCAGTGATTCTCTATGAGAATCAGTAATGACACACCTTACTGGGTGTGCACAAGTTTTCACTCAGCTCAACACATGCCCACAATGCCTGCCCACGCCTCCTCAGCATTCAGACACGATTAGAACTTACAAGCATCGCACACTTCCTCACCACGTTCGGTATAGTGTCATGTGTTGGTCTGTATTTATAAAAGACATACCTATAGAGCTGTGTGGTGTGGTCTGTCAGGAAGCTGATTAACAGGGGCTAGCAGGGTAGGGGGTCAACACTACGTGGGTAGGGAGGTTGGCTTGCAAGGGGTTAACCCTGGTGGGTAGGGAGGTTGGCTGACAGGAACTGGAGGAGACTGTATTACAGGGAGGGAGGGGAGCACATGTGGGCTCTAGCTGCAGTGCAATCTGTGCAGTGAGCATTCCTCACACTAGATAAAACACATGCCTATTTGCAATTAGGAACAGGTTCAAATGTGAGACGGGGTGGCTAACGAGGTTGAGTTACACTGCTGAAAACTACACAGAATTGAAAGAGAAACAAACCACAGGTATTTTGAGCGTATTAGCTTTAATTTAAGCTTAACTTGTTTAGCTGCCTGGAGAGTCCCTTTAAATTTTAGGGGTGTTCGTGTGTCAGCTGTTTGGAGATATTTTAGGTGGCTTACTAATAATTTATGCAATTAAAATGTAATTTACAAAAGGAACAGTATCTTTTTCCCACAGACTGATGTCTTATCACAATTATTGTAGTTTAGACATTACTGTGAATATTATTTCTCAAGAGCTCTGTTATACACCAACAATAGTTCCTAGAAAATAGAATATAGTGGTAGGAAAAAAGTGTGAGAGGAATTGGCCAAAATAGGGATTATGTATACACTGCCACCCTTTAAGAACTTGTAGCGTATGTGAACTCAAAGTGAAGGCTGCATGCCTGTAGAATGCCCACAGGCTGAACACAACACTGAAGATACAACACAAGACATATTTAGTAAGGAGGATAGCTTGCCACACCGGAGGAGGCAAACATACAGCAGTACATGCCCAGTTCCATAGTTGCCTACATTTAACATTTCTGGAGACACTGAGGGAGATTTATCAAAGTGTCGCTGACACTTGTTGCATTTTCAGGGCAATAATTACAGCAATTAATATGTTTTCCCCATAACAGGTAACCAATATCTCCACATGTGCAAGTTCCCCAGTTTGCTCTAACAGCTGTCAATCTAAGGACAGCAGGCATTCTATGCCATCCTTATTGGGGCGGTCCTAGACACTGCAGGGCACCCTAGAACGTCCCCACTGTCAATACTTACAAGGTCCCCGCCAATCCCTCACTGGCGGTTGTGATCCTGGGGACTGCCTGAGAGCTCCAGCAGTCCCACTTCTTCGGATGCATTTTTCACACAAATCTGAACCCCCCCCCCCCCCCCCCCCACACCGCTGGGCTGAAGAGGTTCAAACCCCTTCAGACACTTACCTTAATCCAGCACCGGTGACCTCTCCTCCCCCTCCGACATCAGCTCCCGAGTGGATTCAAACCGCCCATAGGAGAGCATTACTCAATGTGATTTTCGCATTTAGTGCTGCAGAAGCACCTCTAGCCGCTGTCAAAGAGACAGCCACTAGAGGCTGGATTTACCCTGCAATGTAAAAGTTTCTTTGCAGGGTTAAAACCTGGGTGACTATAGTGGACAATACCCCATCTGTAGTACCTTGGGTTGTCTAATTTTGCAAATGGTATGCCATCATAGGGCAATTCTCATTCCTGGGCTACCATATGGTATCAAAGGCAACAAAGCCAGTTTGGAAAATTTCAATTTGTATAAACTGAAAATGCAACGTGCTATATTTGTGTACTTTATTGCAGTGTCAGCTAACAGTATTATGCCATTCAGTGTTTATTTGGAAACAGATTATCAGTCTCTCAAACTTTCCACCAGAACATCCCTCCAGACAGCCACATTATACTGTGTATAGTGTACAAGAGACAGGGTCAGGTCTTAAAGGGACACTCCAGGCCACTTCTGCCCACTGGAGTGGTCTGGGTGCCAACTCCCACTACTCTTAACCCTGCAAGTTTTTTTTTTTTTCACACACACACACACACACACACACACACACACACTTCCTTGTCCACAGCACAGAAAACCTGTGCTAGAGCGTTGCTGGACATCCTCACGCTGTGTGAGGACCTCCAGTGTCGCTCATTTCCCTATAGGAAAGCATTGAAATGCTTTTTCAATGCTTTCCTATGGGGAGCGCTAATGCACATATACGGCATTGCCGCACATTAGGTCTCCCCGGCCGGTGGGCGGGATCAGTCTCGCCCACCGGCCGACGCAATCAGAGGAAGGAGCGGAGGAAGAAGCAGCGACGTGGGACATAGTCGCTGCCTCTGGTAAGTTACTGAAGGGGTTTTTACCCCTTCAGCAACCAGGGATTGGGTGGTGGGAGAGGGGACCTGCAGTGCCAGGAAAAGAATCAGTTTTCCTGGCACTGCAGGTCCCCTCTCCCTCCCACCACCCAATCCCTGGTGGTGTTTCCCTTTAACTGCAACAAGTACTAGAAGAATTTCTATTTAGTGGTAGAACTAATGGAGAGGGCTTTGGTGTAAGCCATATTTGTGGCTCCCACTAAAAAGTGGTAATAGACAAAAAAAAAAAAAAAAAAAAAGAAAGAAAAAACTCAATGGCTGTACCAACACTGCAGTCCAAGCTGGTATGAAATGCCATTTCTAAAGAAAACCATTCTGCAGAAGACTAGGTGATTTAAGTCCTAGGAATTTTTTATTTTTTTTATATATATTTAGTTTTTTTTTTAATGAAACCGCTTTCAAGTGGTTTGACTAAAAACTGGAGCTGGGCTCACAGAGTCTTAGCAGAATAAGCACTCCAGTGAGCGCTAGTGGTTATAGTGCCCCTTTAACAAGCACACTCTGCATATACTTTACAGCCTAGGTTTATTGTTAAACCATTTGAGAAGAAGATTGACATATTAAACCGTTTTGTGTCTTGTATACAATCTGAAAACCTGACAAAATGTGCATGTTTCTGGGAGACTGAGAAACATTGGGGTTTATTCACTAAACAGCAAGTTGTGGTTAACTGAAAACCAGTGCAAATTCCAGACCAAAATATCCAAGTGGTGACTAGTCCCAAGCTGGGGGAAATTGTCCAAGTCAGCATTTTTTTTTGCTGACATTCAAATTTCAGAATTTAGTGACAAAAACCCCATACATTCACACAAGGTCCCCTGAGGTTTCATCAGTAGGACACAAAATAAGAAAAGTAATGTCTTTAACCCCTTAAGGACACATGACATGTGTGACATGTCATGATTCCCTTTTATTCCAGAAGTTTGGTCCTTAAGGGGTTAAAGGGACAGTGTGCAGCCAACAACGCAGATTAGGCAGGGTTATGCACTAGAGTGTGAAATGCTGCAAGTAAAGATAAGTAAAAATAACCATATTGGAAACCTTCTGCAGGTCTGTTATTTCAGAAATATCTTCTGGCCATACAACTGTTTGAAATTTCATAAGACAAGGTTTCCATAAAAATCACAATTTAGGCATAAGGTGTGTTTTTGTAGACCTGCTACAGGTTAAAATATCAAACTTTAAAGACTAAAAAAAAAGCCCAGCAATGGAGGATTCCTGGACAGTGCTGTCCTACAGTAATTAAAACACTAGGCTGTAGGAATGAAGTCAATTAGTTAAGGAAGATGGAACTCCAAACCACACAACTTTGATTAATAAAGTGATGACATTGAGACACTAGTAACGTTATAGGGCTGTGGGATTACCAAACTAGTAAGAGCCAGGCCTATTGAGTAAAGTGTAAGGAGTTAGGGATTCATAGTGTATGTCAAGTTTAATAGTTCATTATGAATGTCTGACTAGCCACACTTGATTGAATAACCATGTGAGAACACACTAATCTCAAGCAAAGTTCAAATTGCAAGACTGAGACTCAAATAGCCAGTCTGACTATTGGTGGGTTGAAATTTTTTTGTGAATTCACCAATTCAGCCTAAAATTTTGCCATTTGTATTTTGACTCGCTACAGTTACAGGTTTTGTAAAAAAAATTTTTTTTATTTTTTTTTTAAAAACCCCCTATAGGCAGATCAGCAAACACATAACCGCTCCATGAAATAACACATTGCACTGGGGGAGATGAATATATACAAAACCATGTTTAGCACCCTGAAATCTACATCTCTACAATCTACACTTGTTATTTACCTTGTGGCATTTTTAACCAGTGTATCTGTTAACAAACAGGAACAAAGAACCACTTACGTAGACGTATTCCACACTCACCTAGGAAGATGTTCACTTAGAACACAGAGTGGAGTTGTAGTATTTGAGAGCAACTAGAAGTCAGTGTGAGCAGATCAACAACTGAATGCTGCACTGAAATTTCAAGCAGTCCTAACTCCTCCCCCCTGACAGGTAGCCTATCATTGTGAAACAGCAGAGGATATTTAAAGGGACAATCTAGGCACCATAATTACTCAATCTCATTATGGTTCTATAGAGTCTACTTGCACTGTCCCACCATTTTTTTTTAAAAGTTTCCCCATTTAATAAGGACCCCAAAAGCCTACATCCTGGCCTCTCTCTGCTGTTTTTGCTAATTCTTATGCTTGATCTAGATAGCCGATAAGTGAAAAACATAGGCTGAGAGTGTCAGCTGAGCAAAGTCAGTCTAACACTGACACTCTTCCCTACTATAGTTGGTAGGGCTAATGTGGAGTTATGCTACAGCTTTGCATACCTATCGCGGGGGACCTATGGGCACCCAGGGGCCCTAATTAAGTTGTAAGCCATTCAAAAACTATTTAAACCTGAATATTGGGGGGTGGGGGGGTGGTTACATGTAGGTATCATAACCAATTCCGTGAGCTGAAGTATCTATGGTGTTTACACTGTCCCTTTAAACTCAGTAACATAGAGGAAACTTACTGCATATATAGCATTAGGCACTCTAGGCCTAGAAAACTAACATATTTTTCAGAACACATATAATGCCTAGTATTATTTAAAATGCATTTGTTGTCAGAGATGAATGAATTAAATTAAAGTGTATTTCACATTTAGACCAAAACAGACGCTCTTAAAACATGGGGAATTCTTCTTGTTTGAGAATTTTGTCCTAAACTTGTAATTCTCAACAGTTCACTATGATTAACCCTTTTGGCATCTGGAGGCACCAGAAAAAAAAGTTACGGAAACCCACAGTACAAGTATGTCATTCAATGTCCTTGCCTTGCTGGAAACAAATGCAGAACAATTCTACCCATTGTGTGGGTACTACACTGGGACAAGAATGAAGAAAGTCGGGGCAATATTTTTAAAATCATATTACTATAAGTGGTTAATTGTTTCATTTAATATATTTGCATATACTGGGCTTGGTGATTTGGAATATTGGCAACTCTGCCGTCTCAAATTCACAAAGTATGGAGTGGAGACTCCTCAGCCTTACTTACTGGGTTACTTAACCACTGTCATAGGCCGGACAGACACATGCCACTGGGTGACTGTAACAGACCCTAAGCCCCACATTTGAGGGTTTATTTCCCTTAAAAGTGCACTATGGTAAATGGAAAACCGAGTTGCAAAATTCATCTAGCGATTGATGTAGTCAAGCTTGAGTATTTTTCCAAATCATCTATTATGCCCTAATTTTTCAAATTTGATTTTCAATTCACTACGGTTTCACTATTCACTTGAATGTTAAATTTAGGATATGCTGATAATAGGCCTATATACACACATAATCTCCTCTGGTCTTTACAGGGCTTCTGTGGACTCCCAACAGTTTGTTTTCTAGTTTAGCTTCCTTTTTTTAGGGGGTGAGGGGTGTGGTGGTAGGTGATCTCTGGATTCTTGCTTTCAGTACCATTAAAGGACCACTATAGGCACCCAGACCACTTCAGCTTAAAGGACCACTCTAGTGCCAGGAAAGCATACTCGTTTTCCTGGCACTAGAGTGCCCTGAGGGTGCCCCCACCCTCAGGGACCCCCTCCTGCCCGGCTGTGGAAAGGGGAAAAGGGTTAAAACTTACCTTTTTTCCAGCGCTGGGCGGGGAGCTCTCCTCCTCCTCTCCGCCTCCGTTCCTCCCCGTCGGCTGAATGCGCACGCGCGGCAACAGCTGCGCGCACATTCAGCCGGTCACATAGGAAAGCATTCATAATGCTTTCCTATGGACGCTTGCGTGCTCTCACTGTGATTTTCACAGTGAGAATCACGCAAGCGCCTCTAGTGGCTGTCAGTGAGACAGCCACTAGAGGATTAGGGGGAAGGCTTAACTAATTGATAAACATAGCAGTTTCTCTGAAACTGCTATGTTTATAAAACAATTAGTTAACCCTAGCTGGACCTGGCACCCAGACCACTTCATTAAGCTGAAGTGGTCTGGGTGCCTAGAGTGGTCCCTTAATGAAGTGGTCTGGGTGCCAGGTCCATCTAGGATTAACCCTTTCTGCTGTAAATTTACCTATGGGTTAATCCAGCCTCTAGCGACTGTCTCATTGACAGCCGCTAGAGGTGCTTCTCACTGTGATTTTCACAGTGAGAAGATGCCAGCGTCCATAGGATAGCATTGAGAATGCTTTCCTATGGACTGGCTGAATGCGCGCGCGGCTCTTGCTGCGCATGCGCATTCAGCCGATGACAGGGAAAGGAGGCGGAGAGTCCCCACCGCTGAGGGAGCCCGGCGGTGGAGAAAAGGTGAGTGTTTAACCCCTTCCTCACCCTAGAGCCCGGCGGGAGGGGGACCTAGAGACCCTATAGTGCCAGGAAAACGAGTATGTTTTTCTGGCACTATAGTGGTCCTTTAATAATTAAGCAGCTGATAACTGCTAACCATTTAGCATGGCAGGTGAGAACATATAAGGGAAGAAATTGACCCTGTATGCTTTTCTTTTTTTCTAATTTTCTAAATACTCTCATCAGTCTCTGGCCTTATCTTATAGCTAGGATAGCTGGATCAGGCTCTGCCCACGCGCCTCCCACGCCGACGGGGGGAGACCTAATGCGCATGCGCAGCAATGGCCGCGCGCGCATTAGACCTCCCCATAGGAAAGCATTATTCTGTGCTTTCCTATGGGGATTCCGGCGACGCTGGACATCCTCATGGATAGCGTGAGGACATCCAGCGTCGTTTCAAACACTTTTCGTGTTTTAAGAAACTGGAAGACCCTCTAGTGGCTGTCTGATAGACAGCCACTAGAGAAGGACTTAACCCTGCAAGGTAATTATTGCAGTTTATAAAAACTGCAATAATTACCTTGCAGGGTTAAAGGTGATGGTAGTTGTCACCCAGACCACTCCAATGGGCTTTAGTGGTCTGGGTGCCTGGAGTGTCTTAAACTCCTTCACTATGTTAACCTATTCTCTTGTGCAATGTCACATTAAAGGGTAAAGACTGCCTCTAGTGAGTAATTAATCTTCCGTCCTCTATGGTGCTCTTAAATCGAGTGGGGATGTTCCTAAGTGTGTCTGATGTCCATGGGTGTCCACGCCCCAACATCACCTGAATGGACTATTCAAGTACTTATAGGCAGCGGTGAAAACTGAGCTGAGACCCGCGGCGCCGAGAGCCAAATCAAGCAGGATACCTGGGGGCCTGTGAGGCAAGGCTGTGTGGAAGAAGAAACACAGCAAGCAGCAGCAGATTTCAGGGTCGCTCTCTCTCTGTCACTGAGCCTTAGAGCTGCATCTGAAGTTATCTCCCATTGAGCAACAGGCTTGTTTATACCCATCTGCATGTGGTACATAGTTCTTGCCTAAATGGTAAAATATAGCTACGTTAATACTCTATTTGTCTCTTAGTATCTCCTCTCATTTCAGTGCATATGCATCTATTTGTCTCATGTCAACAACTCCAGCACTGTACTGAATTGCTTTTATCTTCAATTTACAAAAAAAAAATATATTTTTTAATTTGCGGTTCCCTCTACGACTACTAATATTTTACTCACTTTTCTTTTCCTCAAAATATGCTCATGGACATAAACACTTATTTTGTCTTGTAATTTCTTCTTTTGCAATCTTTAAAGTGTATAATATGCTACCTTTATTATTCTCAAGCATAAAAATTAATACCTTTAAAAAAAGACCACCTCTAGTGGCTGTCTACCAGTCAGCCACTAGAGGTGTTTCCTGGAGTTTCACAGTTTAACTCCATGAAACCATGCTCAGCACCCTCACACTTTGCAAGAGGACGACCGGCATGTTAAAAATACCAAAAGGAAAGCATTGAAGCCACCCATGCACATTAGGTCCCCCCCATCAGCTGATGTCCCAGCAACAGATAGGACTTTTACATTAAAGGACCACTCTAGGCACCCAGACCACTTCAGCTTAATGAAGTGGTCTGGGTGCCAGGTCCAGCTAGGGTTAACCCATTTTTTTTTATAAACATAGCAGTTTCAGAGAAACTGCTATGTTTATAAATGGGTTAATCCAGCCCTCAAAGCCTCTAGTGGCTGTCACATTGACAACCGCTAGAGGCGCTTGTGTGATTCTCACTGTGAAAATCACAGTGAGAGCACGCAAGCGTCCATAGGAAAGCATTGATAATGCTTTCCTATGAGACCGGCTGAATGCGCGCCACGCGTGCGCATTCAGCCGAATGGGAGGAGAGGAGGAGGATCGGCGGAGAAGAGCTCCCCGCCCAGCGCTGAAGAAAGGTAAGTTTTAACCCCTTTCCTCTCCCCAGAGCCCGGCGGGAGGGGGTCCCTGAGGGTGGGGGCACCCTCAGGGCACTATAGTGCCAGGAAAACTAGTATGTTTTCCTGGCACTATAGTGGTCCTTTAACCCCTTAAGGACCAAACCTCTGGAATAAAAGGGAATCATGACATGTCCTGTGTCCTTAAGGGGTTAAGCTACATATTTAGTAACATATGCAACATATTCATCATCTTGAAAATAAGGTTCTAGATAAAAACAGCAGAATTTTTTTTATTTAATCTGAAAGGCTTATACACTACATAATGTTTTTCCATAAACCACAAACTCGTTCATTGGCACATGCTTTTCACTGTAGCTATTGCCCAGTTGAACATATGCATACCCATAACCCAACTCTACCAGAATAGAGAATATTTTTTTTATTTTCATAGATTTTGCAGAATTAAATTTAGTTCACTCACTCATATTCATTCATTATAATTACCGACCTGTAGAGGAACACATTTCTCTGCTATAAGTCACTAATCATTGATATAAATTTCTGAAAAAGTGCGCTCATCCCGTATCCAAACAGTAAAGGAAATTTCAATGGGTCATATCATTCCTACGGTCAGGGGAGAGGTAGGAGTGGATTGACGAACATTTTATGTTTAGCATTACAATTGCAGTACAGAGATTGATAAAGACTGCTATATTAGTTATAAATACCTGTATTTTAGAAACATTTAAACTTTTTTCATACTGAATCTGGACATTATGTTCCTTCAGGGGCCTTACTAATATCTATAATCAAGGTATCTGACCATTTTTCTTTATTTTTGTCACACCTGCTGTATTTGAGAAACACTGCAATTTTGCTTCTATACTATAATTTCTGACCGTGTGTAAAATATTGCAAGACAAAGGACACTGCTTAAAATTTTATATTTCCCAAATTCTTTATATAGGCTGAATAAAAAAAAAAGAAAGAAAAAAAGAATAAAAATTGCATAACTTAACATCATTTTAATTTTTACACCTGTTTGCAAAGCAATCTATGCACAAAATTTCTGTTATATGTTTATATGAAGCTATGCATCCCTTGCTTAAAATACATATCATGCAAATATGTTGTCAATGAAAGTGTTTTGTTAGTGAATGAAAGTGGCACACCATCAACAGTCTAACCCCACATTGGTACATTTGGCATGTATACATAGTTCCACTTTTTATTAATATAGAATTGAATGTTATTATTACATGACAATTTACACTGGCATTTTATAAAAAAATCAAGATAATGCCTTCTAATAACTCGCCTCTCCCTAAAATAACTACACAACCCTCCCCAAACAAAAATAAATAAAAACACAAAAAACCCAACAACTTAATTTGTAAGGAAATACCAAAAATTAAAAAAGTGCACACAGGTTTCAGAGAGAATTTATTATAAGTAATTTAACCTTAAACATTAAATTTTTGTGCACACTGTAAATCCTGATTCATATACTGTAACTTCTAATTTCAAACTATTTGATCAGGATGGTGGGATAGGGCCTCATTACATGACCGTGGGACAAGAACATCAGTTCGTCCACTAGCACACGTGTCTTCTATTGCCCCTACAACAATGAAAGCACTGGAATATACCCTATAAACTTGAGGACTTTATTTAATCACAGTACAGATCATGATGGAACATTAGTAAATACATCTGTGGAAGTACAGATGTGGATTCGGTTCTTCTTGTTACGCTACTGAAGTAGCAGAGCTACCAGGTTACATTGGACTGAGGGTCAAAAGCTGCACAGCTGCACCCCAGGCCACAAAGAAGATGCAGTTTTTATGTGCAACCAAAACACACATCAACAACTCTTTGAAAAGAGGATTTGGAAAAATGTTAAAAGTTGTTCTACCTATGACCATGTTATCATTTTATCCTAGTCTATCTCCATTTGGAGTATGAGAAAAGTAATACAAAGTCTAGAAAATCCTTCCAAATAAGTAGGATATCAAGTTTACTTCTTTATTGCTTGAAATTAGCCAAGTGTTAGTAAGAGGCAACATGTCAAGCTCTACGCTGGCTTGTCTTCTTGGAAAATGGACCAAGGGATTTGTAAAGCACTAGAGAATATAATTACTCGACTTTGGTCTCCAATAACAAATCACACACTTGATTCATTTTATGAGTTACAAAAATGCTTTATAAAAAAGAAAAGAAAAACCAAAATAAGTATTATGCTTTATAAAAAGAAAAGGTAAAGAAAAACCAAAATAAGTATTATTAAGCAAACATATTTAAAGAGCTAGCTGGAGATTTAATCATCAGAATCTGAATCACAAGTCTTTCCCCGTATAGTCTTCTTATCCACCTTCGTAAAATGTGTGCCATGCTTCTTCTGATTTTGGAAAGGTGGCTCCATCAAGTTTCCACTAAACAAAACAAAAAACAATGAGGCAAAATGCAATTGATAAGTATATTTTTTCAAATACATGTATTTAAAAGGGACATAAATCGGCTAACAATATAACCTTATGTGTTAATGTAAGTTCTTGGAATAAACAATTCTTACACATTCCATTTTATTTTAGCCCCAGAAAGAAATATTCTTTAAGTTTAAAGGAGCACTATAGGGTCAGGAACACAAACATGTATTCCTGATCCTATAGGGTTAAAACCACCATCTAGGCCCCCTGGCACCCTCATGCCTCCCTAAAAATAGTAAAACTTACTTGTATTCAAGTCTGCAGCTGCACATTTTGTCCTGGTTTCCTTAAGACCTGCCCAATGCCTGCTGACATCAGCAGAAGTGGTAGCCTGATCCAATCACAATGCTTCCCCATAGGATTGGCTGAGACTGACAAAGAGGCAGATCAGGGGCAGAGCCAGCACATTTCAAACCCACCCTGGCCAATCAGCATCTCCTCATAGAGATGAATTGAATCAATGAATCTCTATGCGGAAAGTTCAGTGTCTGCATGCAGAGGGGGGGAGATATTGAATGTTTGGATGCATTTTAGGCAGCCATGACCCAGGAAGGATCTCTAACAGCCATCTAAGGAGTGGCCAGTGAAGTTATCACTAGTCTGTAAAGACTGTGTTTACAGCAAAAAGCCTGAAGGTAACGATTCTACTCACCAGAACAAATTCAATAAGCTGTAGTTGTTCTGGTGACTATAGTGTCCCTTTAAGGTAGTTAAATGGGTTAGAAAGAGTAATTTTACCAGAGGCGGCTCTAGGCCATGGCGAAACATCAGGCCCCACGAACAAAAGTGAAAAAATAGAGTTGCAATACATGCACACATATACACATTGATGCACTGTCTACCTGTGTATGTGCCTGAGAGTGTGTGTCTGACAGAGTATCCTTGTGTGTGCGAATGTATGTTTGCATTTTGTCTGGGACCGTATGTGCATGGGGTAGCTGCTTGAAGTGTGTTGTGTGTATGGGCATCTGCCTGTGGCCTTTGTGCATTGTGTTTATGGCAAAGCTATGTTTCCTGACTGTGTGTGTATGATGAATGTCTTTAGCTGGTGACTGTGACAAGGTGAGTAAAGGTGTACCAGTGGCAGAGAGCGTGACCGGGTGAAGAGGATAAATGGGACAGGGTGGGGGGGGGGGTTGTGAGAGAGAATGAGGAAGAGGGAGTATGATATGGTTTGATGAGTGAGTGTGACAGGGCGAGTGGAGGTAAGTGTCAGGGCAATTCTGACATGGTAGGAGGGACGAGTGTGACAGGATTAAGGGGGTTTAATGTGACAGGGTGAGTGTGGCAGAGTTGACAGGATTAGAGGCATTAATGTGACAGGATAGGTGAGGCAGGGTTGGGGTGGGAGAGTGTGACAGAGTGAGAGAAGGTGAGTGTGACAGAATTATGGGTGTTAATTTGACAGGGTGAGTGTGGCAGAGTGAGGGCAGGTGAGTTCGGAGGTGGTGTGATTAACAGGATTAGGAGTGGGTAATGTGAGTATGGATGCATGAAGAAGGTGACAGTATGGAGGGAGGTGACAGCCTAGGGGGGGGAGGTGACAGCTTAGGGGGGACGACGACAGTGCGAGGAGGGTGATGGTGAGAGGGAGGGGGTAATGTGTGGGAGAGGGTAATAATGTGTGGGAGGTGGGTGATGGTGTAAGGGAGGGGCGACTAAATACCTTTTGTTATTCCCTGGTGATAACCGGTCTGCACCTCCGCAATGTGCAGAGCTGCAGACCATGTATCTCGAGAAACCCGGTCAGAGCATTGCCGTGGTAACCTGCGGCAACACTCTTATTGGCCAGATCTCGCGAGACACATGGTCTGCAACTCTGCACTTTGCGGAACTGCAGACCAGCGGCAACAAGCGGGAAAAGGGTCATCCAATATATTTGGCTATAAAACCGTACAATAATTTAAAATAAATAAAATGTACTTGTTAAACTTACTTGTATTTAATAATTTCAGAGCAGCCTAATCTCCATTCCAAAGTCTCTGTGGTAAATTCATCTGTATTCCCAAGATCACTAAAACCAACAATATAATCTTTTGTTTTCCCATCTTTCACCAAGGCCAGTGTTGGGATTACTTTTATACGCAGTCTTTCACATAAGAAAGGGGCTTTCTCAACATTTAACATCAGAAACTTGGTTTCAATATGCTTCTTGGCAAGAATTGCCAGGTGTTTGTCCAATATTTTGCATCTGTATAATAAAAAGAAAGGGGGGAGGGGGGGGGGGGGGGGAATCATCATCACTTCAAGAAGCTTAAAGCATTGCAATAACCACCTTGGCTTATTGACAAAGGCTCCCAGTCACTGTAACTGCTTCATCTCGTTGAAGAGGTTATAGTGAATGAAGTCCCCTGACACTGTCGTTTCATTCTGCATTAAATATTTTTTTTAAAATAGGGAAAGGAGGTTGGCACAGAGGGAAACATACTGGATCCACGAATTGGGAACACTATCCCCAAGAGGTTTAAATACAGATGTGGATCTAGTGTGTTATCTAGGATAACCTAACATTCTGACAACTTGTTTGAATATATTTATACTTCCCCTTTTCCAAATAGCTGTCATGAGTTTTTATAATAATCTGCTATATAGAGCCATCAATATTGGAATTCATATGATTGACATACACAAAATGAATAATAAAGTATTTCAGTATTAGATTAGATTATGGACGATATGAACAAAACAGAAAGGGAGGTTATTTCAATTAAAAAGAAGAAGTATCAGAGAGATAAACAAGACTATATGGAAAACAAAGTACCGTATATACTCGAGTATAAGACGAGTTTTTCAGCACATTTTTTGTGCTGAAAAACACTCACTCGTCTTATACTCGAGTCAGTTGTCTGTATTATGGCAATTTTCATTGCCATAATACAGACAAGGACCGGGGGCTGTCAGGAAGCTGTAACTTACCTTCACCACAGCTCCTGTCAGCTCCCTTCTCTCTCCTCCGTCTGTGCAGCTCCCAGGTCAGCTCCCTCTGCAACTCTCGCGAGAGCCGCGGGGTCAGAGCGTTGCCACGGGTTACCGTGGCAACGCTCTGCGCGGCCGCGAGACTTGCAGAGGGAGCTGACCTGGGAGCTGCATGGACGGAGGAGAGAGAAGGGAGCTGACAGGAGCTGCGGTGAAGGTAAGTTACAGCTTCCTGACAGCCCCCCTCCTACAGCCCATCCACTGGACCACCAGGGAGTGAGAGCCCCCCTCCCTGGCCAGCTAACAAGCAGGGAGGGGGGACGAAAAAAAAAAAATAATAATAAAATAAAATAAAAAAAATAATAACAACATTAAAAAAATATATATTATAATAATAATTAATAAAATGCCCACCCCCACCAATGCTCTGCACACACACACACACACACACACACACACATACACACACTGCACTGCACTCATACATTATATACACACTGCACTCATACACACACTGCACTCATACACACTGCACTCATACACACACTGCACTCCATTCATTATATACACACTGCATTCATACACTGCATTCATTATATACACACTGCACTCATTATATACACACTGCATACACACTGCACTCATACACACACTGCATACACACTGCACTCATACACACACTGCACTCCATTCATTATATACACACTGCATTCATACACTGCATTCATTATATACACACTGCACTCATTATATACACACTGCATACACACTGCACTCATACACACACTGCATACACACTGCACTCATACACACACTGCACTCATTATACACACACTACACTCATATACACACACTACACTCCATTCATTATATACACACTGCATACACACACGGCATTCATATACACACTGCATTCATACACACACACACACTGCATTCATTATATACACACACTGTAAATAAATATTCAGTTAATATAACTTTTTTAGGATCTAATTTTAATTTCGAAATTTACCAGTAGCTGCTGCATTTTCCACCCTAGTCTTATACTCGAGTCAATAAGTTTTCCCAGTTTTTTGGGGTAAAATTAGGGGCCTCGGCTTATATTCGGGTCGGCTTATACTCGAGTATATACGATACATGCTTTCCATAGGGGGAATTTTGAAAATAGAAGGGGAAAGTTAGAACCCCAGAACCACATATCTAGGACAGAACACCCTGTGATAAAATATGATGATCTCAGAAAACAGCATAAACAGGGGTACAGACAATACAATGGGGATAGGTATCAATACAGAAGGAGAAGGAGGTCTTTCAGTGATAATAGACAACATCAAATATAATTCTAACCAACAGTGGAGGACAAATATTCAGGGTGATGATAGTCCGATTAGGAAACATGAGAGACAGACTATGAACAGACCTGCCAGAGACACAACTCAAAAAGGGGAAACTAAAGGGGATAAAGACCAAAAACCTAGGTCAGAATCCAATGTATGGAAACCGGTTTCCCCTGGATTAAACCGTAAGCCAATAGACTCTTTGGAGCCTAATGGATACGAGAATAGATATGCAACTCAGGGACGAGAAGGACACCCGAAAGATTTTTTTAGAATGGGAACACAAATGAAAAGAAAGAATCAAATTAAATCTTCCAAGTTCTCCACTAAAAAGAAGAATAGAAAGAGAGGAACAAGAGGTGGAAGTAAGATACAGAGAAGGAAAAAGGGGAAGGATATAGATATTAAGGGAATATACAACCTCTCTAAATCTACATTAAATACGATGCAAAATAGAGTATTGGCTAGAAGAATAAAATTCTGTCCAACAGCTAATGTGGATCATTTTTCAATCTATATAGATCTTAAAAAATTCATTAGAAAATTGTGTTTGAAACGCTTTTTTCTGGAGAAGGTAGATACCACTGATGAATTGAGAGGAGATATACAACAGAAGGAAGGGCATAACCTTACCTCACTTAAAAAGAAATCCACCTTCTTTCCAAAAAGTTGCAAGACCAACTCAATGGATGCTTTTGAGGAATTAGTGATGTGAGAGGTGGAACGAATTAAAAGAATAAATAGAAATAGGATGAATCTAAATAAGGAAGAACAACAAGTTTTGGCTGAGTTACGAGATAACACAGAGATCATTATTAACCCCTTAAGGACACATGACATGTGTGACATGTCATGATTCCCTTTTATTCCAGAAGTTTGGTCCTTAAGGGGTTAAACCAGCCGACAAGGGGGGTGGCATCGTTCTTACGGATAGGGAATATTATATAGAGGAGTCATTGAGACAACTAAATGATGGCATTACATATAAAAAACTGAAAGGTGATCCCACCAACGAGAAAAAAGATATGTTTATTGACTTTTTGGGTAGAGGTCTGTCGATGGAGGTTATCTCCAAAATAGAATATGATTACTTGGTTGTTGTATATCCCAGGATACCTGTATATTACTTTTTACCAAAGATTCAGGCCCATCATTTCTGGAATAGGTTCGGTGTCAGCCCCCTTGTCGGAATATATTGAGCTGTGTTTGCAACCTTTAGTTAAAGAAACCAAAGCATACTTAAGAGATACTAGTCAAATTCTCCAAATACTAGAGGAGGTTGAGTGGAAGGATGGGGACATCCTCGTAACTGCGGATGTGTCATCACTTTATTCAATCATTCCACATCAAAAGGGTATAGAGGCTATGCGAATCTGTTTATGTCCTATTGGGAGGAGTCCTTTATATATGGGAACCATGGCTGGGTGCAGAGCCTGGTCACCTATCGCCGCTATATTGATGATCTGTTTTTGATCTGGAGAGGTTCTGTGGAGGAGCTGGTTGCATTTTTGACGTATTTGAATTCCAACTCATGGGGAATCCAGCTTACCATGGACCATAGTGTCAACCAGGTCAATTTTTTGGATTTACGTATTTTTATTTCTAGCCATCAAATACATACAGAGACCTTCTTTAAGAAGGTAGATGTTAATAGTTTCATCTTTTATGATAGCTGTCACTACGGCCCCTGGTTGGATAATATCCCCAAAGGACAGATGCTAAGGCTTAAAAGAAACTGCACAAGTAAAGAAACTTGTGAGATCCAAATAAACAAGTTAATGGATCAATTTACAGTTAAGCATTATCCCTATCCCTATTGGATAAGGCCTATAAGGAGATAGGAAAAATCGATAGGAAGGAGCTATTTGATAAATACAACAGAAAGATGAGAAACAAAAGAAACGAGAAGAATAATGAAGTCTCTTTGATTTTTAATTATTCAGGGAAAAATAAAGAAATACAAAATATAATCAATACATATTGGTTTATTTTAAAGGAAGATCCTCTGTTGGAACAAATAGTTCCAAAGAAACCTAAGATCATCTATAGGGGGATACCGAGTATTAAGAATCACTTGGTAAAAAGTAGCCTTAAACAAGAAAATTCAAGTAAGAATTTTCTTAATCAAGATGTAGGTTTTTTCCAATGTGGATACTGCTTGGCCTGCAGAACCACAGGAGCCTCCAAGTGTGTTAAAAAGGAATTGTTAGGTGGAAATACACAACAAGTATACTGTGTCAAACAATTGATAACTTGTTATACTACCAACTGTATTTACGTTCTCACATGTCCATGCAATATGCACTATGTAGGTAAAACCACCAGACAAGTGCATATTCGCATTGAAGAACATGTACGAAACATAAAAAGGGGTTTTAAGGAACACCCCCTTTCCTCCCATTTTATTCATAAACATCAGGGAGACGTCACTAAATTACAAATTTATTGGGATAGAAAGAGTTAGTAGGAATTGGAGGACAATAAATTGGCAAAACAAGAAATGAGGTGGGTGTTTAAATTGAAATCGTTGTTCCCTAGAGGTTTAAATGGAGAATTTGAAGTCTGCCATGTTTTATGAATAATTTTCCCTATGTTTTTCTCTTTTTAATTTGCTCTGCAATCTTTTCTTCTTTTTAGCAGGTATTTTAAATGTTTATAAAAGAATAAGAAATCTATGCTGCTTGTTGAAGAATCTAGATATTATTGTAAAAGTAAATGGAGAGAAAAATATTATATGTATAGCTCGATGGTTTTTGGAGTACAAATATATGATATAATCAAATAATAAGGGATGTCCCTTTAAGAGTCCTTTTAAAATTACCATATTGGATATGTTTTATATGTATATTTGAAGTGAGAGTCTTATTAAGTCACCCATATTACTGTTTTTTTTAAAAACATGTGGAATTCAACAATTAATATTCAGGTTCATCTTATAGATTCTGTTTTTACTGTGTGTTTAAATACAATCAACCTTTTTAGGTTGATATAAGGAGTTCAGCTCATCTTAATGAATGTAAGTCTACATATGTACAATTGACTTGCTTATTGAATAAGATCGTACTAAATCACGCCCCCCAACCAATGGAGTGAGAAGGGGGGGGGGGGCACTACAGACTTAAAAGGATGGCTGGGACTCCATGACGTCGTCGGAAGAAGCCTGTGGAGGCGGGTGAAATGCGTCACACGGACGTCATTGGAGGGGCGGACCCGGAAGCGATCACGTGACTGGACTGCGATCAGGAAGTGTTTTACAGTGTACAATATCTGTTCGTGCTTTTATGTGGGTGACTCTGTTAGTCTATACCCACCGAATCCCAAGTAAGGGTTTTAATATTTTCTATATAATAAAACTGATCTGTGATATTATTCAATTGGAGGTCCTGCCCTTCTTTTTATACACAGCATAACAGAATCATCAGTGGACATATCTTCTGCAATATCTCTCGTTGTGGGGATATCCCCTCTCCAAAGGAACCTTGCAAACCCAGAGCCAGGGGTGATGGGGCTCTGGGATATGTGAGTTTTTTTCCCTCAGATTTTTCTTTATTCTATATTATTATATACTCAGATTGTCTGCACTATCATTTGTTTTTTTTATATATTTACAGATTAATTTAGCACGCTTTTTTTGGTAACTATTGTCTTTCTTTACACATTTTTTGTGCATTGTAATTCTGAGCGCTGCCATACCATCTGTATTAGATTCTATAGCGCTCACACATTGGTTTTTGTGAATAATAAAGTATTTCAGTATGAGATTAGACAAATGTAGACTATATATATTATTGAATGCATAATTAATGTATCAAGAAAAGCACAATATGGATTTGTAGTATGGTATTCACTGTACACCGTTTTTGGATAAATTAAGTTTATTTATTGTTTAATGCTTTTTTTGCATTAACTGTGAAATATATCTGATAATAAGCGTTTTAATGGAAAAAAGAAAGAATAGTGTTAACAATACAATTTTGATTATTACACATTTGGCACTTTGTCACAGTTTCACAGTAAAATTGATTGAATTAAATATTTTTCGATTATTTGATTATGTTTGTTTTTTGGATTTGCAAGAGGGATGCTGAGATAGGGAGCCCCATCTTTTTTTTATTTTTTATTTTGTATTCATACAGACCTGTGGTACCCCAACGGCAGTCCACAGGTTCGACAGTTTGCAAACAATTGAGGTACATGAGTTTATAAGCACAATTTTATAATTTTAGGTTAGCTAGACATGCGAATGAACTTGCTCACTTTAAGGTTGGCGGTATAGCATCATAGTTAACTAGGCGTTGCTTAAGCATATAAGTGGTGTGCTGAGCTCTGACATTCGAGAGGTTTGCGTTGCGCTGTTTAGTAAGTGCAAATTCAAATAATAAATCTTAGCAACTATGAGAATCTAGGCATTATATTTAAGCATTTAAGGTCGCATTAGTGAACGACAGTGTAACATGAACGTATATGGCATGCGATTAATATTTAAGCAAATTTGCATAGTAAAACCTAGCATATCATAAACATCATTAATCAGTCTCAGGGAGGTCAGGCTTGGAAATATTGCGGGACATTGTCCTCTATGACTGCATAGCTTAGGTGGCGTGACAACGGCCCAGGCCACCGTGTTGCATTGAGAGTTCGTATAGGTCAGCCTACCCCTTCAGTCGGCTCTGGCAAGGCACATACTGAAAAGTCCCATGGGGCCTTGGCATCGCGGAACATGGATGCTGCAGAGACTTCTCCAGTGCCGCTGTTGCGTGTTCGGCGTCCTTTGAGTGTCGGGCGCTTGCTGGGTTTGGGCCTCACGCCTAGGGTTTGTTTCAGCTGGGTAGAGTTTCGCCATCTTGGGGATGGGAATCCTCCCTTGCCCCGGCGCCGTGAGAGGGTTGGTGCTCGTAGGCCTCGAGCCCGGGATCTTGAGCGGCCCAGGGTCGCCCCTTTCGGGGTGGTGTGTGGAGCTTTAGTCGGTCGCTTGCGATATTTGTGAGCTGCTCTCCACCAGTGTGGCCGGCGCCTCTGGGGAATGCCCCCATTTGCTCTTTGTCCGGGAGGGCTCTGGACTTGACACTTCGGGGCTTGGAGTTGCGGGTATCCCCAGACCTCCGTCTGCTTCAGTCTCTGACCCCGGCGGGGATTCTTGGACATGGTGCATCAAACAGCACGAGAGCCTCTAGTTTGGCCCAGAAGCTGTCGAAGATGATTGCAATGGAGTCTTTGGAGCGGACATCGGCTTCTATCATGATATGGTGCGTGTGTTGCTTGTCCGGCACTCTCGTGTCGAGTTGATCCGCCATCTTGGCAGCCCCCTTCTCCGCTTTGTGTTGGGAGGTCATCGTGCCTGAAGCTTGTCGCAGGGTTCGGAGTGCTTCGTCTGGCGGGGACCGAGATGTCCCCCATCGGTCCAAAGGGGGGGGGGGGGGGGTGTGAGTGTGTTTCCTTCGCTTGCTGCGGTCGGCATCTGGCGGGAAGGCGGCCGTCCGTCCAAAGTGCCGCCGCTAGGCCTCAAGTTGCTGCCGCGGTTCCCTTTCGAGTTAGGTGCCATGGGTGGCATCAGTATATTCACAATTGCTTTCTCCCTTCAACGAGACTGGCAGTGGGTAGCTACCTGCCTCCAGATTCGCGTTAGGCTGTGTTTTTAGGCCCTCGCTGCGGGAGCTCGTGCAACGTGCGACTAGTCTCTTAGCCAGTTCGGCTCCGCCCCAATCGCCCCATCTTGTTTTATAATGATTTAGATCTTTTTGTATATATTGATTGAAAGGACGTTTTTATGTAAGTGTATCGATACTGCGTACTAATAGGTTTCTTATCTAGATGTATTGGCGATAATTTCCCTTGGCGACCAGAGGGGGAGACTGTAAGCTCTTATATACCTTTGCCGTTTGGAACGCACGGCCATATTAGATGGAACGCAAGTGGACCGGAGCGCTCATCAAGCCGGTTAACGCTCTACACATGAGAGAGAACCCATGAGCAAATAACTAAGATCCGAAGAGGAGACGCCCATCATTTTCACCAATGGACTACAAGGGACTAGCCCTATTTAAAGCAGTTTGTTAAAGTGAGATGTTAGATTGTTTTTTGATTGTTGCATTTTTATTAATTGGTCCCTGAGGAAGTTCGTATATAGAACGAAACACGTAGGACCTGTGGACTTTTATGTTTTATTTAATTATATGTTTTTAATGCATTTTTGTAATCCTCCATATCAATTAAACCGTTTTTTGGGAGCTGCTTGGTGTGGCTGGATCATTGGATCATCCTAGTAACCGGGGCACCCTGCGGTCATCATTGAAGGAGGATTCCTATTTACCCCCCATCTACATCGTGGGGAGGCACCTCTAACACGCTTTCAACATTTGGAATTTGTGAGTGTAATGGAATATCTTGTTTTATAACTGGTTCCAGACAATATTGCACTACATTTTTTGTCCTTTATTTTAGGCACATCAGTGAAATCCCTAAAACCCCTATCTTGTATATATCTGGAGTACTCTGGCATTGTCCCTTCATTCAGTTTTAAACCATTTTTAAGGAGTTAACTCTAAATAAGGATTGCTAGTCACCCACAGCTCATTTATACTGGAGATATAGCTAATGAAGAGATTACACCCTTCCATCTTGCCGTGCCAGTTCATACCAGCAATGGGTGCTGTGATAAGCCGAATGCAGTCAGCTGTCACTCTCAGCCAATCACAGCCACCCGTTGTTGCTCAGGCTTGTTTGTCTTCATTGGGCTGCTTGAGACTCATTTTGCAATAAACTATTAAAAATAATTTAATGCTGCCTTACTCTTTTTCCATATTTTATTACTTTGCTTTCCTCTCTCATTTCTATGTTTATAACGAACAGCAATTGATTGGTCACAATACGAGTAATACCTTAGAGAACACATGTAGACCAACAAGAGGTTGATCTCTTACACACTTTCATATGGTAAAATTATATGTTTATGAACTGACACTGTATTTGCAAATGCTCAACTGTAATGTTCACTACTCTAGACGCAGGCTTATGACGGGGCATGTCCATCATAGTGCTACACTTTGTGTCAAGTGTAAAGGTCCCTCCTTGGTTAGTCTTGTCTGGGAGCAGAAGATGCACTTTGATAGAGATGCAGAAACATGGCTAGAGTGTCAAATCCACTGCATCTCTGTCTGAACTGAACTAGTGTGCTGCTTCTAGCCAAGTTTCAACATGAAAATCTGAAGGGAGAGCAGCACAGAGGGGGAAAAAAAAAAAAATCACACAGATTTGCACCCCCCCCCCCCCCAACCCCACTAAAAGATCTAGGGCTACACCCCTCCGGTGATGCATCTGGTCAGAATATATTGCAAAACATGGGAAAATAATGAGATTGAAAATACTCTGTGGAAAAAAAACAACCCATATACACTCGTGCGCAGTATTTTGTATCTCTGCATTATTAAAACACACTATATGCTTCTGAGGAACTCTATAATACACGTAGATGAACACTACTATAGTGTCAGGAATACAAATACACTATAATATATAAATATATATTTTAGGTGACTGGCCCCCTGTTAGAATAGTAAAAGTTATTTTACTTACCTTTATTCCAGCGCCACAGGGTCTTGCCATGGCTGACTCTGCCCCCGTTCCGCCTCCTTGGCTGAGATCATCAACATTTACGATCCCGGCTAATCCAATACTTACCCATAGGAAAGCATTGGGCAGCTTTTGCGCATTCACTGCAAAAGGCAGCACCGAGTCAATCAGCATCTCCTCATACACATGCATTGAATCAATACATCTCTATGAGGAATGTTCAAAATCTCCATGCAGAGTGTAGAGACTCTGAACGTCAGTGCTGCACAATGTAAAGCACTGACACAGGAAGCACCTTTAGAGGCCATCTGAGTGACTGCCACTAGAGGTGTTCCTGGGCAATAATGTAAACACTGCCTTTGTTCTGTAAAGTCAGAATTTAAATTGAAAAGCCTGCAGGGACAGTATGTAGACACCAGAAGTACATTAAGTTGTAATTGTTCTGTTGACTATAGTGTCCCTTTAATCAAACTGCACAATGTTAAACACCACATACACCATGCCTTTAACCATATTTTTTCCTATACCAGTTCTCCACACTCCTCCACAATTAAGACTTCATACCTCTAATTATAAACTACATTTCCCTGCAAACTATCATCTTCTTTTCTAAAACAGATCCGCAAATTAATTCCAAGCCATTTTCAACTGTGCATCACAACTCTGCAAATACAAACCGAAATTAAAAA
Organism: Pelobates fuscus; assembly: GCF_036172605.1. Classification (NCBI taxonomy): domain Eukaryota; kingdom Metazoa; phylum Chordata; class Amphibia; order Anura; family Pelobatidae; genus Pelobates; species Pelobates fuscus. The sequence continues at coordinate 313,526,417 of NC_086317.1, read as the reverse complement.
TTGGACCTCTGTTAGCAAGTCACATGAGGCCATGGGTGGCACAGTAAAGCATCTGCTGGCATGAGTGAGCACAGTTGCATTAAATATGTGTGCTATACAGCACTGATAAGCTGTAGCTTGAGATTTCTGACATCACTTGACACAGCACAAGCCACATGCAACTAAACGGATTACTGTAGCACTCACACCCCATGCTTTTCTGCTTGGAGAGCAGACATACACTCTATACAAATATGCACACATTCAGACACCCTGCATTCACACACATAAATACAGACATTCCATACAAAAATGCCCCTGTATACATATACACCAGAAAAAAAAAAAAATCACAACATTTTGTGCCTGAGGTAACAAGTACGATTTCAATCATGGCTAGTATATCAATACATTTAAAGAATATATGTAAGTTTATAAAATACCTCATGGTTGAATCTTTGTAAAAATGGCAGACAACATTTTTACTTTCTTTCACTTCTTGAAAAAAGTCTCTCTCGCTGGAGATTTCTCGATATTCACCATGCCCTTTTGATAACCATTCCTGAATACAAATAAAATGATTTAAAAAAAATAAAATAATAATATAGCATTAGTTATGCTACAAAAATATGTTAAATGCTTACAATACTAATAAGACACCTGTTACGAGACTAACCTAATTCAGCGGGGAAAAATTATCATTGCCTCGCTGTGGCTCTTTCCTAGCAGACACTACCAGACCAAGCGCCCTGAAATCTGACCACCAAGTAACAAGCTGTAGTTGTTCTGGTGACTATAGTGTCCCTTTAAGGCACCCTGGTGCCTGGAAGTTAATTATTATCATCGCCATTTATATAGCGCCAACAGATTCCGTAGCGCTTTACAATATTATGAGAGGGGGGGAGGGAGGGGGTGGGGTGTAACTATAAAAAGGACAAGTACAAGAAAACTTACAGGAATGAGTGGAAGAGGACCCTGCTCAAATGAGCTTACAGTCCATAGGAGATGGGGTATAAAACAAATTAGGACAGGAAATAGCAATCAAATAAGGTGGGAGTGAAGCAGAGCTGGAGGAGAGAGTAAAGTGCTGCCCTTTAGGAGAGAGCAAGAGACAGGTATGTGAGGTAGAGGTTAGTCTATAATTAGATTATATATCATTATCTCCTAGATACAGATGTACATTATTAATTAATGACTCCCTACCGGGGGTCTGTGTATAAATGATTGCGCTGTGACCAAATACAGCATTTCTATTTTTACCCTTCATCAAATTTCAACTGATGTTTGGTTGGGCGGCTAAATCACTGAAAACTCTGTGAGAAAAAGGACCAAGACTTTGGCGGAGATACTCTGGTCAAGTATTGGAGCTCTGCCACAACACCTATTTACTTGTTTTTGTTGCTGGGCCTTCTTCAGGGCTTGTCGTCTTCTTTCTTTCAGGACTTCCAACTCGTCCTCATCAGGCTTATCCATCTTCTCCATTTCTGCATCCAGCTGCTCCTCCATAATTTTGGCAGTCTGGAGTAACTGAGTCTCCAGGACTTTTGAAATCGTTTCCATAGAAGTATTAGCAGCCATTCTAAGTGCACATAAATTAAGAAATGATTAATGGGACATGCATCACTTGACAATTAATTTTTCTTTTTAATCCATCAAACACTTTTAAACAAATAAACATGCTATAAACTTGGTAAGATTGCATTGTTAAACACGCCACTCAGGTGCGGGAATTTCTTCAGCGCCCTGCAAGCCCTTACCCACGATAGAAATAGGACATTGTTGTGCAGCAGGAGAGAGAAACCTGACACGGTGTTCTATCAAATTCCCCTACCTCGTGAAAATCCCCTACCCTTGTCACTTCCGGTGAGGGGAATCAGCTGGATCCTGTGCTGCACATGCGTGCTAGCACTCCTACTACTCCTCCACAGCAAGGTCCTGGAAGGTAAGTAAAACTAGTTTTACACTAGTGCATTCACTAAGCTTAGGACATGGGACATTTAGGGTTTAGTGAGGGTTCAAATGAGGGTTAGGTAAGTGATTCTAACCTCTCTCACACTCTATTCTTACCCTAACCCTTGGGGTAAGGGTTAAAATAAAGTGTGAGAAATCACTATTTAGTGATATTCCCCTATTGTGAAATATCACTAAATATGAACAAGTCTCTAATCCTAACCCTAATTTGAACCCTAACATTAACCCTAAATGTCCCGTGTGCCTAAGCTTAGTGAATGCACTAACTATAATGAAAGTGTAAAACTAGTTTTACTTACCTTCCAGGACCTTGCTGTGGAGGAGCAGCAGGAGTGCTAGCACGCATGTGCAGCACAGGATCCAGCTGATTCCGGAAGTGACGAGGGTAGGGGATTTTCACGGGTAGGGAAATTTGATAGAACAACGGCAACCTGCTCTGCATGAATCACACTGACTTCCTCCTTCCCCTGTCAGTATGTACCAATGTGGAGATATCTTCAAACTGCACATATGAAAATTTGTCAGGCATGCCCAATGCACTTTTCCAGTATTGCTAGGGATAGTGCATTGATTAGTGTCTCCCATGGAGAGGGTGTGAAAGAAAGAAGCAGGTAAGTAAGGGAAAAATAAATATTTGCCTGCTTTTTTCAACTTGCAGATTGAGGCAAATGTCTCATTCAAAATTCAAGCTTTTGCATCAGGAGACTGTCTCAAATGGATGCGTCTCCTATCTGAATTAACAAATGTAACGTTTACACCTATGTTGTGTTTTCAGCTGCCTTCTTCATTGACAATTAACACAACAATAAAATATAGCATGATGACCAGTAAGTTGAACTAATGAGCTCAGTTGTGTTGACGACATGTCAGAAAATGCCAATGCCTTTAGCATAAATTAGTCTATGTCATTAAAGTGAATGATTTACGAAATATCTTTTGACTACTAGTTCCATTAGAAGAGAATATCAACACTGTAGATTAAAAAGAAATGTCAATGAAGAGAGTGCAAGCAGTAATAATACAACTTAAAGGAACACTATAGTCACCTAAATTACTTTAGCTAAATAAAGCAGTTTTAGTGTATAGATCATTCCCCTGCAATTTCACTGCTCAATTCACTGTCATTTAGGAGTTAAATCACTTTGTTTCTGTTTATGCAGCCCTAGCCACACCTCCCCTGGCTATGATTGACAGAGCCTGCATGAAAAAGAAAAACCTGGTTTCACTTTCAAACAGATGTAATTTACCTTAAATAATTGTATCTCAATCTCTAAATTGAACTTTAATCACATACAGGAGGCTCTTGCAGGGTCTAGCAAGCTATTAACATAGCAGGGGATAAGAAAATCTTAATTAAACAGAACTTGCAATAAAGAAAGCCTAAATAGGGCTCTCTTTACAGGAAGTGTTTATGGAAGGCTGTGCAAGTCACATGCAGGGAGGTGTGACTAGGGTTCATAAACAAAGGGATTTAACTCCTAAATGGCAGAGGATTGAGCAGTGAGGCTGCAGGGGCATGTTCTATACACCAAAACTGCTTCATTAAGCTAAAGTAGTTGTTCAGGTGACTATAGTGTCCCTTTAAAGGCTATTAGCAGAAGTCTAACTAATAATTTAATGGACTGGCTTATGAGAACTAGGCTCTAAGTACATATCTCTACTCCCAATACTCCTGGAGATCCCATAGAGGTAATTATTTTATAATGTGATTTCAATGAAGGATCCGCCATCAAATTAAAAAGGAATTCACATTATCTTTCCTTTCATGCATAATACAGCGAGGGTTTTAATCTACCAGATGTGCCATTACAGTATAGTAACTATATACATTTTCTTCTGTTCTCTTTTCTAAGAGCAGGTCAAAGATAGATCATTTGCAGTCTAATAGGCAGTGGTGTATTTTGAATTTGTGCTGTCCTAGGCATGGGTAACTCTTGCAACGCCCTAATCTAAATTTGGCTCACTCATTCCCATCAAGGACGCACCTCTTCCTGTTTAAGACCAACACTCACTTTGACGGACATACACACAGATGCATGCACTGACATTCACTCACTGACAGATACACAGTCATTCGAACACATACTGTGTAACCATTGCACACTTTCTCTGAAGACACACCCACACGGACATGACTGACTCACAAGCAGACAATGACACACACACATTCATTAACATAAAGAAACTCACTCACAGACACACACACATCCTCACTGATTTGACACACACATTAACTCACTGATGCACACACTCTGACAGACACACTAACAGACACACACACTTGATATTGACACACACACACAAATGCTGACACAGGTTTATTTAAATTTTTTTAAATTTAAATCCACCAAGCCTCCCTATTTTTAGGAGAGCTGGAGTGTATTCTTCCCATAGGGTCAAAAGTGGCTGTTGGCCAGAGGGTGGGGGGAATGGGCGCTCAGTGGATGCAGTGGGGAAGGTGCTTGCTCACTGTTGCATCTCATGCGCGCCACTTAGTGATGCCTGTGTCAGAGTGACGTCAATACTAAACAACGCGAGAAGAGCATAGAGATCATCCAGTCTGCAATAAGCACAGCCAAATGCCTGTGAGGGGAAGAGCGGGAGGCTAAGGTCTGTAAAGGTAATTTCCCATTCACGTCAGCCAGCGGGAGAGACCGATTACGCATTAGACCTCCCCATAGGAAAGCATTAAAAATGCTTTCCTATGGGGATTTTTAGCAACGCTGGAGGTCCTCACAAAACCTGTGCTATAGACCAGGAAGTGCCCTCTAGTGGCTGTCTAGTAGACAGCCACTAGAGGAGGAGTTTACCCTGCAATGTAATTATTGCAGTTTATGAAAACTGCAATATTTACAGTTGCAGGATTGAGGGTAGTGGGAGTTGGCACCCTGACCACTCCAATGGGCAGAAGTGCTTGGAGTGTCCCTTTAATTCACAATGTTTTGGTAGCAAATTATCCAGAACAGTGGTCCCCAGTTCAGTCCTCATGGACACCAACAGTCCAGGATTTATGTATTTCCCTTTTTATTCAAGTGGAGATACTGACAAAACCTGGACTGCTGGTGGTCCATAACGACTGGGTTCGGGACCACTGAGCTAGAACATTAATTCCCTTGAAATCTAATTTATTGTGGTCCAATAAACCTACACTTAAAGGGGCAGGTGATCTTTGTACAATATATATGATTAGCAAGGTAGATTTTGTGCTTTTTAATTTTATTATACATTACGGAGTTATTATCTTACTATTGCAGGTCACCTACACTTTATGCCCCACAATAGGCTACCAGTGATAGGCTGAGAGCACCATCAATGAAATAGATAGCGCCAGAGGAATGAACAGAGGAAGTAGAGCTGCCGGGCCCTGAGAGACCAACTTTGTGGTAAAATGAATGGAAAACAGCAGTCACATATGTTAGCAGACTTGACAAGAAGAAGAATAGCACAGAACTCAATATGCAGATAGGTATTTTAATGATCAAAAAAAAAAAGTTCACACAAGGTCCTGTAGTAATGATGTTTAGCCACAAGATGGTGTGGTAACAACTAAAATAACAGCTCAGCATAAAGTCCTGCAATTATACTGTTTGGTCAACAGATGGTGTGCAGAAAACCATACAGGTGGCAACAGTGAAGAATCAGCAATTCCTAATTGAAGACAATATGGAAAGAACTTAAAGGGACTCTCCAGTGTCAAGAAAACATACCAGTTTTCCTGGCACTACAGAATCCTGGAGTGCCCCCCTCCCATGTCGCTGAAGGGGTTAAAACCCCTTCAGCAACTTACCTGAATCCAGCACTGATGTCCCTGGGTGCTGGGTCAGGCTCCTCTGACATCAGCAGGGGGGGACCTAATGGAATGCGTGGCAATGGCCGCGCGTGCGCACATCAGACCTCCCTCTCCCATAGGAAAGCATTATTCAATGATTTCCTATGGGGAAAATCTGATGCTGCAGGTCCTACGAGGATGTCCAGCGTCAGATAACCGACCAAATTCGTTTGGATTCCAGAAGCCCTCTAGTGGCTGTCTGACAGCCACACAGGGCAGACTTAGAGCTGCAATGTAAACATTGCAGTTCTCTGGAACTACAATGTTTTACATTGCAGCACTAAGTGCAATAGGGACACAGCACCCAGACCACTTCAGCTAATTAGTTAGCTGAAGTGGTCTGGGTGCCTGGAGTGTCCCTTTAAAGACCACTTCAGGAGTCACTGGCACTATAGTATCCTTTTAATAGCATGTACAGTATGAATTAAGGGAAATAGTAATATGTCTTACTATCTTCTGATGCAGTCCTTGTGAGAACAGCAGGATTTCAGAAACAGGATCACTAAAGTATGACAGTACACCAATTAATCTGCTGAGATCTGGAATCAAGCAGCTGAACAGCAATTGGAAACTGGAGGAGCAGGTAAGATAGATAAAAACTGTAGGCTTGCTCCAGGAACTATAATTTTAATAACAAGTAGCCACAGTTGCTTCTGAACAGGTGAGGAGGAGAACTCCATTGCTTGACTGGGGTCTCTGAGGACCTCTTCCACCATACCAGGCTGCAGCTCATTCCTTCCAGGCAGGTATTATCCCCTCTGCTTTTGACTCTTCAGTTCATCTCCCAGGCAGATATTGACACATCTGCCTACCCTGTATCCAACTGCTGCCTTTACAAAGGTACTTGTGGCTCTCAGGCCTAACGTTTCTTAACTCATCTAGGATTAGGAACCAGTGTAGCCAGCCAACAAGTCCAAAAACTCTGTAACTAGAATCCCTGAACAAAGCAGACAGGACACACAGTTCCCAATGAAACTAACACACAATACTTTTTTTTTTTTTTTTATTCAGGACTAGCTCCTATCCGCATAACATTTAACTTATAAGGACACACTCAATCCAACACATATAAACAAATCATATGGGGAATCATACAGACACTCATAATAACAATTTTATTTTTTAAAGTGTGGGGAAGACAATGACTAACAAGAAATGGGTACTCTGCCTGCACAAACCATAATATGCAAATCTACCAGAATATGCAAATTGACGAGTTTTGCTATTCAGGTAGTGCACATGACAATTGCAACCAACCGGTGGCACTCTACATTACTGTTCCCAGTATATATGGTAGGGATCGACCGATTATCGGTTTTACCGATATAATCGGCCGATATTCGGTATCTTCGGCAATATCGGTATCGGCCAGTAGAGACACCGATATTGCCGATAATACCTCCTAGGACCGCCGGGCTCATTACAAGCCCCCCCCAAAAAATAACAATTTAAATATATAAAAAAATAATTAACATAAAAAAATCCCCCCCCCCCCCATTTTACACAAATTACATCACTACACAAACACACACACACTGCATTACATACATCACTACACAAACACACACACACTGCATTACATACATCACTACACAAACACACACACTGCATTACATACATACACACTACACAAACACACACACTGCATTATACATAAATACACTACACAAATACTCACTGCATTACATACATACACACACTACACAAATACTCACTGCATTACATACATACACACACTACACAAACACACACACTGCATTACATACACACACTACACAAACACACACTGCATTACATACACACACTACACAAACACACACACTGCATTACATACACACACTACACAAACACACACACTGCATTACATACACACACTACACAAACACACACACTGCATTACATACACACACTACACAAACACACTGCATTATATACACACACACACTGCATTATATACACACACTACACAAACACACACACACTACACAAACACACACACTCTGCATTCACTTTACCCACACTACACAAACACACACACTCTGCATTCACTATACACACTACACAAACACTCACTGCATTCACTATACACACTACACAAACACTCACTGCATTCACTATACACACTACACAAACACTCACTTCATTCACTATACACACTACACAAACACTCACTGCATTCACTATACACACTACACAAACACTCACTGCATTCACTATACACACTACACAAACACTCACTGCATTCACTATACACACTACACAAACACTCACTGCATTCACTATACACACTACACAAATACACACAGCTCCCCTGTCTAAATACACTTCACCCACTACATGTGGCATGTATATTTTGTGCATTTACCGTTAGAAATAGTTTATTTTTTCAAAATGGTAAATGTACAAAATATCGTCAAGTTATCGGCCTGAAAGTTCACAGATTATCGGTATCGTATCGGCTCTAAAAAATCAATATCGGTCGATCCCTAATATATGGCTGCATAGCCAAATCCGTATAGTTGTTAGAGAGGACGGGAGAGCACATTAAACATTTAACAATAATGCACACCTTGCACCTATGATGGGCACAGGGTGACTTATACATAAGCGTAATTGCGGGACCTACATGAAGTGTCCGTCTTATGCTCACAGTGATGGTGACTACCATCACATACTGTATTCTATGTGTCAACTACTAGGTTATGAAAGTAAAATGTTGTCCATGCACTCCTGCTTCATAACAACTTCATCGAAAGAAGCTGTTATGCGAGTTCGAGTCTTCCTTATAAATTGCTTAGATGGACACGAGTCAGTAAAAAGTTAAAATACTACTGATTATTCTGTAATTAGTTGTCTGATCTTGACTTATGACATGTCTCAAAAATTATTCACGTGCAGAGAAACACTCAGGGGTGCACTTATTCAAGTATGAGTGGCCCAATACCAATTAAGGGGGAAAACTATTTGGTGTCTTACAGAGCCATTTGACCTGCAAAATATGGAGATTGTGCACAGCATTTATTATCGCCATTTATATAGCGCCAACAGATTCCATAGTGCTTTACAATATGAGAGGGAGGATTTAACTATAAATAAGACAATTACAAGAAAACGATAGGTTGAAGAGGACCCTGCTCAAACAAGCTTACAGTTTATAGGAGGTGGGGTGTAAAACACAATAGGACAGGAAATAGCAATCAAATAAAGGTGGGAGTAAAGCAGAGCTGGAGGAGAGAGTAGAATGCTGCCCTTTAGGAGAGAGCAAGTATGTAAGGTAGAGGTTACTCTGGGAGGCCATAAACTTTTCTAAAGAGATGGGTTTTAAGGCACTTCATAAATGATTGAAGTGTAGGGGAGAGTCTGATGGCAGTAAGCAGGCTATTAGGAAGGGAGCCGCCCGCAAGAAGTCCTGCAAGCGTGAGTTGGCCGTACGGGTGTGAACAATGGACAGGAGGAGAAGGTCACGGGCAGAGCGGAGAGACTGAGAAGGGGCATAACTATGGATCTGTGAAGAGATATAAGAGGGGCTAGAATTGTTCAGTGCTTTATAGGTGTGAATTAGTACCTTGAATTGATACAGTTAGCCAATTTAAGGACTGACAGAGGGGTGAGAGAACCAACTAGAGAAGAAAAATCAGTCTGGCAGCAGCGTTCATTACAGACTGTAGAGGTGCAATACGGCGTTTGGGAAGGCCATTCAGGAGAGGGTTGCACTAATCCATGCGAGAAATTACTAGCGCATGAACAAGCTCCTTGGTGGCATCTTACGTAAGAAAGGGGTGGATGCAGCTATATTTTTAAGATGGAATCTACAGGATTTGGCAACATACTGGATGATGGCGAAAGAGGAGGATCAGTATTAGGAGGAGGAAAGACAAGTAGATTCAATTTAGAGAGATTGAGTTTAAGAAAGCAGGAGGACATCCAGTCAGAGATGGAAGAAAGGCAAGCAGTGACACATTGCAGGATGGCAGGAGAGAGGTCCGGGGAGGAGAGCTACGGTATATCTGGGTGTCATCAGTGTACAGGTGGTAGTAGAATCCAAGACAGATAATAAATTTGCCAAGAGAGGCAGTATAAAGAGAAAATAGAAGGGGACCAAGGACAGAGCCTTGGGGGACTCCAACTGAGACATGACGAGGGGACTAAATGAGCGATGGGAGAGATAAGAGGAAAACCACGAAAGGACAGAGTCACAGTACAGTTTAACAGAGCGAATCTAGTTCATATTTCAGCTTGACTGAAAGCTGCCAAAGACGCACGTTAATTTGACCACGCCAGCCCCACCCATAAGTAACTGGTAAGTACCTCAATACATTCTGATTAACAAATATTTCCAGGCAAATGAAAGGTGAGCCTTGCCTGTGCATATATTGTAGCTCCCCATCTGATGGCCATAGGTGTAGTCAGAAAAGGACTTTTGCATTTTTATAAAGCCCCCAACTGCTAGGGATGGTAGTTGGTTTGAGCAAGTGCCTTCCCCTCAAGTAATTGATTGGCCCCTACCCATGAGATACCGTAAGTCCTTTCTTAGAGACTTGTCAGCAATAGTTTTTAGTTACAGTAATTAGTAGATATGTCTCCACCCACAGCCTAACAAGTAGGGGAACAAGGAAGGTTTGAAACCAATATTAATAATATTGGGGTCATGTTGACCTTTACATTTTTTTTAATGCTCTTTAAATGTGGCAAGTAGCTAGCACACACAGGTAAACCAAGCAATTTTGAGCCATTTTCTCACGGTCAGTGCCAGTAAATAATTATATGCTTGAAAAAAGCAAGTGAATGATAATTTGTAAATGTGCCTCCTACCAGATGTATTATGAATGTAATATTAGTTATGCTCAGAGTGCCTGCACCTAGTCATACCTCTCTCCAATATGCCTACATCCCTCCATACAATGCCCTCCCACATATACGGATATTCTGAGCATGAAAGTTAAAGGATGGAGTTAAAGGCACATTTCAATTACCATAACCACAACACAAAGTAGTGGTTATGGTGCCTGGAGTGTCCTGCTTACCCCAAGTAGTTTATGCAAAGCGGTGCAGGGCTTAGCTCGTTTGCTGAGAGTGATCAGCAGAAGGTAATGTCTCTCAATGAGCTGTAACAGACCCACACAAGAAGTCAAACTATTCTAAAACCGTTTTATTCCTTCCAATGGGGCAGTGTCATGGTATTCCAGACACCATAACGACTACATATCTCTGTAGTGGTTATAGTACCAGGGGCGTAGCTTTAAATTCAAGGTAGAGATTGGGAGGCCAATGGCTGTATATGAGGTGTCACTATTCTGAATTGGGGTTGGAAATCACCTGGGTACAAGCTGATGCTGAACATTGAGAGAAATTATGGGATTCATTTTGGGATGGGTAAGAATGGGCGAAAGGGATAGTAAATGGGTGTTTAAATTCAATTTGGTTAATTTGGGGATTGTGAAGCATGGAGCATACAGGGTGGCTGTTCGCACTGAATGAGATTAAACTAGACTACAAAATAGGATATTATCACCCCTTTTGTAGAAGGAAACGAGTCAATAAATGGAATGCGGTGACCGTGAGGGGGTAGATTGAGGAAGAGGGGCGAATATTGGCACTGTAGTTAGACTAATATTGGCATTGCAGGGACTAGTAGGAAAGGGGAATAATAGCAAAGGTCTAATTTAGCATGTAAAGAAGGTCCATTAAAGCAACATGCAGAGGCGTGCGCACGGTGTGTGTCTGGGCACACCCTAATCCCCGCAGCACGCCTATGGATTAAGACTGGCTCTGCTCTAAGCCGCCATGGCCTGGTGGGGAGATCAAAGATCTACCTCACCGGCCCACCGCAGCCGCTTGGAGGGAGGCAGGAGTGGACACGGGGAGCTCTAGCCAGCAGCTCTGCCGGGTTCCTCTTGCAAGGTTGGAGCGTTGCCGCGGCAACGCTCAGATCTCAAGAGAGTGAACTCTAGCCCCGCATTCTAGAGTTCACTCTCCACTGGACCACCAGGGATGGCACATGGCAGCAAGGATCCCCCCTCCCTACATACAGCACACACATCACACTAACAGCACCCTCACACAGCGAACTAACAGCACAAACACACAAACAGCAGCGTATGTATGTATGTATGTATGTATGTGTGTATATATACATACATGCGGCGTGTTTGTGCTTTAGGGTGCACACCCTAATGCAATAGGCTGCGCACGCCTATGATGTTGTGGATTTAAAAACATTTCATAGAAATGATTAACAAAGGCAGGAAGACAATAGTGAATGAGAGATCCCCCACACCGTGAGTGCTGTCCCCCTCACTGACATGTGACGGAGAGCTGGGACAGGCCAGCAGGGCGGTAGCCATCCCTGACAATGTGAGTAGTGCTATAACGGGGGCTTCTTCACCCAGCATTACAGAGCGTGTGACACACACTATATACACTGAGTAAGATTATAATAATAATAACAATGCAGGCAGCGCTCCCGGCTATTGTCCCGGTATAGAGGCCGCCTGCTGCTGCTCGGTATTGGGGTCTGTCATGGCGGCTTACACCGTGCTGTCTGCTCCCACACTGGGGTTAGCGGTAACTCACACACACCAACCGACCTACCTGCCTGTCTGTGTATGAGCCTCGCTCCGCCAACTGTCACTCAGCGTCTCCACCACCAGCGTCAGCAACGTCAGGCGACGGCAGGGGGAGACAGTGAGCGCTAATCACCAGAGACACAGACACTGCTCGCTCATTGTCGCCTGGTTACCAGGGTTACCATAGGCATAGAGTGTGAGCCAGCGGGGAGGCTGGTGATATTTAGAGTAGATTGCCGGGCAGCCCTGGTGTAGGTGTGCGCAGGGCTGTGTGTGGATCGGGATTATACTGAGAGCAGTGATGTGAGCAGCGTTTCTCACAGCCATGTCTCTGGTGTTTAACACTCTGTAGTCACATGGCCCTGGTGATATTACTTCAATATAATGCTCTAAACTCCCAGCCCGGCCGGCCCAGTGACTGTGTCCGGCACACTGTAGGACATAGCCCGGGCGGGGTGCAAGCAGTGCGCGGTGTCAGTGTTACTATAGGACACATGGCAGGGGAGGCTTTATTGGAAGCTAGACTAGGATCGGACTGTAACTCCCATCACTTATAATAAATGGGCACGCCGTGATGGGAGTCATAGTCCGTGATGGAGGCTGTGCCGCCCGTACGGTCCGCACCGAGTGTCAAAACAGTGTTTGGTCCGCTCCGCAGAGCACAGTGGGAAACACTTTACGCACAGTCTGACGTCACCGCGTTAGCTGGAAAGCGTACTGCGCTTCTGTTGGCTGGAACACAGGACGGAGGCGGTGACGCAGTGAGGTCAGGGGGTCACGCGCGTGCGTGTTGTGTAGTGGGCGGAGCCGCAGTAGCAGCAGCAGCAGCCTGTGCTCACCATATGCAGCGAGGTGTAATAGCCGGTACAGTCACAGTATACCCGCGGTGGGTGACCGACTCTCAGCATGGGCAAGAAACAGAAAAACAAGGGAGAGGACAGGTAACCACACTGTCAGCATTCCCTGCGCTCAGAGCCCGGGGGGAGGAGGGAGGGCAGCCAGGCATTCATACTGCTCGGCCTAGGCCCCCGGGCCGGACATCCACAGCGAGGCAGGCGGCTATCACCGGGACACTGGGGGAGGAGGGAGCTACACCGGGTATAGAGAGAGGGGGAGAGAGATTTTGGGTGAGGAAGGCTGCCAGGCCCGGATGGAGAGCTGTGCTCACAGAGTATGGTGTAATGATGTAGGTCAGGCATAGGTAAGCTTCGGCACTCCAGATGTTTTGGACTACACCTCCCACGATGCTTTGCCAGCATTATGGGTGTAAGAACATTATGGGGGATGTAGTCCACAACATCTGGAGTGCCGAAGGTTGCCTATCCCTGTAAATGTATTAAACAGGTCGCACGGGATGCGCTGTGTGTGGAGGGCGGTGTGCTGGGGTTCGTAGTCTTTCTAGGTCTATGATTTGCCTCGTTGTGTAAATGGAGGCCTCCAGGTTGTAATAATTAGCGATGTGTAGGTAGATATCTGCGATGCACACAGACTGCTTACACAAATCTCATAGCAATTTACAAAGCTTGTCTGTACCGAGTAAAACAAATCCTAGTGATTGGCATTTTGACTGGAAACATGCTGTAAACCAACACTTATTACCTGTATTCTTGCTGTTATGTAAGGGCCTAGTAGGGCTAAATACATCCATGCCTGCCTGAGGAATCTAGAGCCTAGCGCTGCGTCCGGAGGAGCCTAGCGCTGCGTCCGGAGGAGCCTAGCGCTGCGTCCGGAGGAGCCTAGCGCTGCGTCCGGAGGAGCCTAGCGCTGCGTCCGGAGGAGCCTAGCGCTGCGTCCGGAGGAGCCTAGCGCTGCGTCCGGAGGAGCCTAGCGCTGCGTCCGGAGGAGCCTAGCGCTGCGTCCGGAGGAGCCTAGCGCTGCGTCCGGAGGAGCCTAGCGCTCGCCCAGTGAAATGCATGGGGATCTGATTTAGCAGAGAAACCAGCACAGGGCACTGCTGAGGGCCTGGCATGACTTCTGCTTAGGCAGCGGAGTAGAATGATCACAACAAGGCACTATTGTTATTTTTATTTATAAATTGCCAACAAATTCTGCAGCGATCTACAGTGGGTGGACTAACAGACGTATACTAGCATGGGATGCTGTGTAGTGTAGACAGTGAATGGCATGGGGTGCTTTGTAGGCAAAGGCACTGAGTGTCCACCATGAGACGCTGCATTGTCAATGGCATTACATAAGAATAATTTGCGATTTTAAAAAATTGTAGTGCTTTTCTCCTGGTGAGACTCGAAGCACTTTACAAATATACAAACACAAAGACATAAAAGTTAGGAGTTTCTGATGGCCAGATGAGTGGACTGAATGCCTGATGGAAGAGGTGAGTCAAGTCTGTAAGGATGGTGGGGTAGCGTGGCTGAATGCCCTGGAACCTGAGTTTAGCTTTATTCTGGGCACTGACAGGAGGGTTTTGATGACTGACCAAAGTGAACAAGATGGAATATAGGCTGTGAGGAGCTCTTTCAAGTACTGAGGGCCGTGATTGTTTAAGGCTGTGAAGGTTAGAAGGCCAATTTTAAAATATGTTCACCATTTAATTAGAAGCCAATGCAGGAAATGGAGAACAGTTGTTATGTGACAGGAGCGAGTTTGATTGGTCAGTAATCTGGCTGCTGCATTTTGTACAGTCTGAAGGCGATGGAGTTATTTTCCTGGGAGGCTCAAGTAAAGTACATTGCAGTAATCTAGCCAAGAGGATACAAATGCATGGATTAATGTTGGCATATCATCCGGTGGAATTAAGTGTTGCATCCTGGCTATGTTTTTCAGATGAAAGTATGCAGATTTTATTATGGAGGAAATCTGCCATTTAAATGATAGTCCAGAGTTAATCAGCACTCAGGTTTCGTACCTCTGATGAACTAATGAGTACAGAGCATCCAAGCTCCAGTCCAGTTGGGTGATAATGGGATATTTTTGTTGCCTGGGGTCCCCTCACACAAGAGTAACTTCTGTTTTGTCCGGGTTCACTTTTAGCCAGCTAGCATTCATCCATTCTATGAGGTCTGCTAAACAACTGTTGATGCGGCATGGTGGGTCTGTAGTAAAGTAGAAGTAGAGTAGTGTGTCATCAGCATAGCAGTGATATCTTAGGTCATGTCGCCTGATCATGTCCCCTAGTGGTAGCAAGATAAACTGCGAATAGCATGGGAGACTAGATGGATCCTTGTGGAACTCAGCAGGCCAATTCTGTTGGTGCCGATAGGCTTGATCCTGATGTTACTTTCTGTGATCTACCAGTTAAGGACTGTGCCTCCTAGACCACAGATGTGTTGCAAGCGCTCTATTAAAATTCTATGGTCAATGGTGTCAGATGCAGCTGAGAGATCCAGAAGGATTAGGATTGAGTAGTCACCTTTGTCTCTTGCCCTAAGGAGATTATTTAGCAATCCAAATAGCACTGTTTCTGTGCTATGGCGGCGTCTGAAACCTGACTTGAAAAGATCAAGATCCCCCAGAAATGGAATAGTCTCTTTTCTCATTCTATATAGTGTGGGGAAATGTTGCATATAAATAGTACTGGTTTCTTTTGGCTCTGTTTTATTTGTATCTAATGCTGACTTATAGCTCATGCAAGTTTCACATTTGTGAATCCTCTTATCTGTGTAAGCTTGGTGGCTATGGCTATGTTTCCAAAACATATCATTTAATTTCCAGTTTCATTCAGTAAATAATGTCCACGGTTTGTATGCTAGTGCAGAGGTATGAAATTCCACTTTAGCAGAGCTGTGTCTGACAGAGCCAGGTCAAGATCAAACTGTTTTACAGTTATCCTGGGGTCGAAAAAAAACCTACAGCACTCTGTGTTCATGGTGTGCTCCTTCAAGAATAGCAGTTGCAAATGGTGCTTGCTGCTTAGGATTGTAACTACATGCAGAATCTGTCATGTACATTATAGCTTGTCTATCTCCCATTGTACAGCGCTACGTAATCTGATTGCACTATATAAATAATAAAATAATAATCTCGGTGCTAAAAAGCTTCCACATTGCCCACTATCCACTGACAAGTGAGAATCAAGATGATGCACGGTTGGCACGGTCCAGTGGTGTCTATGAAGTTGTTTTGTCTGAAAGAAGCCCCCACCTACCAAGCAGTCATATTGACAGTGCATGTTTTAAAATAATTTTCAACTGCACCTTTTGAGTGCATGGGGGTTTCCTCACTTGCAGGTACAGCCACAGTTTAACAGAGATGAGCAACAGCAGTTCATACATAGACAGAGAATATATTAAGCTGACAGTAAGCCACCATCCCTCACCGTGATCCTGGCACTGCAATGTGTAAGCAGTACTTTAAAGTCTGCAGTCAACAACAACCTGCATACCTCTTGGACAGGCAAACAGATTTGTGGATGAGCAAGATCTAGAGTAAGTTCCTCTCTACATCTACAGTTGCAAGAAAAAGTATGTGAACCCTTTGGAATGATATGGATTTCTGCACAAATTGGTCATAAAATGTGATCTGATCATCATCTAAGTCACAACAATAGACAATCACTGCTTAAACTAATAACACACAAAGAATTAAATGTTGCCATGTTTTTATTGAACACACCATGTAAACATTCAAAGTGCAGGTGGAAAAAGTATGTGAACCCTTGGATTTAATAACTGGTTGAACCTCCTTTGGCAGCAATAACTTCAACCAAACGTTTCCTGTAGTTGCAGATCAGACGTGCACAATGGTCAGGAGTAATTCTTGACCATTCATCTTTACAGAACTGTTTCAGTTCAGCAATATTCTTGGGATGTCTGGTGTGAATCGCTTTCTTGAGGTCATGCCACAGCATCTCAATTGGGTTGAGGTCAGGACTCTGACTGGGCCACTTCAGAAGGTGTATTTTCTTCTGTTTAAGCCATTGTGTTGTTGATTTACTTCTATGCTTTGGGCCATTGTCCTGTTGCAACACCCATCTTCTGTTGAGCTTCAGCTGGTAGACAGATGGCCTTAAGTTCTCCTGCATGTCTTGATAAACTTGGAAATTCATTTTTCCTTCGATGATAGCAATCCGTCCAGGCCCTGACGCAGCAAAGCAGCCCCAAACCATGATGCCCCCACCACCCTACTTCACAGTTGGGATGAGGTTTTGATCTTGGTGTGCTGTGCCTCTTTTTCACCACACATAGTGTTGTGTGTTTCTTCCAAACAACTCTACTTTGGTTTCATCTGTCCACAGAATATTTTGCCAGTACTGCTGTAGAACATCGAGGTGCTCTTGTGCAAACTGTAAACGTGCAGCAATGTTTTGTTTGGACAGCAGTGGCTTCCTCTGTGGTATGCTCCCATGAAATCCATTCTTGTTTAGCGTTTTACGTATTGTAGATTCGCTAACAGGGATGTTAGCATTTGCCAGTGACTTTTGTAAGTCTTTAGCTGACACTCTAGGATTCTTCTTCACCTCAATGAGCAGTCTGCGCTGTGCTCTTGCAGTCCTCTTTACAGGACGGCCACTCCTAGGGAGAGTAGCTGCAGTGCTGAACTTTCTCCATTTATAGACAATTTGTCTTACCGTGGACTGATGAACAAACAAGGCTTTTGGAGATACTTTTATAACCCTTTCCAGCTTTATGCAAGTCAACAATTCTTAATCGTAGGTCTTTTGAGAGCTCTTTTGTGCGAAGCATCATTCACATCAGGCAATGCTACTTGTGAAAAGCAAACCCAGAACTGTGTAACCAACACCTCCAATCTCATCTCATTGATTGGACTCCAGTTGGCTGACATCTCACTCCAATTAGCTCTTGGAGATGCCATCCCAGTCTAGGGGTTCACATACCTTTTCCACCTGCACTGTGAATATTTACACTGTGTGTTCAATAAAAACATGGCAACATTTCATTATTTGTGTGTTATTAGTTTAAGCAGACTGTGATTGTCTATTGTTGTGACTTAGATGATGATCAGATCACATTTTATGATCAATCTGTGCAGAAATCAATATCATTTCAAAGGCTTCACATACTTTTTCTTGCAACTGTAAGTGTTCCAGGAACAAAAGTGGTAATCCTTATGAAACTAATGTATTGGAGCATTAAGTTTACTGTGATCAACATTTAGATGATGATGTATGTGACTACACTTTGTTTTTCAAATAGTGGTAGCCAAATGGTGAACAATACAGCATAAAGTGCCACCTGTTAATATGAGGCTACAAGTCAGTGTTTTTTTTGTTAAAATATTGTATAGCTCTGAATTTTTTTTTTTTTTTTTATACTTTCTTGGCTGTTAATGACATGTCATTGACATAACCCTAAAGTCTATGAAATCCATGGGCACACACATTCTAGAAGTTGTTGGATACGGTGTAAATTGTTAGAGACACAGGGTGGTTGCACGTGCTGTTTCCTATCCCTTTTTTTTTAAGATTCTAAATATTTATTATGGTAGGATTGTGTAATATACCCCTCCTCCCAAAAGGAAAAAAGAACATAAGAGAAGAAAATATTGAATATTTTGTCTCAATTTAAAGGAAAACTATAGTCACCTAAATTACTTTAGCTAAATAAAGCAGTTTTAGTGTATAGATCATTTCCCTTCAATTTCACTGCTCAATTCACTGTCATTTAGGAGTTAAATCACTTTGTTTCTGTTTATGCAGCCCTAGCCACACCTCCCCTGGCTATGATTGACAGAGCCTGCATGAAAAAAAAAACTGGTTTCACTCTTAAACAGATGTAATTTACCTTAATTGTATCTCAATCTCTAAATTGAACTTTAATCACATACAGGAGGCTCTTGCAGGGTCTAGCAAGCTATTAACATAGCAGGGGATAAGAAAATCTTAATTAAACAGAACTTGCAATAAAGAAAGCCTAAATAGGGCTCTCTTTACAGGAAGTGTTTATGGAAGGCTGTGCAAGTCACATGCAGGGAGGTGTGACTAGGGTTCATAAACAAAGGGATTTAGCTCCTAAATGGCAGAGGATTGAGCAGTGAGGCCGCAGGGGCATGTTCTATACACCAAAACTGCTTCATTAAGCTAAAGTTGTTCAGGTGACTATAGTGTCCCTTTAAAGTAGAGACAGATCTATGGCAATTGCTGAATAAGCAGTATGCAGCCTTCTGGAATGGCATTTAAAACAGATAAGCAAAGTGCCTGACCTAGAATTGTTAAATTTTGCAGTCACAGGTTTTTTATGTCAGTTTAGAATATTTTCAACTCGTAACAAAGAAAATTTGTATTTTACACCTAAGTTTTCTGTTTAACCCCCTAAGGACACATGACATGTGTGACATGTCATGATTCCCTTTTATTCCAGAAGTTTGGTCCTTAAGGGGTTATGACTAAAGTAGATTTGTATATTTTGCGGTATCTGTCCGGTTATAACATTACTGCAGATGCTAAATGTAAGGTTATTTTAAAGCCGGATCAGATGAGTGTTATACCAAATTTTGGTATTAAATGTGATTTTGTAGCTTAGATTTCAAAGCTAAAAGTGGAACAATCATCATGGAAGACATTGGAGCACACAGTCACATTTCATTGGTAACTCTTTCTGTTTTAAATCTGTGCACAACTTTGATAACCAACCCCAGTGTTTTTTATTTAGTTAACTAAAATTAGTATTTTTAAATATTTGTTTGACTAAAACTTAACAATAAGTTATACTTGTGTTAAGTGAAAGCCAATCTGTCACTTCTCTGATGGTGAATTTCTCATTTCCTCACCCCATGAAATTACAGTAAAAACAAAAATGTTGCCAATAAAGCCCCCACATACATCCCCCTTTCCTTCTTTGCCTTTTTTTAACCCTACAATGAAACCCATTTCCATACCAGGACCAAATTATGTCCCCCAGCATTTTAGTGTGGTACGTTTATGGAGACTCTCACCATCTGGCGTCTTTGCATGTGTAATAGCACAACACTGAAGTCTATGCAGGATCCCGTGAGATTGTGGGATCCTGCATAGATAAAGTATTTTTCCTTTCAGCCGTCAGTAGTGATGACTGAAGGAAAGGACAAAATTTGACGGTGGTAGCTCCTCCTTTTGTCAAGTGTAGGACATATACTAAGTAGTAGCCTTGTCTCTGTATATCTCTTGACTGCTTTGGAATTTCAATGGAATACTAACACAATCAATGTATTTCAAATGCCATTTTGATGAAATATTTATTTTGGATGGGGAGAGGAGCTGACAGAGCCATTTTAATGACAGCCCCCCTTTCTTTTCTAGCACACTAGTCTACAACTTTTGCACAACAATATTTTTGGAGTGAAAAGGTAAACACTTTGGTCTGGGATGAGCAGAAAGGGTGCCAAACAATCTTGCATAAGTAATGTTCAGTTATTATCTGTAATCTAACATTCATGTTAAAACCACCGTATGGATGCCTTGAATACCCTTTTAAAGGAGAACACTTTCTAAAGAAAAAGTCTGAAAAACCAAAACATAACATAATGCAGGGGATTAAAACTCCTGCTTTTATAAAATAAAAAATGCTGAGTTTATAAATCAGGTCAGCAAACCGGCTTAGTGACCAGCACTGGTTCTCTGAAATCTCTGATAATAGTAAATGCCTTTTGTGCTTGCAGGAATAACAGGGTAGCTAGATAGTTTTGTTTTTTTTCTGGCTAACACGTGCATTTTAATGTTTATTTAATTATCTCTCAAGATCTGTATTCTTGCTAGCAGCAATAATAGCATAATATGTATGGTATTTTTTTTTTTTTGTTAATCTGCACTGTCAGGTATGTTTTCTGTGTTTGACTGATCTTTTTTAACTTTTAACCTGTGCCCATTGCGCTGTCTAATTCATCTCACTTTATTTAATTGAAGCACCAAGGATGATGTTGACCTTGATGCTCTTGCAGCAGAGATTGAGGGAGCAGGAGCCTCCAAGGACCAAAAAGCAAAAGGGAAAAAGAAAACGGCAAAGAAAAAGCAAGATTTTGAGTAAGTTTCCATATTGTTAAGGGTTTCCATTGTATTAAGTTAACATTTGTGATTTTTATATGGTAACCCTTTATGTTTATTTGCAGCGAAGATGATATCCTGAAGGAGCTGGAAGAATTATCCTTGGAAACTCATGGAGGGAAAGGAGAAACTAATCTTGTAGAAAAGGTAGGCATGACTCAAGCCTTTCACAAGAAAACAAAATTGTGACAGGTCATATAAATACAACATTGTACAAATATTTGTAGATTTTAGTTGCTAGTCAGATGTGTTTAGTAGTCACTCTTTCTTTTCTTTGGAGTCAGATAAGAGTTAGAGCCAAAATATTTACAGCCATTTAGGAGACCTATTTCTTGGAGTATGTTAAACATAATTGCAGTTTATTCCCATTAAGTTTTGCAAATGGGAATGGCCTACGTCCTCATTCACATGCTCATTAGAACTATTTGAAAGCTTACATGCAGAGAACTGCAGAACCACCAATCATGTGCAGTTGCATTCTCTTACATGATTGTGGAAGTGTAGTGTAGATGTTGCTTATTGTAGGTGTCCTAGTGTAGCATTAACGGCAGGGCTTGTGACTCAAGCACAACACTGTTGGAACCTGGAACATTTGAGAAGTATGCCAGTATCGACAGTGTAACCTGCCCACACAGCATTGATGTAATTCTCTAAAATCTCAGAACCCAGATATCTCTCATGTAAAGAAATGATCACACACAGACATATTGAGTATAAAAATATTTAAAGATAAAACAGACAAGTATCTATTAAAGGACCACTCTAGGCACCCAGACCACTTCAGCTTAATGAAGTGGTCTGGGTGCCAGGTCCAGCTAGGTTTAACCCTTTTTTTATATAAACATAGCAGTTTCAGAGAGGGTTAAGCCAGCCTCTAAATCCTCTAGTGGCTGTCTCATTGACAGCCGCTAGAGGCGCTTGCGTGATTCTCACTGTGAAAATCACAGTGAGAGCACGCAAGCGTCCATAGGAAAGCATTGATAATGCTTTCCTATGCGACCGGCTGAATGTGCGCGCAGCTCTTGCCGCGCATGCGCATTCAGCCGAAAGGGAGGATCGGAGGCGGAGAGGAGGAGGAGAGCTCCCCGCCCGGCGCTGGAAAAAAGTAAGTTTTAACCCTTTCCTCTCCCCAGAGCCGGGCAGGAGGGGTCCCTGAGGGTGGGGGCACCCTCAGGGCACTAGTGCCAGGAAAACAAGTATGTTTTCCTGGCACTATAGTAGTCCTTTAAGCAGAGGTTATGATCAGAGTAAGAAGACTGGCTTTGTTTAAAACAAAAAAAAAAAGGTCTACTTTAACCCCTTAAGGACCAAACTTCTGGAATAAAAGGGAATCTTGACATGTCACACACGTCATGTGTCCTTAAGGGGTTAAATAATATGTAAACATTAGTACTACTAATGCTTGTGGTATAGATGTTCCAACCAGCTATGTGTCTGAATTATATGCAGTGTGATTGCGGAGAGATGTCAACTGCACAATTAATACAGAGAATAAAAGGGCAGATCTGTTTGGATAACTCCTAACTTTACTGTCAGCCAGTCATCGCTGTTAAATAAAAATGCTGTTGATAATGCAAAATTAACACTTTTGCATTATCTGTACCACTTAGGTGGGCATAATCCCAAGTTTAAATTTAGCCATGAGACGACAACAGGGCACTCTAGGCAACATAACCACTACTCTAACTGTGCCCTTTTTTTTTATATGTTATATCATGTTACAATTTTTGCTCGCCGACGGTGTATACTTAGGAGTCCTTGTAAAACAATGATTTACACATCTTTAATGTTTATTGTAGACCCAGGAGCCACACGATGCGGAACCATTCTTTTCAAAGAATGATAAGAAAAAGAAAAAAAAAGTCCAAAGAACTGACGTGGATGAAGATGAAGATAGCAATGAGATAGAGAGCAAACCTGCTAAACCCAAAAAAGGAGAGAAGCCGAAAGGTGGTGATTTGTCATATAGTGAGGAGGATGGTGATGATGATGATGATTCAAATTTTAATAAGGGTTTGAAGAAAACGAAGAATAAAAATCAGGCTATTAAAAAGCCTCCGGTTACTGAGGTAGCAAAGGAACCAGCTAAAGGAAAGGAAAAAGCTGAATTTTCAGGAGACAGTGATGGTGACTCTGACGACATGAGCCAAAGTAAGAAAGGGCAGAAGAAGAATCAGAAGACAAAGCCCACTGCTCAAGTGGAAAGTGGAGATGAACATGGAGAGTTCAAAATAAAAACCGCTGCTCAAAAGAAGGCCGAAAAGAAAGAGCGAGAAAAGAAAAAACGTGAAGAAGAGAAGGCCAAACTTAAGAAGCAGAAAGAAAAAGATGAGGAAGAAGGGGATAAAAAAGAACCATCTAAATCTACAGACACTGTCAAGAAGGCAAATGAAGGGGTTGCCGCCAAGGATGAGCCAAAAACAGCAGCTGAACCAGAAGCCGATGTGGATGCAGATGGTACGTGTACTAATAGGAATTAAATTCTTTTAATTCAATTTTTGCCCTTAAATCAGTAATATACGTTCTTTCTCTAGTTTAGCATGTAGAATAAGGAACATTGTTTTATACTTACCTTAATTTTTTGTTCCCCTTATCATTATATATGGCAGCATTTACTTATGGAGTAGCTCCTTTCCTCAGAGCAGAAATTACAGAAAATAGAACTGACATTTCTTTAAATGGAGTCTCCCCATTCCCATTAGAGAGTCTTTATAACTACCTTCACAACTCTCAAAGGAGATGGGTGGGAATGTAATGCTGCCATGTATAATGATGAGGAAAATAAAATTACTGTAAGTATGAAACCATTATAGCATATGGCTTGCTATAGAGAATAATGCACACCCACTGCCATTAGAAATACAAACGGTGGTCGCGCATACAATGTGCCATACTATAGCATCTGAAAATCATTTCAATTCTTAAAAAAAACTCTTTATGGCTAACATTTTTTTTTTTTAATTCTTTATTTTTGCTGTGCATGAATAACAACCGTTTGTCAACAATGCCATAACAGCATATTCCAACGTAGTGAACATACAGATTGGTCAACTGTTGTATAGCATTTAGATGGAACATACACATTTTTATGTTAATAAGTCAGGCTAGGTACACGTAAGTCATTCGCATTAGTTATAGTAAGTTACATCGCCGCTTGGTAACAGTAGTTTAAGGTGAACGTTTCTATTGCGTATCCTCGCTTATAAGTAGTTTGTATGTTAATGTATGCTTTGCTATGCTTTAGTCTGATGTGTCAGGGAAGATTACAAATGCAGGTGTACATACAGATTGGCCTACTGACATATAATAGAATAGTAAATTAACAAGCTTAACTGAATCAAGTATTTAAAGTATTACAATGCCAAATGTGCTTTCGCTTATAAGCAACCAGTGATTACACTGCCAATCGCGTCTAAGCCAATTGCTAGATTCGTGTGCTGTCCCCTTTCATTGCAAAACGTTACACTAAGAGGAGAATTAGGCGGGTGAACATAGTACAAATGGCTAAACAGATGCTTATAGAAAACAACAACTTATGTTAAGATGAGTACTCAAGTGAGTATGGCTAACATTTTAAAGTGGCCCTGTCACTCCCCCTCCCTGCAAATTGAGTATTTAATAAAGATAACAACTTTATGAAATACTCCTATTGACTGTGTTGGAATTTCACAAGATTTACTGAGACAAAGTAGTGACTAATTCAGGACTTGACAAATTTGCATTTAATTTAGGAGCCAGCTGAAAAGGCTAGGATTTCTAGTTACAATGCTTTATTTTCAACGACAAAAATAAAATTCTTAAAGGGACACTACACTGCGTGCAGAATTATTAGGCAAATGAGTATTTTGACCACATCATCCTCTTTATGCATGTTGTCTTACTCCAAGCTGTATAGGCTTGAAAGCCTACTACCAATTAAGCATATTAGGTGATGTGCATCTCTGTAATGAGAAGGGGTGTGGTCTAATGACATCAACACCCTATATCAGGTGTGCATAATTATTAGGCAACCTCCTTTCCTTTGGCAAAATGGGTCAAAAGAAGGACTTGACAGGCTCAGAAAAGTTAAAAATAGTGAGATATCTTGCAGAGGGATGCAGCACTCTTAAAATTGCAAAGCTTCTGAAGCGTGATCATCGAACAATCAAGCGTTTCATTCAAAATAGTCAACCGGGTCGCAAGAAGCGTGTGGAGAAACCAAGGCGCAAAATAACTGCCCATGAACTGAGAAAAGTCAAGCGTGCAGCTGCCAAGATGCCACTTGCCACCAGTCTGGCCATATTTCAGAGATGCAACATCACTGGAGTGCCCGAAAGCACAAGGTGTGCAATACTCAGAGACATGGCCAAGGTAAGAAAGGCTGAAAGACGACCACCACTGAACAAGACACACAAGCTGAAACGTCAAGACTGGGCCAAGAAATATCTCAAGACTGATTTTTCTAAGGTTTTATGGACTGATGAAATGAGAGTGAGTCTTGATGGGCCAGATGGATGGATTGGTAAAGGGCAGAGAGCTCCAGTCTGACTCAGACGCCAGCAAGGTGGAGGTGGAGTACTGGTTTGGGCTGGTATCATCAAAGATGAGCTTGTGGGGCCTTTTCGGGTTGAGGATGGAGTCAAGCTCAACTCCCAGTTTCTGGAAGACACCTTCTTCAAGCAGTGGTACAGGAAGAAGTCTGCATCCTTCAAGAAAAACATGATTTTCATGCAGGACAATGCTCCATCACACGCGTCCAAGTACTCCACAGCGTGGCTGGCAAGAAAGGGTATAAAAGAAGAAAATCTAATGACATGGCCTCCTTGTTCACCTGATCTGAACCCCATTGAGAACCTGTGGTCCATCATCAAATGTGAGATTTACAAGGAGGGAAAACAGTACACCTCTCTGAACAGTGTCTGGGAGGCTGTGGTTGCTGCGGCACGCAATGTTGATGGTGAACAGATCAAAACACTGACAGAATCCATGGATGGCAGGCTTTTGAGTGTCCTTGCAAAGAAAGGTGGCTATATTGGTCACTGATTTGTTTTTGTTATGTTTTTGAATGTCAGAAGTGTATATTTGTGAATGTTGAGATGTTATATTGGTTTCACTGGTAAAAATAAATAATTGAAATGGGTATATATTTGTTTTTTGTTAAGTTGCCTAATAATTATGCACAGTAATAGTCACCTGCACACACAGATATCCCCCTAAAATAGCTAAAACAAAAAACAAACTAAAAACTACTTCCAAAAATATTCAGCTTTGATATTAATGAGTTTTTTGGGTTCATTGAGAACATGGTTGTTGTTCAATAATAAAATTAATCCTCAAAAATACAACTTGCCTAATAATTCTGCACTCCCTGTATAGTCAACAGGACCACTGCAGCTTAATGTAGTGTATCTGGTGTCTGTAGCCTGTTCCTGCAGGCCTTTTTAATGTAAACACTGCCTTTTCACAGAAATGCAGTGTTTACATTGCTGTTTAATGACGCCTCTAGTAGCAGTCACTCAGATGGCCACTTCCTATCTCAGTGCTGCACAGTGTGCAGTACCTGCATTCAGCGTCTCCACACTCTGCATGGAGGAGCAGAACGTTGTCCATATAAATGCATTGATCCAGCACCTGATTGGTGCAACATTTTGCAGCGCATGAGCAATAGCTTCACAATACTTTCCTATGGTAAAGCATTGGATTAGCTGACATCATCAAGCTTGATTATCTCAGACATAGAGGTGGGGCCAGCTTCTGGAAGATTGGTATAGCGTCACACACTGACACACACGTTCACAGACTGACTGATACACGTCCGCGCACACCCCACAATGACTGACACGCGCGCACACCCTACTCTCTCTAATGCGCAAGAGAACAGCTGTGATGTCGGCTCCTGGAGCTAAAGCACTAGCGGCACAAGAGAAAAGTCCAGAAGATGATGGTGAAGCCTGCGAGGATCAGGTTCAGGAATTTTAAACTTCCCTTTTCCTGGCTCGTAGCAGGGATGTCACCATCTAGGGTCTTTGCAAAGTCTGCAGATGGTGACAGTTCTGTTTTAAGATATATTTTATGGCATATTTATTTTTGTAAAGGTTTTAGCTTTTATTGATAATGTGCAGTTGCTGTCTTAAGTAGAATTATATAGTATTTTGTTTTTAAAATATTGTGTGATTTACATTAGCTTTTGACTTGATAAAAAAAATATTGATTAGACAAATATAATAGTAAATTAAAAAAATGATTCAGTCTATTTTGGTATATTTAAAGACAATTTCAGATGACCCCCCCATGTTAATTACATTGGGTTTCATATATTTGAGTAAGGTCTTGCTAGAATGTGTTTTTCACCAGACATTTGTGTTCCTTTAAAATATCATGTTTACAGATGATGATGGGGATAAGAAGAAAAAAGATAAAAAGAAGA
The DNA here is from genome assembly GCF_036172605.1 of Pelobates fuscus. NCBI lineage: Eukaryota > Metazoa > Chordata > Amphibia > Anura > Pelobatidae > Pelobates > Pelobates fuscus. The sequence continues at coordinate 313,498,731 of NC_086317.1, read as the reverse complement.
AAAAAGTGGAAAAAGAAGACAAAGACAAGAAAAAGGGTCCTAGTAAAGCAACTGTAAAAGCTATGCAGGAAGCTTTGGCCAAAATGAAGGAGGAGGAGGAAAGGCTCAAAAGAGAAGAGGAAGAGCGCCTGAAACGACTGGAGGAAATGGAAGCTAAGCGTCTTGAAGAGGTAACCAGGGGCCTACTGGATTTTTATTTTATTTTAATGCATTTGATTTGATTCAATTAACCCCTTAAGACCGGAGGGCGTACAATTACGTCCTTTTTAAAGCGGCTCTAAACGCTGCAGGACGTAATTGTACGCCCTCCGGTTTTTTGTTACTTACCCGGTCGCCGGCGATCGCGGTTGCGGGGCTCCCGCGGCACCTCCATCCTCTTCAGCCCCCCCCCCGGGCCATGTGAGAGTGAGGTCCTCACAATCACATGGCCGGGATAGCTAATGACGGTTAGTCCCCCTGCTGGCTGAAATCAAATAAAAAAAGTTAAAATAAGTGTGTGTATATATGTGTATATATATATATATAAAAACAGCGATCTGGAACTGCACTCACGGTCCTTTGAAGTTTGAAAAAAATTCCTTTATTGCATCAAGTATAAAAATCAACGTTTCGGTCCACACAGGGACCTTCCTCAGGATAGACAGGGTCAGTCTATCCTGAGGAAGGTCCCTGTGTGGACCGAAACGTCGATTTTTATACTTGATGCAATAAAGGAATTTTTTTCAAACTTCAAAGGACCGTGAGTGCAGTTCCAGATCGCTGTTTATATGTTCCGCCCCTGTAAACGAGCACCCGGCAAGTAACAGTCTTTTATGGACTTTAAACTACATTTGAGCTAGAGTGCAAGGAACTTTTGTATTTTTATTTATATATATATATATATATATATATATATATATATATATATATATATATATATATATATATACACACATACATACACTGTCTAGGTGTATTTTAATATTAATATATATATAATTATATATATATATTTATATATAATCTAAAAAAAATATGTAAATACGTAAAAAAATAAAATAAAATAAAAATATTAATAAAATATTAAAAAATATATAGATGTGTTTTATTTCGTTCTAACTGTATTGTGATATTAATATATATATATATATTTATATCAAAATACACGTAGAACGAAATAATATATATATCTATATACATAAATATATACGTATATATCACTATATGTGTGTGTATATATATATATATATATATATATATATATACCTATATATAAATAAAAATATAAAAAAAAATTATATATATATCTATTTCATATATTCTACACATATATTTATGTAATAATTTTACATAATTAGGTATCCTAATTGATTACAATTAGCGGGACCTGCCTGACAACCCATGCCGAAAGTATAGGGAATTTAATTTGCTTGCACTATATTTAACCCTATAACTTTCCAAGACACCATAAAACCTGTACATGGGGGGTACTGTTTTACTCGGGAGACTTCGCTGAACACAAATATTAGTGTTTCAAAACAGTAAAAGGTATTACAACAATGATATCGCCAGTAAAAGTGACGTTTTTTGCATTTTTCACGGACAATATTATTGCTGCAATACTTTTTACTATTTTGAAACACAAATATTTGTGTTCAGCGAAGTCTCCCGAGTACAACAGTACCCCTCATGTACAGGTTTTATGGTGCTTTCAAAAATTACAGCGTCAAATATAAGGCTTGTGTTTCATTTTCTTCACATTAAAATTCGCCAGATTGCTTACGTTGCCTTTATGACCCTATGGTAGCCCAAGAATGAAAATTACCCCTATGATGGCATACTATTTGCAATAGTAGACAACCCAAGGTATTGCAAATGGGGTCCAGTCTTTTTTAGTAGCCACTTAGTCACAAACACTGGCCAAAATTGGCGTTTTTTGCATTTTTCACACACAAACAAATACTAACGCTAACTTTGGCCAGTGTTTGTGACCAAATGGCTACTAAAAAAGACTGGACATACCCCATTTGCAATACCTTGGGTCGTCTACTAGTGCAAATGGTATGCCATTATGGATGTAAATTTATTTCCTGGGCTACTATACAGTCTCAAAGGCAACGTAACCAATCTGGCGAATTTCAATTTCAAATGTAACTTCCCAAAACACCATAATACCTGTACATAGGGGGTACTGTTTTACACGTGAGACATTGCTGAATACAAATATGTGTATTTTATTGCAGTAAAAGCAAACAGTATTATGACATTGACAGTTAAAATGTCATGTAGAACTAAAAAAATAAAAATAAATCTTATTTTCTCCCATTTTTTTCATATTAAATTATGTTTCATAGCTAAATATTTGATATTAAATGAAAGCCCTGTTTCCCCTGAATAAAATGATATATAATAAGGAGGGGGTGCATTTAATATGAAAGAGGTGAATTACGGTTGGACAGACATATAGCGCAAATGCCAGGTTTTGTTTACATTTTGTTTCGTTCACAACTTGTACATTTGGCTCCGTCCTTAAGGGGTTAATTAGGTTACTGATGTTTTAGGGAAGGACGGATTGGGTTTATTTATTTATTTATTTTTAACCCAATACTTTGCATGCAATTTCAACTTTTATAATTATTATTGTTAACTCCTTTATCTGATGCAGACATCCATATTAATACATATTTGTCTTATTACACAGCTCCTCCTAAAGGTGTATACAGGTTTTAGTTTCTTTTGACCCATTCGTAGTCACTGCTGTTACAATTGTATTTATAGTTCCCCTTTTATGTATGTTATGCTGACCCAGTAGACATTGAAGCATTAAAGCCCAATTGGTGGTGATCTTTAAGGGTTCCCTTTTTTATATTTCCATTTTAGATGACTACTAGTGTGCACCTTGTTAGACTGGATACTTGTTTTACACTGTTACATTATATATCATTGCTACTATTGAAACAATTCACCTATTATTTTATCTTAGGAGAGATTAGTTCTTATAAATAGGTAGGATTGTGCCATTCATTTTACTGGGATACGTACACAACAATTTCTGTTTTGTAACTGTTAGAAATGGGCAGCATCTACATATTAAAACAAGAGGGACTTTTGATGACTTTTTGATGGATCATTTTATGCATCTAGACAATTCCTATATTCGTGTTAACCTATTTTAGGAGCGACTGGAGCAAGAACGAAAAGAGAAGAAGAAACAGAAGGAAAAAGAAAGAAAGGAGCGCTTAAAAAAAGAGGGGAAGCTTCTGACCAAAGCACAGAGAGAGGCCAGAGCACGGGCAGAGGCAACACTGAAGGTCCTTCAGGCCCAGGGTATGTAGAGCTCACCATAGGATACTAATGCTTTTGTAGCAACTTGTGCTGTTAGACCGTGTACAAACAGGCATTTGTAGACCTTTTGTAAATGATTAAAAATCTTAAGAGAACAGTACTTGCCTTGTTTTAGCTAGAATTAGGAGTTGGTATTGTCATTGGACTTGTGCATTAAACTGTGCAAGAGAAGTCTAAAAGGGTGTGTGTTTTGATTAGATATTGCTAAATGAAAGCTAAAGTCTTCCAGAGAAGCCCCGCACCATCAATAATTTAGTTGACATGTTTTTGTTATTTCATTAAACTCAAGTGAATAAAAATCACTTTATTAATCTAAGGTCTCTAATGTAAATTTGCACACACACAACCACTAAATCTCCAAATAGAAGAATTTAGCACCTATGATAATGCATTTTGATTTTGTGAATGCAATTTGTGCAAGTAAATATACATTTTCTGTGGCTTCCATTAACTAGCATACATGTTTTTCTTGAGGTTTTTTGTATACAGGGGTGCAAATATCCTCTGGTTTTGGTTGTACTGCTCACCCACAACTGGCATACATTTAAGACAATAGACTTGTATGAGTGGGACTGCTTACCAACTTTGTGTCACAAGGCTCTAAAATTCTCCCATGTTTCTGCTGAGTGTGCAGGGTCGAGGGGGAGCCAGCCAATATGTTTTTCCAATGGCCTATGGCACTTAAAGAAACATTCCGGCACCATAACAACTTGATCTGAATAAAGTTATGGTGTCGGTCAGCTCTCCCTCAAAATGTCCAACTTATCAACATCTCCACATTCACAGTACAGAGAGAAACAGCTTGCATATTTGCTAATCAGATTTTTGAGAATATGCCCAGTGTTTGTTTATTTTTTTTCCCCTCGATTTCATCTTTTAAGTTATGACTTGTATTCTTCTTTCTCCAGGAGTTGAGGTGCCCTCAAAAGATTCTGTGCCAAAGAAAAAGCCAATTTATATAGACAAGAAGAAAAAGAAGCCATCACAGCAGCTGGCAAATAAGGAAGGTAAACTCTCTTACCATTTTTTTCAAAACGGAGTACCGTATATGATAACACTAATAATAGACAAATACTTTGTAACTTGTTATTTCTTTAATCATACTCCGCTCACACATGTAAGCTCACTTCTGCCTGTGTCATTTGCATATAGATTGATACCACAAAAGCGGTCCAGAAACAAAATAATTGCAGCTCATCTTTTACATTTTTTTTTCCCTTTCACAAACATCTTCTGATATTGTATTACGAGTGTACCAGGGAAATCTCCAAGTGTGAAAGGCTTGGAAGATGAGCGTTCCATTTCAGTCTGCCCACTTTCTGACATTGGACCTTTTTTGCAAATAGCCTCTCTGTGTAGATGAGATGGCACCCACTACTTCTAGATCAATAGTGGCTATGCTGGGGTTCCCAGATATAATTCTTGAGGGTTATTGTATCACCATTGTAAACCTTAAAGCTGTATATTTTCTCTCTGATCGTTTTAGAGCCAATGGAAGTCACGTCTCCTGTGGAAGAAGTTGTAAAATCTCCAATACCAGAAAAGGAGGACACAACCATGTTAGTGGAGGCACCAGGTTTGTTTTACAGACATTTTTTGCAAATTCTCTATGCATTTATACTATATCCATTAAGCTTTTCAAATGGCACATATATAAAACACAAACTATTGACTTTAAAATCTTCTTTACCTCAACGATTTCTTCTCAAAGTGTACACATCTATTGATCTAGTGTTCTACATTTTGCCACACTTTCATAATTCAGTGTGTGAGTATCTACCCAGATGTTCCTATTTATGTTTCAATGTCCATTGTATTCACAGCAAGAAATGATTTAAAGAAGCTTCAGAGCTTTTTTTGTTTCTACCCAAATGTATAGTTATTGAGAGTTATACTGGTATAAAGCACTGCAGTTAAGTTGACAATATTGTTTGTAAAAATGGTGGTAGATTAAGGAGGGAGTGGGGCAGCAAGGGTCATAGTAAATGGCCAGGAGAAGCTAGAAATTAGCTTGAGGATGTTCAGGAGGTTGAGGCCGACAGGTTTATAGATGTCGTCCCATGCGGACCAAGATTTTTGCGAATTTCAGAAGTAAATTCAGATTGCTCTGAGACATTTCTTCGTGTAGCAAATTAAAGGGTCACTCCATTGCCCAAATACATATCACTATTTAGCAGATATACTCCCATGAAAAATGTGTATGCATTTAATAATGCATTTTTTCCCCCACTGGAGGTTATATCTAAAACCGTTTGCAAAAGCTGCAGTTCTCTCAAGTCACTGTTTTTATACACCCCTTCCCATTAAATGCATGGAACAGTTTTTATACACCTCTTTCCATTAAATGCATGGTACCAAATTGAACTGGTTTTATACACCCCATCCCATTAAATGCATGGTACCAAATGGAACTGGTTTTATACACCTCTTTCCATTAAATGCATGGTACCAAATTGAACTGGTTTTACACACCCCTTCCCATTAAATGCATGGTACCAAATTGAACTGGTTTTACACACCCCTTCCCATTAAATGCATGGTACCAAATGGAAGCCTTTTTTGTTCTTTCTTTCTTGCGATTTAACAAAAATTATTTTGCAGGAGAACTTATTTGTGATAGTGAGACAGACCAAGAAGGTAACGTTTAGTGTGATGTGACAAATTGGATGGATTTGCTGTGAGCTTTATTCACGTGAAGCAGACATAACTAGTCTTCCTCCTGTTAATTTACTAAAAATACTATAGACTTTGTATACCTTAAAAAAAAAAAACCCCAAAAAAACAATATACTGCATGGTGTTTAACAAACCTACTTCTAGACATCATTCCCTTGCTGTGGAGAAGAGTTTAAGATTTCAAATCTATTTGCACCCCTGATGTGCTAGTAAGTTTTCTCTTTTTCCTTCTCCAGGGTATAGTGCTTAGCATGGGGTTGGTGTGTCTGTTCTCTTACCAGTTTTCATTTTAAATGAAACTCTTAACCAACATTACTACTACAGATTTCTTGTAGTGGCTATGGTGCGATGAGTCTTTAGATTTCTTATTTTTTTGGCAAATCAAATTCAAGTGTTCAAATTCTATTCAAGTGTTTGAACAGCAGGAGCCTTGGTACTGCCTAAAGGATCAATGCCAATACCCCCATACTTACAGCCTCTTATTCCATAAACACTGATAGATGAAGTGAATCTTCATGATGTCGCAAGAAGCTGGGAATTCTTCCTCGTTTTCTCAAACTGTTTGGAAACAGTGCAGCAAAACCCAGTGGAACTACACTCATAGCCTCCTTCCACTGGAAACTGTTGTGCTATAAGTGTCCCTTCTAAGCTTCCTGCTTAACCTGTTTTTTCTTTTTCTTTCTCTCTCTTATTTTTTTTATTTTTTCTTAATTTGTCGAGCATGTCTTTTGGCAGCTGAATTATACGTCTGCCCTTTTCATTCAACCATTTTACTAAAATCAAAACTTTTTTTTTTATATACCTTACAGCTGCAGAGGAAGATGCAGGAGTGGATGACTGGGAAGCTATAGTTAGTGATGAAGAAAAAGGTTTGTATTCAAATATATTTGTCTGCTTCTTGTCTATTTCTATTTGGGGTTTTGAGGAGAAACTATGCCCTTTAAAAAAAACAAAAAACAATTGTTCCTGATTTGCAAGGTGCAAGGCTTAAAATTAAAGATAGAAATGTATTCAAGTTTTATAATTTTGAATGCTGCTTTTCTCCACAGAAGCAAAAACGGTCCACATAGAAGTTCAGGAAAAGAATGAAGAGGAAGAAGATGATGAGGAGGATGAAGATGATGAGGATGAGGGAGAAAGCGATGAAGATGATGATGAGGAAGGAGATAGTGATGGCAGTGATGATGGAAAGTCTTTAGATGAGAAGCCAGTGGCCACTCGGCCGGTGACCTCAAAATCTGAGGAGAAAAAGCAAAGTAAAGAACTGAGCTCAGAATCGGAGTCTGATTCTGATGATGACCGTACCAAAGAAGAAAAAGCTTATGACAGAGCAAAGAGAAGAATAGAGGTACTGATAGGAATTGTATAGCATTGAATATCGATCACCCTACTATAGATTCTGTACTGTCTTTCTGGCTGACCACCTTTCCCATGCTGAAATTTCCTTTATCCTACTATATACGTGCTGTTAATTGTACAATCATAAGTGCAACTCTCTTCTAAATTTTAACTAGCAGGATTGTATACTAAACTGAGAATTCTTGGCAATTCAAAGAGAAGTTCTATCTTGGTGCAAAAATAGCTGAAATTTAAATTGCAAACAATTCTCACTTTAGTAAATAACCCTGTAGATTTTGTAATTTAGCACTCCACATCCCGTAATTTACAGATATGATCCTAAATTACTTTCCATATATATATATGCACTCCCCCCTCCATCCAAAGTGAGGGGAAATGTCTGTGCGTCTTATGGAGTGAATATGAAGCTTTACTTACCTGTCTTGTAGCGTGGGCCGGCAGCACAGTGCGCACCGCGGTACAGGAACTTCAATTTCAGGTTCCGGTTTCCGGCGGGACTGAAAGGAAGTGCGCACTCAGTGTGCACACTTCTTTTCAGTCCCGCCGGAACCAGAAATTGAAGTTCCTGTACGAGCTGTTAAGCCGGCCCACGCTACAAGACAGGTAAGTAATTATGGGACAAGGGGAGGGGGGGTTTAAAGATCATTATGGGACAGAGGGAGGGGGGTTTAAAGATCATTATGGGACAGGAGAGGGAGGTTTAACCCCTTAAGGACACATGACATGTCATGATTCCCTTTAATTCCAGAAGTTTGGTCCTTAAGGGATTAAAGATCATTATGGGACAGGAGAAGGGACACTGGTAGGTGGTAAGGAACACTATGGGACAGGGGAGAAAAAAAAATATTCTGAACAAACTGTCCCATAGTAAGAAACACTATGGGACAGTTTGTTCAGAATATTTTTTTTTCTGGGTTTTCTCCTCTAAAAACTAGGTGCGTCTTATGGAGCGAAAAATACGCTATATATCAGTGCAAATGGCACATAAGTCTAAAGGTGTTGAACCCTTGTTTCTTGAAATAGGTTGGAAATCCCATCCTCCCCAGCACCCATAGACATCCCAATATGCTGCTGCAGCATGAATAACATGCACATTACACTTCCACAATATTGGGAACTATTTTATCAAATTGGATGGCCATAATTGGTTGAGAGTCCTAGTCTAACCCTAGTATAATCAGGCATCTAGGTTGGACAGATTCACACTTTATAATGCAGCAGTGTATAGATGCTAGGGGGAGCCCCAGGTTTTATGAAATTGCTCCAAATAAGTTTGGGGAAAATATGTGTAACACCATAACCAGTATGATGACATGTAAATGGTTATGTTGTTTAGAGTGCCCTTTTAATGGAACACTTCAAGCACCATAACCACTGCATACCACTATTTGACTACTAACCAGGGGTCTGCCAGTCGCCTCCTTCCTTGGATCTGGAAGCTCTTGTAAGAATCTTTCATTGCATAGCTCCTGTGTAGTGCTGTCTCGTTGGCTAAGTAGTCAGGTGACTACTCACAGTGCACCAAGGCGCTCCTGGCAGCGTTACCAGTAGTAATGGTGCTTGGTGTACTCATTTTAACTGTCTTTAATAAAGCTTTTAAAATATAGTTCCCTATTTTCTCTGCCAACACTTACATTTCAACAATTTATTGAATTTACATTATTCATGTAATATCTTAGAGGCCTGCAAACCACAATCCACTTTTAATGTTGGTGTACAATAGATTAATATTCTTAAAGTGCCAATCATTTTTGATTTCCGGCTATGCATGTTGTGAAGAACATATTTCTGTCTTGCCATAGTAAGTCTATTACCATATGATATTTAATTAAAACATTTAATAAGGTGTGTGTGTGTGTGTGTGTCTATATGTATGTAGTTTATGAGAAGGTTCCTGTTCCATTTTATGACCCCAAAACGATAGCATTACATATTTTACAGCTATTGTGAGTTGAAGACTACGGGCAATGCTTCTATTACTTCTTTAAAATTTGTTGTGAATTGAGGACACTTTACTACTGACATTTTCCTAATCGATTAAATGACAAATGATGCAGAAATCTCATTACTTTTTATTTATGTATTTTTTATTTTATTTTAGAAACGGCGCATTGAAAATCAGAAAACTGTGACACAAACACTCAGAGCTCCAGTTATTTGTGTGCTTGGGCATGTAGATACAGGAAAAACAAAAATCTTAGACAAGGTATAATTATCTCTTTTCTGTAGATTTTCACTTGTGGGGTTTAGCAATTCATTTATTGGGCTTTATTCACTTATGGGTTAATTTTAGTGAATTGACATAGCTAAATTGGAAATATTTTCTTGCTGGGCTATAGGTCTACACAATGCATGAAATGTAGTTCATCACTAAGAGCTCTATGTGGATTATGAGAAGAATGTAGCTCTCCCCTACCAACCTATGGAAGCACTTGGCTACAGGAGTGAAAAGCTATATAATTTTGAGTGGTTTGCATGCTTTATTGTGTGTGTATATTAAAATGTATGTGGAAATGTAAATATATTTTGCTAAGATGTACAACCATGGTCATGATTCTTTGTGGTTTCCATACAGCTTAGACATACACATGTTCAAGATGGTGAAGCTGGTGGCATCACCCAACAGATAGGAGCAACTAATGTCCCCTTAGACGCCATTAAGGAACAGATTAAAATGGTTAAAAATGTAAGTATGATTATCCTTTGTGTTGTATTGCTGCTCTACTGAGAAGGTGTTTTGAATAGTGCCCACTTCTAATTGTTCTCTTTAAAATAGTTCGACAAGGACAATATAAAGATTCCTGGTATGCTGATCATTGATACCCCTGGCCACGAGTCCTTCAGGTAATCAGCCCAGGTTTATGTTGATTTTTACTTAAAATCCTATTTATGTAAACATATTTTGTTCATTGCTCATGTGATAATTTTCACCTTGGCTGTTCTAAGATGCTGTTTTAATTGCTGTCATGTATCAGCTGTTGCTGTCTCTTACTCTTATTGTAAAATGTAGCATGATGTGCTTTTAACTGTCTGTTTTTTGGGTTTTTTTTTATATGCTACATATAAAAATTATAAAAACTAGTGAAAAAATATCAACACTAGCTCAAGCTATTAGCATTGCTTCACTTTCAAATTCCTGAAATGCTATTGAGGAAAAGTTAAAGGACCATGTCAGCCAGGGATGCAATCTAAAGTTTGAGATATAGCCTGTTTAAGTCCTCTGAGCTATTTTATTTTGTACACATGTATCTGCAATTTGTTTTGCAACTGTACATCATAATATGTTCTAATGTGGTGTACATCATATTATTATATTAGTGATAGCTGAGTGGCTAATATTCTTATTGTATGTAACTAGCCCGGCATAATGCTGCTATACATGAGAAACGTGAAGGGATAAGATTGTTAAGGAACAAAGCCTTCTCCGTTTTGTATAGTTAGCTTGTCGTTGAGCTGTATGTTTACAATCGCGTAGTATTGTTTAGGTTCACTATTACAGGTGTAGTGATTGTCAAACTGGATTCTCTGGAATGATCTAATGCATGTCTTCCTGAATTTAGTTTATGGAACCTTGATTACTTATATAGAGGATGGGTTTATTATGCTGCAACCTGTTTAAACTTTGATATTAAACCGACCTTTTTAATTTTACAAGACTGCTATCCAGTCTAGTATTTTATTATGGGTCCTATTTTGTGTGTTTACTGGGTTTTGAGAGGCTGTATTTTGATTGGCCTATTTTAACACAGCCCATTTTAAGGATTCATATTTGGGATTAGCAGAGGTGACTCTTTATTTTCCATCTTTTGGATAACCTAAGACCATTAGTATTTACTTATGTTTTTTTTTTTCTAAAGCACATTTTGAATTCTATTTCATGAATTTACAGTGTTATGGCAGTTCTGTGATCATCTAGTTGTGATCTTGTACATTACATCCACAGAAATCTGTGATCTTTTATCTTATGTTCCTATTTATAGTGCAGAAAATGCCAATTATTCTGCTAGTTTAAGCAAGTTCTTACCATATTTTTACTCTTCACTTCCTAGTAACTTGAGGAACCGTGGAAGTTCACTTTGTGACATTGCCATTCTTGTTGTGGATATTATGCATGGGTTGGAGCCACAGACTATTGAATCTTTAAATCTGTTGAAGACTAAGAAGTGTCCTTTTGTTGTGGCTCTGAACAAAGTAAGTAGCTAGTGTATTTATTTATATTTTTGATCATGTTAATTGGTAAACATATCAATTGTGTAATGGGTGTTTCTTAGAAGAATCATAATTGCAAATATTAAAGTAGCTTTTGGAGAAATGCCCCTCAATTAGCTTAGTTTACTCACTATTCATTGATTTCAGGTTGACAGGTTATATGATTGGAAGAAGAGTCCAGATACTGATGTAGCTGCAACATTGAAAAAACAAAAGAAAAATACCAAGGATGAGTTTGAGGAGCGTACCAAGTCCATCATTGTTGAATTCGCACAACAGGTAACCAAGAATCCTTTTCTACCTAGATGAAATGTATTTATTTTCAGTCCCTAGTTATTTTCAAGTCAAAATACACAACTTGACTAAACGTTAATTTATAGCGTTCTTTTATGTATCGTTTTCTTTACAGAACAAAATATATTAAACCTTTTTTTTTTTTTTCATTCTTTATTTTTCATTCAGCATGATTGTAATAAAACGTATTGGGTAAACATGACAATAAATGCACAGATAGGTACATTCTTATAAGTTATCAGACTCAAAGACATGCTAAATTAGGTATTTTGTGTTTTTGGAAAAAAGAAAAATAATAAATGATAAAGGCGAAAAATTATTAGAGTACTAGGATGGGACACAGATTGTTAACCCTTGTGGGCTTACATGCAGGTTTGTGGGGGGCTCACGGGTTTGGCAATGCTCATCAAGGGGCTCTTTTCTTTCCTATTAGCCGGCCTAGTACTCAAAAGCTTGCAATTATATGCCGGGCGGGGGGATAGTAAATATATTGGTGAGGCATGGTAGTTAAGAGTAGCAACTGGCCTATTTGACCCAGTGGCTGCGTTATCTTGGATGTCCGTGTTTTAAGTGAGAAAAAGAATAACAATTATCTGCTATACTATTATACAAATAATAGTATAACGGTAACGGAACATATAACAAGTGTAAGCATATAGTGGAGCTGCGGACCATGGTGAGAGCCAGTTTGTAGCGGTGGAAAGAGGGAGTTCTTCGAATTCCAGTGTTAGTCCCTGACCTTCTCTGTCTGTCGGGTCTTGCACAGAGGTAAGTCACTGGGATGGGCGAGGGGTGAACTTCGCTATCTTAGCAGGATTCAGGTGGGAAAGTCCTGTGCTTCTCTTGTCCAGGTGGTCAGCAAGGCCTAGCTTTTGCAGGAGGGTTTCCAGTTCCAGATAGCTGCGAGATCTGTAGGCAGTCCCCTGGTGAGTAAACCTTTGGTGTTCCCCAGTGATGGGGTATGTACCTAAGGCGCAGCTGTTGCAAGAGTGGCTGTAGGGTTATTCTCCAAATAAGAGTACTGCGTGTGAGGTCTGGGAACATTGATAGAGTAGACCCTTCGAAAGTTAAGGGGTCTTCCCTTGGGCCGCAGCTTTTTCCTGGAGGGACTGGAACCTGATAATAAGATGTGCAGTAGCTGATAAGGGTGGCAACTACAGCTTTGGGAGGTGAAACAGTCCATCAAGCCTCAGCGATTTTGCCTGTTTAGGTGGTAGGAGGACCGCTGTTAGGCATCTGGCATATTGTGGCAGGTCAGTGAGGCCGACAGACTCCGGAATTCCACGGATTTTTAAGTTGTATTTTCTCCGTTGGTCTTCCAAGGTGTCCATCCTTTCAGCCGTGGTAAGTTGTTGTTGCTTCAGTTCTTCAATCTGCCGTTCAAACGAGATAAGTCTAGTGTCATGGGTGCTTGTAGAGGCTTCCAGGAGGACAATCTTGGCCGTTGTATCCTTAAAATAGGCCATATCTGTGGCTATGTCCTTGCTCAAATCGGCCAACATAGTTTTGAGCAGATCCGCTGTCACATTGCCCCGACTGATGACTGTGTGGGAGAACACTAGGGTGACAAGCCCAGTGTCTGGCCTGGGGATAGTCCCTCTCAAAGATCCGAGGTGGTGCTGTCCGAGGAGTAGAGAGAGCTGTCGTCTTCCAGCGCCATCTTGTGCCATGCGGCCTGTTGCTAGTTTCGTAGACGTTCTCAGATATCTCAGACATTAGGGTTTAAGTTTTTTGTTCTTTCTGCTCATTGTGTTCCTTGACAAGGGAGAAGGATAGCTAGCTGGCTATGTGCCCTTTTTCCTCCAAAAATCTTAATTTTTGCCAATGTTGGCTCAGAGCTCAAAGGATTGCGACCGCTCCGTTCCGTGGCTAGCTTCGCCCCAAAAAACTACTTTTTTACATGTTATAAGAGCATAAAAAGAAGGCACATAATAAAACCCCAAATCTACTTTTGTACCCAACATTAGTTAGAAAACTACCATTTAAGCCATAACCACATGCTATTGCAGGTAAAGATAAAAAAACAATGCATGTAAAGAGAATCCATAAACATTTGCAGTCACCAAAATAAAAAAGAATTTTTTAAATAAAAGAGCATCCTAAAAATACGGAAGCATGTTCATTTAAAAGAATAATTGTCACACGAGAGTGAGGGGATATATTTTTGTATAATTGAAGCGAGCACAAGGCTTTGTATTATTTTTTATTTATTTTTTATAACATGTTAATTTACATATACCTGTTTTTCAGTCATTTATTCCCCCAACCAATAATTTATTTTTCTAAATGTGTCTTCAAGGTGTATCTGTTATATTTTTCTTGGTTCCTTTTCCACCACATACTTTTTTAGTAATTTCTTTTTAATCCTGTAATGCCAATATAATTATTGTATTTGCTATAATCCATTTATAGGTTACTTTGTGTGTGTATATGTATGTGTATATATATATATATATATATATATATATATTCTTCTATTGATTTGGGTACTATATAGTATTTTTCCAGCACACTTCTTTCTCAGTGACCCTTTTCCTTAATTAGCATTGCGAGATCATGACACATGTATCTTGGAGAAAACCCTTTCAAATAGTCATCAATGGTAAAGGTGGCACATTATGTCGGTTGACACTTGCTAAAACGAAGATGAATGTGGATATGGAGAACTTGAAATGTATGTATTTGCACTAATGTTGGTGTACCATATTTAAATTTCTGTTTTTAAGGGCTTGAATGCAGCTTTGTTCCACGAAAATAAAGATCCTCGTACATTTGTGTCCCTGGTTCCTACCTCTGCCCATACTGGAGATGGTATGGGCAATCTGATTTCCCTACTTGTGGACCTGACACAGACCATGCTCAATAAAAGACTGCTCCAGTCAGAGGAGTTGAGAGCTCAAGTCATGGAGGTAAAAAGCCAATTTAAAAAAAAATAAAAATATTAAATTGTATCTTTTAAGCTTTCCTAAAGAGATGGGCTTTAAGGCACTTCTTAAAGGATTGAAGAATAGGGGAGAGTCTGATGGCGGTAGGCAGGGTATTCCATAGGAAGAGAGCTGCCCGTGTGAAGCCCTGTAAGCGTAAGTTGGCCGCACGGGTGCGAGCAGTGGGCAGGAAAAGGTCACGGGCAGAGCGGAGAGCCAGAGAAGGGGCATACCTATGGATCTGTGAGGAGATATGAGGGGCTAGAATTATTCAGTGCTTTATAAGTATGGATTTGCACTTTGAACGGACTCCTATAGGATACAGGAAGCCAATGTAAGGACTGACAGAGGGGTGAGGTGTGAGGACCTACTAGAGAGGGAAATCAGTCTGGCATCCGCATTCATTACAGACCGTAGCGGGGCAACACTTGGAACATTCCTCTAAAATTCTTCAGTTTGTTGTAGGGATCGACCAATTGGCGGTTTTACCGATATTATCGGCCAATATTCTGTATTTTCAGCAATATCGGTATCTACCAATAGAGTTACCGATATTGCCGATAATACATACCAGGACCGCCGGGCCCATTACAAGCCCGGCAGGCCTGGGAGGGCCGTCAGCAAGCTCTTACTTCCCTTCCCTTCAGCTCCCTGTGTAAATCTCGCGAATCCCACGGCCATCAGTGTTGCCTCGAGTTACCATGGCAACGCTCCGCGCGGCACGCACACTGCGAGATTTACACGGGGAGCTGCTGGGAACGTAAGTAACAGCTTGCTTGGCCCCCCCACTGCTCAGTACCACTGGACCACCAGGGAATGCTATAGCCCCCCTCCCTGGCCAGGTAACCAGCAAGGAGACCAGAAAAATAAATAAAAACCTATAAATATTAAAATATAAAATCCCCTCCCTCCCCCCATTTTATACAAATTACATCCCTTCAGAAACACACACACACACTGCATTCATTATATACACACACTCTGCATTATATGCACACACTACACACACTCTGCATTCATTATATACACACACACTCTGCATTCATTATAAATACACACTACACAAACCCTGCATTCACTATACGCACACTACACAAGCACTGCATTCACTATCCGCACACTACACCAGCACTGCGTTCACTATACGCACACTACACAAACACTGCGTTCACTATCCGCACACTACACAAACACTGCGTTCACTATCCGCACACTACACAAACACTGCATTCACTATCCGCACACTACACAAACACTGCATTCACTATCCGCACACTACACAAACACTGCATTCACTATACGCACACTACACAAACACTGCATTCACTATACGCACACTACGCACACACTGCATTCACTATACGCACACTACACAAACACTGCATTCACTATACGCACACTACACACACACTGCATTCACTATACGCACACTACACACACACTGCATTCACTATACGCACACTACACACACACTGCATTCACTATACGCACACTACACACACACTGCATTCACTATACGCACACTGCATTCACTATACGCACACTACACACACACACTGCATTCACTATACGCACACTACACACACACACTGCATTCACTATACGCACACTACATACACTGCATTCACTATACGCACACTACATACACTGCATTCACTATACGCACACTACACACACACTGCATTCACTATACGCCCGCTGCACACACACTGCATTCACTATACGCCCGCTGCACACACACTGCATTCACTATACGCCCACTGCACACACACTGCATTCACTATACGCCCACTGCACACACACTGCATTCACTATACGCCCACTGCACACACACTGCATTCACTATACGCACACTGCACACACACACTGCATTCATTTTGCACACACTGCATTCACTATACGCACACTGCGCACACACTGAATTCACTATACGCACACTCTGCATTCACTCTACGCACACTACACACACACACTGCATTCACTATGCATTATATGCACACAAACACACACACTCTGCATTCATTATAAATACACACTACACAAACACTGCATTCACTATACGCACACTATACGCACTGCATTCACTATACACACACTATACACACACTACACAAACACTATATACACACACACGACACAAACATACACACACCGCTTCCCTGTCTAAACACACTTCATCCACTACATGTGGCATGTATATTTTGTGCATTTACCTTTAGAAATAGTTTATTTTTTCAAAACGGTAAATGTACAGAATATCGGCAAGCTATCGGCCTGAAAGTTCACAGATTATCGATATCGTTATCTGCTCTAAAAAAATCAATATCGGTCGATCCCTAGTTTGTTGTATCTTCTGAATGAATTGTATTGCTTTATACAGAATGTAAAAATCATTTTGAAGATTTCAGTGTATGAACAAACACAGCTATGGAAATTTCTCTCTGTATCTATTTTACATTACTAGGTGAAAGCTCTTCCAGGAATGGGCACAACCATTGATGTCATTTTAATTAATGGGCGTCTAAAGGAAAGTGACATAATTATAGTTCCTGGTGTGGAAGGTCCAATTGTAACACAGATTCGAGGCCTCTTGCTACCTCCTCCTATGAAAGAATTAAGAGTCAAGGTAAATAAAGTTATCTGATTATGTTCCATTTGAAGAGTCTGGCTTGTGCTTTCTATTCTTTGTCTGGCCCACCTCCCCATGCTTACCTTCTGCACTTTGGTAAAGTATTGCTTTTCGATTGCTGTAGTGTGTTGAGTATCTTCCTTTTTTTATTTTAGAAAAGTCATGATTTCAACAGGAAGTCACAATTGAACTTATCTTAAATCTGCAGCTTCTGAAAGTTGCTTCTATCTTGCCCTGACACAGACATTCTTATGCACTTTATCATGTCATATGCTGTTATTAGTTCATAGGTGGTCCTTAAACATATTGAAATTCTTGCCTTCCCTAAATGTTGCAGAATCAGTACGAAAAACACAAAGAAGTGGAAGCTGCACAGGGAGTGAAGATCCTTGGAAAGGACTTGGAGAAAGCACTGGCTGGTTTGCCCATTTTGGTTGCTCACAAGGAAGATGAGATTCCAGTCCTTAAGGTTAGTGGTGTGATTACAGCGTAATACTGCAAAAATGTTGACCATTTTACTCTTTGAAAAAAATTGTCTGCCACTTGAGTAAAAGTAAGAATTTGCTTGGGCTGATCCCAGGCACTATATCCTTGGGGATCTTTTGGCAACATATCTGGCATTATACGCTCACTACTCGGCACTGTCATCCGTCACATTTGGCAACACGAACATGTGACAGTGTTGTGTCCTTCATGAATGTACGGGTGACAGAGGCGGACGATCTTTCCAGCCTATATCCCTCGGGAATCTCCAGCAGCCTACTTTCCTGGCACACAATCTACGTCTTGCATCCATGGCAGCTGGGGCCAAGTGGCGGGCATTATCAGGTGAATATGCAAAGGATGGGGGTCTTCAATGAATTATGCAACAATTTTTGACTGATGTTGGAGTCCTGGCAGGCATCTAGAAAACAAGCATACTCCTCACAACACAATGTGCAGCAACATCATCCAGGCACAGGGCCCAAGTCTATACTAGCATAAAATAACTTCCCAAATATCCTGAAATTCATGTTGTTAACCTTTTGTGGGGGAGAACATTTCGTTTCTGAGAAATTTGCACCATTTCCACTATATGAAAGTCTACACCTGGATTGTATGGCTTTAGAAGGTACTGTGCTCATGCTCCACTTCTACACTGGTGGCTTGTTAGTGGCATCACTCGGCACTGCTTCCCTCTGTGTGACCCTGGGACCCCCAAGGATGAATGAAGAATCTATAGGGCCTAATCTCACAATTGGGAATTGGCTGATAGCCTATCTGTGTATGGGGCTAATCCTAAAGATGTGGCTAATGTCGAGTTTGCCTCCTGCTAAAAGTTGTTATATTTTGTATTTTTATGCAGATCTTGCATCTAACTTTTGATTGATGTTTTTAAGAAGTCTATTGGGTTTAGACTTGTGCTATGCTGAAATCCTAGATGCCAATTGTTTAAGCAGTATTAGGCAATACTATGAATACCAGTGTCATCTTACAATATGACAGACATTACTCATAAATGTGGTTCCAAAGTGTACTTTGTAATGCTGACTGATATATAAAATAAGATGTCTTTATCTGCCAGTCTTATTTACACCATGTGATATGTAAAATTCATTGTTGATATTCTGGCAGGATTTCAGCCATTATAATTTAGTAATAATCTCCCACTTAAACACATGTTTGTGATGTATATTGGTATTGTATGCTATCTGTATGTGGCTGCTCGTCAATAAAGTGAAGTGGATAAAAAAAAAAGCAAGACTTTGCATGTTTACACTTTTTATTTTTATTTTTTAAGGATGAATTAATTCATGAATTAAAGCAGACACTAAATGCAATTAAATTGGAAGAAAAAGGTGTTTATGTTCAAGCCTCCACCTTGGGATCCTTGGAAGCCCTGTTGGAGTTCTTGAAAACATCTGAAGTGCCAGTAAGTTTGTACTGTTTGAATTGTTTTCGTTTCTGAGAAATTTCATCTAAAAGAGCAATTCAATTATTGATATTAATCAATCTATCTTGGTTCTTTTTAACAGTATGCTGGAATAAACATTGGCCCCGTTCATAGGAAAGATGTCATGAAAGCCTCAGTGATGTTGGAACATGATCCTCAGTGAGTACATTTCTCATACAACATGCTTGAATCTGGGACAGCAGTGGGAAAGGTTGCCTAATTGATTTCTCTTTTTCCTTTTTATAATCACAGATATGCTGTTATTTTAGCCTTTGATGTCCGAATTGAAAGAGAAGCCCAGGAAATGGCAGATAGTTTAGGAGTTCGCGTTTTTAGCGCTGAGATAATTTACCATTTATTTGATGCCTTTACCAAGTACCGACAGGATTACAAAAAGCAAAAGCAGGAGGAATTCAAGTAAGTAACCCCCCTCCCCTTCCACATACACAATATTTTATTCTGCTCTAGGAGAGCATTTCCCAACCTTTTCTTAGAACAGCGACTATAATCGTAGTAGCAATTACGGTATATACAGTGCATAAATATATTTTTTATATGCTTTAATATATTTCTTCAGTTACTTCTAATTTCATATTTTTTTTATTGAACAATCATCCCTACCTGTAACATGAACACTATAGTGTTAGGAATACAAATATATATTCCTAACACCATAGTGTCCTATAGGGACAGGGGCAGTGTGTGGTGCAGGTGTCAATAGGGTCCCTTTACTTTTTTTTTTTTTCCTGTGGCCCTTATTTTCAAATATTTAAATATGGTGTCTGGTTCTCATTCTTTGTATTGTACATTTTTTCCCCCCTTCACTTTCAGACATATAGCAGTATTTCCATGCAAATTAAGAATCCTCCCTCAATTTATTTTCAACTCTCGTGATCCGATTGTCATGGGTGTAATAGTGGAAGCTGGCCAGTTGAAACAGGGGACTCTGATGTGTGTACCAACCAAAGGAGTAAGTAAATCTGGATATAGTGTGTATTACAGTGTGAGTAATACAGAACTTCAATTGTGGTTTCTTTAGAAAATCGTGACTTTTTAAAATTATTTTTTTGTGTGAAAATTGCAACCTTCCCCCCCGCCCCCTTTCTTGAAAGCATATTATACCTCGAATAATGAATTCTAGTTTCTGCAAAGGAAGCAATTGAGTTTAGAAAGGAATTTTTACAGCAGAAATTTAAGATGGATTTTGTGGTGACTAAGCCAATGAACAATTGTTATTCTGAAACACCCTTTGTTTATTGATCGCTTATTGCTTTGGGGTTGTGTATGTTGATGTTATGACTCCTGTTTACACATTTGTGATTTTGAACAATATTGTACAAGTGCATTGCAGAAACATTCTAAACCAGCCAAATACAAATGTATGTACACTCTCAAAGTGCTGGTGTTCTTGTGACTACAAATACTAATTTGCGTTTTCCTTTGGGGGTTATTTTCCATTCAGTTTGTAGAAATTGGCATAGTGACCAGTATTGAAATCAATCACAAGTCGGTGGATACAGCGAAGAAGGGCCAGGAGGTGTGTATTAAAATAGAACCCATCCCTGGGGAGTCTCCCAAGATGTTCGGAAGACATTTTGAAGCTACAGATTTCCTGGTTAGCAAGGTAAGGCATGTTTGTTTGCCATCCTGTGGTGGTAATGAAAAGCAGATTTCTTCTTCTTCACAGTTCATATTTATTATTTTAATGTTTTATTGCTATATTCTGCTCTTTGGGTTATTAAGGACATTTCCCTTTAAGCTCAGTCAATTTTAGGCTTGCTGAGCATAATCAAATATTGCTCTCAAGCATCTGCTTGTTCCAAAGGTTAATAGTTCCTGCTTTATGTTAAAGTTTATTGGGTACCATAGGACATGTAGATAGCACTACCTGATGTTGTTTAGGATGTGACATAGAGTCCTACTCTAATATGGCATCATTTTGACGTTGCGTTTTGACAACCGATGTCAAATATGCACGGAACCAACAATCTCTGTCAGCAGAGGGTTAGACTCTGTATGAAACACTACACATACAGACTCAAGGCTCCATGACGACTTCAAATCACTGATGTAGCCAATTGGGCTTTGAGTATCCCTTTAACCCCTTAAGGACACATGACGTGTGACATGTCATGATTCCCTTTTATTCCAGAAGTTTGGTCCTTAAGGGGTTAAAGCATTTTTCAAATACAGTGACACAATCTCTGTTGCACACTACCCATTTTTAACCTGTTTTTGGCAGCATCGAATGGGTAGGTTGGCACACCCTAGTCCTTGAACTGTTAACCATAAACTTAATTTTATAGCTGTTGAAGACTGGTATTATATGCGTTTGAGTGATTGGTGTAATTTTAAACTCCTTATTTTCCTTTATTTCAGATTAACCGTCAATCAATTGATGCTTTGAAAAACTGGTTTAGGGATGAGATGCAAAAATCAGATTGGCAGCTCATAGTAGAATTGAAGAAAGTGTTTGAAATCATCTGATGCTTTTCTGACGGCAATTACCAACTGAACCGTGTAGTACAAATGGAAGCATTTGCTCCCGGTAAAGGAAATAATTATATATATTAAAGAAAAAAAGGAAAAAAGAAAGCATAAGTAAACAGAGACAGGGGAGACTGAACCTGTGGTTTGGAATAAAAAGAAAAAAGTAGTTTAAAATTGTTTTCCATGAGAAACCAAGAAATTTACACTGGTTTGACAGTGCTCAATTTTACACATCCCCACAATTCCAATGTGCCTGCTCATCTTTTACCCACATGAATCTTGTACTGGCTTCTGTTTTAAACAATTAACCCAATGTTTTATTACAGGATGCTCTCTCCATTTTTTACTTGTAAGAACAGTACTGCAGGTTTTGATTTTTCCTGCAGCTTAGAAAACTTGGACATTTTTGATGTAATAATGAAATTAAATGTCATTATTTATGCATTTTTCTCTTTGCCCTGGCCCCATGAAGTTTCCAGTTTTTTTTCTCTGTGCCTACAGCTATTTGGGTTTTCTTTTTAAAAGATGGAGAATTAATTAATTGGAAACGGTGTCAGCTTCACGTGCAACAATGATGTAAAATGTATTTTGGGCAGAATTTTAATGCTTGTACAATTCATGATGCCAAATTTATTCTGTAATCTCATTGTGGCACAGAGCCAGAAATAAAGTAACTGGATAATGTAAAGTGTCTGGGTTATTTATGTGATCATATTTATTGCACTTGACGTATTAAAAATGTAAATATGGAACAGCAGCACAATTGGGCCCCATAACCACTTTAATGAAGCAATTTTGGTTCATTGCACTGCCCTTGCACTGCCACTATATATATTTTATATAGCCCTAGTAACATCCCTTTAATGTGCATGCACAGCCTTCCTAAACACTTTCTATATTTAACAGAATGTGCTATACAGAATTTCTTATCTCCTGCTCTATTAATAGCCGCCTAGACCCTGCAGGAGCCTTCTGTGTTTGATTAAATTTACAGAGCAGGTGATACTAACTTTGAAAGCAAGTTAACATCTGTTTGAAACTTAAACCTTTTTCCATGCAGGCCATGTCATAGCCAGGCGAGTTGTGGCTAGGGCTGCATAAAACAAAACAAGTGATTTAACTCTTAAATGGCAGAGATTTGATCAGTGAGACTGCAGGGGCACAATCTATACCAAAACTGCTTCATTGAGCTATAGTTGTTTTGATGCCTATAATGTCTCTTTAATGCAATGTGTTCAGCAAATCCAGATATTCTAATGAAATCTAAAATTTAATTTGTTATTAAAGGAACTCTTTAGGGTTAGAAATACAGCTTTGTATTCCTAACACTAATATTCCTTATCCTCCCCTCCCTTGTGGCACTCACCTGTTTCCCTTTTTGCTGGCTCCGCCTCCTCCGATGTAAGCACCAATGGGAATACAATGCACATGTGTTGCGAGCGCCTCGACCACACTAGGCCTTCCCCATAGGAAAACATTCAACTATTGCTTTCCTATGGGGGATTTATATATGCTGGATGAATTTCCAACATTGTTTTATGGACTCAAATTCAGTGAAACAGCAAGAAGCTCCTGTAGTTTCTCTGGAACTGCATTAAAATGTAGTGGTCAGGGTGCCTATAGTGTCCCTTTAAGGACTATTTTTAAAAAATATATCAACAGGTGGCATACTCGTGAAATGCCTTCTCTGTTTGTGAAGAACAAGCGGTCTGAAAATTTATTTTAGAATAGCCTCTTCCACACCAAAATAAATGGTAATTCCAAGTAAAGGTAAGCTGTCAGGTGTTGAGCATTCATCCCCAAGAGATGCCTAGTAGATTGTTCTTGTTTGAGAGCAGCTTAACCTGGCAGCATGTTCATTATTTTAGGATTATCCAGCAGATGGGTCTGGGCCCTCTACACTATTCCTACTGCTAGGGTCTGAATGATGCACCGATAGACCCTGTAAACATCACAAATCTTATACGCCAGGACTGTTAACCTTAGATTTTATTCTAACCTTAAAGCTGTTCGTTACACAGGCAGGGACAACCAAAGCATATGGGACTTTCAATTCAATGCAGTGGATCACAAGGTCTCCGCCTCTATGAATGCCCACATGTTTTATTTAGAGCAGCCCGCTACCTCCCTCCCAAACATCGTAGCTGAATTAAAATTTATATGGAAAACTGAAACTTGAATAAATCCGAGGTTCTCAATATCTTTGTGCCCACACACAAAACCTCCTGGGTGAAGTTCCAATTCCCTTCTCCGATGATGCAAAGAGCACCTTATGTTAATCTCTCTCCCTCTCCCCTCTCCCCTCTCTCCCTCTCCCCTCCCCCCCCCGGATCCTGCAAAGCTATACAATTTTAACGTCCTCCTGATTCGGGACTGGATTGGAGTCTATATGAGAACTTGGTCGCTGCTGTACTTTGTTTTGGCTGAAATAATCCAATCAAGATGAAATTACTTTCAAGACTACTGAATCTTTTAAACAATTTCGATACAGCTACCCCTGGCTTTTCTCCATATTGGATAAGGGTGGAGTTTGAAGAGGCAGCAGAATTGATACTCCTGAAACAAATGGGTGGTTTGGGTTTCCCCTCTTGCTTTAATCACCAGCCATCACACCTTTCTTGCATTGTAGAGTGGCATTGCATCAGCTCTTTGAAACACTGGGCCAGGCTGGAACAAATTTGGTCAAGGATAGGCAGCTGTGGCTGGAACCTAATGATTGCTGAACAACATATGCAATCACCTATTTATTGGCACTTCTGTCTGTGTCCATTTACTTCGGACCTGTGTACCCTCTTAAAGGACCACTATAGTGCCAGGAAAACTAGTTCCCTGAGGGTGCCCCCACCCTCAGGGTCCCCCTCCCGCTGTGCTGGATGTAGAGGAAGGGGTTAAACTTACCTCTTTCTCCAGCACTGGGCGGGGAGAGCTCTCCTCCTCCCCGCCTCCTCTCCGCGCACACATTCAGCCAGTCTCATAGGAAAGCATTCACAATGCTTTCCTATGGACGCTGGCGTCTTCTCACTGATTTTCACAGTGAGAATCACGCAAGCGCCTCTAGCGGCTGTCAATGAGAGAGCCACTAGAGGCTGGATTAACCCTAATATAAACATAGCAGTTTCTCTGAAACTGCTATGTTTATAGAAAAAAAGGGTTAAACCTAGCTGGACCTGGCACCCAGACCACTTCATAAGGCCGAAGTGGTCTGTGTGCCTAGAGTGGTCCTTTAACCCAACCTTTCCTGTATGGATTGATTATAGCTCTTTAGGTTTCTTCTTTTTGGAGACCGGTTTTTGATACCATGACCTATCTACTGCTGCCCTTTCTAGGTGCTTAGGGTGGTCCTGGGGGTATTGACTAGGATGGAAGGATCTGCCTCTACTCACTGAACTTCATGCTTGAGCGCTGTGTGTTAGTTATCTTGAGGTAACTTAACGCTCCACTCCAATCTTATGTCTAGATGACATAAGTAATGTAACACTTACTCTGACGCAACCCTTTCCCAAGCAGGACAATCCTCCTCTGTAATGCTGACATCAAAAGAGAGTGATACCTCTCCTGCTGGGCAAAGTAGGACTGACTTGCTGGGAGGATTGCACTATGCTGGGGCATAGGAAAACTGCTTGTAGAGATGTGAGGATTGGTTGACAGGTTAGTGGAGGGAACATAATTTTCATAGAATTTTCAGAAAATCTATCAATTTGCTAGTACAATGTATACTTTTTTTTTTTTTTTTAAGCTAAAATTTAGTACCATGACTGGTGCACTTTTAGTAAACTCTATTAAAGACACAAATGGCAATGGCATCCAGACAAAGTACAAAACATTCTTACAGTTCTTTATTAAACAACTGTGAACACTTCACTGTAAAAATCCATAAAATTTTTATAAACATTTTGTAAATAGAGCCTATTCTACAATAAAAGAATTTGAAACACATATTTACATGCAATACTGACAAATTTGGCACTTCCTGAAAATGAAAAAAAAAATGTACAAAAAGAACATTTTCTCAATGAAAAGCAATTTAAAACTATTTTGTTGTTAAAAGTTTGAGCATTGATTTCATGCAATACTTTACAAGCACTTATGGCACAGCGATTCAATTAGAGGGCACCAGGCTCTCCTCTACCTTTTATCAAGGTTAAACTTTCAATGTGCTTCCATAAGTTTGCTGTAAAACGACTTGAACATTATCGAGAATGAAATCAAATGCCATGTTCCACACAGATTCCACAGACTGCTGCATTAACCTGGAAAACATATCAGAAAGGCATGCATTAATAGTTTTATAAGACATTTGTAACATTCCATGATCAACAGTGCATTTGTCAGCTTTGGGCCTTCAGTTTAACTTTGTATGATGTGTGTGGCGTGTGGCCATAGACATATAAAAACAGAGTCCCATCCAATGTGCAGATATAAATAAAGTTGATTTGCGTTCCACAGTGGAACGCACATGGGCGGCCGACGTTGGCGTGACGGTGTCGCCGTTCATGCGCACACATCGGGAAATTACGCGACCTGGCATTTTTATTCTGTTTTTTAATCTCTTGTTATTAAAGCTTGTTTGCACTATATTTATTTTTTATTTTTATGTGAGTTCTACAAGCTCATCATCCAGTTGGTAATTATATTCACCACTGTGTTTGTGAAAGTGGCACCCTACACTGTATTTGCACTTGGTTGTTGTACAGTTTTCCGTTGCACTTGTTTTTAAGGGATATAGGGAGTGTGTCCCATTTGTAGTGGCTTACCTGCACCCAGTGTTGTGGTTATCTCACTATTTCCATTTACTTTGTATGATGTCTATATATTTTTTTTTTTTTTTTAGAACAAGGGGCAGCTGCCAAAAACACTATCCTGGGAACTCACAAGTAGAAAACAAACACAAACCTTTTGATCCACCCTTTAATACTTTTATAACTTATGTTTTACCATATATATATATATATTTTTTTTTTAACCAAAGACTTACCACCATACTGCCTGCAGATGAAACTGCTGGGATTAAAGGGACACTATAGTATAGTCACCTGAACAACTACAGCTTAATGTAGTTGTTCAGGTGAGATCTATAGCTCCCTGCAGGCAATCTAATGTAAACACTGTATTTAAAAAAACAAAAAAACAGTGTTTACATTGATAGGAATACCTCCAGTGGCTGTCACTCAGACGGCCACCAGAGGGACTTCCTATCATGCATGGCCCTAAAAAGGCCATGTACACATCAGACGTATTAAAATACGTCTGACGTGTGCAGGAGAGAAAAGGCACTATGTGCGCGCCTTCCCTCTCCTGCCTGTCAGGAGAGGGGGTGGGCAAAAACTGACAGCTCAGCTCGCGGCCGCGCGTAGTGTGCTCAGGACTTCATGCCGCCCTATAAAGTATGTTCGCCGCACAAGGGAGCAATGACTTTTCCGAATGGAAGCGTCTGATTGCTCCCTGCTCGCGCCCGCCTATTTCATCATTTTGACGAAATAGGGGGCGCTGGAACAAGGTGAGTAAAAAGGGCTGCCTGGAGTGTCCCTTTAAATACTGCAACATATGGATTTCCCTCTCAGATAGTAGGCTCGGGGGAAATTAATCCGGATTTTTCACTGGGAGCTTTTTGCAGATGGGACAGTTCCCAGGATGATAATGATAAACAGTAATTCTGTCCCTACCTTATGGTCCCATAGTGTAACCCACTATATCTCAAATTGGGTACAGGGGCACTCGTAAACATTGATTGACCAAAATATTTATATAAAATGATATATTTACATTAAAATCATATTAAGTGAAGGGTTATGTTTATGGCTGTTTTGGTTTGTAAGATCTGTCAGTGGCATTTGTTTCCAACAATGTTTTAGATAATCTCTCCATGCATGGGACTCAAGGATGCCACTAGGAATTCAAATAATTTATTTATATCACTATGAAATTGAAGGGTTTCTCTTTACAACTAGATTCTACATATTATTGCAAATATCATGTAGTAAAGGGTTTTGTGTGCACATACCTTTTCATGTATTTTATAACCAAATCAAGCTTCTCCAAATCTTTTTCTTCTATTAAATCTGTGCAGTATTTTACCACCTGGAGTATGTCTTCTTCCATGGGATCTAGTGGAAAAGAACAGATTAAGAATTATAAGTTATACAATAACAGAAGAAAAAAAAAAAAACACTTATGATAATCAATAAGTGAAGACAAGGAAGCTCAACACTAGTGTAGGTGTTCTTTTTGTGACCCACATCAAAGATGAACAAACATGCAACTAGAAGTATATTAAGTACAATACTCCAAATTATAGTGGAGTGCTATAATACAATTAGTTTACACCTATTTCTTGTTTGTGGCAAACATGAAAAAAATAAAACAAACATAGTGCAAATTGTGCAGTGTGAACCTATTTACAATGTTGCACTAAGATGCAAGTGTGTCATCTCGCAAGTATATACCAGTAGACTGTATTAGGTTTCCAAAGATCTGGCTATTTCAAAGTCTAATACGTAAATTTTTAAAAGTTTTTACAAAGTGTATTTGAGAAAGGACTAACTTCGTAGGTAGATGTTTTCAAACAGCCTACCAAAAGTTATTCTTTTAACATTCTTAAACACATTTTCAAACCGAGAAGCAAAACCACTCCCTCTTAACAGAACTTAATATTCTACGTAACATACTCATGAAAGAACAGGTAAAAGGTTGTAGTCTAGGGCAAGGAGGAGTAAAAGGGGTGAGAAGGCAAAGTCACAATAGCACTAATGGACACTAAAGGATCAATAATGTCTCGTAGAAACCTGTTCATGTATTCATATCACGAAGCTCACATATGTGCAAAAGATTCTCCTCATATTGATACATTCACTTCCAGAGATCTGATATATTCTACACTATCCATTCACTGTAATACGAGAGGCAAGAATGTTTTGAATAAAATATTGGGAAGCTGATGGCTAACATTTTTTATTTTTTTTTAATACTTTTATTATTTTCTTTATCAAGTACGATACAAATATTATTAAATTGTAATGTTGTGTTAAATTTTTTTCGATACAGTCATACGTTATAGTGATCACATTATTACTGGATATATTTTATTAGAAATATAAAGACCCCCCCCCACCCCATCTACTGTCAATCAGGGAGTACCGCTCAAACGTATCATTAAACATCTTTACATCTATACTATTAACCCCTTAAGGACACAACTTCAGAAATAAAAGGGAATAAACCGGAATATTTCCATCATGTGTCCTTAAGGGGTTAATATCTTTTGCTGTGGCCCAGTTTCTCTAAATATGAACTCAATATACTGGAATATTTTTTTTGTATCCACAAACCTCTCTCCATCCTTAATTGATGTAGCAACTGTTTCTCCACGTCCTGCCATATAGGAGTGTTGGTTCTCATCCAATGTCTGGCAATTACACTCTTAGCCGTCATAAGAATATGTATGGCAAAATCCTGATTATATTTTAACCATGAACCCATTCCTATGTACAACAAAAATAGTTCTCTGCACAAGATAACTGTATATATATCTGTATCGGTGGGCACAACCACCAGATGTTCATACAGTCCCAATTATTCAACCACATTTCCAACAATTATTTAATAGTACTGGGTATATCTTAGATAAAAGGAGATTAGTTTATCTATTTGATCTGTGTCCCCAATGTATAAAGGTTTTTGATATATCCTTTTAACCTCAAATAATAGAAAATTTCTGTGTTTGGTAAACCATATTCCTGTTGTATCTGTCGAAAGGGCTTTATTTCATTGTGGGCTATAATGTTCTTAATATTTGTTATGCCCAATTCTTTCTACTTTTATAGTTGTATATTATATTTTAAGATTTTAATATCATTTTCCGCAATCACTTTAGTCTTTAGGCCCATACTTATTCTGATCTTATTCCAACTTTCGGATATATCTAGAATAGTTTTAGGAAACAAGTATAGATTTTTTTCCCTCTTTCTTTCTGAGCTTTGTCTGACTCTGGGGTTGTCCAAAAAACTATGCTTAGATTTTGATTATTCAATATACTTTGTTCAATTTTACACCAACTTGAAGGAATGCTGTTTTTTTTTGTGGAGATTTTCTGGCGTGTGATAGTCTGCTTGCCCTATACATTTGTACAACATTGGACATCAATAAATTAGCATTTATTCGTGGGGATTTCCCCTGACATACAAATTTCCTAAATGCTGTCTGTATCATTATTAACCATGTCTCTGGGAAATTGAGTGGAATTAATCTAAAAAGATATACCATTTAAGGAGGATGTACGATTTCAAAATATTTACTCTACCCCACCATGAGATTGGAATTTTTCGCCAGTCAATTTATTAATTTTTTTACTAAAGGTTTTGTTTTGTTTTTGTTTGGACAATTTTTGTAATTTCTGTGCAGATTTGAATTCCTAGATAATTTATTGAGTTTGACTCCCTCTTAAATTCCTATTTATCGCTTAACAATTTCCTATCGCTCGCTGTAATATTACTACCTAGCGCAATTGATTATTCAATTTATATCCGGATATCTTTGCAAACTGATTTATAATATTCATTACGGCTTCCATAGAGCTGAGTGGATCTTGTAGTGTTAAAATAACATCATCTGCATTTAAATCTAACAAATTGGGTCTGATCATAATAAAATCCTCTAATTGCCACATCTTCCCTTATGGCTGCTGCCAAAGGTTCCAAAAACATTATGTATAATATGGGGGACAACGGGCAGCCCTGTCTAGTTCCATTTCCCAATGTGAACCGTTCAGAGCTGAACCAGTTGCCCACAACTTTTGCTGATAGATTTAAATATAAATGCCATGATTGCATCAAAAATGGGTCCCTCCAAGCCAAATGCTGTTAATGAATGCTGTAAATATCTCCACCCAACCCTGTCAAAAGCTTTCTCTGCGTCTAATGACAGGGTTAGGAGAGGGGTCTTGTTTTTAGGGCTATTTCTAAGATGTCTATTAGTTTCAGAATACTAGTGGTTGCGGACCTGCTTTGAACAAATCCTACCTTGTCCGGATGTATTATTTTCCCAATAATTGTATTCAGTCACGCTGCTATAATTGAGGAATACAATTTAATGTCAACAATTTGAAGCCAATAATTAGAGCCCTCCAAACTGCTTTTATCTTGTTTCAAAATTGGTATTATATTTGATTGTAGCATTTCCATTGGGATTGGATTTCTCTTACCGAAGTCATTAAAAAGTTTGCAGAGTTGAGATTTGATATTATCTTTTAAAATTTTAAAGAATTTATTTGAGAACCCATCCAGACCTGGGGACTTCCCAATTTTAAGATTCCCAATAACTTTATTTAGCTCTTCTTCCCTAAAAGGTGAATTTAATAAGAGCAGTTGCTCTTGCGTTATTTTAGGGATTTTACTCTTCTTTCGAAATTCCTTAACCCCTTAAGGAACAAAATTCTGGAATAAAAGGGAATCATGACATGTCACACATGTCATGTGTCCTTAAGGGGTTAATGTCAACCTTAGAGGGCGCCATTGGTAGATTATATAGAGTTTTATAATAATCTTGGAAAGCCCATACTATTTTCTCAGGTATCATAAGAGTTTGATCTTTATATTGTATTCTAGAAATACATTTATTTGATTTTTCCTTTTTAATTTGATTGGATAATAATTTATCTGGTTTGTTGCCCTTATAATACCATACTTTTTTTTTAATTTTTTTTTTAATTAAGCCTTTCATAATTTGCTCTTATTATTAGTGCCTTATTAATTTGTTTTTCTATTTCGATGATTTTTAGTGTATTTTCCCTGGAGGGAACCTTTTTATTTTGGAGACGAAGAGAATCTGGTTGTAAGTATAGCTCAGGTAACGCTGGTGATTTATTTTTCTTAAATGACCGTGTATCACGCTTTTATAGGCGCGCTATATTGTAGAAGATGATACCTCTTCATTATTATTTCCTTTAAAATATAAATTGGTTGTCTGTTTTAAATGCTCTGCATATTGAGGTCTCCTGTAATGCACAGATCTGAATCTGTTCTCTCTGGAGAAAATCTAGTAATATCCACCTATTTTGAGGCGCGTTAATGCCACGCGCGTTTACAGTAACTATTCTAATATCAAAAGTTCTACACACCTTTTCTCTTTATTTTGAGCATTACGGTTATCCCTGATTGACAGCAGCCTCTCCCTCCCCTTCTTATAGCATAATAATTTAAATACAACATTTTTACTAAGTTCCCCTAAAAATCCCCACTCCCTTCCTCTCCAAGGATGTACCACCCCTGGGAGGTGCCAGTGCATGGAGACAAGAGGGTAAGAGGGACCACAATCCTCTTTCTCGTATCTCCAAGTACTGGAAACCAATACGGCCGTTATCGCAGCCCAGTGCTAATTCCGAGGCTGGCAGGATTCATGCCTTTTATATTTATAATATCGGTGAATTTCCACCAGCAAAGATTTTCACCAATAAACAGAGGTAGTAAAAAAAGGAGAAAGAGAAGAAAATAAATAAATATTACATTATCACTTTACCCTCCATCTCAATATACTATTTTCCCTGTCCCATTTCTTTCTCCTACCCATTTACCCTACTATATGTGTGTTCACCCTAAATTAACACAAACTATACACCCCAAGTTACTGTACAATCTTATACTTAATCTATATTATATATTACTTATTTGTTGTATAATTTAATGTTTTATGTTTCTTTTTACCATTATGTAAACTCTATCCTCACTTCTTACTTTCTGTGTATTCACCCTCTATTTTCACTGACACTATACCATTAAGACATTCCTTATTAAGTCTTATCTTTCTCTATTAGTGATATATCTAGATTGTGTTTCTTATACGTGTCTTTCGGATTTTGCTCTTTCCCTATTGTATATTATCTCTCCCTTCTCTTTAATTGCAATATTTTACTACTTCAAGTAGTTGAAGTGAGTCTTATTGTGTACCTTATATTCAAATACTTATTTCTTTTACTTTTACACTCTTTTTCACACCTACATACTCATTTCCCATCTCCCCATGTACACAAAAAGGATAGAGAGAGAGAAAAATAGGAGAGAGGAAAAAAATAAAATTAAATAAATTTAACCTCTTCACTCCATCTTTCTAAGATATTCTTAATTATTTAAGGAAGTAATTTCATTTCTTGCATCCTCTCTCTGAGACCTTTGGCATTCGAAAATGCTTTTCTGTGATCTTCATATGTTGCCGCTATTCCTGCAGGTAAAGTCCACATATATCTTATGTCTTTAGATCTTAGAGCTATTGTGAGAGGGTCGTATTGTTTCCTTTGCAGTCTTGTGTTGATTGACAGATCTGGAAATACGCAAATATTCACATACTTCGTACCTTTTTTTGCCTTCTTCCTATATACTTGAATAATTTGATCTTTAAATCTATATGAATGTAAGCATGATACAATATCTCTTGGGAGAGAGGCTGCTATATTTGTCGGTTTGTTCAATCTATGCGCTCTTTCAATGAAGTTATTACTTAAGCCTTGATTATCTAAGAAGATAAAAAAGGTGTCCAAATATTTTCCCATCTCATGTATAGCAACATTCTCTGGTACTCCTCTGATTCTGAGATTTATCCTGTGTGCTCTATCTTCATTCTCAAATAATTTCAATTTAAGATTAACTGTCTACTGCTCCAAGGATTTTACACGATCTTCCAACTGTTTGTTTTGATAAGATAGTACTTCTAGTTTCTCATCAATTTTTTCCATCCGATTTGTCATTTTTTTTCTATATCACTTTTTACGTTCTCTGACAAAGTTTCTAGTTGTTGTTTGATTTTTTTCAAATTGATTGTCAAGACAGGATTTCAGATATTGTGGAGTGATACCCTTTACATGTAAAGGTTCTATGGTAAGCATATCTTGATTCTCCTCTCCTTGCAAATGTACCGTATATACTCGAGTATAAGCCGACCCGAATATAAGCCGAGGCCCCTAATTTTACCCCAAAAACTGGGAAAACTTATTGACTCAAGTATAAGACTAGGGTGGGAAATGCTGCAGCTACTGGGAAATTTCTAAATAAAATTAGATCCTAAAAAAATTATATTAATTGAATATTTATTTACAGTGTGTGTATATAATGAATGCAGTGTGTGTGTATGAGTGCAGTGTGTGTGTGTATGTATGTATGTATGAGTGCAGTGTGTGTGTGTATGAGTGCAGTGTATGTATGTATGTATGTATGAGTGCAGTGTGTGCGTGTATGAGTGCATTGAGTGTGTGTATGAGTGCAGTGTGTGTGAATGAGTGCAGTGTGTGTGAATGAGTGCAGTGTGTGTGAATGAGTGCAGTGTGTGTGAATGAGTGCAGTGTGTGTGAATGAGTGCAGTGTGTGTGAATGAGTGCAGTGTGTGTGAATGAGTGCAGTGTGTGTGAATGAGTGCAGTGTGTGTGAATGAGTGCAGTGTGTGTGAATGAGTGCAGTGTGTGTGTGTGTGTGTGTTGCAGAGCCTTGGTGGGGGGTGGGCATTTTTATTATTATTATTTTTTTTAATTATTTTAATTTTTTATTTATTTATTATTTTTTAAGTATTATTTATATTATTATTATGTATACATTTTCTATTTTTTTCGTCCCCCCTCCCTGCTTGCTCTCACTCCCTGGTGGTCCAGTGGCATTGGCAGTTCAGTGGAGGGGGGCTGGCAGAGCTGTTACTTACCTCTCCTGCAGCTCCTGTCAGCCCCCTCCTCCTCCACGCCGGTCCGGTCAACTCCCTCTGCAAGTCCCAGTGTAAGTCTTGCGAGAGTCGCACTATGACCCCGTGGCTCTCGCGAGACTTACACTGGGAGCTGACAGAGGTGCTGACCGGACCGGCGCGGAGGAGGGAGCTGACAGGAGCTGCAAGAGAGGTAAGTAACAGCTCCCTGCCAGCCCCCCTCCTACACAGCCCCATTGTCTGTATTATGGCAATGTAAATTGCCATAATACAGACATTGACTCGAGTATAAGTCGAGTTGGGGTTTTTCAGCACAAAAATGTGCTGAAAAACTCGACTTATACTCGAGTATATACAGTATGTGTTTCTCTTGATTTTTATTTAATTTGTCCCTTTTTTTCAGCCTGAGGAGAAAAAAATGCTTTTTTTTTTTTTTTTAGTATTCTTAGCTTCACTTATTTGTCACTATTTTGATAGGTCAACAGTTGTCTATCAGGAGGAATAGGTGTCTCTTACGTTTCTCTCTTCCTTTCCCCTTCTCTATTATTGTGCTTTGGTACAGTGGGTATCAGCAGTGGATTGTTGAGGGCCGGGAATTATATCTTTCTTCTTTGTGTATACCTGATAATACCGCTCAAAAATACCCCCGTCTATCCCGTTATCTTTTTTTTTTAAATTCACTCGGTTATGTTAACGTTTATATAGAATCGCAAGCCTTGTAGAATTAAATCAACGTCTTTACAGCACCACAAATCTAACGGTGGCATTGGTGTACCAGACACCCGCAAATATTATTTTGCCACTAATGCCGCTACAGCAGTTAGTTTTAATGTACATAACAACAAACCCAGATGGTTAGAGATGGAGGAAAATAAAGTTTTACCAGCCTCGCTAAAGGATACTCTATGGTTTAATTTGGACAGAAGGCCTAAAACAACCACTATGTTTTTATCTACTAGAACCACACTCAAGGCCTGGGATATTGTTTTTAAGAATAAAGTTCCGAGCTCAAGTTTATATAGAGCTATGCCAATCTCAATTTTAACCGACTATTTGCCTACTATAGACACAACTTTTTGGACAGCCATTCTATGACACATTTGGATGATTTCTTTCAGGGCAATTCCATTCTTTCATTTGAAAAACTACAATTTAAATTGCTTAGCCGATAAGAACAGAATACACAGCAATTAGCGAAATACTGAAGGAAAAATTTAATGTTGGAGAAGTGGATAGAAATGAAATCTCTGGAGGGCCCTAAATTAGAAAAAATATTTTTACATGACCCAGGGCGAAAAGGGCTACTGTCTACATGTTACTCACTATACAACACTGAACCCTCTTTTAAACTAGAACACATGTTGTCGTGGGAGAGGGAGCTAGGTACGCAATACAGTCTGGACTCTGGAGGAATAGTTTAACTTTTTTTCAGCTCTCAAGGGTATCATGTATAGCACAAACCATCTTTGTCAGAATCATTAAAAGATTCTTTATCGATGGTATCTGGCTCCCTCCTGCCTACACAATATGAACAACAAATACTCTGACCGGTGTAGGAGGGATTGCGGAGGTGTAGGTAACATGGCCCACAATTAGTGATTCTGCCCAAAATTTTCTAAATATTGGAAAGTAATACATAGACTAATCATGGAAGTAGACTCATCCATTTCCATTGGGATTGGATTTCATCCGAACTAGCATTATTTAAAAAAAATCCCAGAGTCTGTTGCCAAAATAGATAGAATTATCATAGGCCACATCCTAATTACTGCTAACTCATGTTTGCCACGATACTGGAAATCACCTATTACCCCATCACTCAAATACATTTTAATTTTAGTTTTGGACAATAAAATGCACGAAATGTCATATAGACAAAGTTCCAGTTTATTTGTGCAACTTCAATATAGTTTGGGTCAATTGGAAAATTGTGTTAAAGCAACCTATGGTTTATAATTGCCATCTACTATTACGATTATGTGATACAGAATAGAATGTAACTGTAATATTATGTTCACTGTTATTATGGACGGATACCCTTCTTCCCTTTCTTTCCCCAAATAGTATGTTTTGCTATTAATTATTTTTGTTGTAAAACTTTAAAACTTTAATAAAAAACAAAGGGGGCTAGGGGGATATGGCAAATTAGGCAGATTAATTAGGCAGTATGTTTCCGTATATATATATATATATATATATATATATATATACGGAGCAGATGACCTCTTGATCTTCTATCTTTTCTTCTGAGCTAATTATTAGTCTTTAATGATTAAATCTTCAGAAGGGTATTATCTTCTAAATGGTGCTTTTTCTTTTATACCCTCTAGTATTTTTAAGCTTTTTCCCTTCCCCCCTATCCTTCTCTTAATCTTATCCTGACGTTGTTGCACCTTTGTTTATGTAAGATATCCAATTAAAATCTTTTTTTTGGGATATATATGTGGACTTTCTAAATTATTTCACCATCCAAATTGGTATACATTTGCCTCCTATAATCAGGTATTGTATACACAACAAATCCAATTTCAAACAGTATCATATGGTACCTTATGGTTACTGATCCAGCCAGTTCTACATAATATACGAGTATCTTCCAATGTTTGTATCGTTATTTGTACAAATACGCCAATCTCCCAGTTCTTCAGACGTCCGTCTTTAATCCACTGCCTCCTGCCGTCTGCCGACTCTCCTACCTCCGCTCAAATTTTCCTGCATTCAGGAGCTGGTGTCTCTCCACACTTCTTCCCCACACTGCCAGCATCGGTTAGCAAGCCCGCAAAATGTGGCGTGCGTCCGTACGTCACCGCTCCTCCCCCCCCGCCCTTTAAAAGGCTAACTTATTGAAACACACATGGTGTATGGTTTTATTATTATTAAATATCAATAGGAAACACGTAGGACATACCCGAAATTGTGGTAATCCATTCTTTCAGCAATGTTTTCACATCATTAAATTCAATAGCACCAGCCAGATTGGGAGGTTTTGCTCTGAAGGAATTGGCTGCTTGATTCAGTGGTCCTGGATCATTTGATGTTGAAGCACCTAATTCAACCTAGAAAGGAACATGTAAATAAAATGCTTGAGAAAGAAAATATATAATAGAATGATTTATGTTTACATGTTACTGAACATCTTTTTACGAATGGCTTTATTTAACTTGTATGTTGGCAATACATTGACTCACATGTTTTATTTTTAACCAATATATGTTTATATGCTGTGCTTTTTACCAATATGTTGTGCATTAAAGTGAACCTGGCTTCATGACAGCACATCACCCCACTGAAAGGAGTGACGTCAGTCGTCAATCCATTCTTCCTTCCTGCTGAAAACATTGTCATGGGTTGAAGTGTGTGAGTGGGGATAGCATGCTCCCTGCTTCCTGTTTAACCTAGGGTCATATAGAGATAGAGGAGAGGGGTTGCTGCAGTACCCAAAACAATCTAAAATAACCTTAATAACTCTGCACTCCTAACCTTGCACCCTGTTGTTTAAAGCAGGGCCAAATCCAAATACTGAAAATAAAGAAATCAAGTAAGTGCAAGTAGATGCTCAATTTGCACAAAAAGTGCTACATACAATCTATCTGAACCAGATGGGCAGGTAAGTAGTATGTCTGGGGGAGCCCCTCTTGGCTGTATGTGTGGGTGCACAGCACATTTTTGTCAGATATGTAATTTGCCAGAACTTCCACACGGATTATTGGAGTGCCATGTTGATTGCACGCATACGCACAGCAACACATCGAAGCTGGGTCAGAGGACAGGAAATAGGCATGCTCTCATGGAGACAGATTATCAGCGGATGTCTGTCTGCCAGGAGGGAGAAAGAGCACAATTTTAACAATAAATCTATACATTTGCTAGTGATTTGGCTGGCACAATGTATAGATGAAATATGAGGAGGAATTAGTTTCTGCCTCATGGAAAGTGACATGACAGGTGCCTTTTAAAGCTATTGTTCAAAAGTATAAACACAATAGTTATTTACATGGAAATCTTTTCCCTTTTGCAGTGTCAGAAATGAAATAGGAGAGGCTGGTGTCTCATTGCCACATGTAAAAAATGGAAGTAACCCATAGAGCAGTGTTTCCCAATTGGTGTTCCGCCGACATTTTTAAAAATAAAATGGCCGTGGGCGGCGAGGGAGCAGTGGGCAGTGATCTCCCTGCTTAGCTCCCTCATGCGCACAGCAGTGATGCTGGAGCCGGAATATGACGTCACTCTGGCATCACTAAGAGGCGCACGAGGGAGCTGAGCAGGGAGATCACTGCTCCCTCGCCGCTCGCACGCCTGCCGCTCAGCAGCCCCACTGGATCCCAGAGGCCACACGCTCAGCCCAGCCGCCCCACTGGAACCCAGGGAACACACGCTCATCCCAGAGACATAGATACTCCATGACAGCACTCCCAAAGGTAGGGGGATAGGTTGGAGTAAATTTTTTTTTAAATAATAAACTGTATGTGTGTCTGTTAGGGAGTTTGTATGTGTTTGTGTGTCTTTCAAAGAGTATATGTGTCAGTGAGTGTGTATGTGTTTGTCAGTGACAATGTATATGTTTGTGTATGGGTGTATCTAAGTGTGTCAGTGAGTGTATATGACAATGTGTATGTGTCAATGTGTGTATCTGAGTGTGTGTGTATTTGTGAGTCAAGATGTGTGTATCTGAGTGTGTGTATCTGTGTGATAAGGTCTGTGTGTCTGTATGCCACTATGTGCCAGTGTGTGTGTGTATCTGTGTGACACACACACACACACACACACACTGGCACATAAAACCACAGATATACACACCTTGACACACACCAGCACATACAAACACAGGTACACACACTTTGACACATAGATGCACACACCTTGACACAGATACACACTGTGTGTCAAGGTGTGTGCATCTGTGTGTCAGATTCATACACACTGGCACATACAAACACAGATACACACTGAAGAAAAACCCCATCTTATGGACTTCGTTAGACTATTTTATCCAATTCCCCACTTTGTTTGCCCATTTGTTCGGTAACCGAACAGAGACCCACCTCCTAGAACACCAATTAAGTTATTAACACCATGGGCATTCGAAAACCACGTCAAAAGGATTCCGCCGAACGCTGTACTGGGTGGCCGCCATTTCGTGCAGTCAAACGCACGTGGTAAGAACAATGGATGGCGGCCATCATAACACACGAATATACTCAGCGGGACTTGGTTGTCAAGTGCCTGGAACTCTTTTCGGCCAGGCACTCTGCTGAACCCCGGATGACTTCCACACACGGCCCATTCGTGGAATATTTCGTATTCACGAACGCCGTTCGGTAAAAGTAAACTACCGAACAAGGGGAACATCATCCACGAACCAGCGTTCGCATAACTCTTATGGTGTTCAGGAAAAAGCCTCACAAACTGAGACCGGCTCTTGCTACATTTTCTCTGGAACTGTTTTCGGCTTACTCCTCGTGGCAAAGCGGTCAAAACTTCCATGCGATGGTACGGACGAACCACCGAACGGATGTGGGTGATTTTCGTATATATCGTTCACCCAGATCCCAGCTATCCATGTGACCTATGTGTGGTTTCAGAGTATTTTGGGGTGTTTTAAAAATGTTGTATTTTTCTGTCCTGGAGATAATTGAGCTTAGCCCAGCCTCTAACTCAATTATCTCCCAGGAGGAGTTTGTATACTGCATAAATACTGTTGCTGTGTGTGCCATTAAACAGATCTCTACCCAGCATTAAGCCTCGGCTCATGTGTGGGGGGGTTATGTCACACACACACACCTTGATACACAGACACATACAAAACACAGATACACACACTTACACTTTGACACACAGATACATAGACACACACACACACGCTGTGTGTCAAGGTGTGTGTATCTGTGTGCCACTATGTGCCAGTGTGTGTGTGTGTGTGTGTGTGTGTATCTGTGTGTCAGGTACACAGACACACACACAAACATACACTGGCACATACAAACACAGATACACACCTTGACACACAGACACATACAAAAACTGCACATTTTTTAAAAAAAAAATTCCAGGGGGTGTGGGAGGCTTGGGGGGTTGGGGTTCAACGATGTTGATACACTATGTCAAAGGGTTCCATGGGAAAAATTAATTGGGAACTCCTGTCCTAGAGAAACTCAAAACTAAATCTACAATGGACAATTATAAAAAACTGTCCAATTATAAAATCTCACAAAACTAATACGTGTATCCAATGCCTACAAAAAAAACCCAGAGTAAAGCCAAAAAATATAAAGTGAGAAAAGTATATATATATATATATATATATTTATTTTTTTTAAATTTATTTTGTAATTTATTTTAGTAGTGCATTGAAAATCATACATATGAATCATGCATATACATTCCTGACAGCGTTAGAGGATAGAATGTCAAAATGACTGCACTTGTTTATATATAGTAATAAACAAGATAGAGAAGCATAGAGGACAACAAGAAAATTCTTGTAGGAGCCCCCCCTGTCTTTGAGACGATAATATGTGCTGGTGCTAACAATGAGGGTTAACCAGTAAATGTGAGACAGTAATCATTAGGAAAGAGTGTGCCAAAAGCCGCAGGTAAGCCAGAAATACCACAGCTGCCCCACCAGGATACCAGCAAGAAAACAAGATGATTCACCAGGAGCCCATGCTCGCACAGTCCCAGAGCCCAAGTCAGCCTATGCCCTTTGTGGGCAGAGTCCAGTCCTGCGCCGGGTAGGTAATCCTCAGGACCCTGGGCCCGTGGAAAGGTAGGCAATGCACTGCATACACTGCAGGTGGGATTCCCCTATGTCCAGTCGCGGTCTGCGCTGACACCGGTGTCTGTGCTGCCTTGTGTCTGTGCGAGCTGCACTGCTCCCTCCTCCACCAAATTTGGGCCTGCTCTTCCGCTGAATCAGAGGACTCCCGATGAGATGACTGGGACTGCAATCGAGGTAAATGGTCGTCTGCTTGCAGTGGAGTAGGGTAGTGTAACCTGTGCTGCAGCCAGAAGTTGGCAACGGTCTTGTCCAGCCTGGACATGATATCGAGCTGTGCGTCCCTCTCTCTAGTGGAACAAGGTCTCCACCATTATAGGTGAGTTGTGGTAGGGTTTGCAATCCCCCATGCCTTCAACCCACACTCCTACTTGGTCTGGAAAGTCTCCAAGGAGTGGACCGGGATCACCCCCACCGGTCCAAGGGGGGTGTGCATAACGGGGCTCTTGTTCAAAGGCTGCTGTGTCTGGGCACTTCCGCACCGTACGATCGTCCGCTTCTCCCGCTCGGCACGCACCAGGCCGCTGCAGCCACGGTGGAGTATATACACTCCTGATGGATCTCTGACTGCTGCTCATCATAACCCGTATGTCAAGGATCAAAGATTATACAAGATGTGACCCAAGCTGGGTTAATTGAGTTTGAAGATCGCTCTGTATGGCAGAATAGTGGAGGAGCTTGGTCAAAATGCAACCATCCACCATGACAGTCACGCCACCCCCCTCTCCCCTCTCCCCTCCCCAGGATATATATTTTTTATTATTTAATATTTCTTAAAAATTATTTTAACAGTTTATCCAAAAATGTTAATTTAATATTGTTGAATAAGCCTTTCAAATTATTTAAAGGGACACTATAGTCACCAGAACAACTACAGCTTATTTAATTTGTTCTGGTGAGTATAAATATTACCTTCGGGCTTTTTGCTGTAAGCACTGCCTTTTCAGAGAAAATGCAGTGTTTACATTACAGCCTAGTGGTAACTCCACTGGCCACTCCTCAGATGGCTGTTAGAGATCCTTCCTGGGTCATGGCTGCCTAAAAGGCATCCAAACATTCAGTATCTCCTCCCTCTGCATGCAGACACTGAACTTTCCTCATAGAGATTCATTGATTCAATTCATCTCTATGAGGAGATGCTGATTGGCCATTGCTGTGTTTGAATTGTGCTGGCTCTGCCCCTGATCTGCCTCTTTGTCAGTCTCAACCAATCCTATGGGGAAGCATTGTGATTGGATCAGGCTACCACTTCTGCTGATGTCAGCAGGCAGTGGGCAGATCTAAAGGAAACCAGGACAAAATAAGCAGCTCCAGGCTTGAATACAAGTAAGAGTTTACTATATTTAGGGAGGCATGCGGGGACCAGGGTGGCTAGATAGTGGTTTTAACCCCATAGCGTCAGGAATACATGTTTGTGTCCCTGACCCTATAGTGCTCCTTTAAGACTAATGTGTCTAAGCAAGTCTGTCTAACTAAAGGATTTGAAAGTGATTTTCTAAGGACCCCTATATAGTTCTAAGCATTTGGAATACAGATTTATATTCCTAATGCTAAAGTGATCCTTTAACACTGTCACTACACCCTAATCAGACTTCAGAAATAAAAAGACACCTCTAGAAGAGGTTTGTGGACAGAAATCTAACCTGCTAGCAACCAACTCTTAATTAAAGTATGACTAGTGTCTGCCAGAGTCCTTATGTTTTACACTTAAGGTTAAACAGTACCTAGTTATACTCAGCAACTTAAAAATGGTAGCCAGGATGGAAAAAGCTCATGATAGAACATTAAAATAACATAAGTTATTATGAAGATAGACAACCATGCTTTAAAGAACTCTATTAGATACCACCTATTGCGGTTTAAGCACTCCAGACCCAATTTACCTGAGACTGTGCAGGGGGTATGGCTTCTTGTTTTAGAGGACTTCCAGTTGTTACAAAATTTTTAAGAGGGCTATTAAAGAGCTTGTTTTTCAATGGGCTCTGGATCTTTTTTGTAGGGCTTGTTTGATTTTTCTTTTTCCTCTTTTTTTTCGACTTCATAGCATGCTTTTTCAATTGCAATAAAGGGTTTTTTGAAACTGAAAGGAAACAAAATGAAGTATATAGTTACAATATTAACTTTGTTTCCCCAGTAAAAGCAAAAATAATCATCAGAAGAAAAACGAAAAGTAACCCAGACCTCTCAAATAAAATATACATCATAAGCTGCATCTACCATGCCAATTGCCCTTACCAAAAGCTGGGTTTAGATTAATACTATTTTCTGTCTGTCGGTTCCTTTGACCATAAGCAGCTCTTAGTTCTTCCTGGAGTTCAACAGGCAGTGCTGCAAATACCTCTGGGTCCACCTGAAGAAATGAGTAATAATAATAACAATAATAAAACATTGTGAGAAACATTGTTAAAAAACAAACAAGGTATGGCAGAACATGTACAATTAAGAAGACAATCATAGTTGTCACCCAAAATGTGGCAATGGATAACAAAATATAATTTCTAGCCATCTGGGTGCATCCTTGTCTTTTTTCAGTAGAATTCTTTGTTACAAAAAGAAGTCTTAAAACCCCTAACATTCACAAACATGGATTTGGTTCCAAAATATATAAAATTGATATTAGTAATAAAGTATAAAAACACAGTAATGGCAAGTTACCATGTACCTCACCTGTGAGAAGGCTGGAAGGGCTATGACATTTATGCCGGTCTCTTCTCCTTGATCTGATAGTGGTGGTATCTGTAAGAGAACAGTTGCCACTGTCTGCTGCTGGAAACCAATCGTGTTGCTCCCATTTGAGTGGTCCTTTTTGTTGTCAGAAGATGTTACCTGATTTTGGACGGTGAAGGTTTGCTCTACCTGTTCCCTGATATCAGGAGGTAATGCTTCCAAGACAGAAGGATCCACCTACCAAACACAACATGTGAAATGAGATGCTGGGACAGCATCAGATGGGTGAGATATAAATATCATACTTTATATGAGTAATTAAAAACTGATGAGGTACTATTGACTTCCTATCCTCTATCACCTGGTGTGTACTAATCTTAGCTATAATGAAAGCTGGCACTACTTGATGTCAGGGGCAAGAAGTGAGAAAGGCCCCCAACACCACAGGTGTGTGTGTGGCTGGGGCAAAGTATGATGTGTGTGGCTGGCTGAGTGCAATATTATTGTTTGTAACTTACTGAGTGTGATGTGTGTGGAGTTTAACTTTGAGTAGGATTTGAGTGAGAATGGTTTAGGGTCATATTTACATGTGGAGATTGGATAAGTCAGATGTGTGTGGAGTTGA
Organism: Pelobates fuscus; assembly: GCF_036172605.1. Lineage (NCBI taxonomy): Eukaryota > Metazoa > Chordata > Amphibia > Anura > Pelobatidae > Pelobates > Pelobates fuscus. Next base: position 313,454,158 of record NC_086317.1, on the reverse strand, counting down.
CTGTTAGAGGACATGTCCTTTACTTAACATTAAAGATATCTAGATGTTGCACACACACACAAAAAAAAAAACCTAACAAATAAAATTAACATTGTTCTACTACTCTTTTAGCTTCTGTTTCAAGACACATTGAAAATTGCATGCAAAAGAACTTCAAAAGTATATTTGTATGATTAATAAATTATAATTAAGATTTAAGCAAATACAATTCATGATGCTATTATGGGGCTCGCCAGACTTTTACCAACACACTGTCATGGAAGGTGTCCCGCCAAGGGTACATAATTCATTGTTGCACAATAGAATATTGCCATGTCATGAAATCTGTGTCGTGCATATATGAATTGGCCACTTGGTTGCAAGGTCTGATGACAGAAGGGATTGTGTGAATTGCATAGGAATGTGAAAGGAGGCAGATGGTTTACAGCATGGATTGATCCTTTGATTAATCAACAGCTCTGTAAGGTGTGAGAAGTGGCCTGGAAGTCTAGTTCCAATGTAAACTAACTGCCTTCAGCCATATGGCCTCTGCCTCTTAATTGATGAGTTATTTTTTATAATATGTTAATGATCATTAGCCTTGTGTTCAAGTATCATATCCAAAAGAAACATTAACATGTACCCACAGAATAATAATTAAGCCTAATTTTTATTATTTTTAGAATGGGACAAGCACCATCGTCTAAACAAGCCCAAATATGATTGGCATAACTTAACCATAGGGGAAGGGATTATGATGTCCGCTATATTGGGTCACAAGTAAGAAATGTAACATATCTATGGAATGGAGAAATGGTAACAAATTCATAGATGCAATTATTATTTCTGTGGCAAGTACAAAAGAGATAAAAGGAAAAGTTTCTATTTGGATTGATGTGGGTCTGGGACACAAGGGGGTGGTCACTTATTCTCTCTATAGATACGCCTTAACTCTACTTCTGGGCGAGGTGTGTCAATCCACAGGAATCCATGTGGCAATCCTTTTCGCCTGGCACTCACTCGATGAGTCCAAGTGTTGCAGGAGGTAGAGCTCTAATTCATTCACTGACAGGCAGAACTGCGAGAGAGCACCTAAAGTGCCCCCAGCAGTACTTTATTTAGTACATTGTGGAATTGGCAGTATTACAAGAAGGAGCCCCACTTTGCACTGGCTCTCCCTTAACAGATGGAACACCAAGGCCAGATCACAATAATGACCTATTCAACGCTACCAGATATAAAGAGATCAACAGGAATCAAGGGATGGCTTTATATTATGTAAATTCTAGTCTGTACAGAAAGAAGTATCAGCAGAGGTGCAAAGAGTGAAATTTGAGCAACTGAAAAATTATTATTTATGTAGTATACAATGCATAAAAGGTTAATGAATATGACATTTTATTAGTCTGGTTTATTACTCTGAAAATGTATATAATGTATATAAAAAAACTGGATTAATAAAGAAAATGTTTGTCATTGATTTTCGTACCTACCACATAAGTGTGCAGGTAAAAACAAACTGTTCACAATTCACATTACATAACGGCTATGAAGTTTTATTAATTGATTGATTGCAGAATATAGTCCAGCAGTTGCCAGTTTTCTCCACCGAAACAGAACTCAGAAATGCCTAAAACCTGGACTGTTTGTGTGATTTTAGGACAAGGCTGGGAGCCACTGCTATGGTCTCTTCATTTCTCCATTATATGCAGTAGTGCCGGGACAATAAGAAAAGGACAGATTCCTGGCTCTTTCTCTTACTCATATTGGTAGTACCAAGGATCAACAATAACAATACTTAGTACTTGAATGCATTGAATGATGCACTCACCTGTGAAGGAACTTCAATGGTAAAATTGAGCCGTGATTTCACTGGAAAGTGCAAACCATTTTTCTTACTGGGGGATTCGGCTTTTGTGGTACTTAACATATGACTGGGTGTGACTGACTTCGTACAAGAGGAAACTGAAGAACATGTCCCAAATGCAGATGACACTTCAACATCCACTGCACCAACAAACACTGTAATTGCAGAAATATAATTAAGAGACAAAAATATACCTAGTTGATGGAATTTGAAATATATAATACCATTCAAGCTCAGAACCCCATGGAAACATATAACCAATCTCTTATACAGAAACACATTATCTTAATATCTTTAAAATGGAACTGTACACACCTTACACAAAATAAGTCCCCAAAAGGAGACTTATAAAAGACAATATTCCTATCTATGGAAATATTCTATGGATCGACCGATATTGATTTTTTACAGTCGATACCGATAATCTGTGAACTTTCAGGCCGATAACCGATATTCTGTACATTTACCATTTTGAAAAAATAAACTATTTCTAAAGGTAAATGCACAAAATATACATGCCACATGTAGTGGATGCAGTGTGTTTAGACAGGGGAGCTGTGTGTGTGTAGTGGATGCAGTGTGTATTTGTGTAGTGTATGTATATAATGAATGCAAAGTGTGTTTGTGTAGTGTGTATTAGGGATTGACCGATATTGATTTTTTTTTAGAGCCAATACCGATAATCTGTGAACTTTCAGGCCGATAGCCGATAACTTGCCGATATTCTGTACATTTACCATTTTGAAAAAATAAACTACTTCTAAAGATAAATGCAGAAAATATACATGCCACATGTAGTGGATGCAGTGTGTTTAGACAGGGGAGCTGTGTGTGTGTAGTGGATGCAGTGTGTATTTGTGTAGTGTATGTATATAATGAATGCAAGGTGTGTTTGTGTAGTGTGTATTAGGGATTGACCGATATTGATTTTCTAGAGCCAATACCGATAATCTGTGAACTTTCAGGCCGATAGCCGATAACTTGCCGATATTCTGTACATTTACCATTTTGAAAAAAAAATAACTAATTCGAAAGGTAAATGCACAAAATATACATGCCACATGTAGTGGATGAAGTGTGTGTGTTTGTGTAGTGTGTATATATATATATATATAATGAATGCAGAGTGTGTGTTTGTGTAGTGTGTATAATGCAGTGTGTTTGTGTAGTGTGTGTATGTAATGCAGTGTGTGTGTTTGTGTAATGTGTGTTTGTGTAGTGTGTGTATGTTTGTAATGTAGTGTGTGTGTGTGTGTGTTTGTAATGCAGTGTGTGTATGTAATGCAGTGTGTGTTTGTGTAGTGTGTGTATGTAATGCAGTGTGTGTGTAGTGTGTGTATGTAATGCAGTGTGTGTGTATGTAATGCAGTGTGTGTTTGTGTAGTGTGTGTGTATGTAATGCAGTGTGTGTTTGTAGTGTGTGTATGTAATGCAGTGTGTAGTGTGTGTATGTAATGTAGTGTGTGTAGTGATGTAATTTAAGGGGGGGCATTTTTTTTTTATTTTAATTATTTCTTTTTTTTTTTTACATTTTTTTTTTAATTTTTTTAAATATTTAAATGCTTTTTTTGTTTAGTCCCCCCTCCCTTCTTCTTACCAGGGAGGGGGGATATGTTAATCCCTGGTGGTCCAGGGGTGTGTACTGAGCAGTGGTGGCCGGCAGCAAGCGCTGACTTACCTTGCAAGCAGCTCCTCCAGCTCCCTGTGTAAATCTCGCGGCTCCTAGTGCTGCGCGGAGCGTTGCCATGGTAACCCGTGGCAACGCTCTGCGGCCGCGGGTCTCGCGAGATTTAGACATGGAGCTGCTGGCAAGGTAAGTCAGCGCTTGCTGCCGGCCCCCACAGGACCTGTTATATATTATCGCAATATCGGTATTTGAATTGGCTGATACCGATCTTGCCGAAAATACCAAATATCGGCCGATAATATCGGCCAGACCGATAATCAGTCGATCCCTAGTGTGTATAGTGAATGCAGTGAGTGTTTGTGTATATATATATATATATATATATATATATATATATATATATATATATATATATATATATATATATATAGTGAATGCAGAGTGTGTGTGTGTGTGTGTGTGTGTGTGTGTGTGTTTGTGTAGTGTGTGTATAGTGAATGTAGTGTGTAATTTGCGTATAGTGAATGCAGTGTGCGTGTAGTGTGAGGAAAGTGAATGCAGTGTGTATAGTGAATACAGTGTGTTTGTGTAGTGTGTGTGTATATAATGAATGCAGAGTGTGTGTGTGTGTGTGTATATATATATAATGAATACAGAGTGTGTGTGTTTGTGTAGTGTGCATAGTTAATGCAGTGTGTGTATATCATGAATGCAGTGTGTATGTGTGTGTATATATAATGCAGAGTGTGTGTGTGTAGTGTGTGTTTCTGTAGGTATGTAATTTGTGTAAATGGGGGAGAGGGGTGGCATTTTTTTTCTTTTACTTGGCCAGGGAGGGGGGATATGGCATGGACTGTGCAGTGGGGGCCCGCAGCAAGCTCCTACTTACCTTCCCAGCAGCTCCCGTGTAAATCTTGCGGCTTGTGTGCCGCACGGAGTGTTGCCATGGTAACCTGTGGCAACCCTCTGAGCGCCGTGGGACTTGCGAGATTTAGACAGGGGAGCTGAAGGGAAGGTGAGTAAGCGCTTGCTGCGGGCCCTCCAGGACCGTTGGACTTGTCATGATATTGGCCTATAGAGATACTGTATTATCGGCAATATCGGTATCTCTATCGGCTGATACCGATGAAAATACAGAATATCGTCCGATAGCGATGAAAATACAGAATATTTTGCCTGTAATGAGGCTGAAGAAAAGAAGATTAAAAAAAATAAAAAATATGTGAAGGTCAGAATGAATTTTTCATGTTCCAGATGTATTATTAGGGTGAGTGGGTTACATAGTAATAGTTATGGGGGTGGCCTTTTCCACTTCTCTGGCCACCATTATTTAATTTTAAGCAACCACCCAATGCCCACAGCACAGGTCCCCCCTGGTGTTTTACAGGGCAAAATGCCTGTAAAACACTCTTTCTAAGTGACACTCTTTCTAAGTGACAAGGAAGCCATAACTGCCCAGTTGCTAGTTTTTAATTACAGTGAGCATCTGCTGGCTGTGCACTGTTTAGTAGATATGCCGTCATCCACAGGGTGATATAGGCTCCATAGGCTATTAAAATAATTAGATATTTTCAATTTGTATGGCCAAATTTTGGCCAACTCCAAATTGATTGATTGGACAAAACCAGGGCTATTTCTATTCTATTAGCCATGGTGAGATCTTACTTTGCACTGCAAACCACCTCTTCCTGCAATCAGACTGTTGGCGGAACAGACTAGCACACTCAGTCACCCAGCCAGCTTTGGAGAGCAGCACTAATATATGTTTAATTGAATATAGCTATGTATACAAGAATAGAAAAAATATGAGGGAATTAGTTGGTTCATTTAGAGATGTAGGTACTTATTTTCACTTTGCTTGAGGCCTCTATAGCTTGGTATTTATTAACAAAGAGTGAGCTATGCAACAATGAAAGAAATACCGTATATACTCGAGTATAAGCCGACCCGAATATAAGCCGAGGCCCCTAATTTTACCCCAAAAAACTGGGAAAACTTATTGACTCGAGTATAAGACTAGGGTGGGAAATGCAGCAGCTACTGGTAAATTTCTAAATAAAATTAGATCCTAAAAAAATATATTAATTGAATATTTATTTACAGTGTGTGTATAATGAATGCAGTGTGTGTGTATGAATGCAGTGTGTGTGTATGAATGCAGTGTGTGTGAATGAATGCAGTGTGAGTGTATGAATGCAGTGTGAGTGTATGAATGCAGTGTGAGTGTATGAATGTCGCGTGTGTGTATGAGTGCCGCGTGTGTGTATGAGTGCAGCGTGTGTATGAGTGCAGTGTGTGTGTGTGTGTGTATGAATGCAGTGTGTGTGTATGAATGCAGTGTGTGTGTATGAATGCAGTGTGTGTGTGTATGAATGCAGTGTGTGTGTGTATGAATGCAGTGTGTGTGTGTGTATGAATGCAGTGTGTGTGTGTATGAGTGCAGTGTGTGTGTGTATGAGTGCAGTGTGTGTGTGTATGAGTGCAGTGTGTGTATATGAGTGCAGTGTGTGTGTGCAGTGTGCAGAGCCTTGGTGGGGGGTGGGCAATTTTTTTTATTTTTTTTTATTATTTTAATTTTTTTTATTATTTATTATTATTTTTATTTAATTTAATTATTATTATTTTTATTATTTAATTTAATTATTATTATTTTTTTATTATTACTACATATTTTTTTCGTCCCCCCTCCCTGCTTGATATATGGCAGGGAGGGGGGCTCTCCTTCCCTGGTGGTCCAGCATTGGCAGTTCAGTGGGGGCTGTGAGAGAGCGTTACTTACCTCTCCTGCAGCTCCTGTCAGCTCTCTCCTCCTCCGCGCCGTCCGGTCAGCTCTTCTGTCAGCTCACACTGTAAGTCTCGCGAGAGCCGCGGCTCTCGCGAGACTTACACTGGGAGCTGACCGAGGTGCTGAACGGACGGCGCGGAGGAGGAGAGAGCTGACAGGAGCTGCAGGAGAGGTAAGTAACGCTCTCTCACAGCCCCCACAGCCCCAGTCTGTATTATGGCAATGTAAATTGCCATAATAGAGACTCTGACTCGAGTATAAGCCGAGTTGGGGTTTTTCAGCACAAAAAATGTGCTAAAAAACTCGGCTTATACTCGAGTATATACGGTATGTATTAAACAACAAGTCCTGTGTTATACACTGTGTGCAGAATTATTAGGCAAATGAGTATTTTGGCCACATCATCCTCTTTATGCATGTTGTCTTACTCCAAGCTGTATAGGCTCGAAAGCCTACTACCAATTAAGCATATTAGGTGATGTGCATCTCTGTAATGAGAAGGGGTGTGGTCTAATGACATCAACACCCTATATCAGGTGTGCATAATTATTAGGCAACTTCCTTTCCTTTGGCAAAATAGGTCAAAAGAAGGACTTGACAGGCTCAGAAAAGTCAAAAATAGTGAGATATCTTGCAGAGGGATGCAGCACTCTTAAAATTGCAAAGCTTCTGAAGCGTGATCATCGAACAATCAAGCGTTTCATTCAAAATAGTCAACAGGGTCGCAAGAAGCGTGTGGAGAAACCAAGGCGCAAAATAACTGCCCATGAACTGAGAAAAGTCAAGCGTGCAGCTGCCAAGATGCCACTTGCCACCAGTTTGGCCATATTTCAGAGCTGCAACATCACTGGAGTGCCCGAAAGCACAAGGTGTGCAATACTCAGAGACATGGCCAAGGTAAGAAAGGCTGAAAGACGACCACCACTGAACAAGACACACAAGCTGAACGTCAAGACTGGGCCAAGAAATATCTCAAGACTGATTTTTCTAAGGTTTTATGGACTGATGAAATGAGAGTGAGTCTTGATGGGCCAGATGGATGGATTGGTAAAGGGCAGAGAGCTCCAGTCCGACTCAGACGCCAGCAAGGTGGAGGTGGAGTACTGGTTTGGGCTGGTATCATCAAAGATGAGCTTGTGGGGCCTTTTCGGGTTGAGGATGGAGTCAAGCTCAACTCCCAGTTTCTGGAAGACACCTTCTTCAAGCAGTGGTACAGGAAGAAGTCTGCATCCTTCAAGAAAAACATGATTTTCATGCAGGACAATGCTCCATCACACGCGTCCAAGTACTCCACAGCGTGGCTGGCAAGAAAGGGTATAAAAGAAGAAAATCTAATGACATGGCCTCCTTGTTCACCTGATCTGAACCCCATTGAGAACCTGTGGTCCATCATCAAATGTGAGATTTACAAGGAGGGAAAACAGTACACCTCTCTGAACAGTGTCTGGGAGGCTGTGGTTGCTGCTGCACGCAATGTTGATGGTGAACAGATCAAAACACTGACAGAATCCATGGATGGCAGGCTTTTGAGTGTCCTTGCAAAGAAAGGTGGCTATATTGGTCACTGATTTGTTTTTGTTATGTTTTTGAATGTCAGAAATGTATATTTGTGAATGTTGAGATGTTATATTGGTTTCACTGGTAAAAATAAATAATTGAAATGGGTATATATTTGTTTTTTGTTAAGTTGCCTAATAATTATGCACAGTAATAGTCACCTGCACACACAGATATCCCCCTAAAATAGCTATAACTAAAAACAAACTAAAAACTACTTCCAAAAATATTCAGCTTTGATATTAATGAGTTTTTTGGGTTCATTGAGAACATGGTTGTTGTTCAATAATAAAATTAATCCTCAAAAATACAACTTGCCTAATAATTCTGCACTCCCTGTAGAGAGTTTGATATTTTTCAAATGATGTACGTACTTTTATCTGTATTTTTGTAAAACTCATGTCTTATTTCCACTAGGATTCCTCATCAAAGGGAAGCTTTCTTTCCATTTAGAATCAACATTTATCGACCTCACAACTTTGGACTATTGTTTTAACCTTTTTATGGATAGATAGGCTAAGGCAGGGATAAGCAACCTTTGGCATTCCAGATGTTGTTGACTACATCCCCCATAATGCTGGCAAAGCATCGTTTGAGGTGTACTCCAAAACATCTGGAGTGCAGAAGGTTGCCTATGGGCTAAGGTGTAGATCTAACAGCAACGACCTATTTGTAGATCTAAGGTGTAGATCTAACAGCAACGTCTTATTTCAATCAGTAGCAAACCATGACTAAAATCTGGCGAGCAACCACTAGATGTCAGCAGTATACTAGAAAATTTACAGTCTCTGCTCTAATTACCAGATAGATGTAAACATATCAGAATTTTAACATTTCTTTTTACACATGTAACAAATAGCTGTATCCATGCAACTTTGTTGGATATCACTACATTTTATATATATATTTTCTTGATTTTAACATTTTTAGCAGCATGAGAGAAAAAAAAAAAGTTTTGTTAGTATATTAAGGGAATTCCACAAATCACCTAATCTGTATGATCTTCACTATCCTTTGATTACATGTAAAACTCTGTCTATATATTTGATAGATTAAGCCCAAATCTCTCAACTCTGGTTATTGATTATATTCAAGTAAATCAAAGCCAGCCTTTTGCTACCTGCTCTATTGTTTAAACCTCACAGCACTGAAGAATCACACAGCCCCTGCCCACTCCTAGAAGCAGAAAACAGAAACTGTACTTATCATGAATTCAGTTTTCATTAGTATTAGCAACGGTAACAACAATTGGTTATTCTTCTTGAATGATGTAAAGGAACTACTCCTCTTGATGTGTCCAGATCCTAATTTCACCCCCATCCACACAACCATAACAATAATAATAATGGCAAAAAAATAAATAAAAAAAAAAGACTACTGCAGAGTAAAAGTACAATAAAAGGCGGGAAACAGAATATAAATGGGAACTGTCACTTTACCAGATTTTTTAATGCTAATTATTAAATAGAGAAATATGTAAACATATGTATTTGTGAGGTATAAAAAATAAAACTACAGGGAGTGCAGAATTATTAGGCAAGTTGTATTTTTGAGGATTAATTTTATTATTGAACAACAACCATGTTCTCAATGAACCCAAAAAAACTCATTAATATCAAAGCTGAATATTTTTGGAAGTAGTTTTTAGTTTGTTTTTAGTTATAGCTATTTTAGGGGGATATCTGTGTGTGCAGGTGACTATTACTGTGCATAATTATTAGGCAACTTAACAAAAAACAAATATATACCCATTTCAATTATTTATTTTTACCAGTGAAACCAATATAACATCTCAACATTCACAAATATACATTTCTGACATTCAAAAACAAATCAGTGACCAATATAGCCACCTTTCTTTGCAAGGACACTCAAAAGCCTGCCATTCATGGATTCTGTCAGTGTTTTGATCTGTTCACCATCAACATTGCGTGCAGCAGCAACCACAGCCTCCCAGACACTGTTCAGAGAGGTGTACTGTTTTCCCTCCTTGTAAATCTCACATTTGATGATGGACCACAGGTTCTCAATGGGGTTCAGATCAGGTGAACAAGGAGGCCATGTCATTAGATTTTCTTCTTTTATACCCTTTCTTGTCAGCCACGCTGTGGAGTACTTGGACGCGTGTGATGGAGCATTGTCCTGCATGAAAATCATGTTTTTCTTGAAGGATGCAGACTTCTTCCTGTACCACTGCTTGAAGAAGGTGTCTTCCAGAAACTGGCAGTAGGACTGGGAGTTGAGCTTGACTCCATCCTCAACCCGAAAAGGCCCCACAAGCTCATCTTTGATGATACCAGCCCAAACCAGTACTCCACCTCCACCTTGCTGGTGTCTGAGTCGGACTGGAGCTCTCTGCCCTTTACCAATCCATCCATCTGGCCCATCAAGACTCACTCTCATTTCATCAGTCCATAAAACCTTAGAAAAATCAGTCTTGAGATATTTCTTGGCCCAGTCTTGACGTTTCAGCTTGTGTGTCTTGTTCAGTGGTGGTTGTCTTTCAGCCTTTCTTACCTTGGCCATGTCTCTGAGTATTGCACACCTTGTGCTTTTGGGCACTCCAGTGATGTTGCAGCTCTGAAATATGGGCAAACTGGTGGCAAGTGGCATCTTGGCAGCTGCACGCTTGACTTTTCTCAGTTCATGGGCAGTTATTTTGCGCCTTGGTTTCTCCACACGCTTCTTGCGACCCTGTTGACTATTTTGAATGAAACGCTTGATTGTTCGATGATCACGCTTCAGAAGCTTTGCAATTTTAAGAGTGCTGCATCCCTCTGCAAGATATCTCACTATTTTTGACTTTTCTGAGCCTGTCAAGTCCTTCTTTTGACCCATTTTGCCAAAGGAAAGGAAGTTGCCTAATAATTATGCACACCTGATATAGGGTGTTGATGTCATTAGACCACACCCCTTCTCATTACAGAGATGCACATCACCTAATATGCTTAATTGGTAGTAGGCTTTCGAGCCTATACAGCTTGGAGTAAGACAACATGCATAAAGAGGACGATGTGGTCAAAATACTCATTTGCCTAATAATTCTGCACTCCCTGTAAATGTAGAAATCCTCACCTCTTTATCCTGAACTGGGCATTTCCATTCTTAGCTACTTGTCAATAATTGTTATAAACTCCCTTGTATTTTGCACGTGGCAGTCAGCATAGATAAAGAATGCTGAGAAGAGAACCGAAACAACGTCTCCGTATCTCTTCTTCATTGGCAATATTTGCCCTGGCTTTCAAGTTTGCCTAAACTGGATTATGATGCCATTTAAATCTTAAAGGGATACTATAGTGCCAGGAATACAAAACTGCGTTCCTGGCACCATAGCTCTCTTGGCCCCTCCTCCGCCACGTTAAATAACGTTAAATAAAACAGGTTGCACAAGAGTACTGAGAACAGAAAACAGCTCAAGTGGCCTGCCTTTGGTGGGTTCCCGCTCAGATCTAAAGCTGGTTTTAGCTTATCTTGTTCCATTACAAAAAGAACCAGGCCACTTGCATATCAGACTGATACCACCCAAAAGGGCAGAACAGATCCAATATGCAATTGTTTCAACCTTGTTAGACATCGTCAATGAGGTATAGCCTATATCCCTCTAGGCACCATGAACAAGGGATCAAAACCCTTTATTTACTTATCTGATCCTGGCGCCGATGTCCCTCGGTGCTGGGTTGCGGCTCTACCTACTCTGACCTAACAAGCAATGAAAGCTTTCCTATGGGGAAATAGCTGATGCTGTCAGTTACCGGAACAAAAGTCCAGTAACATTCCGAAAGCACCTCAAGTAGCTGTCTGGTAGACAGCCACTGGAGGCAGACTTAGTGCTGCTATGTAAACATTGCACTAAGTGCAATAGTGGCACTGTACCCACACCACTTCATTGAGCTGAAGAGGTCTGGGTGCCTAAAGTATCCCTCTAAATAAAATGTTAAAATGTAGCATCACCTGAAAAACAGATTAACACAAATCCTAGGTGATTTTCAATGTTTTATTCAAGGATACAAATTCCACAGAGGTTTCTCTGGGATTTTGCCAGTTTCTTAGATTCTCTATTTTTGTTAAAATGTTCTGGTTTTCCCAGTGTATAATGGTAGTACTCAAAAGTGGAATGTAGTGAGATCACAAAAAGTTGGGTCAGGTTTTATGCCTCTGCGTCCAAATGCGACATCATCCTCCAAGAAATCTGACTTGTAATGTTTTCATGAAAGTACTTAACAAGGACCATTTAGCTGCTTTACACATTTCTTCTTGTGAAGAAATATCATGGCTTCCCTTGAGGTGGCCATATCTCTAGTGGAGTGGGCTTTGAGAATTTTAGGTGGTCTCCCAGCAGCTATATATATGACAAAGAAAACAAATTGTGTAATGAAACACTATCTGTGACTATAAGGTGCTTATATACTGGGAAACCTAAAACTGCCTTCCTCAATGACAAAATGACCGTAAATTACCTAAACAGGGCACATTTAACATCCAGGCAATGTAACAGAGCTTCCTTTTCTAATGACAAGTTTTGTCAGCTAAAAGACATCCATACGAGTTTAGGGCAAAACGAATGTTGTACATGAACAATTTGTGTTGAATGATGGAGATGGATAACCACCCTAAATAATCTCCTGATGAGATAATCTCATCTCATTTATACCTCTACTTAACCTTGAACCAATAAAAGAAACAAACTTTGAGAGTAGAGGGACTCAAACCATTCGTAAAACCTAATGACAGCAACAGACGTTGACACGGGATCTGCTTTATGATTGTTAAAAAGGCTCTCTGAGTGAAATATAGTCCATAAGATTCCTGGTAAGTCAGGCTGAGAAATATCATCTTGCATTCCAATTTTGTTTGTCTCTATCAAAAGTAGCAAAGATCATTGCTAAACTATTGTTTAAATCCCTGATGTGAATTGCAGACAAAGCCTCCAGGTTTTTTTCTGACCATTCCATGATTTGGAACTCTGGTACCACTTTGCTAGTGTATGCAGGATTTGAACAGAGCAATATTCCTGCATATGTGGGAATGGAGGAGGCCATACCACATTGTGATTTAATTACTACAATCATTCTTCCAGGAACCACCAATCTTTTGGAACAAGGCCTCTAGATAGTCATAGGCTAGGGATACTTCGGCATTGTGGTAAATCTCCACCTGGAGATGATAAAAGATATCTTTATTTTGAGAAGCCTGGAACTCACCAGTCACCGTAGAGGTAAAATCGTTTCATCTTTAATCCGCATTATGTTATCTAGAAATTCTGCTGAATAACCCCAACATTTCAGAATATTCAGCTGACAAGATCTCCCCTTGCCCAGCAGATACTGGGATATAGACTTCAGACACTCTTGGCTTGGTGAATAGAACACAGCTGAAAAGAAAGATCTGTTGCTCATATAATGAGTCAATAATAGGACCTAGGAAGGAATCCTTTGAGAAGGCTTCAAATTTAAATTTTCTCAATCCCAGCTACTTTATATCTGAATGAAAATCAAAGACATTTTCTTGAAATGTGGGCTACAAAGTTCTGTAAATAGGAATCCTTTACATCCAGTGTGGCCATGATTTTTTTTTCCGAATCAAATGAGTAGAAACGATGTTTGTGACCATCTTTAGTTTGGGAATAACCCTATTATTTTTTTTAACTCAAAATCTTTCTTCTTTTGGTATATCCTCTATTATCCCCTTGACTACAAGCATCTTCACTTCTTTGTGAATAGCGAAGTAATAAAAATTCTTGGAAGCACCCAGAACAAGTGGAACATACATGCCGATGTCTGTTCCATCATAGGGTGTGAAAGATGGCAAGCTCAGTCTTTCCTTGTTCCTAACTAGCATCAGAGTTGGCTCAAACATGCATAACGACGCAATACTAGCACATGGCTAGTAAAATGTAAACCTCTGAGAATCCTCCAGGCAGCAATTTGCACTGTTCTACCAACAGGGAGAGCGGGGCTTCCACAACCAACAGCATCATGTGATATTTTTCACACAGCAGCTCTACTACACTTTGTATAATATGCATTTGATTGTGCGTCACACATTGAATGGGAGAGGTGGTGAGAACCTCACACTAGGTTTATATGTATTCTCTTTGTAATACCAAGTAAATTGCTATATTTCTTCCAACCATAAACCGATGACAGTAACAGTGATCTCCTATTCAACTGGAAAATGATGACAACCAGACAAATATTGATACAATACAATTCAGGATTATGTGACAGGCATGCATAAACACTTTCAACTATGCAGTCCTTTGAAGACTGGTACAAGTTTGTGTTTATATTCAAGCCATTTAAAATTACTGATATATTACCCCTTTTATTATCTTCATCCGCTGCAGGTTTCTTTACTTTTTGCCCTTGAAACATATCTATAACAGATCGAGACCCACCAGTCAGAAGGCCAGATTTTATGGATGAAGAGTTAAAGGAAGATGATCTATTTTCTGGAACCAGCTGGTGCATCTGAAGTCCGACCTAACAAAGTAAAAGAAGATAGACCTTTATAAAAATCAAGGAATGACAAAGGCTACAAAGCACATTTGACAATATATGGCTAGTCCTGAGACATTTATTGAGAAACAAAGCCTGATTTGATATTCTCACAGTACTAACAATTACTTTGCTTCCAGTTAACCAATATAACCAATATAATTTCTTCACTAGCCAAAGGTTCACATTCACATCACACTGAATCCATATTTTGGGTTTGAAGGTGCAGCAAAACTAGAGGTCTTTATTTTTTAATCCATTCAATCACGGAAACAAATCTTGATTTGCTTAACTGATTAATGAATTTGAGATCTGCACAGTTCTACATTTAGGAATTATGCCATAACCCATACAAAGCTCTTCCTGTTGAATCACTAGTTTGCAGTAAGTGCACATGTATCATAAGTGTGCATGTATGCCTCTGGAGACACCAGCTTGCTTTGTGGTTCTTCACCTGTTGGCTTTCTTCATGATGCCAGATTATTCTTTGGATGAAAAAAATGTTTACCCCAGTGAAACATAATCCTTTACTTACTCTCTGCCACACATCATTTTAAAGACGTCAGCTTGCTGCAGTGTTTTAGCACTTAACAGCGTGTACCATCTTCCGCACTTTATAAAAGAGACAATTGCAAAAGTGTCTAGGTTGCACTTTCCCAACTGTCAATCAAAAGGCCAGGAGGGTATTCTTTCTTACTTCCTCTCAGATATGAGAGTTTCCAATAGAGAAGCATTGCAGGTGACGTAGTGGTGGGCTTAACACAATATTGCCATGTGGTGTAACGGAATCC
Organism: Pelobates fuscus; assembly: GCF_036172605.1. NCBI lineage: Eukaryota > Metazoa > Chordata > Amphibia > Anura > Pelobatidae > Pelobates > Pelobates fuscus. Next base: position 313,439,055 of record NC_086317.1, on the reverse strand, counting down.
CCACATTTGATTGCTAATAATTAAGTGTTATACATTTAACTATTCATTGCCTATTTATTTAATCATAAACTGCTATAAAAAAAAAAAAAAAAGGTAGTGGGAAAAGGTAATTTATGTATTTTTAACAGATTTTTAGCTAGATGAATAAAAAAAAATGCAGATTTAATTTGGTTTACAAGTGGCGGTGCAATACTAGGGACTTATTTTTCTCTGCTTCCCAATACAGGAAAACCATTTCTAAATAATATTTAATTATTAATGTATTAACCCAGTCCTCTTGGACATGGGCCATCTGCTCTAGTAACAGATTAATATATATGTGCAGGATTCATAGAGGGAAAAACAACATGGAGTGAGAATCTCAGTAAATAGCATCTGTTAATCAAATCAAAAAAATTGAGTGTGGCTGCGCAAAGAAGACAAAAACTCAGAGGACACAACAAACAACTAAAAGGAGAGATTGCTGTAAACAGTGAGTACTGCTGTTTAGTGAAATACTTTCTCCTCTGTACATAAATCCAACTGTTACATAGTGGCCTCCTTGCGGTTCTATTTTATGTTTTTATCCCCCTTAGAATGTCATTACTGTTTATATACTTTATATGGAACTTTTGTATTAGCAATAGCTTACCATGGAGCTGGCCCATGCTGACTCCTGCATTTGGTCAAACCCCTCAAGCAGTTAGACCAAAAACTAGGGTATATCGCTCTCAACTAAATGGTGCCATAGCCACTAGAACAGCATGTAGTAGTTATTCTGGCTCTCTAAAGCACATATCTGCCCCCGCATGTTGACAGCCTGCAACTCCCAGAAGTTTTTGAATTGAATATGATGGATTGAAAATCATGGAAGTTGTTGCTCAGCGACATCTGGGTGGTCAGAACTTAAGATTGCTCCTTTATCTCGTTATAGAAATGTATTCACTATTAAACATGCTGTACATTACTCACCCCTCTCATATCAGCAATGTTCAGCTTCATTGAATGAAACATATTCAGTGCTTCATTTCCAATCACTTGGCCGTTATCAGTGGCTTGATCTAGGTTTACAGTCCTATTCAAATATCATTATAGTAAAGGGTGAAGAGCACAAAAGAGAAACATCAAAGTTATGGAATTTGCAAATTAATAAATACATTAAAAGACAGCAATTTATATCAACGTAAAAAAAAAAAAGAGAGAGAGACTGGGGGAATAAAAAAGGGAGACAGATAATTAATTGCAAGTGATATTTTCCATAATGCTTACCCAGTTTATATGGAAAACATAGTTCATAGTAACTGGGGGTACAGTTAGTCATCACTGCAGTATAACAACGTGAATTATTTACTTATTTACAACAAATGAGATTTTATGTATTCAATTAAAATTGCCCAGTTTGATTGTAAGTTACATTAGATCTGCCAACTCAGAACCAGTGCTTTTAGAAGTGGTCATGGTGATAGGAATCTGTATGTGCCGTGTTTCTCCTTGAAATGTTGCACATACTGGGATATCTGCACGTTTGTGCCGCTGACTAAATGTACCCCCGGCACACGTGAAAAGGGCAGTCCGTTACTCTTTACCAAGCTGTCTAATATCAATTATGTGAAAAATTACTGTCATAAGCACACAAAAAAGGCTTAGAGTAACCCTTTAGCAAAATGTAAATATTCATTAACAAACTGCTGTAACTAAGTTGTATTAATGTTGATTTTCAAAGACTAAAAAGTTTGCGTTTCTTTCAGGCACACTAAAATCATTTCACCATAAATATATTGAAATCTAAATACTGAAGTGCTGTTTGGTTTAAAAGGAGGGTTATGGGGGCGAGGCCGGACCGCCGAGCTGGCTGGTCGCATGCGAGACCAGCTCCTGCAGCATAACATAAAAAACAGCTAATTATCTACGAAATTTGGCTCAAAACCGGCCGGCAGCGGTGGCCCTAGACGGGCAAAGAGCCCTGAGATCCAAGGTGAGGCTGGCCCAACAGGCTACAGTCCCCTGGAGGAGGAATCCTGCCCGACTCTCTTAAGGCCTACTCCGGAGGCGAGCGGGGCGGACGGCCGCTGCCCTGCCGCTTACTGTTCGGGGCTTAGAGTCGGACCCGTGGGGATACCGGCCCCGTTCCCCCCCCCCCCTCTGGACCGTACTGCAGACCGCATGTCGGGCCCAAGATGGCCGCCAAGCACCAAACCCTGCAACTTCGAGAGAGTCTGGAAGCACAGGCATGGGAAACACATCATACGGCTCAATATACTAACCACGCATGGGAAGAAGGACGAAGCGACAGCTACTCAGCCCGAAAGGCACACAGCAAAGCCGCCGACGCGCCACCGACGCGCCCGCCAACGGATCCCCCGAGAAGGGAACCTGCACTGCGGTACGACGCCACATACCACGCAAGTTACCCCCTCGCATCCGCACTCCTATACAGCACTCCCACACACCTCAGAACCAACGAGAAAGTCTTGACCCAGGGGCCAGCCGATCTGGAAACTGGGTGAGCAAGAAAGGCAACCCCGCAGAGGCTGGTCCCCGCCGAAAACAGGGATCCCAATCTGGAAACATGCCACATGGACTGTCACAGGGTCCGGGCCCAAAAGGGGAGCCCCATTGAAGAGGCTACCTGCGGGGAACACTGGGTCTCTCTACCTATAGGCATTTGTTAAGTGCTATCCAACTTTCCTGCTGATTGCTTGTTGGTGATAACGGCTTACTGCTACTCCAACGTCAAAATATACAAGATTCCCACCCAGTGGTTATTCTAAGCTTATATTTACATGCTTTTTTGTTTTTATGCATTTTATTTCATTCTACCTCCTCAACCAGTGTGTAATTAATGTGTATTCCTGCCTCTCTCATTCAAACAACCACAGGCAAGATCCACTTATGCATGCTCACTGTAAAATACCTGTGCAGTTTGTCAATTTACATGTCCTTATTACCTCACAGCTGTCATTACCATTTTAACTTGGTGAACTTCAGACGTGCATAGCCTAATAATCATTATGTTACACACTCTTAGACTACAGCGTGCAACTCACTCTACACTAGTAATGAGTACTGTTATCCTGTTCATCTTATTTTATTATTACTTAACAATCTGTGTACATTCTCATGCACAAGCCATGCTTTCCTCATATGTCTCTTCTCTAACCAGGTCTCCATGACATGTGCATTATGTTACCATATTCCAAACCAAACGTGAACCTAAACTGTTGTATTAGAGATCATTTAAATATTATAAAAAATGTGCCTGAATATCAGATGCCATAACGTGTAATACCATTGTTCATCTATTCTACCGGATGTCGCTGTTGTGGCACACGCCGGCTGTTTGTTCATTCCGTGCACAACCAAAATAAAGAATAAAAAAAAAGGAGGGTTATATTAGTGGCAACACTAGTATACTACTGCTATTTGTCAAACACCAGAACACATTTTTGAATTGTAAGTAAGTGGTGCACACGCATACGTTTCAAGCGAAATCTGAGGAATGTACACCAAATAAAATGCATCACTCCAACAAAAAACAGAGGCATTGTCTATGTCGTAAACAACTATGTTCTAAAGATGGTGCACAAACACTAGGGTATAGCACTCTCAGTCTGACACCATGGCCACTAGAACAGCTTCCATAGGGCTCTCTGCCAAAATAGCTTCGATATTTTTCCACCTGGGCTACCATGGCTAAATATGTTTTTCTATTGATGCAACGTCACTCTTCAGTGAATAAAACCATTTGTGCTACGTTAAAATGCATTTAATTTACTTTCTGAGAAGCACTAGCTTAGAATGTCCCTTATTTATTATAAGCATGCTCACCTGGCAACATTGTCACAGATGCCATGGCCTCCAAATTTGGCAGGTTCTATGGGTGCTCCAGCTTTTCTGATCATAATTTTGAGTGTTAATTTCCGTCCCTTCATGCCTACTGACTGAAGCCTTCGTTGGATCTCTTCAGAAAGATTCATGAGAAATGCTTCTGCTTCGTGTGGCTGAAATAATAAACAAAACTATGTAATTAATGATAACTTAGTTCATAGATATTAACTTAGTCCACCAGGTACCATCAGTTGAAAGGTGTAGTAGCTAAGTGTCAAGAGGTTAACTGCATTGCATTTCCCCTCAACCATTAAAGAGAGTGTGTTAAGAGTAGTTACAGGTCTGTTTATATGCTGCCTGCCACATTACACCTGCTTTATTAACAACCTCTTGCACACTGTGAATAGTAAAGAAAGAAGCAGTAGTACGTAGTTCGGGCCCAGGATGTGTAACTGAATTCTGCAAATGATGGAATGCACAATCAGAAAGCATTGGCATTCCACCTCCCGTCAGTCATGTTAATGCGCATGCACGAATGGAGAGGCATTGCTGGCTTTAAAATTTTAATTGGGTCAAGCTATTTAAAACCGGTTTGACCTGTCTGACTGCAGGATGCATTTCAGAAAAGAAATAAACTTGTTCAGACGCGTTATATTGCAGATGTCTAGTGCTGTATCAGCTGAGAAGTGTTCCTACTCCTCCGCTTAAATTAAAAACAACTCGCACATCTAAGTATTTAATATGTGCTGAATGTGCTATTCCCCTACATGGTAGCTCAAAAAAGAAAATACATTTTGCAATTAATGAGTCGATTGAAAGAGTCAATGGAAAGATTCGGTCATCCATGCATAGATCTTCTTGCCACAATAAAGAACATGAACATTCACCTCTGTTCAGGACAGATTTAGCATGTGTTAATCAAATGGGAATTTCACAGAGGCTGTTTCCCCTACCCGCGGTTATACCAAAAGTGCTACAGAAAATCCGAGAAGACTAAATTCTGACCATAGCAATAATTTCATACTGGTTGAACAGAGGTTTTCAGATGAACAGAGGTTTTCAGATATCCTGAGGATGGTGAAAGTAAGACTTTGGCAGCTTCCTTTGAAAGAACAAATTCTCAAGAGCAAATCAATATCATTGAAAATACTTCAATGATAAATTTAACAGACAGGTTTCTGCAAGGCTAATCCTGAAAACTTCTTGATTTTTTTTTTCAAGTCCACCAGAAGCTCTAAATCTAGGATTTAGCTTCGTATCAGGAATAGATTTCTATTCTGGTGCAAAGTAAGAAGGTTGTCACTCTTTGAACCCTTCTATTCCTATTCATTGTGAAATTTCTTCTGAAAGGTGTTGCCTCAGGTCTCAATATTTACACTTTAAAAGTTCAAGTGTCAGCACTTTTAGCTTCCATTTTCTACTACATAACATAGCTTTAATACTCTAATTAGAAATGTTGTAAGGCTTACTGGCAATTACTTCTACCGCAGAATTTTCTGTTTCCAACCCCGGATCTTTCATTGGTACTTAATGCCTTATATGAAGAGCCTTTTGAACTATATTTCCTTAGCTATATTTCTATCAAGATTTGAGAACGGCTTTTCTTATAGCTATAACATCAGCCAAAAGAGTTGGTGAAATTTCTTCATCGCCTAAATATACAATTTTCGCTAACCAGTCAAGCTGCATCAAAACCCTTCCATTTGGCCTAAAGTCCTTAGGACAGAGAATATCAAACTATATGTTCACCATCTTTTTGTCAGAATCATTCTTCTTTTTCTCCATATATCAGTTTTATTGAAGCACACATAGTAGTATAGCACTCATGAATAATAAGCAGTTGGTAATCAGACTATTAACCATTAACAGTTGTCAGGAACTGCTTGCTAAACAGATTTCATACATTACAGAACATCTAAGATAGACCAGGTACTCTCGATTCTGGTTTCATGACTAGGTACCTCTCTGTACTATTTACAGTATGCTGCCATATCTGGCATTATGCCATAGCAAATTTCTGCAGCGCATCTGCCTGTTTCGTTGCTTATTGTTCAAACTGATAACATTTAATTATGAACTATCTTACAGGGGAGGGGCGGGGGGATACAGAAAAGAAAAAGACGGGGAAGGGTGGTATAGAGTTCTCACAGTTACCTGAACGAATTTGTGATACATTTCGTCTTACATGCACTATTACCCCATTATCCTCCGGCTTATATGCCATTCCTCAGTTTATGACCATGTTAATACTGCACTCTTGTACTCCTGTTGCCTGTTTTCTCAAGACCCATCCTAGCTATACGAGTTATCAATGTGATCTGGCCCTATGCCTATTCGACCAGCTGCTCCAGTCTCGGGCAAATTTATGCACACAGTCGTTCATCCTGCACACCATTTGTTCGTAATAACTAATGGTGTATAGTCTAGTGCTTATTTCGTCTAGCGAAGGAATCGTTCTACTTTTCCAGTTGAGCGCTATGCAGATTTTAGCCACCGTATGTTTAAAATGACCTTGCGGTGGGGATTGCTAGCCATATTAGGGATTATATAGAGTAGGTAGTACTCAGGTCATAATGGGAAATTGAGTTTAGTTGTTGTGAGAATGACATCTCAAATTTGCTCCCAGAATTTATCAAGGTGGTGGCAGTTCCAAAACATTTGCAGCATAGTGCCCGTCTGCTCTACACATCTTCAACGCAGCCCAGAGGAGCCACTTTATATACGTGACAACTTGTGCGGCACCAGCTCATAGTGATTTTGCAATAGGCTTCCCAGAGCGAGAGACTCCTTGAGGCCTGTTCATGTTAGCCATGGCTTCATGCAACTGTGGCAGTGAAAATGTGCTGCCCAGCTCCCTTTCCGACTGCCTCATGTAGGGCAATTTCTCTAGAGCCGGCCCGTGCCTGTGATCAGTGCATTATAACACAGATATAGCGGTTTAACCTGTTTTGCTACTAGTACCTGATGAAGCGACAATGAAACCGCTGTAGGTTGTTCCTGCTCATCCTGTACATACATATCCCTCATTGGTAGAGCATATTGTCTTTGTAGGTCTGAGAACGACTTAATATAATTTCCATCAAGTAGGTCCTGTATCTTGCCTATACCCTTGGTTGTCCACATTGACACTGGGAGATCTGGGGAGAGTGCTGTTAACGCCTTTGGGTGCGCTTATCGGAAAAGCAATTTTTTATCCATAATGGTTGGACTCCAGAGTAGCCATGAGTTCAACAGGAATCTTGAACACATTAGCATAGTTGTCCCAGTTGTCTGGGGAAACGTATTCGCCCAAAGTGAGTGAGCAATGTTATGAGGCTGCAGGCAAGCATTTTCTAGGGACATCCACACCGGGTGGTGAGATAGATGTGAAGTCTTAAGTATGCATAGTCCTTGCGCCAGCACCGAGGCTCTGTAGTATATTATAATATCTGGCAAGCCTAGTCCCCCCCCCCCCCTGTGTATGGAAGTCCTAAATATGCCACTCGAGGTGGTTTCCTCTTCCAGACATGCGCATTCATTGTAGACTGGAAGAGTTTGAGCAGTTTGTTTGGTAGCGCAATGGGTAGTGTTCGGAAAAGGTAGAGAATATGCGGCAACACCATTATTTTTATGGAATTTATGCGGCCTAGCCAGGACACTTACAGGTTCACCCATTTCTCTAAATCTGTTTTGATTTTGTGTAGCACAGGGTAGCGGTTTTCTTTAGGTATGTTTTGGAGAGTTTTTGGTAATTTTATACCTAGGTAGGACAGGGAGGACTTGCACCAGTCAAAAGTGTATATCTGTTCTAGCAGCAACACTACGGGGTGTGATAGGTTTATAGGCAGTGCTTGGGTTTTAGAGGTGTTATTTTTGTAGCAAGATACCCTCCCGTAATCGTTTAGAATTTCTAAGAGGCTGGGTACAGAGGCGACTGTTTTTGTCATATACACCAGAATATCATTAGCAAAGAGAGACAATTTATTTGTACCTCCTGGGGTGTGCAAACCTGTTATGTGTGTACATTGCTTTATGAGACATGTCAGAAGTTCGAGGCATAACATAAATATCAGTAGGGATAACTGGCAGCCATGCCTCGTGCCATTATAAATGGAGAGTGGTGTGGAGAGAAATCCTGTATTAAATACCCTTGCTGATGGGTGCTGATAGAGGGCCAAGATGCGAGTCATAAAGGTGGAGGGAAAACCCCATTCTAGCAAGTGTCTGTGTCATATACCCCAGTGCAAACTATCAAACGCCTTTTCGGCATCAAGTGTGAGAATCAATCCCTCCCAGTCAATTAGATTAAAAAAATATCTGGTGTTGTCACCCACCTGTTCCTCAGATATCCGTGCGGGGAATAGAGTTTTTATCTGTGTTGATAACAATTTTCATATAGCTTAATATCTGCGTTAAGCAGGGATATGGGGGGCAGGTTGGCGTACAAGGTCAGTGTTTTGTTGGGCTTTGGCAATGTCACTATAAACGCTTCAAGCATTTCCAGAGGGAGGGTGCCCAATAGTTGAAAAGAGATGTCATGTGGAAGATCAGCTGTGGTGCAAGTTTAATATAATAGCCCGTCCGGGGCAGGCAACTTGTGTTTGGGGAGATATTTTATAGCCATATTAACTTCCTCCTCCGTGAAGATGCTGTCAACGAATGTGCACTCATCTTTGGACAGGTGAGGGAGGTGTACACGATATAGGAATTGGTCTATCGTTGCTTGAGATGGCTGGTGTATTTCAGGGTTGTTTTGTAGCTCATACAGGGAAGCATAATAGCCCGCTAGCTCATCTACCACATCCTGAGGATTGTATAGCTTATCCCCCCCGTTTAGAAGTGATGTAGGGAATTTTGGATTGGAGGTATTTTTGTTTAGGTCTCCTGACCAGGAGCTTACCCGCTCTATTGCCTGCTACATAGTGGGATCAACGCAAATATCTAATTTGTTTTTCAGTAGTTTGTAGTTGTATGGTATGAAGCTCGGCTTTAAGCGACAACAGCCGTTTATGATATGCCTTGGTAAGGGTCATCTTGTATGTGGCCTCCACGGCCGAAATCTCCGTGGAGGCCACAAGCCCTTTTTTTGATAGATCCCAGCTGTATAAAGCTGCCTCGCATTACCACCTTTTGTGCTGTCCATTGAGTGACAATTGGGGTTGTGCAGTGCTTGTGGACTTCACAGTAGGTGGTAAGATGAGATTTTATTTTGAGTAGACAATCTGTGTTGTCTAGCAATGCTTCATTTAATCTCGAAGTGCCGCAGCCCCTGGCTGGGTACAGGATTGTCAGTTACTAGTAGTGGCGCATGATCTGACCATGTTATGGGACAAATATGCATGCTAGTTGCATGCGGCAACGTGCGCTTATCAAAGAGACAGAGGTCAATGATTGTGTAGGTGATATGAACCGGCAAGTAAAATGTAATCCCTTGTGCGGGGATATAAGTTGTGCCAAACATCACAGAAGTCGTGAGTATGTAGCAATTTGGCTAGGTGTTGGCTGAGAGACACAGACTTACGTTTGGGCAGCCTGTTATGGGCTTGCTGGATATCTAGCGAAGGGTCAGGGGAGCTATTGAGGTCTCCACATACTACAGTATGCCCCACCTGGTGTTGTCTTATTTTGCGGAAGGCCATGCTTAGGAAAGACTTTTGGGTATTATTTGGGACGTATAGAGATGCCACAGTCAATTTAATAGTAAAAATAGAAAATGAATCCAGGCACTCCAAATGAATTCCAAGAGAAAGGCAATTTATTGGAACCAGCAGCTACAAAGCGACGTTTCAACCCCTAAGGGTCTTTTTATCAAGCTTGATAAAGACCCTTAGGGGTTGAAACGTCGCTTTGTAGCTGCTGGTTCCAATAAATTGCCTTTCTCATGGAATTCATTTGGAGTGCCTGGATTCATTTTCTATTTTTACTATTATATTTGGTCCATTTTGGTACTGGGACATATCCAGTTAAGCACCCTGGATTCCTTGGCAAGGGGTGGAGTGCACTTCCAACAATTTTCTACAGTCAATTTAATGGCATTTAGAGAGCCCACCACTTTTAACAGTCTACCATTCAGACTTATTGAAGCGTGACCCTAAACTCCTGCAGCATAGCATACACGCCTTTCTCGGTCACCGGTGCATCCGTGTAATTGCCATTTCATGGTCTGAGTCCGGCTGGTCCTCAGACGTCTGTGAGAGCGCTCTCACTCCATGCGTCCATTCACCTCGGAACTCAGCCAGGCCCCCTCAGAATAATTCTTCTTCTAAGGAAGCCAGGCTCCATTTTCTCAATGTCAAAAGAGCTTTGAGTTTTTACTTGGACCTTACAGCCCCACTCTGAAGTCACCATAGCACGATGGATTACACAAACCATAGTTATAGCATAAGGCTACAGGTGGATCTCTTCCAGTGACGATGACCGCTCATTCCTCTTAAGCTATGTCTACCACTTTGGGATAGAGCCAGGGTCTCCTTTAAAGCAACTGACAAAGTAGCTACAAGGTCCAAGCATTTTGCAAGGTATCTCACATCCTAGCGTGAAGCATTTATTGGAGGGGATCAGGGAAGTGATGCCCCTGTAAAGGTTATTGCCAGTCAGTCTGGTGTACTTTTTGCACTCCCTTCTTCACAAACAGGTTTGCCAGTAATTCTCAGTATACTAGCACAGCACTGCCTGACTTGTAAGCTTACCTCATTCACACAGAGGGGCATCTTTCTAGTTTACTGAATGTTGGTTGAAAACAGATCGTCTCTGCTACACTCCTTGGCACAAAAATGGGAGGAGGAGCTGGGAATCCCACTGGAGGAGGCAGGCTGGAACAAAATCATGTTTCTGACATAAATATAGTGCCTCGAGTTAGCTCCAGAAGACTTAATTTAGCGTGTTCACATGCTGGAATCAAACACCTCTGTCACTACACACCAGGATGCCATATATTATCTGATTTATGTTGCACTCAAAGCATAGGCAGCATGGTACGCATATGGCGGGAGTACAAGACTTTTTGAAAGCAATTCATAGGATTATTTGCAAACCATTGGAAGACCAACCAATTTTTGCAACAGTATTCATGTTACTACCTCACACTCTCCATTTAGTCATACCAGACCTTGGTGGTGACGGAGGTCAAAACACAACGTTATATGACCCGCTGGTTATATTAGCTGCATTATCTATCCTCACCTGAGGTGCAAGACCTCCTCACATAAAGTTTAAAGTTCCTAGATGACAGGCAGAGACCCATCTATAAAAAAGATCCTGTCACTTTGTCTACGGATCCAAGAAAGGGGTGTGGGGGGGGGGGGGGAAGTACCCATCTTCTCTGCTTCTCACAAAGGCGGATTGTGTTCATGGTATTGTCTTGGTCTATTCTTGAGGAATCTGTTTAATTACCCTTTTGGCTTTCTAGGGTGTGTAAAATGGAACAACGAAAGGCTAACACCATCATGTTTACTTAATGACTGCTCTGTAATGCTCTCTCGCCTGCCGCCCACAATGCCCCCGCGGGCAGGCGGTCGGCCACCTCCATGCTCCTGCAGGCAGCTGTCTCCATGCTCCCCTCGGGCAGGAGTCCGCCTCCATGTTCTTCTGTGACGGCCACCGCCAAAGCTCCAGCGGCCACACTAACTAGAGAGCTGGCAAATCCCAGGCGCCAGGGTGAAATTTCTAGTCGCCTGGCACTTGGGATTTGTCGAGCCCTGTATTAAAGTTTAGACTTTTGCATTAAATTTCTGGTTGTGTACTTGTTATTAATAAAGAGACTGTGCAGTATTAAGGTATTTATAGGATGCAAGGGGAGGTCATACTTATTCTCTTATACCTAAACAAAAAGTACCTGCGTAAATCGGATGCCATAGTTTATTTCAGCAGACACAGATTTCCTCTCTTTTTCTTTTCGGATTGGTCTATCATCTAATCCACGGCAAAATCGGTAGAGCATTAGCCCTGTTTTCGGACCAAATTCCTTTTGGAGTTTTGACATTGCAATATTTTGTAGATCCCCACAACTTTTAATTCCCATTGACACCAATTTGTGCTCCATAGATCTGCCAACTCCTAGATAACAAGTATCAAAAGAAAAAGTTTTCATAAAACTGAGGAACAGACCAGATTTAAATAGTGTGTGAAGATGTATTAACCCCTTAAGGACTGAGGCAGTTGTACAAGTTGTGATCAAAACAAAACGTAAACAAAACCTTGAAATTGCGCTATATGTCTGTTCAGGCGTAATTCACATCTTTCACATTATGTGCACCCACACTTATCATATATCATTTTGTTCAGGAGAAACAGGGCTTTCATGTCACATCAAATATTTGTATAGTAAACATAATTCAATATGAATAAAATATTTTTTAAAAATTGAGAAATTAAGAAATGTTATTTTATTAGTTTGCCAGACTGGTTATGTTGCCTTTGAGAGCGTATGGTAGCCCAGGATGGAAAATTACCCCCATGATGGCATACCATTTGCAAAAGTAGACAAACCAAGGTATTACAAAACTAAATTAAACGCTAATTTTGGCCAGTGTTTGTGACTAAGTGGCTACTAAAAACGACAGGACATACCCCATTTGCAATACCTTGGGTTGTCTACTTTTGCAAATGGTATGCCATCATGGGGGTAATTTTCCATCCTGGGCTACCATACTGTGTCAAAAAGGCAACATAGCCAAACTGGCAAATTTCAATGAGAAGAAAGGAAATTCAAGCCTTATATTTTACTCGGTAACTTTTGAAAACACCACGAAAACCTGTACATGGGGGGTACTGTTATAATCGGGAGACTTTGCTGAACACAAATATTCATGTTTAAAAATAGTAAAACGTATCACAATAATATAGTCAGTGAAAGTACAGTTTTTTTGTGTGAAAAATTCAAAAACATTTGCGAAGCCTCCCGAGTAAAACAGTACCCCCCCCCCCCCCCCCCCCCATGTACTGGTTTGGAAAGTTACAGGGTTAAATATAGGGCTTGCGAGCCAAATTTTCTGGACTTTCTGCCTGGGTTGTCAGGTAGGTCCCTCAGAGTGTAATAAAATGACTTGATTATGTAAAAATATTCTATAAATATATATATTTTTTTTGTATTATTATTTTTATTTATATATAGCTATATTCATATGTATATATATGTGGTCAGGGAAGAACCATATCTTATAACTGTAATTTATATTATGCTTAAGTCGGTTGTGGTTTGCCAAAACCAACGTACGGGTAGGCCTGTAAATAAAGAGGGCAAAAAGAGAATTAACAATGCAATGCTTTAATACGTATAAATATACATGTATATGTTACAAGTGAGATCTTATTTAGCCAATTGTTTAAATGCCTGTCTTAACTCCTTTTCTGGTTGTGGTATGTAACGGTTGTATGCCGATGATTTCCACGGCCCCAGTCTTTTGATGATGTGTACCGGTACGTTTTGGCTAGAGGCTGAGGTTGCTGCCCCTATGCGAAACGAGTAGCCTGTGAAGGCCGCGGGATCGCACCCGGTTCCTCTGAACAATAACCTGACATACTTGATAAACTTGGAGGTAGTTAGCGTGTGACCGTGTAAGTTAAGGAGAGGAGCTTGGTTTGGTTGATCTGTCAGGGATTACATAAACGTGTTAAGTAATAGTTCAGGGCACCACTTGTTACCGGTTGGGAATAATGGTATGTCCAGGGGTGGACCCATTTGATTAGTTTTGTATTGTCGTAATGGCAGTGCGTGGTGATCTATTTTGTCTAACATGTTAGACATATCTTTGATGTTTCCTATGGTCAGTTCGTTGGGTTACAAAAACCTGTAACATGCCAGGTATATTACGGTTTTGATTGTATTGTTTGTGTGGGTTTCGAATGGTTTGGTGTCTAACATGTCTGATAGTGCTCTGAATTTTTCGGCATCTATGGGTTGACATTTGGTAGGTTTAGAGTTTTCTAAGCGTTGAATGCCTCTAAGAATATTTTTAATTGGGTGTGCCAACATGAATATTTTATTGCTAGGATATGTGTTTATTATATGATGTTGTATCCCTGTTAAATATAGTTTTATAGTGTTATGAGCAAGTTTCAGGTTGAGGTGGCAAAAAAAGGTGAATGCCACCATGGTATGTAAACGGAATGGGTTAGTGATTTGATATTCTGTAATGAATTTGTTGAATAAGGTTAGAGCTCGGTTGTATGAGCGTCTAATGTTCATTGAGAGTGCGGCTTGTGCTAGTGTTCTCCTGTGAGCCATTAGTATTTCTAGTCCAGGATGAGGTCTTTAAATGACAGTGTCTCGTGTGGTAGTTCCTCTGCTGTTGGGTGTAGCTGAAAGAAAACCTGCAAATTTGAACGAGACTGAGCGCTAGCAGCTGTATTGTGGTGGCCCGGCACGTGTATACAATTTAGAAAAATAAATAAAATATTTGTGTGGCTGCCAACCATGTGAGTCTCCTGACAAGACTCATAATGGTTAGGGAAGAAGACCTGGACAGCATGAAATACTTCCAACAAGAGATCTGTAGCTTTTGCAAGCGGTTTTTAGAAAAAACACAAATGGAAAAAAATGCATAATTAAATTCATGCATGTTTTCATTGGGGATATATCTACTAAACAAGGATATTTAGATTTTATTTTTATTTGAGCAGTTCAGTGTGTGTCTCTTTAATTACACCCACAATACCAGACCAGGATAGTTACTGCTGATCTAGAACATCTTACCTGGCAAATTATTCACTAGTTGTCCTCTGATGAAATCATCCACTTCTTCTGGCTTTAAATGGTACTGTCCATCTGGTTTTGCTCGACGGGTTGCCATCCTAGCCAAAAGAATGTTTGAACCTATAAATGCAATAAAAAGTGAAGTGATTTCTAACCAACTGTGATAATTCATACTGCACGATATGAACAGTTACCTCAGAAATTATAGGTAACTTTGTGGGCTGGAAAAAAACAAGTCAATTCATTCCTCTAGAAATCTAATCACAATAGATATAGATAGATTACATTAATGTATCAATGTTTCTTCAGGAAAAAAAAAATATGTATGAGTATTTTTCTCTACGTTCGAGTAAAACACATATTACCGTGTAGTTAAAATACAGAGGTAGAACTGTGTTCAGATTGAAAATGGTATTGATCTTTAGAGTGAAAATGGTGATTATTGCATGCATTACATTTTAAACAAAAAACACTATAGCTGTTTAAAGAAAAAAAATGCTCAGAATGCTGCTTGAGGAATAAGAAGTAACATGCCTGACATACGTTAATTAACAATTTTGAGAGACAAAGAGCTTAACTTGGGACAGAGTTTCTGTGCCCAAGGTGGACTTCCTATGACATTGACCTTTAAGATGTTTAATATCAATAAAATAATTAATTTTAATCCATGGCTGTCACACAGAAAATATTTTATCAACCAAGACCTTTATTTTGCTAAAACTTTCCGTACTCTCAAGAATCACCCACCCATGCTTAACCCCTTAAGGACCAAACTTCTGGAATAAAAGGGAATCATGACATGTCACACATGTCATGTGTCCTTAAGGGGTTAAAGATGTAATGTATGTGTTAACATCTACTTAAACCATCTTTATGTGCCCAGTCCAAATTCTTAATTATTCAACTTGGTAGTCCAATGTCAATTTCAACAACCTTTTCATTTAACCTAGCAAATTTTATATTTTTTCAGTCTTTTTGTCACAATCAAAATAAAACTCCCATATACATTTTTGGTAACCAACTCCACAGATATTATACAATTTAAGGCTGACATCAAATTCCTGTAAATTATACCAACTGATGATTCTAGGACTCTCATATATCTAGTCACCACATGTGATGTTTCGATAACACGTCAACCAGACAGGTATCTAACAAGTGATACAGAATCTGTTGGCGCTATATAAATGGCAATAATAATAAAGTTTCAGAGCAATCCTCAACTAATTCCACACAGACAATCATCCATCCCACTAAATACATGCATAAAATTGCTGACAAACACAACCAATCCAGCAGAGTGATTTAGTAGCGCATGATGCTACTGGTTAGCATTGTTGCAAATATATGCTAAAATTAGTATTTGCTATATGATGTAACTTTGCCGCAATAACAATTGCTAAAAGGTTCGGACTGGAGCGCATTTGTTTCAAAGGAAGCCATAGAAACAGCAATTCCATTTGAGATTTATTAAATGGTGATGCAAAAAGGCTTTTTTGTTTGTTTGTTTGTTTGTTTTTGGGCGTAAATGCTATGTCTAGTAAGACCAGGTGAAAGGTGACACTAGGTGAATGTGTATATACACATTACCAGGCAATTCTTGGATGAAGTGAGACTGGCCTGACAGAAAACGGTTATTGGTTGGTTTCCAAATCTATCAATCACAAAGGTGAATATTCTAGAAGGGAGAAGCCTATATAGAGGACTTCCCTGTCTTCAATGTTCATTCTGCACAGATCATCCTAAAATTCAGTTTGGAGGGTGAATATGTGATTCATTTTTTTTGACAGCTTGTTTTATTTTCCAATTGTGTTTTTTTGCAGCTCTGGGTATGAGTGGATATCTCCCGATTCATATTTTTAGGGGTTAACCCTAAATGGGCAGGAGATTGGGTATTTCCTAGCCCCGATGTAGACAACCTTCAGCCTTTGAGATGTTGTGGACTACAGCTCCCCTGATGCTTTGTCGGCATTATGAATGTAAGTGCATTATGGGAGATGTAGTCCATAACATCTGGAGTGCCCAAAGGTTGCCTCTACTCCTGTCGTAGCACAATGCATTATTTTCAGGGGTTAACCTCTAATGGAAAGTGATGGACATCTCCTGGTCAAATGCATGTCTTCAGGGGTTAACAGGCATCTCTGACTGCCTCTCTGCTATTTCTAACTGGATGGCTGCCCACTTCCTTAAACTCAACTTGACCAAAACTGAAATTCTGGTCTTTCCTCCCTCAAGTGTTGCAACTCCTGTGTCGGTCTCCCTCCAAGTCAATGGTGCTACCATCAGCTCCACCACGCAGGCTCGCTGCCTAGGTGTTCTCTTTGACTCAGACCTATCCTTCACGCCTTATGTTCAGTCTATCGCCAAATCCTGCCACTTCCATCTCAAAAAAATTGCGCGCATCTGACCCTGCTGAACGCCAGATGTGACTACGGTGCTGGTCCATTCCACTGTCCTTTCTCGCCATGACTACTGCAATCCGCTTCTCAGTGGTCTTACGTGCTCCCAACTTGCGCCGTTACACTCCATAATGAATGCGGCGGTAAGGCTTATGTTCCTGTCCGCCTGCACCTCCTGTCAGTCCTTACATTGGCTTCCTGTAAGATATAGGGCTCAATTTACAATTCTGGTTCTTGCTTTCAAATATCTACATAATGCTGCTCCCACCTATCTATCCTCCCTAATACACAAGTATGTCCCGTCTAGGCTCTTACGCTCTGCTGAAGACTTACGTCTATCTTCTGTCCGTACTCCCACCTCTGATGCTCGCCTTCAAGAATTCTCAAGGGCTAAACGGTTCCTGTGGAACGCACTTCCCTCCTCCGTTAGATGCTCACCCAGTCTCCACTCCTTCAAACAATAATTAAAAACCCACTTCTTCATAAAAGCGTATCAATTAAAATGTTAATAGCTCCTGACTGATTCCTCTCTTGCAACTGTCAGTCTAATACTATCCTTACCTTTTGTGTCACTTTATCCCACTCCCTCTAGTTTGTAAGCTCATTGAGCAGGGCCCTCAACCCCTCTGTCCCTGTGTGTCTAACTTGTCTGGTTACAACTACATGTTTGTTCGTCCACCCACTGTAAAGCGCTGCGGAATTTGTTGGAGCTATATAAATAATAACATAATAATAATAGCTAGGAGACTTGGTTCTCCTCACCGTTCTAGAGATGGAGACCAGCCAAGAGAAATCTCAATGTATCCTTCCTGATAAAATATTTTATAAATAATTAATAAATACAATTTTCAGGCTCTGGCCCTGGCTGATAATCAGAACAGAGCCAGAGTGCTAAGTACTCTCTGTCCCGTTAACCTTTACAGGGCTGGACATTTTTTGGCCTACTAACTTTAAGGGCCAAGAGATATCACTCTTCATCCAACAGCCCACTAGGTGAATTGTAACGGCCACTCACCAGGCTTTCAGGCTTTCTTGGTATTATTGGTGCCAATTATATATATATATATATATATATATATATATATATATATATATATATATATATATATATTTTAGACAGACAATTGTCTCTTGTTGTGAGTGGCTACAAGTCACAGGTTTAGGCCAGGTATTTTCTTCGTGTTGTGCAAAGGCAAAGAAAACGGCTAGGCGTGGCTGTCCCACGGGTGCCAAACAGAGGATTTGAACCTGGCTCCTTCAATGTCCTGGGCCTGCTATCCTGCCTCTGAGCCATAGCAGAACCTATTCATTTAGAGTGTTCTAGTCCTGCTATAGCCATAGCAGAACCTATTCATTTAGAGTGTTCTAGTCCTGCTATACCTTGCCTTGTTTGCAGCACTAGGGGACTGAACTTCACCTGAGGTTGCTCCTGTCACTCAATGTCCACCTGTGTCAGATTGCTCATTAACCAGGTATTTAAACCTGCCTCTCCCTGAGGGCAGGGTCAGTTCTTTGATTCTGGTAGACGTATTTGGCTCCTGTTATTTTGTCTCCTGATCATGTTTTCTCCAGACTGACCCCGGCTTCTTACCTAGGCTCCACTCCTCGATTATCCTGACCTCTGGCATCCTCTGACTACGGCTAGACCTAGACTATTCTTCAGCTTGTGTTCTTGCCTGTACTGCAAATTAGAGCACTTTTCCTGCAAAGCCCCCATGCACAGATTCACAGCCCAGGTGGCTTCTTACCTGGTCATCCTGGACTGTGTTTATCTGCAAGGGTGAGCGTACATCTCTGCACCTCGGACTCCACCAAGTTAAGACCCTGACAACCAGTTCAGATATGCTCAGAAGCCAGTCTGCCTGCCAACAGACTTTCAATCACAACTCTGTTTAGCAGCAGTACAGTTCACCATGCCATTTAGGAAGTCTAGGTGCAGAAGTCCATAAGGTACTATTTTTGTCATATTTCATTCTTAAAATGATATGCCATATTATTTCTCATCCTTTGACATCATGGCAAAATGTTCTATCAACTTTGGCCTAGATTTAATAAGCTTTCCAAATGATTGCATACTGTTAGAAACACTTTCCAAATGATTTAGCTACAGAAGTCACTATTACAGTCTATGGAAATTTGTAGATAAATCATTTGGAAAGTCTTTCGAACAGTAGTGAATTATTTGGAGCTACTTTATCTGAGGCCTTTATTTTCTAGCCATCATATGTCAATTTATCTTTTCAAATTTCCATAGAGCTATGAATCTTGTTTCCAAATTGTGATGTGCTTACACATACAGCATATATAACATAACTTAACATATTTTTTTTTACCATTCAACACTGTAATGCTTTAGACACTGCCACGTGGTTGGTAAAATACTGCAGTCAAGTAAATGGATACAGCATAATATCTTATAGCAAATTTAATTCTGGTACAGGGGGCACAGAGGATTTGAAAACTAAAAAAACAAACTCATTAAGTGAATATACATGTATACCTAATTGATAGGGGGGGAAACCCAGACGCATTTTGCATTACTGTTCTTGCTGCTTAAGTATTAACGTATTTACAGTTCACTGAAGATGGAAATGACTTATATTTAATTTGATCAATTAAAAACACTATCCTACATATTATAACAGGTTTAGGAAAAACTGTAAAATAGAGCTGCATGCAGGGTCAAAGGATCTGACTAAAACACCCATAAGTTGAAAGGTCCTAAGACTATGTGTCTAGTGTTTATAAGCCTGGTGTAGTGCAGAAAATATTGCAGGTCAGGCTGTTGTATTAGCAGACCACATATAACAAATGAATAACTGTCTGAATTTTATTTGCACAACAGAACCTGTAATTTATCATAAGCCCTTGCTATCCAGCACAAACTCTGGGAAACAACCATCTACATACAATACTTACCTGCATATATTCTCGTAGTGGTAGCTTACTAGATTTATCCATTTAAGCATCAACTACAGCACTAAAGTCATCCCTTAGGACCGCCACACAATCTAGCAAGTAGGACAAAATAAACTGTATAGGGAAGCAGAAAAAAGGAAGAGTCATGTTGGAGTGCAAGAATTTTCCAAAAGAGTTTCAAGACTCAGTTTGCAAAATGTAAAAGTTTTTCATTAGCTAAATGAATAACTATATCACTAATGTGAATTGTGTCACAACGAAGTCCTGTTATTGTGAACAAGGCTACAAGGCCCATGGATAATTGCAACCATGTTCAGCTCAGTTTTACAAGTGAGAAGAATAAAAGTGAGTACGAGACGAAAAAAAGTTCTTGGTCTCCATTGACTTCCAATATTTGATTTTCACTGATATTTTATCCACGTAATAACTGCCACCCTCAAATCTGGTGAACCAATACTTGTATAACCTTTTTACCATACATGATCTAGTAGTGCCTCACTAAGTAAGAATTTTAAGTAGGAAGATCCAAATGAATAACTTAAATTTCTCTCTCTATATATATATAAATATATTATGTATATTATTTTAAATAATAGAGAAGCCATAGTTTCAATGAGCCAAAAATTACAAGTTATGTGGAGACTGCTTAGCTGTGGCAAGCTTAGTCTGTAATAGTCAATGTCTACCAGTGCTGTTGACTATGACTGGAAAAGAGTCAAGAACCTGAGCGACTATTTTTAAAAAATATCCTTGCAAATAAACGGTTAATTTAATTAAGTCATTCATGTGCAAGAACCTGCCTGTAGGCAGCACCACATGCTGTGCTTTATATTAAATGCACAGACAGCGTTAACAAAACGCAGAATGTTGCATTTAAACAATATTGTTTAAAGGGAAACTATAGTCAACAGAACAACTACAAGTTATTGAATTTGTTCTGCTGAGTAGAATCATTACCTTCAGGCTTTTTGCAGTAAACACTGTGCTTTCAGAAAAAATGCAGTGTTTACATTACAGCCTAGAGATAACTTCACTGGCCACTCCTCAGATGGCTACTAGAGGTGCTTCCTAGGGCTGTGCTGCGCACTGTGCAGCACTGCCATTCAGTGTCTCCACCCTCTGCATGGAGACACTGAACTTTCCTCAGAGATGCATTAATTCAATGTATCTCTATGAGGAGATCCTGATTGGCAAGTGCTGGCTCTGCCCCTGATCTGCCTCCTTGACAAGTTCAGTCAAAATGAAATACAAGTTTTGTGCAATCATACTGCCATCACTGTCATCGAGTGTGAATGCACAACACTTCTATTTCGCTCCTGAAGAAGTCCATGCAAATGGAGGGAAACATGTAGGACTCATTTTTATTGATTTTATATATTGTGTTGATTTGTCTCTTAACCTTTTCCCCACTTGGAATCAGAACTGCATGAGGAACCAGTGGAGTTGGTGATATGCTTGCATACATTTTAAACTTGTAAGTGCAATGAAGTATAGAGTGTTTTTATTAATGTGTCTAATTACCGTATATACTCGAGTATAAGCCGACCCGAATATAAGCCGAGGCCCCTAATTTTACCCCAAAAAACTGGGTAAACTTTTTGACTCGAGCATAAGACTAGGGTGGGAAATGCAGCAGCTACTGGTAAATTTCTAAATAAAATTAGATCCTATAAAAATTATATTAATTGAATATTTATTTACAGTGTGTGTATATAATGAATGCAGTGTGTGTGTAAGAGTGCAGTGTGTGTGTGTGTGTGTGTGTGTGTGATGCGATGCAGTGTGTGTGTGTATGAATGCAGTGTGTGTGTGTATGAATGCAGTGTGAGTGTGTATGAATGCAGTGTGAGTGTGTATGAATGCAGTGTGATTGTGTATATGAATGCAGTGTGAGTGTGTGTATGAGTGCGTGTGTGTATGAGTGCGTGTGTGTATGAGTGCGTGTGTGTGATGCAGTGTGTGTGTGATGCAGTGTGTGTGTGATGCAGTGTGTGTGTATGAGTGCAGTGTGTGTGTATGAGTGCAGTGTGAGTGTGTGTGTGTGTGTGTGTGATGCAGTGTGTGTGTGTGTGATGCAGTGTGTGTGTGATGCAGTGTGTGTGTGTGTGTGATGCAGTGTGTGTGTGATGCAGTGTGTGTGTGATGCAGTGTGTGTGTGATGCAGTGTGTGTGTGATGCAGTGTGTGTGTGATGCAGTGTGTGTGTGATGCAGTGTGTGTGTGATGCAGTGTGTGTGTTTGTGTTGCAGAGCCTTGGTGGGGGGTGGGCATTTTTATTATTTTTTTTTAATTATTATTTTAATTTTTTTTGTTATACTATTATTATTATTATTATGTAATATTATTTTATTTATTATTTTATTTTATTATTTTTTTTCGTCCCCCCTCCCTGCTTGATACATGGCAGGGAGGGGGGCTATCCTTCCCTGGTGGTCCAGTGGCATTGGCAGTTCAGTGGGGGAGGGGGGCTGGCAGAGAGCACTTACCTCTCCTGCAGCTCCTGTCAGCTCCCTCCTCCTCTGCGCCGGTCAGTGCAGCTCCTCTGTCAGCTCCCAATGTAAGTCTCGCGAGAGCCGCACTATGACCCCACGGCTCTCGAGAGACTTACACTGGGAGCTGACAGAGGTGCTGAACAGACCGGCGCGGAGGAGAAGGGAGCTGACAGGAGCTGCAGGAGAGGTAAGTAAACACTCTGCAGCCCCCACAGCCCCCAGTCTGTATTATGGCAGTATAAATTGCCATAATACAGACAATTGACTCGAGTATAAGCCGAGTTGGGTTTTTTCAGCACAAATAATGTGCTGAAAAACTCGGCTTATACTCGAGTATATACGGTATTTCCTTTCTTTCTCATTATATGACTTGGTATGAACTGAGTATTAAGACGAGAGAATAATATATCCAGGTCTTCTATCATTATCCCGTTTGTGAGTGCAATATAAACCTATTCCCATTTAATGTAAGATTTAACTATATTACGCCAAGTTTAGCTTTTGTATAGTTGAAGATACTAGTGTACATAATTTTTTTTTTAATATACATACATATATATATATATTTTTTTTTTTATTTATTTTTTTTTAAATCAATTTAAGAAGACTGAGAGATGTTATTTTTGATACCTACATAAGGAATAATGGGATAATTTAAGTATATTTACCCTATTATTCCTATATTTTAATTATTTCTCTGTTTCTGGTGTTGCTATGTTATCTGTTGTAGAGCAGGATCTTTATCAACCTCTGGTTTTTCGGCTATAAGCTAAATTTAAGCAAGGTTCTGTTATGTTGCAAAAGCTAATATTCCCTCAATCTATCAGTCATGGGAATCGCATAAGAGTGCAGAGACAGAGAAGAACAAGTTGATGGATCCCGGATATCAAGATCCAACGCCAGGTAGGGAGAAAAAAAAAAAATATTAAAAAAGGAAAGTGATAATGAAGACTATAATCATTTTGAGACCAGGGGCACAATAGGAAAAAAACATAACACTACTTTAATACATAGCAAGTTGGAGCACAGCTAATTATTGCATCACCCTAGTTATTGGAGTCGTTTTCATCCTAATTTTTTCTAAATCAAGTGATCTTTGAATACATCACGGGGATTTGCAATAAATTTGCACAGTTACACTTTTTAGGTACATCAGCAGTCTACATATAGCATGTAAACAAGTTTATAAATGTGAACCAAAAGTGTCACTTTCAGGGGTCTTCTCTAGTTGACGACTCCAGTTAGGTTCCAGTAAAAGGTAGACTTATCTACCTGAACCTGTCCTTCGTAGCCACATCCATCTTCTACCTGCAGGCCTTCTTCAGCTACTGGCGCTTCATCTGCGAGGAGCTGCAAGAGTACAATTCTAAAGGTCTAGAAGACTTGATTTAAAACTAAATGCATTTACTGCGGTTGTGTGCTATTTACAATGTCTGCTATTGATGTAATTAATATATCCCCAGGAGTGAAATGAACGTGAATTTTATTTTTCCATTGGTTTGCCTGTCTTTTGGATAAAGGATCATGCAAACTCCTCCATAGATCACGGTCCACATTGAGCAAGGTAGATGTAATTATTGCAGTTTATAAACTGCAATAATTACCTTGCAGGGTTAAGTCCTCTAGTGGCTGTCTATCAGACAGCACCTAGAGGGACTTCTGTGTTCTGCGTCGCCAGAATCCCCGTAGGAAAGCACAGAATAATGCTTTCCTATGGGGAGGTCTAATGCGCACGCGACTATTTTCTTGCAGTGCCAGGAAAACGGATATATTTTCCTGGCACTGGAGAGTCCCTTTAAGAATAAACATTTTCTACCTCAGAGAGTGAACCACATTCCATATCACTGTTATATCATATATAATATATATATATATTTATTCTTATTTATTTTTTTTGCATGCTCAAACATTTGTAGTTTTATAAAAAAAAAAAAAAAAGCACAAGCCTTCCTACTTGGCCATACATCATAATTCCAGAAATGTCAGAGTACAGATGGTGCACAGGCACTGACAGCATTAAGACAAACAATAAGCAAATGTGCAGGGATACTAGTTTTCTGACCCTGTGCAGTTTAATTGTTGATTGAATGAAGCAGATTAATTGTATATTGCAATGACCAGATGAAAGCGGCCCCATGGGCCAAACATTATACCATGGATAGGTATATGCATAGACCACACCGTGGAAAGAAATCCTAGGACTACTGTGTTTTGCCATGCTCACTGAGGGATTGTTTTTTTAGCATAGTTAAACCTGTCATAATGTGAATTACCTGCATAAGCGTAGATTTATATTTATACAAAGTTGTTAAAGCACATTTTAACCCTCTCACTCTGTGTTTCGTGCAGTTAGCCATCCTTGGGATATAATGTCTGTCCCATGTTGCAGCTTTCCTCTGCTCAGTTTTAATACACAGTGGAGCTTCCACATTTAAGACACAGCTAAGCTGCAGACAGTCCGAAAAACAAATCTTTTGCTATATGCTACACACTGTGATACCAATGTAATGCTTCTCCTAGCAATTATTGCTCAGTAATGCCATATTTACGATACTAAAGCATAAACTAGCAAGATAACACAACAACACAGAAAACTCTACTACTAGTATAAACTTACAGGTTCATATGTGTAATAAGGAACACGAGTAACAGTTTACAAATATATTCCATCTGGAGGAGATTTATTTTCGACACTGTGCAATGTAAGGCCCCCTGCAATACCTGAGATTGATCAGAATGTACTACTTTATTTTTTTTTTTTAAAGTTTATGTAATTTTATCTTGGGAAGTGCTGCAAAATACTATTTTGCAGAAACCCATCACAGGCCACATTAAAGGAACACCATAGGCACTGTACCTGCTTCATCTCATTGAAGTGTAAAGGGTCAGGAGTCGTTGTTATATTCAGCATTAAACTTTTTTTATTTAATACCAAGTTTCCCGGGCAACACATCCTTTCTGTGCTGCCTTTAGTAATGCGGGAGCATCAGTCTGAGCATCAATGGGCAAATGTGATTGGCTAAAGTGTCAGCTGACTGTTTTTAGTGTGTCACCACACACACTGCTGGTATGAGTTGGTATGGTTAGAAATAAGTTGTAATCTCTGTCTTAGCCATGCCTCCAACAAGGGCCAGACTGTGGATTGCTTAGTGACCTTATTTAGTGTTCCACTGTTCAAAAATAAATGCAGAAGCAGTGCCAGGGAATCCATGAACTATAACCACATCAAGGAGATAAAGTGGCCAACTGACACTCTCAGCCAATTACAAATTTCAGTTACCTGAAAAAAACTGACCCAGATAAGCAATTTAAGTTACACATGAACTGCATCCAAGAAACAAAAACCTACAAAACAATACGTAAAACAACTTTAATTGAACAGCAAGTTAATTTAGTTAAAACAAACCGTAGTATTCGAGTCAAGAACACTGATGGACATTACTAGAATGACAAAGCCATCATGTAATAAAAAGAAGGTAAAACGTGTGATGTAATACTTACCCATTCCAATGGAAGCAGCACATCCTGTTTTTTCTTTAATATCACTGCGGATGGCACTGGCAACTTCATCAGGAGTCAATTTTGTTTCTGTAAGGATTTCAGTAATGTCTGCTAGAGCTTCATCACAGCTGACAGCTTCAATGTCATGGGTGTAACTAAAGGACAGAGAGATGAAACATCGGTAATACATACTGTCAAGACATTATCCATTCCTCTTCTGACTATATAGACAACATTTTGCAACAGAGGAGCAGTTATAGAAAGTCAAGGGCAGAACCTTGTATGTAATTTCACCTTTCTGTGTATAAACCTATATTCATTAAGCGGTGCCCCTGTCTGTTCTATTAAGGGCCCCCTTTCCTTCCTCCATCACAGGTCCAATCCAATACTCCTCCATATGCTTTCCAATTTCTGTGCTCAGGCCCAACAGTTCAGTGGAAGGTAAGTTTTAATTGTGGCTGCCAGCATCTCCATCCCCTAGCACAATGTATAGATGGAATTTTATGCATTTTTAAAAGAATATGAGTAATCATGGCATGGTAGGGCACTGCCCAAATACAAAATAAATACAAATCACTGTTATACCCCAAATTAAAATCTGCAAGCATTAAAATATGCATTTTTCCATTGGGTGCATATATAAAACAGCTGTCAAAGCCTGTCAATCTCTTGTTTGCGGCCTTTCCAACCCTCCCCTTCTAATCCTGCCCAGACTTTCTGTTGCTGCCCAATCACATACTTCCCAATGCAGCTCAATGAGAAGCTCAATGAGAAGTCTTTGCAAGGCAAGTGCTCTGGGATATTGCTGCCTTCTGAGCTTAGCTCCACTGAGCTAACCATGCCAGAAAGAAACTGGAATGGGTGTCTGTTTGAAAGCCAAGGTGGTGTAAACTGGTTAATTTATAAAGGTGTCAATTTCTATAAAAATCTGTATTATTTGCAAAATGAAAAAAATAGGACACTCACTTCACACACAACTTTTCAGCAAGCTAAAGTGCTTTAGGGGTCTGGAGTGACCCTTTAACTAAAGATTTGTGTAGGTGGAATCAAGTAATAAAAACACAACATTTAAGGACTGTAAGGGGATTGAGTCATGTTGAAAGCACTTGGAAATGCAAATCAATTGGATTGAGATCTGGGGAATTTGGAGGCCAAGGCAACACCTTTTTGTCAGCTTTAAATTTGTTCCTCAATCCATTCCTGAACAATTTTTGCAGAGTGGTAGGGTGCATTATCCTGATGAAAGAGGCCACTGACATCAGGAAACACATGAAGGGGTGTATGTGATCTGCAATAATCTCTAGGTAGGTGCTACATGTTAAAGTAACATTCACAAGAAAGAGTCCAAAGTTTCCCAGCAAAGCATTACCTAGAGCATAACACTGCTTCCTTCCCATAGTGCATCTTGCTGCCATGTTTCCCTCAGTTAAATGATGCATTATCATCGGGTCATCTACCTGATCCGAAACAAAATTGGATTTATTAGACCGGACAACCTTCTTCCATTGCTCCATAGTCCAATTTTGACACCCATGTCCCAATTGAAGGCGCTTTCGGTGGTGGACAGGGGTTATCATGGGCACTCCAATTGGTCTGCAGCTACGCAGTCCCATATGTAGCAAACTACGATGCACTGTGTGTTCTGACAACTTTATATCATTGCCAGAATTACGTTTTTCAGCAATTTTAGTTACAGTAGCTCTTTTGTGTGATAGGACCATATTGGCTAGCCTTCGCTCGTGCATCAATGAGCCTTGGGCGTACATGACTGATCTAGGTTCCCTGGTTGTTCTTCCTTGTGCCACTTTTGGTAGATACCAACTACTGCATACAGGGAACACTCCGCAAGACTTGTCATTTTGGAGATGCTCTAACCCAGTTGTCTAGCCATCACTATTTGGCCCTTGTCAAAGTCACTCAGATCTTTTCTCCTGCTTCCAACAGATGAAATTCAAGAACCAACTGTTCACTTGCTGTCTAATATATCCCAAGCCTTGAGAGGTGCAATTGTAACAATAAAAATAAATGTTAATATCACATGTCAGTGGTTTTAATGTTGTGGCTTATCAGTGCAGTTGATTATTAAGAACTCTGCACAGCCTTTTTAATCTGAATTTTGAAATTCAGGTTTCCGTTAATTGTTTAGTGAATACACCTCATTACTTTATCCAAAATTGCTATTTACACAAAACAATGTTGGTTGTGGCTGTAAAAGGCCCTTGTAAAAGGGGAATGTATTTTGTTTTTATATAAAATATGGTACATAACGCAGCAACAGGCACTACAATAATACTTCCAATCAAAGTAGCCAAAATTCTGTAATTTGTAATTGCAATAGATTAATTTGTGTGTGTTGGGCAATCAATACATTTCTATTTTTTGTATTGGTGTGTGGATTTATTTACAATTTGCATAAAACAGTTACAATAATCATTGTAATAAGAAAACGGAGTTACAATAATCATTTTAGTATAATTGTGTATTGTACTCTACTTATATATGGTAGGAATTAAATGAAATTCCTGGTTACTTTGCACAGGCACAATTTGCAGACAGTTAAGCTCAGACAATGAAGCTCATACATTTTGCATTTGTAAACCTTATAAGGAATACTTCCTTCCCAATTGAACAAAGCATTTCTTTGTTTCATGCTCTCTAAAGCAAAATTAGAGCGCTTTAAACTTTTTCTTAACATTAACAACTGTTTACTGACAAATCTACAATTCTTCCCAGGATTTAAAATGCACATATAAGAGTGATATTTATTCCTTCAAAATACTGAAAATGTATGTTCCCTATATTATTCAAAGTAATACTGAAAGTGAGTTAACTACATAGTGATATTGGTGATAAGAAATTTATTGCCTTTTAGAGCCTTTACCACTGAATGCAGCATTCTCAAAGGGATTTATAAAAACACTGTAGGCACCATAACCACTTACTAGATGAAGTAGCTATGATGCCTGTATTCTCAGTGTGCTGGGTTGCATATCACTACTATACAGTTTACTCACTGTTTAGTATATATTCCAAGTCCAGCATTGGACAGTAAGGGAGGAGACTATATTTAAATGAAGAAAAACTACCACAACAAGAGGACATAGTCTTAAATTAGAGGGACAAAGGTTTAAAAATGTCAGGAAGTATTACTTCACTGAGAGGGTAGTGGATGCATGGAATAGCCTTCCAGCTGAAGTGGGATATGCATAAGGCTATCCTATAAGATAAGGCCAGGGACTAATGAAAGTATTTAGAAAATTGGGCAAACTAGATGGGCCGAATGGTTCTTATCTGCCATCAAATTCTGTTTCTATGTTTACAGACAATGTCGAAATGCATGCACAAAACAAACAAAAATGACTAAGGCCCAATATTTCAGTGAAAATGTGAACAACCAATTAAACCCAAGAAACTTCTGGAAAATCATAAATAGCATATAATCCCTCACAATCAACTCTCAACCCTCCAATGTCAAAATAGACAACCAAACACTGCAACACTCCCTAGATGTAGCAAATGTCTTTAATAATTATTTTGTTGGATGTGCTACCACCCTAGTTGCAAAGATAACAAATGTGGCCCTGCCAAATCGTCAAAATCCTCATATAGAGAAATTAAATTTTAGACCTGTCTGTTAGTGTCGTTAATAAACATCTTAATAATTAAAAAATGAAAAACCGGGGGGCGGGGCCGGATCGCCAAGCTGGACGATCGCAAGCAGGATCAGCTCCTGCAATATATCAGCGTATAAGCTTTAAAATCATGATTTTAAACTTAAAAACAGACCAACAGCGATGGTCCTCAGCGCAGAAGGAACACTGGATCCAGGGAGAGGCTGGCTCCTCGAGCTTCAGTCCCCTGGAGAAGAAATCTTCTATGTCCCAGGTGGGGCCTTCTCCGGCAGTGAGTGGGGCGGACGGCCGCTGCCCCACTATCCTGCCTAACGGAGCCCAGCCAGAGACCCAAACCCGCGTGGACCTGGCCCTGTTCCCCCCCCTATGGACCGGCGGGGGTGATCCCGGTCCTCACCCTGTGGCCCCGACCACGGCAACGCAACTAAGACCCAGCAACAACACCACCTTGATCTGCGGCCAGAGCGGTGCGCCTAAAATGGCGGGCGCCATGTGCGCAGGAGCCAGAGGGAAGACCTGCTCTCTCCCCGTGCTCACAGCAACCAGCGCGGCTCCCGGGCACAAGCCTGATGGGCTCGCGGCCTTCCTACCCTGCAACACAAACAAACGGAAGAACCCTCAAATGTCTCCGCAGCAATCCAAACCAGCGGCAAGGAGGTCAGGCGATCCAACCAAGCTGCTGACAGCTGCTGCACCGAAGCAACGAAACACCACACAACGACCTTTCCCGTCAGGGACAACCGATCTTGCAGCCATGCGAGGTACTCCTGCAAAGGGGCCGACCCCATACTCACCTTACACCCTTCTTGCATTACGACGGCCCCGAAAAATTCGGCGCGAAAAACAGCGGCAAGTTTTCTCGGACAACGTTCAGCTTCCTACCTTGGCGGACATTAGCCTCCTGATTAACAAATATGGCAGGCCCAACTTACCACAGTTGCAGCCCAAGGGAGCCCAGCGAGGAGTTCAACGAAAAGCATTGCTGGACTGTGCCCAGATTCCCGCCCCGACGGACACTCGCTCCCTATTACACCGACACGCCAGAGCAGGCATCGGCTAACCCTGAGACTGCTACCTTCTGTGAGGACTCGGGCTCACCGTAGTGCCGGTCCCTATCTCCTGAACCAGCTCAAGTAACCAGGGTGATATCTTCTTCAAAGCTTCTTACCCAGATCCAGCATGATTATTTTATATTGTACTGCAATACAGTACAATATAAAAAAAACTGCTATGTTTATCAATTAGTTAAGCCTTCCCCTATTTCCTCTAGTGGCTGTCTCACTGACAGCCGCTAGAGGCGCTTGCGTGATTCTCACTGTGAAAATCACAGTGAGAGCACGCAAGCGTCCATAGGAAAGCATTATGAATGCTTTCCTATGTGACCGGCTGAATGCGCGCGCAGCTCTTGCCGCGCGTGCGCATTCAGCCGACGGGGAGGAACGGAGGCGGAGAGGAGGAGGAGAGCTCCCCGCCCAGCGCTGGAAAAGGGTAAGTTTTAACCCTTTTCCCCTTTACAGAGCCGGGCGGGAGGGGGTCCCTGAGGGTGGGTGCACCCTCAGGGCACTCTAGTGCCAGGAAAACGAGTATGCTTTCCTGGCACTAGAGTGGTCCTTTAATTTCAAAAAATGTGTGCAGTGACCCTCTATGCCTTAAACGTGTTCATATGTGTATTCTACCAATCTTGTACCTGCTGTTGGGGCATGGCAAGAGCTCGTGTTAACTATTTGCACCACAAAAAAAAAGAATAAAAAAAAAAAAAGGAAAAACCAGTATGGACCAGATCAAATCCCAGCAATGTTGCTGAAGCTCAGTGCGCCAGCAATTGCTAAATCTGTCACTGCCCTTATCAATGAATCCCTAGTGTCAGGATACATACCCAACCTTTGGTAGACTGCAAAAGTTGTACCTATTCATAAAAGTGGTGACAATACTTTGGTATCTAACCATCGCCCGATATCATTGCTCCCTGTATTGTCAATTTTTTTTTTTTAAAAATGCATCCACATGCAAATATGTGAATAGTATCAACGATCAAATTATCTGACCCCTGATCAATCAGGGTTTCGTCCAAATCACTCAACTTCAACTGCCCTCTGAAAATTTTCCAATGACATCCAAATTGGCATGGAACAAGGAGACTTAATTAGAGCTATTTACCTTAATTTGGCCAAGGCCTTTGACACAGTAGACCATGGCATTATGTTGCAAAAACGTAAACTCAGGCACTGGTGATAGTCCGCTAACCTGGTTTCGATCATATGTTTCAGACCGATTGCAATATGTGGCCATTTCTGATAGCGCTTCCCTCCCTCTTCCAGTCACGTGTGGTGTTCCCCAAGGCTCCATACTCAACCCCCTGCTATTCACATTACACCCTGTTCCAAATTATTATGCAAATTTTATTTAACCCCTTAATGACTGAGCCAAATGTACACGTTGTGAACAGAACAAAACGTAAACAAAACCAGGCATTTGCGCTATATGTCTGTCCAACCGTAATTCACCTCTTTCATATTAAATGCACCCCCCTTATTATATATCATTTTATTCAGGGGAAACAGGGCTTTCATTTAATATCAAATATTTAGCTATGAAACATAATTTAATCTGAAAAAAATGGGAGAAAATAAAAAATGTTGTTATTTTTTTAGTTCTACATGACATTTTAACTGTGAATGTCATAATACTGTTTGCTTTTACTGCAATAAAATACACATATTTGTATTCAGCAAAGTCTCACATGTAAAACAGTACCCCCTATGTACAGGTTTTATGGTGTTTTGGGAAGTTACAGGGTTAAATATAGCGAGTTACATTTGAAATTGAAATTCGCCAGATTGGTTACGTTGCCTTTGAGACTGTATAGTAGCCCAGGAAATAAATTTTGCGTTAGCGTTAGTATTCGTTTGTGTGTCTACTATTGCAAATGGTATGCCATCATAGGGGTAATTTTCATTATTGGGCTACCATAGGGTCACAAAGGCAGCGTAAGCAATCTGGCGAATATTAATGTGAAAAAAATGAAACACAAGCCTTATATTTGACGCTGTAACTTTTGAAAACACCATAAAACCTGTACATGAGGGGTACTGTTGTACTCGGGAGACTTCGCTGAACACAAATATTTGTGTTTCAAAACAGTAAAAAGTATTGCAGCAATAATATCGTCCGTGTAAGTGCTGTTTGTGCGTGAAAAATTCAAAAACCGTCACTTATACTGGCGATATCATCGTTGTAATACATTTTACTGTTTTGAAATATTTGTGTTCAGCGAAGTCTCCCGAGTAAAACAGTACCCCCCCATGTACAGGTTTTATGGTGTCTTGGAAAGTTATAGGGTTAAATATAGTGCTAGCAAATTAAATTCCCTATACTTTCGGCATGGGTTGTCAGACAGGTCCCGCTAATTGTAATTAATTAAGATACCTAATTATGTAAAAATATTACATAAATATATGTGTAGAATTAATATATGTATATATTTATACATATGTGTATATATATATATATATATATATATTTTTTTTTTTTACAAATATTTTTATTTATATATATATTATTTCGTTCTACATGTATTTTGATATAAATATATATACTAATATCACAATAAATATATACATACAATATATATATATATATATATATATATATACACTTAGATCATATATATATACAGGGGCGGACTGACCGGTCGGGCACTTCGGACATGGTCCGAGGGCCCGGCCGGGAGGGGGGCCCGCCATCAGGGGGCCCGGCCGCCCCTTTAAATGCTGCAGCCGCCTGAGCGCTCTCTTAAGAGCGCTCAGGCGGCTGCAGCTTCTCCCCTCGCCTCCCCGTAGCGTGGCCGAGCTGCTCTGCGACCGCGGTGCCGGCCGGAGTTATAGGAAGGTGCACACACACTGAGTGTGCACCTTCCTGTCAGTCCGTCCGGGTACAGGAAACAGAAACTCCTGTTCCGCGCGGAACAGGAGTTTCTGTTTCCTGTACCCGGCCGGACTGACAGGAAGGTGCACACTCAGTGTGTGTGCACCTTCCTATCAATCCGGTCGGCACCGCGGACGCAGAGCCTCTCGGCCACGCTACGGGGAGGGGGTAAAAAGAGAGAGAGAGGGAGGGGAGGGGGGGGGTTAAAAGAGAGAGGGGGGGGTTAAAAGAGAGAGGGAGGGGGGGTTAAAAGAGAGAGGGGGGTTAAAAGAGAGAGGGAGGGGGGGTTAAAAGAGAGAGGGAGGGGGGGGGGTTAAAAGAGAGAGGGAGGGGGGGTTAAAAGAGAGAGGGAGGGGGGGTTAAAAGAGAGAGGGAGGGGGGGTTAAAAGAGAGAGGGAGGGGGTAAAAAGAGAGAGGGAGGGGGTAAAAAGAGAGAGGGAGGGGGGTTAAAAGAGAGGGAGGGGGGGTTAAAAGAGAGAGGGAGGGGGGGGTTAAAAGAGAGGGGGGTAAAAAGAGAGAGGGAGATGGGTTAAAAGAGAGAGGGAGGGGGGTTAAAAGAGAGAGGGGGGTTAAAAGAGAGAGGGAGGGGGGGTTAAAAGAGGGAGGGGGGGTTAAAAGAGGGAGGGGGGGTTAAAAGAGAGAGGGAGGGGAGGTTAAAAGAGAGAGGGGAGGTTAAAAGAGAGAGGGGGGGTAAAAAGAGAGAGGGAGGGGGGTAAAAAGAGAGAGGGAGGGGGGTAAAAAGAGAGAGGGAGGGGGGTAAAAAGAGAGAGGGAGGGGGGTAAAAAGAGAGGGGAGTAGGGGGGTAAAAAGAGAGAGGGAGGGGGGTAAGAAGAGAGAGGGGGGGTAAGAAGAGGGGGGGGGGGTAAGAAGAGGGAGGGGGGGTAAGAAGAGGGAGGGGGTAAGAAGAGAGAGAGGGGGTAAGAAGGGAGGGGGGAGTAAGAAGAGGGGGAGTAAAAGAGGAAGGGGGGAGTAAGAAGAGGGGGAGGGGAGAGTAAGAAGAGGGGGAGGGGAGAGTAAGAAGAGGGGAGATTAAGAAGAGAGGGGGGGAGTAAAGGGGGTAAGAAGAGGGGAGGGGGGAGTAAAAAGAGGAAGGGGGAGTAAGAAGAGGGGGGAGGGGGGTAAGAAGAGCGGGGAGGGGTAAGAAGAGGGGGGAGGGGGTAAGAAGAGGGGGGAGTAAGAAGAGGGAGGAGTAAGAAGAGGGAGGAGTAAGAAGAGGGAGGAGTAAGAAGAGGGAGGAGTAAGAAGAGGGAGGAGTAAGAAGAGGTGGGAGTAAGAAGAGGGGGAGGGGGAGTAAGAAGACGGGGAGAGTAAGAATGGGGGTAAGAAGAGAGTGGGAGTAAGAAGGGGGTAAGAAGAGGGGGAGGGGGGGTAAGAAGAGGGGGAGGGGGGAGTAAGAGGAGGGCAATTGCCCCATCCCCTGTCCGCAGGCACCGTGCGGGCAGCCGGCAGGGGAGGGAGGAAGAGAGGACCCGGGAGCTCAGCCTGCAGCTCCTCTGGGTCCTTCTTGCGTGAGCACAGATCGTTGCCGCGGTTACCACGGCAACGTTACGGCTCTTGCAAGAGTAAACTCTAGCCCTGGAGCTACGGGCTAGAGTTCACTCTCAACACTGTGACCACCAGGTATTCCTGGTGGTCGCAGTGGTGAGAGTGAACTTTAGCCCCATAAACACACTGCCCCCACACCATACACATTCACACACTGCCCCCCATACACACACACTGCCCCCACACACACCATACACACACACTGCCCCCACACACACCATACACATTTACACACATTGCCTCACACACACACACATACACTGCCCACCCATACACACACAGCCCCCCATACTAACATTGCCACACACATACACAGCCCCCTCGTACACACATTGCCCTACACACCCTACACATTCACACACTACACCCCCTCACACACACTGAACCTTTCACACAGACTACACCCCTTACACATTGCACCACTGCTCCTATACCCTACTACAGCCTCATATCCCAGCAGACCCCAGGTAAGTTGTCAAACTGTTCTTAAACGGTTTGACTACTTACTCTGGGAGGGGGGGCCCGGCCCTCCTGGCACCATAACGACTACACAGAGTAGTAGTGGTTATTGTGCATGGATTATTTCTTTAAATAATCTACGAGTGCCCCAGTAGCCAGCAAGCCAGCCAACCCACAGGCCAGCCAGCCCACAGGCTGGCCAGTAGACAGCCAGCCAGCCTACAGGCCACCAGTTAGGCTTAAAGCCAGCAACCCCACAGCCTGCCAACCGCAGCCAGCAAGCCACAGCCTGCCAGCCAGCAAGCCCACAGCCTGCCAGCCGCAGCCAGCAAGCCCACAGCCTGCCAGCCGCAGCCAGCAAGCCCACAGCCTGCCGGCAGTAGCCAGTAAGCCCACAGCCTGCCAGCAAGCCCACAGCCTGCCAGCCGCAGCCAGCAAGCCCACAGCCTGCCGGCAGTAGCCAGCAAGGCCACAGCCTGCCAGCAAGCCCACAGCCTGCCAGCCGCAGCCAGTAAGCCCACAGCCTTCCAGCAAGCCCACAGACTGCCAGCCAGCAACAGTAATTAAGATAAGAGGAGCCAACTTGGCCTAGGTATCAGCTATGTTGTGTTGCTATATTGTGAATAGGAACCAGAGTGTTGGAGAGACCCCCCTCCAGGCCCCATTAGACTCCATTGTAGTCTCTAATGGGACCTGGAGGAAATTATTTCTAACACACTCTCTAAAGGACACTGAGATAGCCTCTGCTAGAATGCTCCCCCCCCTCCATGGCCCATTAGCCCTCAATTGTAGTCTCTACTGGGGCCAGCAGGGACACTGAGATGGCCTCTGTTAGAAAGACCCCCTTCCAAGCCTGTTAGACTCCATTGTAGTCTCTAATAGGGCCTGGAGGGGATTCTTTCTAACACACTCTCTAAAGGACACTGAGATAGCCTCTGCTAGAAAGACCCCCCTCCATGGCCCATTAGCCCTCAATTGTAGTCTCTACTGGGGCCTTGAAGGGATTATTGCACTTTTGTTCCTTGTGTCTAAAGATTGTGTAGGGTGTGGCTGGAGGCGGTGCATGGAGGCGGGACATGGGTGGCGCTTGCTGCGGAGTATGGGTGGGGCCTGTAAGGGGGCCCTTGATTTATTTTGCCCGGGGGCCCTGAGGGTTCTCAGTCCGCCCCTGTATATATATATATATATATATATATATACACAAAAAATAGAAAATTCCATGCACTCTTGCTTGAAGTTAATAAATAGTATAAATGATACAAGACCGTGAGTGCAGCCCAGTTACTGCTGTTTTGTTATATATATATATATATATATTATATATATATTATATATATATATATATATATGATCTAAGTATATAATTATTATTTTTTTACACTGATTAATTTATTTTATTTTATTTCAAGCCAGCAGGGGGACTATCTGTCATTACAGTTAGTCCCCCTGCTGGCAATGCCTGAGCCAGCTAACCTGGCCATGTGATTGTGAGGTCCTCACTCCAGGCCCCCAGGACGTCGGATGTGCCGGGGGGGGGCTCCCTGGGAGTCCCCCCAACCGGGTTAGTAAGAAAAGACCGGAGGGCCTACAATTACGCCCGGCGGCATTTAGAGCCGCTTAAAATAGGTCGTAATTGTACGCCCTCCGGTCTTAAAGGGTTAACTGTCACACAGATTAAATATTTTGTTTTTCAGTTTAACTCATGGATGGCATTGTGTCTCAGGGCTCTTTTGATCGCTGAAAACAATCTCGGACACCTGTGATAATTAGATTGCCAGGTGAACCCAATTTAAGGAAAAACTACTAAAGGAGGGTGTTCCACATTATTAAGCAGAGCACCATTTTCATGCAATATGGGGAAGAAAAAGGATCTCTCTGCCCTCCCCTCCCCCCCCATCCCCTTACTTCCAGTTCCCACCCCTTCTGGTACCCCAAACTCCCCCTGAAGGGAGCCTCACAAACATACACCGACCAACCACCAAGAAAAAAGACACATAAAGAACACAAAGACACAATATGCGAACCAAAAATAACCTCGTTATTGTTATTGTTATCACAAACCGATATTTTGCAAAACAATGTTACCCCCCTCCATAATGACGTTTTAGAACCATCCCCCTAAAAGGAACAGAGTCAAAAAGCGACAGCAAAAGAGTGCTATAGCAACAAAAAGTAAACTGCTAATGTAATTACTTTTTCTCTATAAATGTTACGGGTAATGCTAATACGAACCATGAACTCTGTGAAATTAACCCTGCTCCCAAGTTCTACTTTCTGTACCCTACCCCAAATACTACTGGAAAATTCAAAATAAAGAATTTATTAAAAAATTTTTTTTTTAAAAAATACTGTTATCATTAGGAGGTTTGTTCAATAAAATTTGAATTGTACTCTTAATAGTTGATAACATGAGAATTATGCTGACTGTTATTTACAGCAATTATTTAGGTAAATGAGAAAAATTTGCATAATACTTTGGAACAGGTATATTTATAAATTATCTGCCTAATGTCTGCAAATCCACAACTCTACACATGTATGCAGACAACACTGTCATCTACACTAGTAAATCCAAGCTACCGCAGCTTGAGGCTGTGCTCCAAAACCAATTCAGAGAGGTAGAAAAGTGGATAGCGTATAATAAACACTTACAATGATCTTTGAAACTGTACCTAAATTACCGTATATACTCGAGTATAAGACAAGTTTTTCTGCAAATTTTTTGTGCTGAAAAACCCCCACTCGTCTTATACTCGAGTCACTATCTGTATTATGGCAACTTACATTGCCATAATACAGATAAGGACCGCCGGGCTCATTACAAGCCCGGCGGTCCTGCTGGGGGCTGGCAGCGAGCTGTAACTTACCGTTCCTGTCAGCTCCCTTCTCTCTCCTCCGTTCCGGTCAGCTCCCTTCTCCTTCACTGTAAATCTCGCGAGAGCCGCGGGGTCAGAGCGTTGCCATGGGTTACCGTGGCAATGCTCCGTGCGGCAGTCAAACCGCGAGACTTACAGTGGAGGAGAAGGGAGCTGACCGGAACGGAGGAGAGAGAAGGGAGCTGACAGGAGCTGCAGGAAAGGTAAGTTACAGCTCGCTGCCATCCCCCCTCCTACACAGCCCATCCACTGGACCACCAGGGAAAAATCTAAATAAAATTTTTTATAATAATATAATAAAAAAATTACTTATATTAAAATAAAATAAAAATAATATAAAAAAACAAAATTTAATATTAAAATAATAATTTTTAAAAAATAATAAAAAAGCCCCCCCCAACAAGGTTACACACACAGCATTCATACACACACACACACAACACACACTGCATTCATATACACACACACTCTGCATTATATACACAAAGTAAATATTCAATTAATGTAATTTTTGGGGGATCTAATTTTATTTAGAAATGTACCAGAAGCTGCTGCATTTCCCACCCTAGTCTTATACTCGAGTCAATAAATTTTCCTATTTTTTGGGGGTCTCGACTTACTAGAGTATACACAGTACATAAGCTACAAAATCAACAACTGTGTATCAGAATAAATTCAAATAATACACCGACAGCAGTCTGCTCTTTTAAATATCTAGGTATGTTGCTAGACCACAATCTATCCTTTGGCCTTCACATTGAAAAAATCTCTTCAAAACTTTACCCAAAACTAGGTGCCCTGTACACAAACAAATCCTGCCTAAGCGCTACAGTAAGGAGCCGGTCATTGATTATGGGGATGTAGTGTATGCTCCCGCACCGCAAAACCACCTTAATAAACTTAATACGTTATATAATTTGTTCTGCCGCTTTGTACTAGAATGTAATTACTTTAACCACCACTGTGACATGTTCAAAGAGCTAAACTGGCTGTCGCTGGATTCCTGACTCACTCTTCATCTTTCCAGCCTTGTGCATAAGAGCATTTCTGGGAAGCTCCCACCCTACCTGAGTAGAACGCTCTCCCCGGCTGTTTCCACCTCCTATAACCTCCAATCTAGTACTAGCATGATATTTAGCATACCGCAATACAAAAATAAAGTGGCTCGATCCCCTTTTCCTACAGAGCACTGCAATTATGGAATAACCTCAGGGACACGGTCAAATCTTCATTCAATCTAAAACCTTTTAAGAGATCTATGGCAATATACCTCAGCACAGAATGCACCTGTCATGGTTGAATATATTTATTACCTGTTATGTATTAAATTTATATATATATGTGTGTGTATGTGTGTATATATATATATATATATATATATATATATATATTTATTTATTGACATTGTTGATAGAGTTGAAAAGGGGAAAAAAATATCATTCAGAAAACTAGGGGGGGGGGATTCCATTTTTAATGTCTTTAGGACACAAATGGAATCCCCCTCCCCCCCCCCCCCTAGTTTTCTGAATGATATTTTTTCCCCCTTTTTGGTGCCTTTTCAACTCTATCAACAATGTCAAGAAACAAAGAAATAAATAGTAAAACTAAAAATATTCAGAACATAGGAATGCATTTTAAAATAAAACCAGCAAGTATTGAACATCAAAGTAGTTTATCTGCCTGTATATGGAAAAAGGTGAAAGACGGGAATGAAATGACTTTTTTTACCTTGCTAATGTTTGGTACATAGTCATGGCAACCTCCTTGTATGCATCAAAATCATAAGGTACAACTTGGAGATCAGGGCAGAGTAGCTTAGCTCTGCCAAAGAACATTCCATTTTTCACACCGGCTTGTCTACATAGAATAAGGACAAATGTTCAGAATAAATTACTAAATGAAATGCTTTTGAATTAATTTCTTAGTTAACACAGTCAAGCATAATACAAACAGTTTGCAATTCATTAGTTTAAATAAACTCACGCATAATTGCATACAGTGTGCAAATAAGCGCACATTTTAATCCATTACAGGCGCTTTTCTTAGGTAAGAAAGCAAAAACGCAGGTTATACTATGGCAGTAAAGCTGCACTGTCATTTTGCAGTGTTTGTTTAAACAATTTAAATAAAAGATAGAGATAGATCTCAATCTCTCTCTCTCTATCTCGATCTATGAAAAAGTAGGGAAAACAGAGTATGATGTTTGGCAATCAGCATTAGTAAGCAAGTTCCAATACAGTTGGCAAGGTAATTTAGCCACATTCAAAAGTCCCACAAAAGGACAAACTGGAGGTATCACAGACCGTGCCGAACAAAATGGTGGAAAGAAGATAATAAATATAAATAAGGGCAAGTGGCATTGGCGAGTTGATGGGGAAGAATATAATCATGCAATAAAAGGGGCCCAAGGAAAGGGAAACAGAAAGCAATAAAAATAGCATTGCTGCTTTAAGCCAATGTTGACTAAATTTTACATAATACTGAAATCCCTTAGTTTGGTGGAGCATCATAGCAAATGCAAACCAAAACAGCTACGGTCTTAAAGCCCAGTCAAAACTGAAATATTTTTATATCTATGGGATAAATAATGTTTTATCTGGTCCACGGTAAGTAGTCAAACCATTTTTAATCAACTGGATACCTCAAGCACACCTTCCATTTCTGAGATTCCTAGAGCATATGTCCACCTTCTGCAAATAGATATATCGGTTTGTCTATATCTGGATGAATTTAATTCACTTACAGGAACACCTGTTGCTGTCAGCTAATGAATTCCACCCCAACACAGACAGAAGTCTCTATAGTCAGTATTATATGGAGGTCAGGCGTCGGACGCCTGGGGATTCCAGGTTATAGTCAGATTATGCAACATTGTTTGACTACTTATTATGGGAAACCATTGAGGGGCAAATAGAATACTTGACACGCACAGCAATATAGGAATAGTAACAATGTAGAAAACATTCTAAATTTGGCACAAATACTGTTGTCATGTTATACCTTGCTTCATAACTACAGGATGCTATTTCAGCTAAGGACAGCTGTGAGATATCCAAATCCAGTCCATTTTTTTGTGTGCCATGTGAAATTTCAGAATTAGATGGATCCTGTTTATTGGGGATTTCTGCAAGGAAAATTTCAGAATTATTATGAAGTGTCTGTAGGTAAATAACCGGTTTTAAATGAAGAAGAAGAAGAAAAAAATGAGTTGAGTAAATCATTTTGCTAAAAGCATTTATTGGGATGGGGTAGAGGAAGAGCAGTATTGGGATGGGGTAGAGGAAGAGCATTGGGGATTTCTGCAAGGAAAAGGAGCAGGGATAGTTAGAGCAAGGAAAGGAGGGGGAGAAGAAGAGCAGAGGAAAAGAGAATAAGAGATACATTTAAACTTGAAAGGACACTATAGTCACCAGAACAACTACAACATAATGTAGTGGTTGTGGTGTCTATAGCCTGTCCCTGCAGGCTTTTTAATGGAAACACTGCATACATTACGTCCTAGTAACGGCTCTATTGGCAGTCACTCTGACGTTCCCCATAGAGATGCATTGGTGCAATCTTCTCTATGAGGAGATGATGATTGGCACGGCAGTTTGCAGTGCATGCGCAATAGCCTTCCAATGCTCTTATGTTTCAGGCTCCTAGCTTCTAGAAAAAAAGTCAAAAGTATATGTATGGTAGGCAATATTCATATAAATAAAACGAGACACAGAATAACCACAGACAACGTTTAATTACTTTTCAATGGGCTTGGCCGTGGTGTTTATTCAAAGCTCAAGGGGCATACAACCATAACTTTGTAACCATAACCATATAACATATGGTTCACCAACTTTAAAAACTTTTAACTTTATTAACCACCAAATAGCCAGTCAGTCATAACTAACCTGACCATGTTTTACTTAAAACTTTCAACTTTGCCAATCCGTCATAACTAACCTTACCGCCTTTTATTTAAAACCATTTACCACCATATCCTTCCTCAGAACTTGACCCTGAGGATGACTTTTGCCCCAATGCTTCATAACACGACAATACAGTTAAATAAAAGTAAAGGGAGAGGGGGTGGGGTCCGTCCGCCCCGTTCCTGCTTCAGTCCACTCTAACAGGATTAAACCTGTGCTGCTTCTTTTTATACTTTTCCAGTTTCCCGCTCTTTTTCTGCTTGCAACTTTCAACCAATCCCATGCCAGCACCAGCCCCCAGAAACAGCTGTGTAATCAATTCTGCCCAGATACCCGTCTAACTGACCATCTACCACAAGATGTAAAATTGCTCACATTCAAATCCTAGACAAAACATATTAACTTATTCATTGCCACCATACATATATGCCACAATGCTTAGTGCCTGTGGCTTCTTAATAGCTCACAAAGCAACATACACAACAGACATACTGCCAGTCAGAACAAAAGATGCATCCTTAGCTGGCCATACGAACATGAAACAGAAAAGCTGATCCTTGCAAAGACTATCAGAGGCCTAATGTCCACGGTACCAGAGAGACCCCATGGTCTGGGAGAGCAGTGGTTTTGTTTATTTATTTTAGATTACTTACCTAGCTGTAAATGGAGGGAAAGTAGTCATTTCTCTGCACTGAGATTTAGTCTACATCAAGTACATTCTCTGAACAGTTTTCCCTATTTAGTTGGCTCTGTTTTAGTGCTCGTCGTACCAGTGCCTTTTTAAAAAAATGCTTCTAAACACTAAAAAACTAAAACAAACTCAACTATTTCGGAGAGACCATCTGTTTGTTGCAACACAGCTCTAGTGGCGCATCCGCACAAATAGTGGAATAAACCTCCACTATATCAATCAGATGGTCTCATAGAGATCATCTGATTCCCACAGAGTGTGTTTGTGTCTTACTAGTCTTCCAATACCTTCCCATGGGAAAGCATTGGATTTACTGTGATCATTGATCTCCATCAGCCAATGATGCGAGACCAGCTGCGAAGGAGAAAATGTAAGAAAAAACACGTTTTTTTTTTGTTTTTTTTTGCCTTAATGGCACCAGGGAACTATAGCGTTGAGAAAACACATCTAGATTTCTAACACTATATTGTTCATTTGAGCATTTTTGGTTCCCAGCAGAGCCCATGCAGAGAGTTAGCAGTCATCTTCAAGTCCAAACTGCCATATGCCAATGACCTGTGTCGTTAATCACAGATTAGCACCAATTACAAAAAGAGTACACGATGCCCAGAAATCATAATACACCATTCAAATTCTTATTATCCGTTTACACACAACACCATCACCACTTAAGATAAGCATTTCCTGCCCCCACTGTTTACCCAATTAAAAAAGTGTAAAATGTGCTCAGCAGAATAACAAACCCTTGGCCAAATTTTTACACAGGCAAACATATATATTACTATCTCTTTCTCAGTAATATTATTAAATAAACATGTGGATTTGAAACAATCTAATTTCAACAAATAATGCTAATAAATGTTATGTTTATATTGAAAATAAACATACCCGCTTTTCCATTCAGCGTCCTACTTTGATAATATTGGAACTCTAGTTGAGGATTAGCACCTTCACGCGATGACTGTCTCCCTGCACCTCGGTTGCTTGTAACTGCTACTGGTTTTCCTGTGGAGAAAAATTAAACACAACAAGTTTTGTTAGACCTAATATCTGTCACTGTTATGTAACCATTAAGTATACAGTGTGTGACATCCAAAAGCCCAACTAAATCTCTGGTCAAAACTCCATTGGCCTATGTACATGTTAGAGGTTTACTTTGATAACATGCACTGTATGTTGCAATGTGCATCCACATATGCTGCACACAAATTGTATGCATTATTTGTGCTACAATAAACAGATGTGATAGAATGTAATACATTACAAGAGCTACCAGGAAGTAGTGAGGCAGCTCCAGTATGTGAAGATGGAGAAGGGGAGTATTTTGGTCTAGTTACTATCACTCAGTGTTCTATCTCTTTACCCGTTAAAGCGCTAGTCTGGTCTCTAGCTCATTATAGCCACTCCTCAGATGGCCACTAGAGGTGCTTCCTGGGTCCGTGCTGCTGACGCTCAAAGTCTCTACTTTCTGCATGGAGATGCTGAACTTTTCTCATAGAGATGTATTGATTCAGTGCATCTCTGCAAAGAGATACTGATTAGCCAAACTAGCGTCTAGCCCCGCCTCCATGACAATCTCCGCCAATCCAATTATTTTCCTATTGGAACACACTGGATTGGCTGACTTCTATAGTGTTCCTTTATTCTGATATCTTTAAACTTTCCATGCAGGCTCAGGAATGAAACGCTGCCTTTTCAGAGGCAGTGTTTAAATTGCTGCCTAGTAACACTTCTAGTGGCAGTCACTCAGACTCTGCACGGAGACACTAAATGCTCCTTACAGAAGTGCATGGATTCAGCGCATATCTATGAGGAGATGCTGATTGTTGCATAGAGGCGTTTTGCCGCACATACACA
The DNA here is from genome assembly GCF_036172605.1 of Pelobates fuscus. Classification (NCBI taxonomy): domain Eukaryota; kingdom Metazoa; phylum Chordata; class Amphibia; order Anura; family Pelobatidae; genus Pelobates; species Pelobates fuscus. The sequence continues at coordinate 313,394,377 of NC_086317.1, read as the reverse complement.
AAAGACTTAGTGAGATCTGCGCAACATGGGACCTAAATAGCTACATACATGTTTGTATTCCTGACACTATAGTGTTCTTTTAAAATAAATAATGCTAACCCAGTAATTCTGTCATGTTGTAATAATAATGTGTGCGCAAATATGGATCACTTAGTGTTATTTATCACAAAGCAAGCAATACTTAAACTGTATCACAAAAAAAAAACCCACAAAAAATGTACCACTGTATTTTTAAGCATGCCTGATGTCTCTACACAAATTAACAAAATCCTAAATATTACAATAGTAAAAACAAATATATAACCCATAACATATAATTTTGAAAGACAAATGCAAGATAAGAGGATAAAATAAAGAATTTTCCTGCAGTCATGAAATTAAGCTCTTTATCACTAGCACCAATGATTGCGGTACAGATTAGTATTCTGCTCATTGACCAAGTCAGGCTACATTCGATTATTTTTTTCTCTCTTATTTTTTTAACCCTGTCTCCTTGATAAAATCATTTCAGATTATAGGCTACAGTACCAATACTCTAATCACCCTTTCTAAAAAAAAAATAGATGAACATCTACTAAAAGAACTATGTAAAAAACAAACAGCAGTAAATAAATAAATAGTAAATAGAGCTTGTGACAGGTTACTGGGTGTCAAATTTTGCAAGTCTAAATCCGGCTGAGTGCACTCACGGAGTTTTAGTACTGGTAAGTAGTTTGTACCCTAGGATATATTCCTGCTTGATTTTTTTTGAGAGCGGTGTCCATAAACGGTCCCGGTACTCCAAACAAAACAATTAACTGTGCACTATCCTAATTTATTATGCACATTTAAATAATAGAAGATTTTAGTACCACTGCAATGACCATTAAAATATACCGTAAGCTCACCTGCTGTGTCAAGGCAAAGTCCTACACTAATAATTCCCCTTGCTGCTTCCAGCTAAAAGGCAAAAAATGGCATGTAAGTTTTGTTCTATGTATTTCAGCTGATTACTACAGCCATTGTTGCCATCCAACAATGGCTCAGGGCTTTTTTCTGTGTGTCCCCTACTCATTAAGCTACCTCTTAAGGACAAGCTTCAGATGCTGGTCTTGCACTTCAGGGCACAAGCATTATTGCTTGCAGTTTCCATCTTTCTCATTTATAACACCTACACATATTATATACCACTTTCAAGGGATAAATGGTCTTTAATATGATGCAACTCATACATGCCTAAATTCTCATTTATTATATAAAAAATACAAAAATATGCAATAAAGAAACATTTTTCACACTTTTGGCAACAATAAGGTGTACATAATTAGTGTAGCTTAAAGGGACAGTATAGTCCCCAAAACTACTGCTTAACCCCTTAAGGACCAAACATCTGGAATAAAAGGGAATCATGACATGTCACACATGTCATGTGTCCTTAAGGGGTTAATATGTACATAGCCTGTCTCTGCAGACATTTTAATGTAAACCCTGTCTTTTCAGAGAAAAGGCAGTGTTTACAATACTGCCTAGGGACACCTCCAGTGGCAGTCACTTAAAAGGCCACTAGAGGTGCCTCCTAGGTCAGTGCTGAACAGCACTGGCATTCAGCGTCTCCACGCTCTACATGGAGACACTAAAAGTTTCTCATAGAGATACATTGACACAATGCATCTCTGTGAGGAGACTCTGATTGGCGCAGTCCAGCATTTTCCTGTGCATGCGGGAAAGCACTAGATTTGCTGAGATAATTAATTCAGATTATCTCAGACAAGAAGGCGGAGCCAGCACCAGCGGTGCGTTTTATACCTTTTTAAGGTGGGAAAGAGGTGGCCGGGGGCCTAACATGGCTTTTTAACACTAGAGGGTCAAAAATACATGTTTGCATTCCTGACTCTATAGTGTTTCTTTAAGAAAACCAATTCAAAATAGTCATTTTTTTGTACCTTATTAACAGAGTACATCATATGTCTAGGATTTCAGTTTATTTCTGATAGTTACAGGTCACGAAATACAAGGAGTAAAATAACAATTGAAAGTGGAACAATTTTGAATTTTGTATGTTTGCCATTGTAAGCTTAATAGCCATCACAGAAAACTAAACTAAAACACACGTTCTCATTTGTATAAAGCAGTCATAACAGGGTCTTAAAGGAATACTATAGTCACCTAAACTACTTTAGCTTAATAAGCAGTTTTAGTGTATAGATCATGCCTCTCAGGTTGCACTGCCCAATTCTCTGCCATTTGGGAGTTATATCACTTTGATTCTGTTTATGCAGCCCATGCCACACCTCCCCTGGCGCTGATTGACACAGCCTGCATGAAAAAAAACTGGTTTCACTTTCAATCAGATGTAATTTATCTTAAAAAAATGTATCTCTTGATCTGTAAATTGAACTTTAATCACATAGAAGAGGCTCTTGCAGGGCCTACCAAGCTATTAACATAGAAGGGGATAAGACAATGTAAATTAAACAGAACCATTAGCTGACTCTTTACATGAAGTGTTTAGGAAGGCTGTGCAAGTCACATGCAGGGAGGTGTGACTAGGGTTCATAAAAAAAAAAGTTATTTAACTCCTAAATGGCAGAGAATTAAGCAGTGAGACTGCAGGGGAATGATCTATACAACAAAACTGCTTCATTAAGCTAAAGTTGTTTTGGTGACTATAGTGACCCTTTAACTTAAGGTTATTTTGGCACTTTTTACATAGCCATTTAACTGCCAACTTCTACAAAATATTGTAGTAAAATGTGTTTGTTTTTTTAACATACACATACGTAACAAGGTTTTTAAATGTTCATTTTCATGTGGTGTCTGCTATTCCTGAAAAAAAAATCCAATATTGTGTTTAGCTACATCTTTTGAGTACAAAATTACCCCCCCTTTATTGATAGATGAATTTTCTAGGATCTATTCTGCATTTTGGGGCATTGTAGCAAATTGATAGTTTAAATTCCCATATAAATGCATACCATTTGTAAGAATTGACACCACTGGGTTTAGTACCATGGGGTGTTTCATGATTTATTTTGAGTTTTATTGATGTCTTTTTTTTTTTTTTTCAGCGTTTTTTGTTATTTTATCTTTTACACCACTGGGTTTAGTACCATGGAGTGTTTCATGATTTATTTAGAGTTTTATTGATGTGTCTTTTTTTTTTTTTTTCAGCGTTTTTTATGTTATTTTATCTTTTATATACAAATTGTATTTTTACTATTCTTATTAAATTCATGTTTGCCACTGTATTGTGCTACTGCATTAAATTTCCCTAAACTGTACTCTGCATCATCTACAGAGTACAACAATATGCCCTATGTATACCTCTGCTAAGTATCACTCCTAATCCTAAACCTTACACTAACTGTAACTGCAATATTAACCATAGCAATAGTGTGAGAAGGCTTCCCTTGTTGATTTCAGAGGGATATCCTAACCATAACCCTAAAATCTCCCTTTGTTAATATCAGTACTGATATCAGCAAAGGGATTTTTAAAGGGAAACTTTAGGCACCACAATAACTGTAACTTAAATGAAGCAGTTTTGGTGAGTAGATCATGCACCTGCAGGGTCACTGCTCAACTCTCTGCCATTTAGGAGTTAAAGGGACACTATAGCCACTGGAGCTACAGCTTAATAGACTTCTTAATGTAAACACTGCCTTTTACAAGAAAAGGCATTACATTACAGCCTAGGAACACCTCTAGTGGTCACACCTCTGACAGCCACTAGCGTTGATTCCAGGGTCAGTGTTGCATGGTGTGCAGCACTGCCGTTCAGCATCTCCACGCATCTCTATAAGGAAATGCTGATTGGCTAGGGCAGCCTTTGAACCCACCCACACCCCCCTTGGCTGAGATCATCTGAATTGACAAACCCAGCCAATCCTATAAATGCACTGCGATTTGCTGAGATCATCGATTCTGATGATGTTAGCCAAGGAGGTTGATTTGGGGGTAGGGGAGGGGGAGGGGAGAAGGGACCCTAAATGTGTTTTTATCACTATAAGGTCAGGAATACATGTTTGTATATTGCTTTACCTAAGAACTCCTGCAAATCTCACTCTCTCACTAACACAACTGTAACAGTCTGGTATGGCTATTCTCTGTATGAAGTTATTTACAAGCAATTCTTAAATGAATTCATACAATTACATGTTGGTGGGCACAAAATAAGCATTAACTATTAGCACAGATGGGGAAATGTATGAATTTTAGGTAAATAATCTTACTTACCTTTGAGGTCTGCTCGGTTGCGAATACCCACAGATACAAAGAAGCAGTCCATATCCACATGTATGATACAGTTCTGGCACTTGGTTAGACTGGAAACGGACATGGATCCTAATGAAGAAAAATTTACAAAATTACATTGCCTTTGCAATGCTAAACCATACACCGTTGTTTTCACTGAAGAAGGCAAATGCAAAAAAAAAAAATTCTGGCATGTTCTTTAAAAGTGATTTAATAGCACCAGATGGAGGCTCTGTATGTTTTCGTTATAGCAGAATTGATCACAATACAAAAATGCATAACAGAAATTGTTATAATTTATATATTAATCTATATAACTATATAATTAAAAGATACAATCTTTATGAAATACTTACATTGACGGTGTTGAACTTCACTGAAATTCCAACACAGTCAAAAAATATACAAAGACAAAGTAGGAAATGCTGTAGAGTTGCTTTAACCCCTTAAGGACAGATGACGGAAATATTCCGTCATGATTCCCTTTTATTCCAGAAGTTGTGTCCTTAAGGGGTTAAGAGGCAAGTCATAAATGAGAATCCCATACTGCAAGGATGGTGAAGTCATTCATGCAAATATTGCTCCTAATGAATGAGAAATAATACACAGATCGCCTTTCTGCAGACAGATGCCCCAAACCTGGGCAGACTGGGACATACAAGTGCTGGTCTGCCTGACATTTGTGGGAGTTACACTGATGAGCAATACCCAAAACCATTTTTTGGACAGCAGCTGGGAGGAGTCCAGAACTTTAACTCCCACTAATTTCAGGCCACATTGGGACATGTACAGTCAGGTCAAGAGATATTTGGACACTGGCACAATTTTCATAATTTTGGCTCTGTATGCCACCACAATGGATTTGGATACAGATAACCAAGATCCAATTGAAGTGCAGACTTCCAGTTATAATTTAATTCAATATTTAATAAGGCCTGGCAAAAACATTGTATGAAACATTTAGGAATTACTACTAGAGGAATTTTGGTATTCAGTTGTTGTTTGTTTGTGGGTCTTTCTGCCTTAAGTTTTCTTCAGTAAGTAAAATGTGCTGAATTTGGCTCAATCTGAGCAGACTTGTTACCCCATAAACACCAGAATTCACCTAGCTTCTTCTGTCTTATGTCAAATAAACAATCAGCACTAGGGACCCAGTGCCATTGGAAGCCATGTATGCCCACGCCATCACACTGCCTCCACCATGTTTACAGATGATGTAGTATGCTTTGGATGAGCCTTTCCAAGCCTTCTCCAAACTTTTTTTTTTTCTGCCTATCATTCTGGTACAGGTTGATCTTAGTTTCATCTGCCCAAAGAATGCTGTTCCAGAACTGGGCTGGCTAAGAATGGCCCTGTTTTACTTGCATTGAAAGCTTCTTCGACCACATGTTGTGGATTCACAGCAACAGTTTCCTTGTGTTACTGCCACACCAGGAATCAACTCTAGACCTTTTACCCGCTTGACTGATGAAGAAAAAAAAGCAATCGCCCACACCTGTCCATGAAACAGCGTTTGAGTCAATTGTCCAATTACTTTTGGTCACTTGAAAAAGAGAGGGATACATATTAAAGTGCTGTAATTCGTAAACCCTTCCTCCAATTTCGATGTGAATACTCAAATTAAAGCTGAGAGACTCCACTTTAAGCCCATATTCACTATTTAACTGTAACTTGAATTTATTTTGATAAACAGCTGAAATAATTTCTGGACCTACCGTATATACTCGAGTATAAGCAGAGTTTTTCAGCACATTTTTTGTGCTGAAAAACCCCAACTCGGCTTATACTCGAGTCAATGTCTGTATTATGGCAATTTGCATTGCCATAATACAGACAGGGGGCTGTGGGGGCTGCAGAGTGTTTACTTACCTCTCCTGCAGCTCCCTTCTCTTCCGCGCCGGTCCGTTCAGCACCTCGGTCAGCTCCCAGTGAGCTGACAGGAGCTGCAGGAGAGGTAAGTAAACTCTCAGCCAGCCCCCCTCCTCCCCCCACTCAACCACCAATGCCACTGGACCACCAGGGAAGGAGAGCCCCCCTCCCTGCCATGTATCAAGCAGGGAGGGGGGACGGAAAAAAAAAATATAAATAATAATAAAATATTAATAAAAAAATAATAATTAAATAAAATAAAAAATAACAATAAAAAATAATTATTAAAATAATTTTAAAATAATAATAATAATAATAAAATTGCCCACCCCCCACCAAGGCTCTGCAACACACACACACACACACTGCACTCATATACACACACTACTCATTTACACACACGCTGCACTCTTACACACGCTGCACTCATACACACACATACTGCATTCATACACACACACTGCATTCATACACACACACTGCATTCATACACACACACTGCATTCATACACACACACTGCATTCATTATATACACACACACTGTAAATAAATATTCAATTAATATAATTTTTTTAGGATCTAATTTTATTTAGAAATTTACCAGTAGCTGCTGCATTTCCCATCCTAGTCTTATACTTGAGTCAATAAGTTTTCCCAGTTTTTTGGGGTAAAATTAGGGGCCTCGGCTTATACTCGAGTATATACGGTAACAATGTACCAGTGTTGCCCTCGCAGTAAAGTCTTTTTTTTAACTCCTACACTACCATAACACTTATACTTAACAACCTGAAAATGTAACGTATTGTTAAAGGAACACTATAGGGTCAGGAACACAAACATGTATTCCTGACCCTATAGTGTGTTATGGAAGGCACCTTGACCCAAGGCTCAAGCTACGGATGACCGGATGACCAGTCTGTTTTTATTATATTCGCTAACTTAGATAATGATATGCTTTGAACTTTACCCTAGTTCAGTGTCTGATAAGTAAGCATAATTTCTTTACTTGTGACATTCTGTGGTTTCTGAGGAGACGATTGCAGCTTTACCCTTAGCCCCCCTTTTTATGTCTTAACTAACTTTACAATTTTTATATATATATATATATATATATATATATATATATATATATATATATATATATATAAAATCATTGAAATATGCTTGGTTCTGTAAATTCCTTTTATGGTACAAAGTGCCTTCAAGCATCCTGTTTTTGTCGCACAAATCACAAAGCTGTTTTACAAAGTACTATATAATCTGTAAGCTTTCGCAATAAAAGAGGAAGTAATTTTTTATTCAAGTATGCAAGTCTTGAACTAACAATTTTGTTTCCCCTGAACATATCTCTGGGTTACTTTTTATCCCTATCAAGTGTTTAAACCATCACCACCTTCAGTAGTGTCATAAGTACATCAGTAGCCAGTCTGGAACAAGATTTCATGAATGGCTAATGACAACTCTGCTCATATGCTTTGCACAGTGAGTCATTTATTGTCTAAAAGCGCTCTGCCGACACGCTCAGCCAATGAATGATCAGAGGGATCAGCATCTGGCTTCCGCAACTCTACAGAAGCCAGATACGCATCACCCAGCATCAGAGAAGGCTTGGTGCCTACGGGGGACCCATATAAGAAAGCAAACCATTGCAGTTTAAGGTTTTTGGTTTTTTTTTATATATATTGTTTGACCAGATTTTTTGGTTTTCAGTTAAAAAAAAAAAAACGATGTTGAAGCTAACAAAAGAATAAGTATGCTAGCATGCTGTAAGTTCTTCTCCAAATATGAGTGATTAAAGTGTAAATAATGCACCTTGCAACAATTTCATCATTAGCTTTGTCTTTCCAATGGTTTATAACAAAAGAAGTTATCATGTAACTGTTAAACTAAAAAGTTATTACCGTATATACTCGAGTATAAGCCGACCCGAATATAAGCCGAGGCCCCTAATTTTATCCCAAAAAACTGGGAAAACTTATTGACTCGAGTATAAGACTAGGGTGGGAAATGCAGCAGCTACTGGTAAATTTCTAAATAAAATTAGATCCTAAAAAAAATATATTAATTGAATATTTATTTACAGTGTGTGTATAATGAATGCAGTGTGTGCGTATGTGTGTGTGTATGAGTGCAGCGTGTGTGTATGAGTGCAGCGTGTGTGTATGAGTGCAGTGTGTGTATGAGTGCAGTGTGTGTGTGCATGAATGCAGTGTGTGTGTGCATGAATGCAGTGTGTGTGTGCATGAATGCAGTGTGTGAATGCAGTGTGTGCAGGGCCGGTGCAAGGATATTTGCCGCCGTAGGCAAAACATTTTTTGCCGCCCCCTCCCCCCCCCATATGTCCTGACTTCCCCTCCTCCTCCCTCAGTGGTCCTTACCTCCCCACCCCCGTGTTCCTTCACTCCCCCCCCAGTGGTCCTGACTCACCCCTCCCCTAGTGGTCCTTACCCTCCCCTCCCCTAGTGGTCCTTACTTCCCCCTCCCCTCTCATAGTGGTCCTTATCCCCCTTCTCCCTCCCATAGTGTTCCTTATCCCCCCCCATCCCTCCCATAGTGGTCCATATACCCCCCCCCCCTCCCTCCCATAATGGTCCTTATACCCCCCTCCCTCCCATAGTGGTCCTTATCCCACCCCCTCCCATAGTGGTCCTTATACCCCCCATCCCTCCCATAGTGGTCCTTATACCCCCCTCCCTCCAATAGTGGTCCTTATCCCCCCCCCTCCCATTGTGGTCCTTATCCCCCCCTCCCTCCCATAGTGGTCCTTATACCCCCCTCCCTCCCATAGTGGTCCTTATCCCCCCCCTCCCTCCCATAGTGGTCCTTATCCCCCCCCTCCCTCCCATAGTGGTCCTTATAACCCCCCTCCCTCCCATAGTGGTCCTTAACCCACCCCCACCCCCCCTCCCATAGTGGTCCTTATACCCCTTTTTTTTTATTATTATTATTTTTTTTCTTATTTAATTTATTTATTTTTTTTCGTCCCCCCTCCCTGCTTGATATATGGCAGGGAGGGGGGCTCTCCTTCCCTGGTGGTCCAGTGGCATTGGTAGTTCAGTGGGGGGGAGAGGGGGGCTGGCAGAGCTGTACTTACCTTTCCTGCAGCTCCTGTCAGCTCTCTCCTCCTCTGCGCCGTCCGTGCAGCTCCCTCTGTCAGCTCACACTGTAAGTCTCGCGAGAGCCGCGGCTCTCGCGAGACTTACACTGGGAGCTGACCGAGGTGCTGAACGGACGGCGCGGAGGAGGAGAGAGCTGACAGGAGCTGCAGGAAAGGTAAGTACAGCTCTGCCAGCCCCCTCTCCCCCCCAGTCTGTATTATGGCAATGCAAATTGCCATAATACAGACTCTGACTCGAGTATAAGCCGAGTTGGGGTTTTTCAGCCCAAAAAATGGGCTGAAAAACTCGGCTTATACTCGAGTATATACGGTACTTTAAATCTGAAATCTTCCTCTTGTTGCAAATATCAAAATTAAAGCAACCAGCAAGAACATTTAAAAGTCATGATTTAAATCAAGTCTTACTGACTAGTGGTTTAAATCAAAAACTCAAATCCAGCCTCCCATAAATTACTGCTGGACAGAGGTTTATGGAATAAACGTATCTTCCTGGTTAGGGATATATTTCAGTGCAGCTGCAGGCAGATCCACAAAACAGTACCTTCTAAGTTTCTTTTAATTTAAATTGTTTTCCAATTTTTAATACTTTAGTTACAAAATGCATTAAAAATAAGGGATATTTTTACCAGACTATTTCCCTTTCAGAGCACAATGTATAATCATAATAGAAACAGACGCATAAAACAGTACAGAACAGTATTACAATGCAAGTAACAGAGCACAGAAATCATTACAAATATTTCCTTATTAACAGTACATTATTATGATGGGGAAAATCTGCATTTAGATGCAGTATCAATTAGATTAGTGTAGATATATAAACAAGATGGGTGGAATAACCAAACAAGCTCAAAGCATTTTAAACACAGTCTGGTTTAAAGTTCTGTGACCTGTGCTGATTGCAGCAATCCCCGGAGTCATCGACCGTGTTTGTGTGTGGCTACTGCTTGGGCTCTCTCCAGAGACAGAGAAAGTGGATGGATGTCTGCCCACGTTACAGGTGCAGTATATGCTCATTGTACTCACATGTTGGCCTAACTTTGAAAGGAAAAGAGGAAGTCAAATTCCTTCTTTGGTGTCACCTACCCAGAGAATAGTATTTCACTCACAGTAATTTGTTTTTCCAAATCTCTGCAGCACTCTGTGATGTGACACAGCAAAAGCAGGGTTCTACGCAACATAACCTTTGAAATGATGTGACCATCTAAACTATCTTACTCAATACACTCAGAGAGCCAATTTCTTGGCATTGGTTACAACGTGACTTTTAAAACAGTTTTATTGAATACATACCATTCTTCATTTTTTTAAATCTCTCACGACCTGGGAGGATGCCATTACTCTGTGTCTGCAGTTTGCGTACATATTCCGTAAATTCACACTTCCAAGTAGATATGTGATGAAGTCTGGAGTGAGCATAAAAGTCTGAGATAAAATTGGAGTCCACTGTCTTGGGTAGCTGTGGGGAGACTGCCCGTGTGGGCGAAAGTACTGTAGTGCTTTTTGTGCTTGAAGGCCCCTTGAGCGAGTGGTGAGCACCATTGACTTTTGTGTTACTGTGCAAACATGACGATGAGGAAGAAGGCAAGCTTGATGCAGTTCTATGCAAATCGCAAGAAATATCTGTGTGTCTGTTTGGTTGCAACTGCTCTGAAATGCAGTCTGTAATGTCAATGCTGCCTGTGTTAGGCTTTTCCTGCTGCAATGAAATATTTCTGCTTGCTAAAGAGTTACTAGAATTCACTGAGCTATCCAGTGACTTTAAGGCACCATTAGAGCTGAAACTGTGTCCATTATACACAGCTGTATTGCCTTTGTGGTTCTGTATTCCATTAGGCATATGATCAGAAAACGCTTGCTCTAAATCCCACAGTTCAAAATCTTCATCTCCTTGCTCATGTTCCTCTTCCCATCCATATGTCCCATTTGGCTGAACAGTGCTCTCTGTTACAAAGTTATCCTTCATGGAATGATTTCTATAGTGTAATGAAAAATATGTTAAATATTTACGTTACAATATTAATATGCATACACATATATCACTAGTCACCTAAATGCCTGATTAAACATAGTAAACAAAAATAAGAAAGAAAAAAAATATATCTATATATATATATTAAACAAAATAATTGAATTCTAAACCAAATCGCCAATTAAATCTGCATGGTCACTAAAATCAGCAAGCTATAAAATGTATTAGAACATGCTATAAATACTTTAATTGCAAATGACACCCTCAATTATACAAAAGAAAAATCTAAAATAGTTTAACAGCATCTTTGTTATTTTGGCCCATGAGACAAACCCTCAGTTCCTGAAACCAAACATCCTTAGCTCTAGCCTCATTTTTGCCTGCAATTGCAGCTTTGCTGATAAAAGCAGATGCCTCAAAAAAGGACCTGCTAGATGTTTCAGCCTTTTTATCCCAGGCTTTGGATTCTTGCAACCTAAAAAGTTGCTAATACGGTTTAGAAATGAAACCCTTCTTTTGGATTTTTCCATTCTTAATTATGGTTATACCATGGGATGAATAGGAAAGTCTTTTTTAACGTAGAGACTATATCCCATACTACTTTCATGACTTCTTTAAAGGGACACTATAGTCACCTGAACAACTTTAGCTTAATGAAGCAGTTTTGGTGTATATGCCCCTGCAGCCTCACTGCTCAATCCTCTGCCATTTAGGAGTTAAATCCCTTTGTTTATGAACCCGAGTCACACCTCCCTGCATGTGACTTGTACAGCCTTCCATAAACACTTCCTGTAAAGAGAGCCCTATTTAGGCTTTCTTTATTGCAAGTTCTGTTTAATTAAGATTTTCTTATCCCCTGCTGTGTTAATAGCTTGCTAGACCTCGCAAGAGCCTCCTGTATGTGATTAAAGTTCAATTTAGAGATTGAGATACAATTATTTAAGGTAAATTACATCTGTTTGAAAGTGAAACCAGTTTTTTTTTTCATGCAGGCTCTGTCAATCATAGCCAGGGGAGGTGTGGCTAGGGCTGCATAAACAGAAACAAAGTGATTTCACTCCTAAATGACAGTGAATTGAGCAGTGAAATTGCAGGGGAATGATCTATGCACTAAAACTGCTTTATTTAGCTAAAGTAATTTAGGTGACTATAGTGTTCCTTTAAATTAATTTTCCCAGCTTCGCCATGGGAAACTAAGTTTCTTGTTTAGAACACTGGAGGAATCAGAACCAGATGAGCTCTGTGAAGTTTCTCCTGATGGCAGCTCAGGTGTAGAACCGGACCTGCACCTTTTAGTGTGCAGCCTTAACCTATTTAATGATGGCTTGTTTGAAATTAGAGAAGGCCTGAAACAAAATATTCTGAAACCACGACTGGAACGTATTCATATCCTTTTGCTTAGCTTTTTCAATGACTTTCAATATATTGCACACTCTTTTCTGGAAAGCATCAGGTAGTGGTATGGCACACTCTGTGGAAGATAAATGCTTGCTTTTATTAGATGCTTTTTTAGTTGTTGGAATGCCATGGTAGGCATCACCTCCTGGGCATGCGTTCCATTGATCGCAGGCACAAGACCTGTAACTAGATTGGCCACATCCTGGGTTGGCCCTTACTCCACCAAAACGCACATCCTGTGTGCATCGGGAAATATATGTGGGTGCTTCTGGCATTCTGTAATGCGTTACCCTCAAGCTATTGCTCACCTCCCAACCCGGGTGGGAACTCGCTGCTGGATGGCTGCCAGCAGCCTTTGCATGCCCCACTACAGCAGCCACAAAACGAGGCATAACATGTCCTTTCCAAACTGAGACTAGAAAGAACTGGGGGTGTCTAGTGCAATGTAGGTATTTACAGCAGAAGAGTGCTCAATTTGTTTAATTGTAGAAGGCTACTTCTCCCTACAGCTTTAAACATCTCTCACATACTGCAGCTGTATGCAGGAAAAATGTAAAGGTTAGCTATACTTTGTTTTTTTTACAAAAGCTAAAGTCCATCAATACATGATACAGTTTTAAAGTGCTATATGATGGCAGAAAGATTATTTCTATATAAACTTTGGACATCCCCATCATTGAAGGGGATGTGCACTCACACTAATCAGGATTGATGTGTCCATGTGCTGCCTGTAGCTAAACAGTTACTATGGAAAAACACAAGAAGCACTTGCAGATTTTAAATCAATTCCAACTGTATTGTAAAAGAGGAGACAGGGGTTTGAGTCCTATCCCTAAGGATGTTTTGTGCACGCTTATACACCAAGTAGTTGGATCCTCAATTTCTCAGAGTCTATTTGAAGATGCAGTCATCGTTGAAGTCAGTGAGTATGTTATAGGATGTGAGGTTTTTATTTACTTTTTTGGAGATTAGCATGCTAAGCAGGTGCTATGACAAACAGATCATTTTCTGCACCAATGGAAATAGTTAACTTACACTTTGTGGTTGGTTTCCCTTGTAATATTGCTGGGCCCTGGCAACTGATCATCTGATCTGCACTTGGAGGTAAAATTTAAGCTTTTCTGAACATTGGACTGCTTTGTATATAGCTGATAAGGTACATATGAAAGAAGACGTCCAGCCTTTATGCTATTAAAAACAAGAAACACAAATTAGCATGCAAATAAATATTGTCGGTTTACATTTGTTTATGCACTTATTCTAATATACTTTTGCAGCCCCAGTAAATTGAGCTCTATGTTAAATCTGCCCAAAGCAGTAGGGAAGATGAGCATTACAGTATTATCTGAATTTAGGGACCCATTCTGCTTCATTACAAGTCAACCCATCTATATCTCTCATACAATAGTAGAACTCAAATGTGTCATGTGTCACTTTCAAATCATAACAAAATTCAGTAATAGCTCTACTTTCACAGTGGTTAACTAAATAACTAATAATGCAATGTTTATTCTTATAAGGATATCTATAATATTGATTATAGAAAATCTGTCTGGGTGCATGAAGTAAAAAAATACTTATCTTCCACTTAGCTTGGCAGCTACACACTTTTATCTAGAATCAGGATTGGCAAGTCAGGGTCAGTGTGACCCAATATACAAACCACAATGCAAAAAAAAAAATAAACATTTTCAAACGCACAATACCTTTCTGTTATCCACTCAGGGCGTACAACTTTCTCATCTTTAAGCTCTTTAATCTTGCTGTTGGGGAGATTTGTTGCAATAATATGAGTTGTTTTAGACCGAGAATAGTAAACATGGTATTGGCCTCCATGCAACATCATTAGATGACGTAACTGATCTGCAGTTGGATCTGAGAAAAGCAAAACATTATAAAATAAATAAGAGTATATTTACTGGTTCTTATATAGAGCTTATTGCAGTATTTCTAATTATACTTATATTTACTCTTCAAAGACATCTATAATCAGTTGTTAAAATATTTAAAATATTTAACTAGACAACAGAGCGAACAGAGCTCCATTCTGTCAGCAAACCGCTCCATTCTGTCAGCAAATAGAGCTGACACAGGTAAAGAGAAGTTACATTTTCATTTCATTTACAGTCTGTTTCTTGTTTTTCTGTATAAATTTGTGCATGTAAGGTATTATAAAAACTGTAAAATATGTGTTAGAATGCTGTAATTTTGGGGGTGTGGAACAAATTAATCTAATTTACATTTATTTTTATGGAAAATTTTAATTCGGTTTTCAAGCAAATCGGTTCTCAAACAGACTTGTGGAGTGGGTCAAGTTCGAGTACCGTGGTTCCACTGTATTATATATAATTGTTTTTAAATCAAAGAATGTGAGATTGAGGACCTTGTTGATTAGACATGGAATGGCCATTAAACCTATTATTATACTTTAGGGATCGACCGATATTGATTTTTTTTAGAGCAGATACCGATAATCTGTGAACTTTCAGGCCGATAGCCGATAACTTACCGATACTCTGTACATTTACCATTTTTAAAAAGTAAACTATTTCTACACAAATCTACTGTTAACTGAACATGTTTATTATTTATTTTTTGCAAATTTTTTTATTAAAGGTAAATGTACAAAATATACATGCCAGTCAGAATTTTTTATGTTTTCAAGTATATAGTGTGTAGTGGATGCAGTGAGAGTATTTGATTATTGAATGCAGTGTGTGTGTGTGTGTGTGTGTGTGTGTGTAGTGGATGCAGTGTATGTTTGTGTAGTGGATGCAGTGTGTGTGTGTGTAGTATGTGTATAGTGAATGCAGTGTGTGTTTGTGTAATGTGTGTATAATAAATATATACTGAATGCAGTATGTGTGTGTGTATAGTGAATGCAGTGTTTTAGTCCCCCCTCCCTGCTTCTTACCTGGCCAAGGAAGGGGGATATGGCATTCGCTGGGGGCCCGCGGCGGTTCTGGGGCCCAGCAACACTCTCACTTACCTTCCCAGCAGCTCCCCTGTCTAACTCTTGCGGCCTGCGTGCCGCGTTGCCATGGTAACCCATGGCAACGCTCTGATGGCCGCGGGACTCGCAAGAGTTAGACAGGGGAGCTGAAGGGAGCTGCTGGGAAGGTAAGTAAGATTGTCGCTGGGCCCCCCAGGATCCTGGTCTGCATTATCGGCAATATCTGTTCTTTATTGGCCAATACCGATATTGCTGAAAATACAGAATATCGTCCGATAATATTGTCCAAACGGATAATCGGTCGATCCCTATTATACTTCTAAAGTGGCAACACATTCCGCAGACATGTAAGTTTACATGTAGCACTTTTATACAAATTGTTATGTAAGACAGCACATGAACTGACAGTTTAAAAGATGTATACACAAAATGCACAACTGGACAATGGAACGCATAAATATAAAAAAATACAGTTGATGGGTATCTAAATAAATAAATACATTTAAAAAATAAATGAATGAATTTATTACATTCATATGGAACATAATTTCTTAATAAACTATACAAATGTTAGGTGTGGCATCATTTAATCAATGTAAGTATTATGCTATGTTTTTATTTCATTGAGTAGCAATGTAAGGCTGTAGACCTTACCAAATTACATATCACTAATTGCAGGATTTAGCAAAATATAGGATGGAGATATAATTGAAATTGCGAGGCAGAAAAACATGGAATTCATATAAAATTGTACTAGTTCAATAAGGGTGGTAGAAGCATAGAATAGACTTTTGATCTCTGGCCACCTAGAACTGACATGTTTAGAAAAATACTTTTCACATGGTCGTACTCTTTGTCATTATAATAATATATGATTATAATAGTAATAACAATAATATCATACGAAGACCTGTTTGCAATTCCAATGAAGGACCTCGGCCGGGATTAAGTGCGAGACAAGGCTTCATTACCGCACAAACGCCCATGGTCGCCACTTGAACATTTCATATCGGAAGACCGATATGATGCGAGGTGAGTGACCAGAGGAGGGGAGTAGGGAGAGAGGAAGAAGCTTACAATCAATTATTTAAATGGAGAACAATCTTAGACATAACACAAGGACATATCTCACAAAAAGATGCGCTGTGCCTTTAAGGCAAATTATTGTATATGTGAATATCATAATAAGTTTTTAATATAATCCCATTGTTTGGTCCGAGGTCCATCCTGGCTGTCTCCTCACGGGAACCCTCATTTCACTGGGGCACAGACAGGACTCTGCTTGGGGCAGAGGTGCTTCTCCTCAGGTGAATTTCCCTCTATGTCCTTCCAAAGATTTTACCTCCTTTTGCAGGACTCGACAGTAATTGCCTTTTTTACGCTTGGATTTTATCCTCCAGATGGTTCAGGATTACATTATAGAGTTCCATTCTCCTCCTCGTCTAATGCACCCTCCACATCCGTTGCAGGTTTTCTAGGAACACAAGACCCTCATCAACAAGGAGAATGGAGCACGAATTTCCAAGGTGCTGTTAAGTATGCCCCAGAAGAAGGAGGTTTATCCTCACCAACATCTTTCTTTTTCGGTTGTAAGAAATTATGACCCTCTTACAGGGATATTCTTTTAGGGAATGTGTGACAAATAAGACACAAACACAAGTGTATAATAACATGTATTGTTAATATTGATTTAGGATACTGTTACAGATTTTAAAAGGATATACACATTACCCATTATAACCACACCCAGTACATAATCAAAAGATACATAATAAAATGTCAATACTTAGACATTTAAATAAAGATCTGCCCCTTGCGCCTTCATCTTGGGTAGACTGGGACAGTCTCTCTCAGTTCACCAGAGCGCACCCGGTGCTTGTTGCGCTGTCCTCTCCAAAAGAGACAAAGAGAAGAAAGGATCCCCATCTCCTTGGCTGTTGTAGTTAATGACTGCAAGAATCAGTCTTTAAAAGAACAAGTCCCAGAGTCCATTTTCCCTCCCAAAGGTGATTTATCCTGCCCCAGAGAGTTCTGTCTTTACACAAGTCTTTCCCTTTGATCTCTTCCCTCCAGCTATATTGTAACATTGTGTAAGATGTGACCAGTTAGGATTTGTTTTTGGGTAGGTTGGGAGCAGGCCTGGACTTCTTTTAGAGACAGGATAGCTTGGGAAAACACACACTTCAATGGTTACACCTATGATGTTCATTACTCTGATCTTCTGATATTAAAATTGGAATTGTGAACAGCACACTGCCATTTATATGGAAAGCCAATAAAAAAAAGGTTGGGTTACTGCATCGCTGTTTGAAGATTGGTTCTCACATTATTTTGTACCTGAAGTGAAAAAATATTGTGAAGATAAATCAATACCTTTTCAAGTTATTCTGTAGATAATGCACCCAGTCATCCACCCTCTCTTCAACATCATCATCCTAATGTCAAAATCATATTCTTGCCTCCAAATACAACTTCCATTTTGCAACCAATGGACCAAGGTGTTATCGCCACATTTAAAGCACTGTATCTTCGGCAGACATTTGAAATGTTTATTAAAGAAATGAATAACGAGACAGGTCCAAGTCTTAAAGATGTTTGGAGAAAATCATTTAATATTTTAGATGCAGAAAGAATTACAGCATATGCCTGCAACAAAATTTCAGAGACAACCATGAAATGTGTTAGGAAAAAGCTCTGCCCTCAGTTGTTTGGAACTAATGTTGAAGGGTTTGAAGAACCAGCAGAAATTGTACAGCAGAACACAGAAGCAATCGTTACTCTAGTCAACAGATTGGACCTGGACGTCTCTGCAATTGACATAAATGACCTTCTTGAAGCGCACAAGGAAGACCTCTTAGATATAGAAGAACAAGAGGAAGTTGAAGAGGTAGAAGATGTTACTGCACCTAAAACTCCTTTTCATTTTTTCACTTTGAAAGGCCTCGAGGATGCATTTCAACACATAGAAAAGGCAATTAATATTTTTGAGTCACAAGATTCTAACTTTGAGAGAAGTACCAAAGTTGCTAGAGATCTAAGAAATGCCTATTCCTGCTAGATGGAAATTTACCACTAAAAGAAAAGAATGTGTTGCAAGCAAACCACTATCACAGCTTTTGTCTACAGAAAGCTGCTGTGACTAGTTCTGTCTCAAACAAACCAGAAACAAGTGAGGTACAGCCTTCAACATAACAAACAATTGAGGGTGGACTGTGCGGTGCCTCATGTCTCTTCATTGAGGACGATGATGATTGAGGACGATTTGATGAAGAATTTAATATCTTATGTATTTCTTTAATGTTCCTACAACATATATGTATTTGTTATGCCTATATTTTGTATCTGTACTTAATAATTTAGGTTTTCTATAGTAAAATTTCTTGGTCAGGAACGGAACCTATGCTTATTACATTGCGGTCTATGGGAAATTAGTTCTCACTTTATGAACTCTCACTTTATGAACTAGGCTTAGGAACCAATTAGTTTGTAAAGTCGGGAACTACCTGTATCCTTCTGAAGATACAGTGTCCAGTACTGCGTGCAATACTCCAAGTGAGGTCTCACCAGTGTTCTGTACAATGGATGGCATGAGCACTTCCCCTCTTTCTACTGCTAATACCTCTCCCTATACAACCAAGCATTTTGCTTGCATTTTCCTGCTGCTCTATTACACTGAGCAGTGTGCTAGCATTTCCTGCTGCTCTATTACACTGAGCAGAAGTGATCAGAGACCTGCATGAAAAAGGTAAGTAATTGTTTTTTTCTCATTTTTACTGCCAACGGGAGACACACCGGAATACATCTAGGGAGAGAGACACTATAGCATTAGGAATACAGAATTGTATTTCCAATGCTGTAGTGTTTAATTTTTTTTACCCAAGGTATATAACTTAGCAAAATGGTAAAAGAAAAAAAAAGTATGTTTTTTCGTAATTTATATTTATGTGCTTACATTAATTTTTTTTTGCCTAAAAAGACAATATAAAACGAACCTATCATGACAAGTTCACGTTAAAAGTTCCTAGCCCCAAGGGCATCAAATATATGATTTATCATATATTTTTAAAGTCTAGAAGCTGTGATATCTGTACTTACATGCTGCCCTTTGCTCCAATGCCACAATCTCAGAGAATCCACAAGTGTTACTGCGCATTACAGCTGGTATAATTCATCATGTACCCACGTGGCTACTTATACCTTTGATTATTGTGACATCGTAGAATGCCCATTCCCTACATCACAAATTCAGAATATCTATAGAGATATCCCTCATGCGAAAGACCCATATGTTTGTGTAGTTGACAAACAATGGGGGCACAATTGTGACCATTGGGGGGCGGCGGGATGGAATGCCGGGCCTGCCTGGGGTTACAAACCAAAAAGTGCCTTATCTAAAGTAGATGATCATGGTAGATCCCTTCTCCAGAGAATGACTTTGAGAAAGCCTGGGGGGGGGTACACCAATGAAATTAATCCTTAATATTGAGCATCCAAGTCCTACAGATGCAGACCAATATGTAATGGGGATGTATTGGAAAAAGGGTTCATACCACAAGTTAGGGCATTTCTACCTCAAAGATATGTGCAAATCTTCTGAGTGGCAAGGGGCCACCCATATGGTCCCTAACCCATTAAAACCACACATCCAGACCTTTCAAGACATGATGGCCATTGCTAACCCCACCTTTGAAGATACCATGGCCGCTGAAACAGGTTTTAATGATGTTAACCTATGGTTGGAATGGATGAAATATAATGCTAATAAGCATAACAGAACCGCATGCTATGTGTGTGGCGGTGCCCGGCCTCACCTGGGCACTGTGCCTTTAACCCTGCCAGTAGATATAGAAGAATGTGTTTTGAGTCTTTTTGCCTATCACTACGATTTCAACAGGTCCATATGTAAAGCATGGACAGTAGAGTATCCTCTTCTAACCAAGGATGTCAAACCCCCAGATGGTATTACAGTATATAAAGGTAATTACACTTGTTATGCTAATTATGATGGAATTGGTAAATTCTTGGGTAACTTCTCTAAGGGGTGTTGTGCTACCTACAGAAATGTCTCCATGAACTTGTTGCAGTTTCATACTAGGTCATTAGGGGATATTTACTGGTTGTGTGGGGATTTACAGCTAAGATCCAGAATGGACAAAGAATGGTGGGGGGGAGTGTACTTTGGCTAAAGCCATTATGCCCATACACATTATCTCTGACACACACCTCAACACCCATGAGTCCAGTCACACTAAGGTTAAGCGCGAAGTCCCAGTGAAAGGAAGTTTTGATCCTCACGTTTATATTGATGCCATTGGGGTGCCTAGGGGGGTGCCCAATGAATTTAAAGCAAGAGATGAAGTTGCTGCAGGATTTGAATCACTTTTTACCATAGTTACCGCAAACAAGAATTTAAATTGGATAAATTACATTTATTATAACCAACAGCGCTTTGTTAATTATACCAGAGATGCCCTCCAGGGATTAGCCGAACAGCTGCAGGCCACATCCCAAATGGCCTTCCAGAATAGAATGGCCTTAGACATGATTCTAGCTGAAAAAAGAGGAGTATGTAAAATTTTGCCCGACACCATGACATGCTGTACCTACATCCCAGAAAACACAGGCCCTAATGGTAAAGTTACATTAGCCATAGAAAAATTAAATGAACTCTCTGAGGAGTTAAAACGGAATTCTGGGATAAAAGATCCCTAGGAAAGATGGTTTGGTTGGATGACGGGATGGCAAAAGGCTCTAATGCATATTGGTATAGCAATACTAATTTTTCTTTTTATCTTTGCTCTTCTCTTTTGTTGTGTCCTCCCTTGTCTGAGAAAATCCCTCATGAAGACTGTTGACCAAGCGGCACCCACTTTCACACATCTAGAAGTTGATGACCAAGATTTCCAAGATCTCAACTCACCCTGTTTACCGCTGCAAACTATCCCTTTTGTTGATAAAGTGCGAGAATTCTAGGAAGGGACCAGCTTAGGGACAGCATCTGTCAGTGAATGGTAAAGACCCCGTGTGGAGAAGTGGTGGGCAAGCCACCATGGGCCACCCATGGGAGTGAAGTGTTCGAGAGCCATACTGACGATGAGTTAGCCTATTAGGGTCAGATTTAGGGACAGACTTGCACTTTGCATTAACACCTAGCTAGCGGCCACGGGGTTTCTGTGCCTTTGGGCTAACACGTCTTCTGGTATTAACAAATAAAGTTTTATCTCTTAGAATCTAACATTTCATAGGGGGGACTGATGTAGAATTATTAAAAATCTTTATTGAACTTGTATTGAATTATTGTACTAACTCCATTTTAACCCTCACATTGAGACAAACCCTCCATTTTGTCCTCATTACCTGACTTCTCCATTTGGAGACTACATTACATGACAGAATTTCCCAGCACATTTAATACAATGAACAGAGACCGTATTCTCTATAAGGACATGACTAACTCAGAAACTGCTGAATTTCCCCTAACTCGCAACATAGTATAATTTGAAGGCCATGAGAACACTGTACTAATGAAATGTTCTATTCATAAGAGACCTTGCACCTGACCACAAGACCTGACATCACTGACTGTGTAAAATGACGCTCAAGCCCCCCTTTCCACCGAGTAAACCTCATGCTAGGGAAGATGGCGCTTGAGCCCTCTGTCCCCACCCGTGTCCAGAACAATACCACCTATCGGTGGGTGGACACTTAGCTAACCACTTAGTTTTTGAGCCAATTAATTATATTGATAGGTGGACACTAACCCAGACACTTAACAATTAATCCAATTAATGATGTTTATTTACTGATATCTTGATAATCAATGATGACGCAAAATGCCTCTTAAAAGGGCCTGCGAGCCCGCTCTTGCTTCACTTGCCAATAAATTTCCTCGAAGTTATTTTAACCTGAACTCCGTGTGTCAGTCTGAATTACTTCAGCGTATATACGCAATTCAATTTTCTTTAATTTGGACAGGAACAGATAGACATTTAAACATCTTTGTTTACTGCAAAAAAGTACCATAACAATAGTGTCCCATACTTCCCCACAGCAAGGGTGAGGAAAGCCTACTGCTGGAGTTGCAGTATGACAGTGAGCAAGTCACTCCTCTGAATTAGACACTGCTAATATGAACGACAGTTCTAACTGAAAGTCTATACATTTGCTAGCAATGGCGAGATGGAATTTAATGCTCTTTAAAATTAGATTAACTTGTGTGTACCATAACAGGTACACTGTAACTCTCACAAGAGATAAAGACAGTTCTTCCATGCAAATATTCATACGACAGCAGGGTCACTGTAACATTTTTGTTCTTCTACTGGGGTACAATACAGCAAATCTTGCTCGGCACCTGCATGCTAGATGCCAAACACCAGATAATGAAACCACTATACTTGCTTGTGCAATATTTGTAAAAATATTTTAATGTGATCTTCCTTTGTTCATTTTAACTACATTGGATCTGGCCTTGACCCAAAAGTGGAGTCTGCTGCACAAAGGGTAGTAGTCACTGTGAGATATAAACAAGGACACAGTCAAAAAGAATCACACAGAATGCTTTGCTGTGATTGTTTCTTAGCAACGTTGTTTGCTTCATGTAATGCATGTAAACTGGGGAAGAATCAAATCTCCAGCACATACATTAGTGAATGAACAATACTATTTCCTATTTAGGCCATGCACATAAAATTGGGCACTAGTCTGGTTCCTTCATTCATGGTTTAAGTTAAATAGATTACTAACAAGGCTATGAATTTTATGCCTGGGTAAATATAATGTGCACATCTTCCAGAAAAGACAAAATTAATACAATTCCTACTTAGACCATGCAAATAAAATTGTGTACCAGTCTGGTTCCTTAATTCATGGTTTAAGTTGAATATATTTTGATATTCATTAATAACAAAGCTAGGAACCTCATGAATGTGCAAATATAATGTGTACATGTTATATTTTCCAGGTATAGCAAAATTTACTTCACTGCAGGCATTGGAGGACTGATAATGGTGCACATAACATAGTCTACTGAGCCACTTGTGTTTATAGCATCTTTTTCTGCAGTAACTGACCAACAAACCAACTCCTTCTGCTGACCATGTATTCGATCAGGGAAGAGACTGTCTAGAAGTGTATACATAGCTAATATGCTTGTTGTTTATATTCTTAACAGCCTCATTAGGAGTATTCTTGTTTATTGTTAGCACTGTGGCCACAACTAACCAGCTTCTTTCACCAATGATGAATTTGCCAACTGGCAGATAACATCACACAGGTTGCTGGAGGTACAGTTGCAAAGAAAAGAAACAGAAGATTACACATTTTAGATAGATAGATATACAAGGTTTTACATTAGAACAAAATTAGTGCTACACATCAGTAATACGTTATACACAAGATTTGAGTGCTACTAGAACACAATTCACCTTCTTCAACCTCACTAAAATTACCCCCATCTATGTACAACAGTCATTAGTACTTAATAATCGGAGTACAATAGGGCAGTGTGAGCTGTAAGCATAAGAGTCAGTGCCACTTCCACATGCATATACCTGAATACGAGCAAATAAAAGCATTATTAAAAGAGAGATATAGATAATGAGGAAAGAGATAGTGGGGTACATACTGACATCCACTAGGGATGCTTCCATGAAATAGAAGGGTAAAACTCTGCTATTTCAATCAGACGGTTTCCGAGAGAACATCGGACAGGAGCAGCATGGCGTTTTACCGCGCATGCACAATTACCGACCAATGCTTTCCTATGGGATTGGCTGAGATGATGCCAAAGAGGAGCTTCACAGAGGAGCCAGGCACTACGAGTAAGAAATTAGTAAAATCACTTTTTTTTTTTAACCCCGGCAGTGCTGGTTTGGTCGTTGACTATGGTGATTATGGCGCTATGGCATTAGGAATACATATCTGTATTCCTAACACTATAGTGTTCCTTTAAGCTACAACTTCTAGTCAGTTTTTGCTTAGACTTCAGCAATTCAATTTAAACCGGGTGTACGAGAGCTCTGATCAAAGGACAAAAACTCAACTAGCTTGCCCTTCGGTCAGATCCATTTAGCTCACAAACAAGTTTTAGCTAACTTCTGCAATTACATTTGCATATGAAACTGATCCCACCCACAAAGAGAGTCCAAGAGCTTAAAAAGCAGGCGAATATGCATTATTTCTTTAAAGGTTTATCTGTATAATACTTTACAAAAACATGGAATCATTCTTACTCCATAGTGTAATATTCCAATAGCAATATATGAAGGTGAACAAAGAGGTGAGGATAAAATCAATTTGAAAAAAGTCACATGTTTAAAATATGAAATGTCAAAACATACCTGTATATCCATTTACATAAATAGCAACCCCATTAAATATTGTAGATGATGTTCCCTCTTTTTCCTGTAGCAGTGGTGCATCAGAGCGAAACTGTTCATCTAGTTTCTGTACTTTGGCTGGCATATATCCTCCCTAAGGAAAAATAAAATAAAAATCAACAACAAAAAAGTGTAAAGTAATGCATTACTATCACAAATCATGTTATCAGCTTTTGAGATAGTCTACTGCATATCATTTCAGAACGGAAGCCGGTGGGGTGCTGAAACGTTGGGGGGGAGGTTTCATGCTCTGTACTGTTTGGCTTTTGCAACAGATGGTGATCTCTATATGTTAATTATATTAGCTTTGATGCGTTGTACCTGCTCATATATTTCTGTTACTGTGTATTTATTTTTATTGGTTTATAACAAAGTGCTATATTTTAGATTATTATTATTGGAGTGTGCGTCCATAATTATTTTTGACATAAATATGTACCTACACAAAATAAAGGCAAAACTCCCAGTGAAGCGGTCAGCTATACAAAAGTTAAACAGATACAAATTCAGTGATGGAAACATGGTAGCACACTTTCAAGTGAATACCGTATCTAAGCATGTGTTAAAAGACTATTCTTCCACTTCCAATCATTTCCCTGTGTATTATAACCTTTCAAGAAGGCTTGTAAAAAAGTAAATCAGAAAAAAGGGGCAGATAAGATAATAAGTTTCTAATTGTAAGCAAACTATCCTAACAAGTACTGACCGTATCACAAAGCCAGGAAGTACTGACCCCATCACAAATATGACCTAAATCTATTCTATGTGGTATTTGCCTGACCACTAAACTAAGTGGAAGAAGTATAATTATTCATAGTGAGATAATCAAGCTTGATGATCTCAGCCAAGCCAACACTTCCCCATAGGAAAGCAATGGGAGGATATTGCGCAATGCATCTCTATGGGGAACATTCAGCGCCTCCATTATAGTATCCCTTTAATCCCCTTAAGGATGGTGGGCATTCTACGTCCTCTGTACTTAACCAGTCGACAGCAATCCCACGCCGGCGATCACGGTGTGGGGGCTCACCTGGCAGCCCAGGAAGTCCCACTCCTTCCTTCCGGCCCCCCAGGGCCATGTGATCGCGAGGTCCTTGCAATGCCAGCAGGGGTGTGCCTGTAATGACAGGTACTCCCCCTGCTGCCTGTAAATAGTAGAATAAATGTTAAAGTTACAGTTTAAAATAAAATATATACTTTGATTAAATATATATTTATTATATATATAATCCAAGTATATATATACACTAAGTTTATTTTAATATTAATATATATATATATATATATATATATATTAATATCAAAATACACATAGAATGATATTAAATATAATTATCTATATATATTTAATACCATATAAAATATGTAAATACGTAAAAAAATAAAAAATGAAAAAATATACGTGTAAATTCGTTCTAACTGTATTATAAAATTAATATATATATTGATATCAAAATACATGTAGAACGAAATAATATATATCTATATACATGTATATATATATATATATATATATATATTCACCTATATAAATAAAAATAATTGTAAATAATTATATACACGGCACACGCAGGCCAAAACCGGCCCCGCTGAATCTCTGCACCCCGTAACCCAAACTCGCCACCAGGAGCAAACAGGGACAAACACCTCCATGGATACTCAGCTGGAAAGCCCAATAAGCCTGGACAACTCAGCCGACATGACCCCCTACCACCAGGCATGAGTTTAAAATACTGCTAACGGACTTTCATAAAATCCTGGCAGCAGAACTTGCCTCCTTTAACCCCTTAAGGACACATGACATGTGTGACACGTCATGATTCCCTTTTATTCCAGAAGTTTGGTCCTTAAGGGGTTAAAAAAGACATCAAGGCAATCACAGAAAGAGTGCAGGTGTCGGAAAGAGACATTGTGAACCTACAGGAACATCAGTCCAAGCTTCAGGAATAATTACAACAAGTGTGGACTCAGCAAACAGCTATGACTGCACAGCTGACAGCACTGGAGGAAAGGCAAAGACGTACCAATATAAAAATAAGGGGCATCCCTGCAGAAACCTCGCAAGAGGAACTACCACACTACTCCAGACGTCTGCTGGCCACAATTCTACCTCCAGCCACAGCAAAGAAACTGGCCACAGTAGAGATATACCGTCTACTCGCTACAAGAGCCCTACCAAACACGGACGTAATACTCAAATGTCCAACACTTCAGGACAAAATACAGATCATGTCGGCCCTTAAAGGTAAAACACCACTGGGGCTCAAGGGGACCTCACGAAAGCCACACTCACCTGGCGCAAAACTTTCCACCCACTTACCAGCGACCTGAGATCAACGGGCATCACTTAAAGATGGGGAACTAACGGCTCCCTGGTGGTACACCAGAACGGAACCCAGCATACAGTCACCTCGATGGAGGACGCACAAAAGTTACTGGAGGCCATGGGACTGGCAACTCTGACTATTGCAAATCCACCCCAAAGATCCCCCCCCCCCCCCCCCGCAACTCTTATGGTCAGGAGTAAGCACACTTAAGGTAAAGGGTACACTCGCCACCACTATATTTCTTGACATAAGGCAGCCGGGGCTCTCTATAACCAATCAGTCTCCAATCTCCTCCTCAACACCCTAGCTTATGGGGGAATACCTTTAATGAAACAGTCTAAGCGACTCAGACAGAGACGCTCGGCACGCTAGACAGTCTAGTGAAAGCCTTCACCAACCCTTACATACCTACAAATCATTACGTCTTTAATGCCAAGCTTGACACACCCAACACGAACCCACACGTCAGACGCATAACTTTAGCTTGTACACAGCCTGCTTTAAAACCTATACAAAAAAGTGCTCTTTTAAGAATGTCAGCCAACTGATTGTGTATGCATGTATCCCATCTTACTGGCGACTATTGTTGCAGCATTGCAAGCATAATCCTGTTATTTCATGCACGCAAAAATAAAGAATACATTTTTTTTTTTTTTTTAAATGGCACTGACACAGACGATATAATTGTTGTGATACGTTTTACTGTTTTGAAACACTGATATTTGTGTTCAGCGAAGTCTCCCGAGTATAACAGTACCCTTCATGTACAGGTTTTATGGTGTTTTCAAAACTTACAGAGCCAAATATAAGGCTTGTATTTCAGTTTTTTCACATTGAAATTCGCCAGATTAGTCACGTTGCTTTTGAGACCGTATGGGAGCCCAGGAATGAAAATTACCCCCATGATGGCATACCATTTGCAATAGTAGACAACCCAAGGTATTGCAAATGGAGTATATCCAGTATTTTTAAGTAGCCACTTAGTCACAAACACTGGCCAAAATTGGCTTTCAAATTAGTTTTTTGCATTTTTCACACAAACAAATATTAACACTAGCTTTGGCCAGTGTATGTGACCAAGTGGCTACTAAAAAAGACTGGACATACCCCATTTGCAATACCTTGGGTTGTCAACTATTGCAAATGGTATGCCATCATGGGGGTAGTTCTCATTCCTGGGCTACAATACGGTCTCAAAGGCAATGTAACCAATCTGGCGAGTTTCAATGTGAAAAAACTGAAAAATGTAACATGCTATATTTGACCCTGTAACTTGCCAAAACATGGGGTACTGTTTTACACGTGAGACATCGCTGTATACAAATATGTGTATTTTATTGCAGTAAAAACAAACAGTATTATGACATTCACAGTTAAAATGTTACGTAGAACAAATTTCTTTTTTAAAAAAAAAATCTTATTTTCTCCCATTTTTTTATATTTTATTCATATTAAATTATGTTTCATACCTAAATAGTTGATGTTAAATGAAAGCCCTGTTTCCCCTGAATAAAATTTTATATAATAAGTGTGGGTGCACATAATATGAAAGAGGCGAATTACGCCTGGACATATAGCGCAAAATTAAGTTTTAGTTTACGTTTTGTTCACAACGTGTACATTTGGCTCAGTCCTGAAGGGGTTAACAACCTGGAACGTTTCTCACCGCAGTGTTCTAATTGTTCGTCTGGGTGGCCGTAATTCCTATGGACAACCACGAGGTGGCGGCCATCTTGTTTGCATGAATGCAGGAAGTGGTGTTTGGGTGTGAACCTCACGGAACCAAAATCGGATACAGAAACTCCCGAACACCGCGGAACTTCCATCATCGCCTGCGTTCGATTCTATTCAACTTAGAAGGGGACTGTTCGGTGAGATCATTCATCTAGATGAAAGAACACGCTCCAGGGTAAGACTACTGACTCTGTTATGTAGTTTGTACGTTTTCAAAACTACCGAACTAGACCGACCGCAAGCCCCGATTCTCTGGAACTGTTTTGGGCATGGGACCATGCCTGCAGTCGGTCAAATAAATGACTTCCATAGAATTCCTTAACCCCTGAACTGATCTGGGTGATTTTTTGATATGTTGGTCACCGAGATCAGGGCTACCAGGGGATGTTTGTGGGAATATCATGTGTTTTGGGGTACTTTTGGCACATTATAGAAATGTGTGTTTTGTCTGCCTGGAGATAATAGGGTTAATACAGTATCTGACTCAATTATCTCCCAGGCAGAGGGGAGGGATTGTGTGCTATGTGTGGGAGTGTCGTGCATTGGAATACTGTTCGTATTGGTCTGTGAATATTGTAACTCAGTTTCCCACAAGGTCCATGTGGGCGTACCCCTTGCATGGGGATTGTCATATAAGGCCAAGTGAGGCACCATTAAAATCAGTTCCTCTTCACCCTCAACATAGAGCCTCATCTCATGTGTGGAGGGGACAGCTACATTCACTCTGGGGATTGCTATACTCATTATCCTCCCCTGGGTTCTAATCACTAGCTCTTTTAAGAGCTGTTCCTGCTAAACTCTCTGGAGTAGGAGAGATTACCCCACTGGAAGCTGGATCCTGGTCTTGGGTCCAGGGTGGGTGGAGGACGGCGAGACCCCAACCAAGCCTGGGTGGTTTGTGGGGTCTATGGTGCTGATGGTGTCTAGTGCTTGGATTCCTCAGTGAGCACTAGGAGCATCGATTGGCGGAGGCACCCAGTTGGGGTGCTATGCGGTCCGTCACAATAATATTATGGCGAAAGATATCTGTATGGTTAGCCCTGCTAAATTCTATGCTTTAAGACGTTATAGTGGTAAATAAGGGAACCAGCTGCGGTTACAAAAGTATCAAACTTGGGGTGTTTTGACTCTTTTCATGCAACCACTTTACCACCAATCTATGCCAAATGTAAAAAAAAAATAATTGGTGATTTTTTTGACACATATAGTAATTTAAGAATACATGTACTGAGAACTTTAAAGGGACACTATAGTAACCCAGACCACTTCAGCTCAATTAAGTGGTCTGGGTGTCAAGTCCCTCTAGGGTTGTCCCTGCCTGATGTAAACACAGCAGTTTCTGAGAAACTGCTATGTTTACATCTGGGGTTAAGCCTGCCTCTAGTGGCTGCCTTCCAGACAGCCACTAGAGGCGCATCGGCAATGATTGAGGCATATAATGCCTCAATCACGCAGAGCGTCCATAGGAAAGCATTGAAAAATGCTTTCCTACGGACACTTTAAATGCGCGCGCGGCACTGCCGTGCATACGCATTCGGCGCTGCTGATGTCAGACAAGGATGCTGACGTCAGCGGGGGAGGAGAGGTAAGGGAGCCCGGCGGGGGAAAACGGTAAGTAGCTGAAGGGGTTTTAACCCCTTCAGCGGTGCGGGAGGAGGACCCCGAGAGTGGGGGCACCCTCAGGGTACTATATTGTCAGGAAAAGCGGTTTTCCTGACACTGTAGTGTCCCTTTAAGGGTTACTGCCAAAGAACATCTCCTGAGTACAGTGATACCACCCATGTATAGGTGTGTCGGGTTTTCTGGGGGCTAAAATACCTTATTTGGGGGGTGCGCGTCACAGTTTTCCAACTTGAAATTTTCACAGCTGGTCATCATGCACCCATGTCCTATTTGGGACATTTTGTATGCCTTTGTATAGTAGCCCAGGAATGAAAATTATCCACATGATGGCATACCATTTGTAAAAGTAGACAACCCACAGTATTCAAAATAGGGTATATCCAGTCTTTTTTAGTAGCCACTTAGTCACAAACCCTGGCCAAAGTTAGCATTTTTATTAGTTTTTTTGCATTTTTCACCGATAAACCGCCATTTCACAGATGATATTAACAGTATAATACATTTTACTTCTCTAAAACACTCACATTTGTGTAAAGTAATGTCTCCCAAGTATAACAATACTCCCCCATGTTTTGGTTTTATGGTGTTTTGGAAAGTTACAGCGTCAATATAGGGCTTGCCCAATTAAGTTTGCCAGATTGGTTTGTTGGGTCTGTGTTGCCTTTTGAGACCATATGGTAGCCCAGGAATGTGAAATAACCCCATCATGGCATACTATTTTCAAATGTAGACAAATGTAGACAACCAAATGTAGACAACCAAGGGTATTCAAAATGGGGTATGTCTTTTGTAGTAGCCACTTAGTCACAAACGCTGGCCAAAGTTAGCATTTTTATTTAAAAACATAGTTTTCCCCATTATATATATATATATATATATATATACACACATACATACATACATACAAAAAGGAGGGTTGTTTCTGGCACTCTTCCCATGTACACAAGCAAAATATACATCTAAATGAACCAAGGTACTTGTCCCAGCGCAATATGTATCAATCAAAAAATGAGAGCACTCACAGGATTTGATTAATCAATTCAAATGGTTTGTATTTACAATAGCATAAATTCCATCAACGTTTCGACCGTCTGGTGCCCACTGAACCACCAATGACTGACATGGAATAGCCCTATTTAAAGGACGTTGGGAATGAGGGAGATAGGCAGTTTGACACACGAAGGGTGTATTTATTTATATCACTGTATTATTTTTGTCCCTGAATAAGTCCACATATAGTGGAAGAAACGCGTTGGACCATATCTTTTATATATATTCAATTTTGGAATATTCTTTTTTAATATTCATTTGTACAAAATAAATAATTTTTTATGAAGCTGAATATTCAGATTCTCCAATTTCGTCACGCACCATATCTGCACCAGGAGGGACCTAAAGAAGGTGGTAGCCTCCCACTCTATACCAGGGGAGGCACCTTAAGGCGCAATCTTTTCCAACACAGTGTGAGTGCATTTGAAAAAAGCGCAGTTACATTGTATCCAACTGTATCACACTATGTTTTGTTTATGTTTTCCTCCTCAGATGTCTAGCTGATTCCCAAAATATCATTGTTTGTACGCTATTTAAGAAGAGTGGCTTATAGGGAATACTACATCTTGTGGGAGTTAAGTAGGGATCGACCGATTATCGGTTTTTCTTACCTTGCCAGCAGCTCCATATCTAAATCTCGCGAGACCCGCGGCCGCAGAGCGTTGCTACGGGTTACCATGGCAACGCTCGGCGCGGCACTAAGGGCCGCAAGATTTACACTGGGGAGCTGGAGGAGCTGCAGGCAAGGTAAGAAACTGCTTCCTGCCGGCCCCCCCCACAGTACTTAACAAGCCACCGGACCACCAGGGAATACTATATCCCCCGTCCCTGGTAAGAAGCATTGACGGGGGCCTAAAAAAAAATTAAAAAAAAACACCATTTGAAAAAATTAAAATAAAAAAATGCCCCCCCATTTTACACAAATTACATCACTACACAAACACACACACACACACACACACACTGCATTACATACACATACACACACTGCATTACATACACACACACACTACATTACATTACATACACACTACATTACATACACACACACTACACAAACACACAAAGTGCATTACATACACACACTACACAAACACACACACAATACACAAACACACATTCTGCATTCACTATACACACTACACAAACACACATTCTGCATTCACTATACACACTACACAAACACACATTCTGCATTCACTATACACACTATACAAACACACATTCTGCATTTAGTATACACACTACACATTCTGCATTCAGTATACACACACTACACAAACACACACTGCATTCACTATATATACACACTACACAAATAATCACTGCATTCACTATACACACTACACAAACACACTCTGCATTCACTATATATACACACTACACAAACACTCACTGAAATCACTATACACACTACACAAACACACACAGCTCCCCTGTCTAAACACACTTCATCCACTACATGTGGCATGTATATTTTGTGCATTTACCTTTAGGATTAGTTTATTTTTTCAAAATGGTAAATGTACAGAATATCGTCACGTTATCGGCTATCGGCCTGAAAGTTCACAGATTATCAGTATCGGTATCGGCTCTAAAAAAATCAATATCAGTCGATCCTTAGAGTTAAGTATTGTTTTCTGAGATATATATATATATATATATATATATATATATATATATATATATATTTTAAATATTTCTGTACCGGTGGTATAATATGATCGATCATATCACATCCTCCAGCGCAGCCGCCTGCGAGGGGG
This sequence comes from Pelobates fuscus, assembly GCF_036172605.1. Classification (NCBI taxonomy): domain Eukaryota; kingdom Metazoa; phylum Chordata; class Amphibia; order Anura; family Pelobatidae; genus Pelobates; species Pelobates fuscus. Next base: position 313,360,953 of record NC_086317.1, on the reverse strand, counting down.
CTGTACAGGTTCTCATATAACAAATAGCTTACTCTGCCGTCCATTTACAAGGCTACTGCCTACAACCAGATAATCTTGGGAGTTATAGATAAAAACAACATCTGTAGGCCCAGAGTTTTAAATGCCCGATTTAAAGGGACATGCCAAACACCACAACAAACTACACTCATTCCATAGTCTCCCCGCAAATACAAGTGTCTTAAAACTCCAGAGATATCCAAGAAACATTGCAGTTGTAGGCTTTGAGACACGTTACTGGGGAAAAGATAGGCTCTTGTGTAAGCAGGGCATGTGCACAAACGCAAACCTGTATCTTTTCATTTTGATTAGATTTTTTGATGCTTTCCTACTGCATGTATAACATGTTGTGCAGTTTTAAACAGTAAATTGTTTGTACATAGCATTTTGCACATGTAACCTGCATGACTATTATTGTGTTAACATTTTCTATTCTGTTTTGTGTAAACCCCATTTTATTATGTAGTCTGCGTAAACCTCATCCCGGGATGTCCCTTAAATAAAATGTAAATTTAAAGAGTAGACAGGACCATAGCTTTGCAAATACAAATACAAATACAAATACAAATACAATTTAGCAGTGACCCCTGTAAAGAAACAAAAAGGGGATAATAAATAATGTTCAATTTGAGACATACCCAGGCACCCCAACCATCTCTGTCGCTGCTTCGACTCCTCCATCCTCTTCGTTGCATTGTGCAGGTTCTGGTATGAAAAGTAAAACACAATCAATGGTAAAATATTCACATTATTTATAATTCACCTAAAAGACACAAGAACCAACATTGCTGTCCAAAGATACTAAAACTTCAACAATTTGCATGTAAAATTTGAATGTAAAAAGAAAAAAGGAAAAATATCGAATATTATAGTATACATTTAGCATTGTGCCTTGAAATGGGTTCCTGGATTCTATATGAGATTGCTGAGAAGATCCTACAAGTTCTTGAGTATTGCTTCTGGTAAGCTACTCAATGGGACCAGGCCCAAATCGGCCATCGGCAAACCATGTAAATGTGAGGCGCGATGGCCATGGGTAAAGACTTGATAAGGGAGATCAAGGAATCACAAGCAGCCTCTAAATGGATACACAATCACAGGGAGCCTCTCTATATACACCTTCTCCCAGCCCTGTCCCCTCTTTTGCCCTTTGATATTCCACTTATCGGGACACCAGACACAAGTCATCAGCAAATGCAGAACAAGTGCGTGTGTCATTGGCGATGACACAGGCCCCTCTCTGACCATACCCCACCTTTATTGGGTTGCTCTGCCTTTGAATGCCTCAGACAAATTTTTGTCCTAGTCCGGCCCTGAATAGAACTCCAAAGATTGAAGATGGCACCCACCTGTTTTTCAAAACATTATGTCGTATCATTTTGCAAGACAGCATAGCATGCCTGCCTAGGGGGTTAATATTATGCAGATTCTACCCAGTTCCAAAAACCGAAAATACCATAGCAAATGCAACTACCATATTTACTGTGTGTGCTTTAAACCACACTCAGAACAGTCTTGGGTTACAGCGGTTATGTTTACTTAGAAGGCAGAATGTCATATGTTGCCTATTTGTTGTGGTGCATAAGGTAGTGCAGCTTATGTTGACTCTGCAGCATTTTCTTCCTGATGTGACATCACAACACTCAAGCAACACCCCGCCTGCACTGTCAACCTTACAGCTGCAGCAATCCCTTCCCCTCAACATGCCAGTTTCTAAAACACAACATGCCATAGGGGAAAAACTGGTGCTCATAGTAAAATAATTATCATCTAATGTTTTACAGTTCACCTGTGCACAATAATAATAATAATAATGTAACAGGTTCACCTTTCCTGTCCCAAACAATGTCTTGGAGAGAAATTATTAACAACAAGCGTGTGCTAGTACATTAAACTTCAATGTTTTGTGTGTAGTAAATTGTCCTATCCTGTTATAAAACAAGAATAAGTAACTACATTACAATATGTTCAGAAAAGGGCAGTAAGAATATTCACACAAAGTTTTAATATATTTATTAAAAAAATAAGCAAAAATTACAAACCTAAAGAGCAGGGTATTTATTAAAGGGACACTATAGTTAACAGAACAACTGTAGTTTAATGTTGTTTGTGGCAAACGTGCCTATGCCACGAGCTCCTCGAGGAGCCTGCTAGCTAGCCTCCTGCCCAAGGACTATGGGCTATATACAAAGACCCTGTTTGGGAGTTAAACCTCCCCAGCCGCCATTAGTAGCTTGCCCCTGGTTCGGCACTTTCCTTTCATGTGAATGGAACTGAAAACGGTCTCTTTGGTGGCCGTTCGTATAAACCAAACCCATGAATTGTCCTCAGAGGTACTTAGCCGCGATAGTTATGGAATTAAATTGGCCTTGGGGACTACGTGGGTTCCCAGTCACCTCAGTGGGACTTAGCTACGAATGTTATGGAACAGTTTTTGGCATGAGGTGACCGTGCGGATCCCGGACAACTTGGTTCGCAGTTCTGAACCACTTTTTTTTTTCATGCTTTTTGGAGGGAAGGTGCCTGAGACTAAGGGGAACAAATGCTACCTATGAGCCAGTTGGAGCACCCCGGATTGCGGCTGCAGGAGCTCCCGCAAGTTGACCAGCCAAAGCACCAAACGCCTTGGAACTGTTTTAGGCATAGGACCTCGTGTGCGGCCAGAACTTTAACACGGTGGCGTTACTCCTACACTGAATGGATCTGAGCGCTGTTTGGAGAACTTGGGCACTCAGATCAGGGCTATTTAAAGATGTATTATTTGTGGGGTTATTATACAGCAAATTTTTTCGATGTTTTGGGGTATTTTTATGTTTTATATTTTTAGGTTTGCCTCTCTGTTCCTTGAAAATACTGTATTTTTCGCTCCATAAGACGCACTTTTTTCCTCCTCAAAAGTAAGGGGAAATGTGCGTCTTATGGAGCGAATGTGTGTTCCCTGGAGCCGAAACGCCAAGCCCGAGTACAGGGGTGAAAAGCAGATCCCGGTCGGGAAATATATTGAGATCGTGCGGTATGGAGGAGGGAAGAATGCAGAGAGGAGGCTGCTGGGGTAACTGTGCTGGAAGAAGGAAGGGCCCTGCAAATCAACTTACCTGTTCCTGTGTTGTGTCTGTCCGGTGGCACGCTGTATTAAGGGTGAAGAACGATCCATGGTCGTCTAAACGGCATTCCCCCGCTCGTCGCCTAGCAACTGGTCTCGTCTACGAATGAAGAGGCGCACTATCACTCAAGTTTGTGAATGGGTGAAAAATTAATCATGGCACTCCGTGAAGGAGGAAATCGTTGTACAGTCATTCAAAAAATGTGGCATTAGCAATGCTTTGGATGGAACCCGAAGATGATATCTTATATGAAGATAGCGAAGAAAGTGATCTCAGTGATTGTGAGCAACTGAGCTTCACAAATTCTGAATGATGAGTTCTTGGGGTACACAGAAAACTAGAAGAGGACTCGAATCTTAAAGTCTCTCTTCATTTGTTAATGACAGTGATGATGGTTCTTAATGCCACTGTTGACTGCTGTTCAATTTACATGGTTGAAATATTATTCTGATATAGTTTATTAAATAGTTTAGTACACCATTTGATTCAGAATATTTTTTTTCTTGTTTTTCTCTTGTTTACGAAAAATACAGTAATTACCTTACCGTTCTTTAACGCAATTATCTCCCAGGCACAGAGATTTATGGGAGGGGCTTGCATTGTATTGTATGGAGACCCACTGCTGGGAGTTGTGTATATAAGCAGGCAACTTGGCCATAATAAACCAGTTCCTTTACACCCTTCACTCAGTCTGGGCAGATCAGCTATACTCTCGGAAGGAGAGCTTAAATGAACACTATAGTAGTTGTTCTGGTGTGTATAATAGTTCCTTTCAGACTTTTTTCATCTAAACACTGCATTTTCAGAGACAAAGGCAGTGTTTACATTGCCTCTAGGGACACCTCCAAGTGGCCACTCCTCAGATGGCCACTGGAGGTGATTACTTGCTCAGTGCTGCACAGTTGGCAGATCTGCCATTCAGCGTTCCCACGCTCTGCATGGAGACGCTGAATTTTACTCATTGAGATGCATTGATTCATGCATTTAGCCCCGACCCCATGCCGATTTTAGCCTTTCCCTATGGGAAAGCATTGAATTGGCTAAAAATCAGCCATTTTGATGAAGTCACAAAGGGGGCAAAGCCAGCACTTGCACACCCGCACGGTGCTGGAAATAAGGTGAGTTTTATTAACTTTTATAGGGGGCAAGCCACCTATATGGTGGGTTTAGCACTGTAGGGTCAGGAATACATGTTTGTGTTCCTGATCCTATAGTGTTCCTTTAATCAGTCAAAGCTGTACCCAGGACCCTGTTCCAGGGCAGCAAGCGACTGCTAGGGGCTGAAGCACTCCTGTGTCCCAGAGGAGAGCTAAGAAGCGAGCTTAACAGAGGTACTTTGTCGAGGTGCCAGGCGGTCTGTCACATAGTTGTTCTGGTGAGAGTAGTCAGTCCCTAAATTTTTCTCCTCTTTGAGGTCTGCGGTGATTAAATATGTTTGGCGGGGGGAACGATTCCGCCTACACCATGATTTGCTTTGTCTGCCCAGACATAAAGGGGCCTGGCTTTACTGACTTGAAAAAAATATCATCAGGCCACTGTCTTGCACAATTATTGAATTGGCATCTGCTATCCCCACAAAAATATTGGGTAACATTGGAGTAGTATGGGAGTTCCCGTGTACTCAGCTGTGTGGCTGGGTGGATCGGAGGTTATGGAGCACAGAGATAAGATGGCGCTAGTCACGCAAACGCTCCGCACGTGGCGCGAACTACCTCAGGTTTCACCTAGCCCTCTCTTGCAGGTGTCTAATAATATCAAACTTAGTGGCGGATAACCACCATCGACCTGGCTGTTTCTAGGGTAAGGCGAATATATCCCTATTCATAGAGCGTTTGGGACGGTCAGTTTCTTGCACTGGATGTGTTACTGGAGGGTAGACAGCGAACTACCTTGATCACTCTACGGTATATTCAACAACAGAACTAACGCAGAGAGATAGGCTGCATCGAAACCTCACGTGTTTTGAGGAGCTTTGCTCGCGGAGCTCGGTGATTGAGAAGGCTGTTTCGCTGCTTTATCAACATCCCCTGGTTGGAAATAGCCCCGTGAACAATAAGTTCCAAAGAAAGTGGGACGAACTAATAGGTAAATCCTTTACGTGTAAATGTAAATAGGAGTTCAAAATGCTAAACTAATAAGAAAACAAAACCTGCATCGTCAGGTAAGAAAATATTTTGGCTTCTTATAAGGCAATTCTGATTTTCAGGCACCTAGACAAGAGCTGACTGACCTTGGATTCACTAAACTACCGGTAACTGCAAATGTTTAGATACATTATTAGAACAAGTATGTGAAAGTGTTTGGCTTACATAGAACAGAAATTTGCAGAAAACGAACACAAGTATAGCTCAAATTAACCATGTTGTACACAAATGCCCAAAACAATATGTTTTTATATACAACAGTTACTGTTTACTATTTATTTGTGATCTGAGTTTTAAGGTAGGACATTGGCAAGTGCAGTACAGCACTGATTATTTTGAATGATCAAATAATATGGTTGTTTTACTTTTCACTCCACTAAAAGTCTCCCATACAAAAAAAAAAAGCAAGCTTTGGTTTCATATTACACAAAATAAATCAAGGTCTTTTTTTTACTTTTTTCACACCTTCAATTGTTACCATTGCACATCCCAATTGCAAGGGGGATAAGGGTCTAGATTGGTTTGATAGGAAACCCTGAGCTTCCACTAAAGAGAGATTGGTAGAGCTTGATTGCAGAACATCATCCACCTCATGTTTTGACAGAAGTTATTACACACTGAAAAAGTGAAACCTCCACCCACTCTGCACGGCACTCTTCATACTAACAGTGGTAAAGCATAACATTTACATTTGATAAAGCAATACAATTATGCCCGGCTTCCTATAGGGAAAACATTGGATTGGCTGAAATCGGCAAGGAGGCAAGATGGAAGCAGGGCCAAATGCCGGTTTGGCCAATCAGCACTACTTCATAGAGATGCATTGAATCAATGCATTTCTATGAGGAAAATTCTGCATTCTGAACGGCAATGCTGAACACTGTGCAGCACTGCCCCAGGAAGTACCTCCAGTGGGGAGGTGTCCCGCAATGTAAACACTGTATTTTCTCTGAAAAGGTAGTGTTTGAAAATGCCTGAAGGTAATGATTATACTCACCAGAACAACTACATCAAGCTGTGGTTGTTCTGATGACTATAGCGTCCCTTTAACTTATATTAACCCCCCCCCCCCCCCCCCCAAAAATAATAATGAGCTTGTTACTATTTTATTTTATAGCTGTACTGAAAGACATTCCAATGTGGTCTGTTGCCAGCCATTTAAGCATGGAAGAAGATGATCCAGAACAGGTCTTCCTAGCAGTTTGTTCTCTGCTGTATGGGCCTAGCAAACTAGGGGTAGCCCCATAGAATTAGTCTTGGTGTCACCCTAAGAATTTAGAGGCCTATACAATACACAGGAAACATTAGAAAGTGTTACACATTTTCTGCTAGGCTGAAGATATTACTGGCCTTTACAAGGTTGAACAACCCAAGCAGAATGTCATGTTTAGTATGAATTCCATACAAGATGACTAATGCATCCAGCTCCTAGATGGGTACTCATTTTATTCCAGCTGGCAGGTTACAAGAAGACCTTCTATATTGCTGGATAAAAACAAACACTGCAAATAACCCTAGGGATTATTTCCTGACATTTGCAGAAACACATGGCTGTACTACCATTGCAAATTCTCTTCCAAACAGCAAAAGAAGTCCTAATGGATAAGTAAAACCATGACTACAGTGTAGTATAAAATATCTTGAGAATAGTTAATTCCAATAAGGAAGTAATTGTTAGAGAGAAAAAAAAAACAAATTGTAAAAGAAAATTGCAGGAACAGTGCAGAGGGTATTTTACTGGGGGGGAGGGGGTCAGTGTGTGAATGTAGGAATGTATTTGTGTAGGTCACTTTGTACATGAATGGTGTGTATTGGTACCCACTTTCTCTCACCATGTTACCAACCCCATTTATTCACATGTCAACTACCCTTCCCTTGTCAAAAGCCCTCTCCTTTCCCTATGTCAATATCCCGCTCCCTCCCAGTCCCATGTCACTTTCTACACCCTCCGGGCCTGATGCCACTTCCCCTTTATGCATTCCCCGTAAATAAAAGAGAACACGTATGATTTTTTTTGCAAAGAAGACATATACACAGCAGGGGTTAAAATAATAAGCTTTAAAAGTTACTCAAGTTACTAACCACTGCAAGTCTGTAAGGTCAACAACATACCCACTACATGTGAATTTCTACTTGTTAAAACTAAATTTTCACTCTCCACAGGCTGTATATATATTTCAGATGTCATCTTTACAAGGAATAAATCAACAGATGGTCAATGTTTTAAATTATTCTAACTTGTGATACATTGCCGCGGTGTTGCAAGCATGTAAGCTCATTGAGCAGGGCCCTCAACCCCTCTGTTCCTGTGTGTCCAACTTGTCTGGTTACAACTACATGTCTGTTCGTCCACCCATTGTAAAGCGCTGCGGAACTTGACGGCGCTCTATAAATATCATAATAATAATAATAATAATAATAATAATAATATAAAGAGGGACATCAGGACAATTTGAGTTAAGTCTCTTATAAATACATAACACTGTGCTACAGTATCCCTGCAAGTGTTACTAAGCAGTGTTGTGTCTAGTGGAAGGCACCATGTGATGTATGCAGATGGAAAGGGAGGTCTGATGTGGGCAGACCTACACTGTACATAACTCAGACAAGACACACGAAGCAGACAGATTTCCAAGAAGATATAGTGCAAAATAATTAAATAATAAGAAACTAGTTGGGTATAATTCAGATTCCAAAAAATCTAAAAATCCAAAAAGATAAATAGTTAATAGTTAAACGTAATGATAAAAATAGTGAATTGAAAGAACAAACTTGAAAAAATAAGTAACAAAGGAAAATAATGTATTATGATATCAACAGTCTCCTAAGAAAAAAGATAACCGTAGTGTGCACCATAAAATCTGGATATGGGCATGCATGTACTATGTTTTTTTGTTTTTTTTTATATATTAATCAATTTTACACAGGAATTTTATAGGTTTATTATATTAATTAATTATGAATAGATAGCAGCTACATTATATGACAAACAACGTTTTCTTGTCTATGACATTAACCCAAGTAAACCTATCCACACTGTTAGGAAAACTGCAAGCTTCAGGCTAGCCTGATCTCAGAAACACAGAGAGACAGCTACACTATCAGTGTACCCGTGGATCGCATGCAGATGTACTGCACACACAGAGAGCCAGAATGCTGATCATACGCCTGCAGTAGTCACATTGCCTGTTCACCATTATTATTATTATTAATATTACGGTAACACAGTCCTGCAATGGCAGGAGCGGGAGGATCCACAAAGGTGATGGAAGGCTGGAAGCTCTTAAGACCCATCGGTAACCTAACTCTTGTCCTGATAGCCACATTGATCCTGCAATGGGTCATTCCAGGCCACCTACTGCAGCACAGTTAGCAAGATGCACTAGACTAGATACTTCAACAGGACAAGCAACCAATATAAACATTTACATACCAATACATATGCCCTACCAGAGCTGCAACAGACTGCCACACACAATTATAATTACACTACCAGGGCCACCAACAGTTACACACACAATACATAAATGCAGACAGAGCCACTAACATTTACACACAATACAAAAAATACAGCCAGAACTGCCAACAGTTACATACAATTCATAAACACACCCAGAGCTGTAGCAGACACACACAACGTCTACAAACAGAGTGGTAACAATAACAATACATTTAGAGCTGTAATATTCACACACAATGATAGAGACACAGAGCCAGAGCTGTAAAAGTTGCACACAAGCAGATACACAGTCAGAGACCTAACAGTTCCACACAATATATGCACATAGCTTGAACAGTAACAGTTAAATACACATACAGCCTGGGCTGGTATAATCAAACACATAATACACTGCCAGAACAGTCAGTTTCACACACAGTAACCACACAGTAACAGAGTTGTCAGTCTAACACACAAAATGCAGAACAGTCACATAATACCCATTGTACAGCGCTTTGGAATTTGTTGGTGCTTTATAAATATAAATAATAATAATACTAATACACAAATCACCCCAGGGCGTCCACAGTCACACACTGGGTACACTCACACCTTTCCAGAGCTGTCTCAGTCATTTAAAATATAAAATGCATTGCCAGAGCTGTCAGAGTTACTCACAATACAACACACAGACTGCAAGAGCTGTCACAGTCATACAAAATACAACACACACACTGCCAGAACTGTCAGTCACTCACAATATCACACACAGACTGCCAGAGCTGTCAGTCACTCACAATATCACACACAGACTGCCAGAGCTGTCACAGTCATTCACAATATGACACACACTGCCAGAGCTGTCAATCACACACAACACACACTGCCACAGCTGTCACAGTCACACACAGTACAACACAAAAACATACACTGCCACAGCTGTCACAGTCACACACAGTAAAACACGAAAACACACACTGCCAGAGCTGCCACAGTCACAACAGTCATGCACAGTACAACACACACTCACTGCTAGAGCTGTCACAGTCACACGCAATACAACACACATTGATAGAGCTGTCACATGCAATACAATACACACACACACACTGCCAGAGGGGTTACAGTCACACACAATACAACACACTGACAGAGCTGTCACAGTCACACACAATACAACACACACTGACAGAGCTGTCACAGTCACACACAATACAACATACACACAATGTCGGAGCTATCACACACAATACAACACACACTGCCAGAGCTGTCACAGTCACATGTAATACAATACACACACACACTGCCATTGCCGTCACAGTCGCAAACAATACAACATACACACACTGCCATAACTGTCACAGTCACACACTGCCAGAGCTGTCACAGTCACAGTCTCACACACACACACACACACACACACACACAATACTACGCATACTGCTAGCGCTTTCAAAGTCACATGCAATACAACACTCTCCTATATCAACAGTCTCCTAAGAAAAAAGATAACCGTAGTGTGCACCATAAAATCTGGATATGGGCATGCATGTACTATGTTTTTTGTTTTTTTTTATATATTAATCAATTTTACAGGTTTATTATATTAATTAATTAATTATGAATAGATAGCAGCTACATTATATGACAAACAACGTTTTCTTGTCTATGACATTAACCCAAGTAAACCTATCCACACTGTTAGGAAAACTGCAAGCTTCAGGCTAGCCTGATCTCAGAAACACAGAGAGACAGCTACACTATCAGTGTACCCGTGGATCGCATGCAGATGTACTGCACACACAGAGAGCCAGAATGCTGATCATACGCCTGCAGTAGTCACATTGCCTGTTCACCATTATTATTATTATTAATAATATTACGGTAACACAGTCCTGCAATGGCAGGAGCGGGAGGATCCACAAAGGTGATGGAAGGCTGGAAGCTCTTAAGACCCATCGGTAACCTAACTCTTGTCCTGATAGCCACATTGATCCTGCAATGGGTCATTCCAGGCCACCTACTGCAGCACAGTTAGCAAGATGCACTAGACTAGATACTTCAACAGGACAAGCAACCAATATAAACATTTACATACCAATACATATGCCCTACCAGAGCTGCAACAGACTGCCACACACAATTATAATTACACTACCAGGGCCACCAACAGTTACACACACAATACATAAATGCAGACAGAGCCACTAACATTTACACACAATACAAAAAATACAGCCAGAACTGCCAACAGTTACATACAATTCATAAACACACCCAGAGCTGTAGCAGACACACACAACGTCTACAAACAGAGTGGTAACAATAACAATACATTTAGAGCTGTAATATTCACACACAATGATAGAGACACAGAGCCAGAGCTGTAAAAGTTGCACACAAGCAGATACACAGTCAGAGACCTAACAGTTCCACACAATATATGCACATAGCTTGAACAGTAACAGTTAAATACACATACAGCCTGGGCTGGTATAATCAAACACATAATACACTGCCAGAACAGTCAGTTTCACACACAGTAACCACACAGTAACAGAGTTGTCAGTCTAACACACAAAATGCAGAACAGTCACATAATACCCATTGTACAGCGCTTTGGAATTTGTTGGTGCTTTATAAATAATAATAATAATAATAATACTAATACACAAATCACCCCAGGGCGTCCACAGTCACACACTGGGTACACTCACACCTTTCCAGAGCCGTCTCAGTCATTTAAAATATAAAATGCATTGCCAGAGCTGTCAGAGTTACTCACAATACAACACACAGACTGCCAGAGCTGTCACAGTCATACAAAATACAACACACACACTGCCAGAACTGTCAGTCACTCACAATATCACATACAGGCTGCCAGAGCTGTCACAGTCATTCACAATATGACACACACTGCCAGAGCTGTCAATCACACACAACACACACTGCTACAGCTGTCACAGTCACACAGTACAACACAAAAACATACACTGCCACAGCTGTCACAGTCACAACAGTCATGCACAGTACAACACACACTCACTGCTAGAGCTGTCACAGTCACACGCAATACAACACACATTGATAGAGCTGTCACATGCAATACAATACACACACACACACTGCCAGAGGGGTTACAGTCACACACAATACAACACACTGACAGAGCTGTCACAGTTACATACAATACAACACACTGACAGAGCTGTCACAGTCACACACAATACAACACACACTGACAGAGCTGTCACAGTCACACACAATACAACATACACACAATGTCAGAGCTATCACACACAATACAACACACACTCCCAGAGCTGTCACAGTCACATGCAATACAATACACACACACACTGCCATTGCTGTCACAGTCGCAAACAATACAACATACACACACTGCCATAACTGTCACAGTCACACACTGCCAGAGCTGTCACAGTCACATGCAATACAATACACACACTGCCATTGCTGTCACAGTCGCAAACAATACAACATACACACACTGCCATAACTGTCACAGTCACACACTGCCAGAGCTGTCACAGTCACATGCAATACAATATACACACTGCCATTGCTGTCACAGTCTCACACACACACACACACACACAATACTACACATACTGCTAGCGCTTTCAAAGTCACATGCAATACAACACACACACACTGCCAGTGCTCTCAGTCACACACACTGCCATAGTTGTCAGTCACACACAATACAACACACAATACCAGAGCTGCCAGTCACTCACAATACAACACACAGACTGCCAGAGCTGTCACAGTCATACAAAATACAACACACACACTGCCAGAATGGCCAGTCACTCACAATATCACATACAGACTTCCAGAGCTGTCACAGTCATTCACAATATGACACACACTGCCAGAGCTGTCAATCACACACAACACACACTGCCACAGCTGTCACAGTCACAACAGTCATGCACAGTACAACACACACTCACTGCCAGAACTGGCACAGTCACACACAATACAGCACGCACACACAACACACACTGCCAGAGCTGTCACAGTCACAACAGTCATGCACAGTACAACACACACTCACTGCCAGAACTGGCACAGTCACACGCAATACAACACACACTGCCAGAGCTGTAACAGTCACATGCAATATAATACACACACACTGCCAAAGCTGTCAGTCACACACAATACAACATACACACACTGTCCGGAGCTGTCAGTCACACACAATACAACACACACTGCCAGAGCTGTCACAGTCACACACACAATCAAACACACACACACTACCAGAGCTGTCACAGTCACACACACAATCCCAGTCTCACACACACTGCCAGAGCGGTCAGTCACACACACAATCCCAGTCTCACACACACAATACACGGTCAGTCACACACACAACACACGCTGTCAGAACGGTCAGCCACACACAATGCCAGAGCTGTCACAGTCAAACAATACAATACACACACACTGCCAGAGCTGTCACAGTCACACACAATACAACACACACACTGCCAGAGCTGTCACAGTCACACACACTGCCAGAGCTGTCACAGTCACACACAATGCCATAGCTGTCACAGTCCCACACACAATCCAACACACACACACTGCCAGAGCTGTCAGTCACACACACAATAAAACACAAACACACACTGCCAGAACTGTCCCAGTCTCACACACAATTCACGGTCAGTCACACGCTGTCAGAACTGTCAGCCACGCACAATGCCAGAGCAGTCACAGTCAAACAATACAATACACACATACACATTGCCAGAGCTGTCACATACAATACAACACTGCCACACGCGCATCTGACGCTACCACAGTTCTAACAATCACACACAAGGCGTAATCATTGTACACTTATTGCTACACTAGAAACACTAAGTAAATAGCCGTGTACACACTGCATGCAGCGCTAAGGTACTAGGTAGATGCATGATGTTGGTGCAATATGAAGACACAGAGTGCCCATTCCATTGACCCTCACCTTTCTCCCAATCTAACACCACCATTCCCAGTGTGTCAGCCCCTCTTCCTCCTCCTCTCTGGCTGTCACTGGCTGTCTCTCGCCTGATTCGCTCCCCGAGCCGTCTCTGCAACGTGACCGTGGCACTGCAGCCCGCACTCTATGTACACAATTCATTAACCGGCACGATGTGCTCAGTGCCTGGCGGTCTCTGTTTCCCTGCAGTGCTCTTTGGCGTCTCTTCCTCCAGGTCTCCCCCTTTCCCCTGTGGTCTCTCTCCCGCCTTCTGTCTGCTCCCTCCTTCCCCTCTCCTGCGCTCTCTGTTTGCCTGCCTGCTTTTTTTTTCTTTTTCATAATGCTTTATTGAACAGTTACAATATGAACAAGGACAACTACTGAATTATTTTGTTTGTTTTTTTTGTTTTGTTTTTTTCTCCACACTGCGTATTTTTTATGTCTTGTCTTATTAAATCAGAATTTTCTGTGTTCAATTTTTTACGTTAGTGTGTATATTTAATAATTGGATAAATTGAATTCATATATTAGTAACCTTGCAAAAATACTTTTAAAAATTGGGCCTCAATTTAATGTTTTTGGATAAGCTTTTCAAATTACTTAATATTTTTTGTGTAATTGTTTTAAAATTTATTATTTTTAAAAAAATATGAAATATATATATGTGTCTCTATGTGTGCCTGTATGTATATCTGTGTGCCTGCATGTGGATATGTGTGTCTGTATATGTATCTGCGTGTTTACATATGTCTGTATGTTGCCTGTATGTGTCTGTTTATCTGCATGTGTCTGTATCTGTTGGTCTGTGTATCTACGAGTCTGTATGGGAATCTGTGTGCGTATGTATGTATGTATGTATGTGTATTTGTATGTGAATATGTGCATGTATTGTATCTGTGTGTCTGTGTGTTTATATGTGTGTCTGTTTATCTGCATGCGTCTGTATGCGTGTTTGTGTATCTGTTGGTCTGTGTATCTGTATGTATATCTGTATGTGTATGTGTACATCTGTGTGTCTGTATATTTATATATCTGTGTCTATATGTGTATCTTTGTATCTGCATGTGTGTTTGTATATTTATCACTATGTATCTGTGTACCTATTTGTGTGTCAGTGTATCTACATGTATGTCTGTGTATCTGCATGTGTCTGTGTATCTATTTGTCTGTACGTGTATATCTATGTGTCTGCATGTGTATCATTGTGTGCCCCTGTGTATCTGTGTGTGTCAGTGTTTGTATCTGTATGAGAGTCATTCTGTGTATCTGAGTGTGTTTTTTGTGGGGCGGTTGGGTCATTAGTGTAAAGGGTGTGATTGCATGCCAGGCAGTGGGGGAGGAGGCAGGGTACAAGTGGCCCAAGCAAAATGCTTGCCCAGGGTCCAATCAATATTAAAGACAGCACTGAAAAACTGAGTTTACTGCTCCATCATGGATCTCACATCTCCATTTGTTCTCTTCCCATCTCTCTTTAGGTGTTCCTTCTGCCAATCTCTTTTCCTTTTTTTCTTCTTCTTTTTTTAGTACCTTTCTAACTGACTCATGCGGCACGTGTCTCTGTTCTACAATTTCTGTATCTTTTCTGCTATTTCTCTGTCAGTCTCTTTCCCTTCTGTCATTTTCATTCTAAAAAGTATTTGTGTGTGTGTGTGTCTTCAATTACAGAAAAAGCCAGCATGTTCCTTCTCAATCCATGGTGTTAGCGGGATCATGGGATCAAACACAAAGTCACCAGAAAATTATTTATTGGCTAGAAAGAAAATCAGCGATCATCTGGGAGAATAGAAAAGTAATTCTGAGTGAAGGACACTCCGTCACACACGTATTCTTAATTAACAAAAATGTAGCATTGATTAATATTACTTATATATTTTTATAATATACTTACCTGCTCTTATGAAGTATTCTCTAAGAAACAGCAACTTATCTTTGAAGGAACATTCTGAGCACCAATGTAAGTTAAGTGCATTTGATTGGTCTTAATAGGTTTTTGGCTGGTTCTCATGCTGTGATTTTCTCTTTATTCAAAACTCTTTAGTTTTGCTTTAAAAAAAGAAAGAAAGAACATTTTTTTAGCTTTCTGAGGATAATTTCACAATACGTATGAGAAACCAATGTGAGCTGAATTAAGTAGATATCTAATAAGAGGACAGTGATTGTCTTTAGATTGGAATGATGTCAGCTGCTCAACTCAAAGTGTTCTCTTACTGGCTGAGCTGAGTACATACACAGTATATGTCTAATAAGAAGGTTGCATTGTGAAAAGAGTAATAATACCTAAGGTGTAGTGATGTCGCGAACATAACATTTTCGGTTCGCGAACGGCGAACGCGAATTTCCGCAAACGTTCGCTAACCGGCGAACCGGGCGAACCGCCATAGACTTCAATGGGCAGGCGAATTTTAAAACCCACAGGGACTCTTTCTGGCCACAATAGTGATGGAAAAGTTGTTTCCAGGGGACTAACACCTGGACTGTGGCATGCCGGAGGGGGATCCATGGCAACACTCCCATGGAAAATTACACAGTTGATGCAGACAGAGTCTGGTTTTAATCCATAAAGGGCATAAATCACCTAACATTCCTAAATCACAATGGATATGGATTGACACCTGACATATGACATATTGACACCTTGACATATGGATTGACACCTGTCCTCAGAGACCCTGATACACACTGACACAGAGCAGAATAGGGACTGTTCCCCCTACATAGGGTCACTTGCCAGATATGGATTGACACCTGTCCTCAGGGACCCTGATACACACTGACACAGAGCAGAATATGGACTGTTCCCCCTACATAGGGTCACTTGGCAGATATGGATTGACACCTGTCCTCAGGGACCCTGATACACACTGACACAAAACAGAATAGGGACTGTTCCCCCTACATAGGGTCACTTGGCAGATATGGATTGACACCTGTCCTCAGGGACCCTGATACACACTGACACAAAACAGAATAGGGACTGTTCCCCCTACATAGGGTCACTTGGCAGATATGGATTGACACCTATCCTAAGGATCGCTGATACACACTGACACAGAGCAGAATAGAGACTGTTCCCCCTACATAGGGTCACTTGACAGATATGGATTGACACCTGTCTTCAGGGACCCTGATACACACTGACACAGAGCAGAATAGGGACTGTTCCTCCTACATAGGGTCACCATTTTTAGCCCAAGGCAGCTCATCTCATCAGGCCCTTTTTAGTCGAATGTATCGCCCACTGTCAGTCCCTTCGGGATCCATCCCTCATTCATCTTAATAAAGGTGAGGTAATCTAGACTTTTTTGACCTAGGCGACTTCTCTTCTCAGTGACAATACCTCCTGCTGCACTGAAGGTCCTTTCTGACAGGACACTTGAAGCAGGGCAGGCTAGAAGTTCTATCGCAAATTGGAATAGCTCAGGCCACAGGTCAAGCCTGCACACCCAGTAGTCAAGGGGTTCATCGCTCCACAGAGTGTCGATATCTGCAGTTAAGGCGAGGTAGTCTGCTACCTGTCGGTCGAGTTGTTCTCTGAGGGTGGATCCCGAAGGGCTGTGGCGATGCGTAGGACTTAGAAGCTCCGCATGTCCTCCATCAACAACACATCTTTAAAGCGTCCTGTCCTTGCCGGCGTGGTCGTGGGAGGAGGAGGATTACTTTCACCTCTTCCCCTGTTAGATTCCCGTTGTGCTGTGACATCACCCTTATACGCTGTGTAAAGCATACTTTTTAATTTATTTTGCAAATGCTGCATCCTTTCCGACTTCTTGTAATTTGGTAACATTTCAGCCACTTTCTGCTTATACCGGGGGTCTAGTAGCGTGGACACCCAGTACAGGTCGTTCTCCTTCAGCCTTTTTATACAAGGGTCCCTCAACAGGTACGACAGCATGAAAGACCCCATTTGCACAAGGTTGGATGCCGAGCTACTCATTTCCCGTTCCTCCTCCTCAGTGATCTCAATGAAGGTATGTTCTTCCCCCCGCCATGTACAACACCACGGGTACCAGATAGGTGACAACGAGCACCATGGGATGCCTGTTGTGGTTGGTCTTCCTCCTCCTCCTCAAAGCCACATTCCTCCTCTGACTCCTCTTCCTCACAATCCTCTTCCAGCGTTGCCGCAGGTCCAGCAAGCGATGCTGATGAGGCTGTTTCTGGTGGTGATGGTGACCACAACTCTTCCTCTTCACGCTCATCTACGGCCTGATCCAGCACTCTTCGCAGGGCACTCTCCAGGAAGAAAACAAATGGTATGATGTCGCTGATGGTGCCTTCAGTGTGACTGACTAGGTTTGTCACCTCCTCAAAAGGACGCATGAGCCTACAGGCATTGCGCATGAGCGTCCAGTAACGTGGCAAAAAATTCCCAGCTCCCCAGAGGCTGTCCTAGCACCCCGGTCATACAAATATTCATTAACGTCTTTTTCTTGTTGGAGCAGGCGGTCGAACATTAGGAGTGTTGACGTGTCGGGCTGTCGCAAATCAAGCGCCTCACTGGCATGTTGTTTCGCCGCTGGATATCTGCAAAGTGCACCATGGCCGTGTAGGAACGCCTGAAATGGCCACACACCTTCCTGGCCTGCTTCAGGACGTCCTGTAAGCCTGTGTACTTATGCACAATGCGTTGTACAATCAGATTACACACATGTGCCATGCACGGCACATGTGTCAACTTGCCCAACTTCAATGCCGCCAACAAATTTGTTCAGTTGTCACAAACCACTTTGCTGATATCCAGTTGCTGCGGAGTCAGCCACTTTTCCACCTGTGCGTTCAGGGCGGACAGGAGTGCTTGTCCAGTGTGACTCTCTGCTTTCAAGCAAGTCAAACCCAAGACGGCGTGACACTGCCGTATCCGGGATGTGGAATAGTACCTGGGGAGCTGGGGGGTGCCGTTGATGTGGAGCAAGACGCAGCAGCAGAAGAGGACTCAGCCGAGGAGGTTATGGAAGAGGATGGAGTAGGAGGAGTAGAGGAGGTGGCAGCAGGCCTGCCTGCAAGTCATGGCGGTGTCACCAACTCCTCTGCAGAGCCACGCATTCCATGCTTGGCAGCCATCAGCAGGTTTACCCAATGTGCAGTGTAGGTGATATACCTGCCCTGACCATGCTTTGCAGGCCAGGTATCAGTGGTCAGATGGACCCTTGCCCCAACACTGTGTGCCAGACATGCCATTACTTCCTTTTGCACAATCGAGTACAGGTTGGGGATTGCCTTTTGTGAAAATAAATTTCGTCCGGGTACCTTCCACTGCGGTGTCCCAATAGCTAAAAATTTTTTGAACGCCTCAGACTCCACCAGCTTGTATGGTAAAAGCTGGCGGGCTAATAGTTCAGACAAGCCAGCTGTCAGACGCTGGGCAAGGGGGTCACTTTCTGACATTGGCTTCTTACGCTCAAACATGTCCTTGACAGATACCTGACTGTGGGCAGATGAGTGGGAACTGCTCAAGGCGAGAGATGGAGTGGCGGATGGTTGAGAGGGGGCAAGGAGGACAGCAGTGGTTGACGTGGCTGAAGATGCTGGACCAGGAGGAGGATGGCGGCTTTGAGCTTGTACTCATGTGTTGATCCCATAGGCGTTTGCGATGTGCGATCATGTGCCTACGCAAAGCAGTTGTACCTAGGTGGGCGTTGGACTTCCCACGACTCAGTTTCTTTTGGCACAGGTTGCAAATGGCATCGCTGTTGTCAGAGGCAGACACACAAAAAATGCTCTGCTGAGCTCTGCAATTACGGCATTCTGGTGGGGGAAACAGCATGCGTTGATTGGCGTGCTGTCGGGCTGACCCCGGGTGCCGATGCATGCTGTCTGACTGTGCCACTAGCTCCTTGCGACGACCTCTCCCTGCTTCCAACTTGTCTCCTCCTCCTCTCTGTCTCCCCATCTGAACTTTCGCCCTGTTCTTCTTCTTGCCGAGCGGGCACCCACGTGACATCCATGGACGCATTGTCATCATCAACCGCTTCACTTGTATCTGACAACTCAGCAAAGGAAGCAGCAGCGGGTACAACATCATCATTATCACACCGTACGTGTGTAATGTTGCCTGACTGAGACATATCCCTGTTATCTACATCCTCTGGCAATAATGGTTGCGCATCACTCATTTCTTCAAACGGATGTGTAAATAACTCCTCTGACAGATAAAGTGAAGCGGCTGTGGTGCTAGTGTTGGTGGTGGCGGCAGGCGGGTGAGTGGTATTTCGAGAGGTGCCCGAAGCTAAGCTGGAGGAGGATGGTGCGTCAATTGTGCACGTTATTGTGACACCAGATATTAGTGGCAATGTGCACTGGCAGAGGTTGGCAGAGTACACGCTGTAGGCCTGACACACCCGCTTGAAGACAACTAACTGCTATTCAATCTATAACAGTGAAAAACGTTTTTTGGTTTTAAATGCACGCTATTGTGACACCAGATATGAGTGGCAATGTGCACTGGAAGAGGTTTGCAGAGTACACACTGTAGGCCTGACACCCGCTTGAAGACAACTAACTGCTATTCAATCTATACCAGTGAAAAACTTTTTTTGGTTTTAAATGCACGCTATTGGGGGGCGGAGCTAGCAGAGCAACGGAGCAGTCGCATCTCCTGAAGCTCCGGCTCTCACGAACCTTAACTATACCCTATACGAGGGAATCAGAACCCACAGAACCCACATACTGCACTACCAACGACAGGCAGACTATGGGCCGAAAAACTAAAAAAGTGAAGGCTGACAAAGGCTCCCTCGGCAGGGATATTGGAGACATGCTGCGGAACTCACAACAGGCCGCATGGCCCAAAATGGCACCGACGGATGACTTCTCCTCCTATTCCTCGGAGGACTACACCGCAGACCTAGAGGAAGGAGCCTCCTTCAGACCTGCACCGGACCGCAACAAAAAACCAACCGGGGACCCGGTCACCGCGGACCAAATAAAAGCAATGCTGGCGGAGCTACGCAAGGGCCTGGCGGCCGATATGGCCTACTTTAAAGAGGCAATTGAAGGCGCGGCGGCCAAAATTGTCACACTTGAAGCCTGCTCGAGAACACAGGACACCAGACTCACTAAGCTGGAACTAAGAGTGCTGGATTTGGAAGCACGGCAAGGCACCACTACCGACCGGCTGGATGCCCTAGAGGACCAAAGAAGACGATATAATGTGAAAATCCGGGGAATACCGGACACAGTCGCTCTCCCGGAACTACCCCATTATATTAGGCGCTTCCTCGGGACCCTATTACCCCCAAAACAGGTTAAATCCATAAAGCTGGATGGATTTTTCCGCATCCCGAAGTCCGCACGGGCTCCTGCAAACGCAACTGCGGACCTGATACTGCGTTTCCAATCGCTGACAGATAAAACTTCCCTCCAGGCCGCGATAAAGGGGAAAACTCCCTTGTTGTTTGAGGGCACAGAGCTAAAACTCTTCCCGGACCTTACCAGGAATACACTTACCTGGAGGAAATCACTTCAGCCGCTCCTACAGCACCTCCGGAACAGAGAGACCCCTTACCGCTGGGGAACACCGCGAGCAGTGTCCTTCACTCATAACGGGACCACCCACAAGGCTCAAAACTATGAAGACCTAGAATCCATCCTGACAGCAACAGGAATCATACCAGCAGCACCGTCACTAGGTGCAGGACTGTCCGGGCTAGACCCTGCAAATATTCCGGAATTCACTCCGAGGGAGTCCCAGAGACCATCGCTTGCCAGGGGTACCACCTGAAACGCTGTAGGGCACCCGACTCAGGAGAATACTCTGCTCCGTTGCCCATGACGAACACGGCCGACACACCTTGAGACTGCTATACTTTATACCAAAGTTGATGTTACTGTTTTACTTTCCTTCTTCCTTTTTTTTTTTTATTATTATGTTCTATCTTTGTATTAATTTCATGATGCAAATTAGGCTGACTGCTTGCATAATTCACGATAGCCTCCCCCCTACGGGGCTCTAATGATAGCTAAACGGCACTAACATATACTACATGACATCCTCACGCACGAGACAGGAGAAATACGCGAAGATAGGGGCCTCCACACTACGAGTCCAACGCTAGATTGCCATTTATTTCGCATATTCACTGTACATATAACCACCCCCCATGCCAGCATACAGGCGTCCTTAATCCAATACTCTGACACTCACCTGACAGGCAGGGGGAGACACCCTAGGGGACCTATACTCACGAGGACCATAGCTGAGACCACACACCCACATAGGGTTACAGTGTCGACCTTCTAGACTACCTAACCAAATATAAATACAAAATGTGTACTGTTTAATAATGCTACCTACGTTTCTGATTGTTAACATTTCAGCGGATGAGAGCTGTTGTGGCATTGTCTGCTACTGTGTTTACTATGTGCACAAAAAATAAAGAATTAAAAAAAAAAAAATGCACGCTATTGTGACACCAGATATGAGTGGCAATGTGCACTGGCAGAGGTTGGCAGAGTACACGCTTTAGGCCTGACACCCACTTGAAGACAACTAACTGCTGTTCAATCTATAACAGTGAAAAAAGTTTTGGGGTTTTAAATGCACGCTATTGTGACACCAGATATGAGTGGCAATGTGCACTGGCAGAGGTTGGCAGAGTACACGCTGTAGGCCTGACACACCCGCTTGAAGACAACTAACTGCTATTCAATCTATAACAGTGAAAAAAGTTTTTTGGTTTTAAATGCACACTATTGTGACACCAGATATGAGTGGCAATGTGCACTGGCAGAGGTTGGCAGAGTACACGCTGTAGGCCTGACACCCGTTTGAAGACAACTAACTGCTATTCAATCTATAACAGTGAAAATTGTTTTTGGGTTTTAAATGCACGCTATTGTTACACCAGATATGAGTGGCAATGTGCACTGGCAGAGGTTGGCAGAGTACACGCTTTAGGCCTGACACCCACTTGAAGACAACTAACTGCTGTTCAATCTATAACAGTGAAAAAAGTTTTTTGTTTTAAATGCACGCTATTCTGACACCAGATATGAGTGGCAATGTGCACTGGCAGAGGTTGGCAGAGTACACACTGTAGGCCTGACACCCGCTTGAAGACAACTAACTGCTATTCAATCTATAACAGTGAAAAAAGTTTGTTGGTTTTAAATGCACGCTATTGTGACACCAGATATGAGTGGCAATGGGCACTGGCAGAGGTTGGCAGAGTACACGCTGTTTGCCTGACACACAGACGCTTGCAGACAACTAACTGCTATTCAATCTATAACAGTGAAAAAAAAATTTTTTTTTTAAATGCAAGCTATTGTGACACCAGATATGAGTGGCAATGTGCACTGGCAGAGGTTAGCAGAGTACACGCTGTAGGCCTGACACCCGCTTGAAGACAACTAACTGCTATTCAATCTATAACAGTGAAAAAAGTTTTGGGGTTTTAAATGCACGCTATTGTGACACCAGATATGAGTGGCAATGTGCACTGGCAGAGGTTGGCAGAGTACACGCTGTAGGCCTGACACACCCGCTTGAAGACAACTAACTGCTATTCAATCTATAACAGTGAAAAAAGTTTTTTGGTTTTAAATGCACACTATTGTGACACCAGATATGAGTGGCAATGTGCACTGGCAGAGGTTGGCAGAGTACACGCTGTAGGCCTGACACCCGTTTGAAGACAACTAACTGCTATTCAATCTATAACAGTGAAAATTGTTTTTGGGTTTTAAATGCACGCTATTGTTACACCAGATATGAGTGGCAATGTGCACTGGCAGAGGTTGGCAGAGTACACGCTGTAGGCCTGACACCCGCTTGAAGACAACTAACTGCTATTCAATCTATAACAGTGAAAAAAGTTTTTTGGTATTAAATGCACGCTATTGTGACACCAGATATGAGTGGCAATGTGCACTGGCAGAGGTTGGCAGAGTACACGCTGTTTGCCTAAAACACAGACGCTTGCAGACAACTAACTGCTATTCAATCTATTACAGTGAAAAAAAAGTTTTGGGGTTTTTAAATGCAAGCTATTGTGACACCAGATATGAGTGGTACTGTGCACTGGCAGAGGTTGGCAGAGTACACGCTGTAGGCCTGACACACAGACGCTTGCAGACAACTAACTGCTATTCAATGAAAATGCTATTACAGTGAAAAAAATCTTTTTGTTTTTAAATGCAAGCTATTGTGACACCAGATATGAGTGGTGGCACTGGGCAAGTGGGCAGAGTATCCACTGTGAGCCTGACACAGAAGCTGGCAGGCAGGCAACTGCAATTAGATTATACAGGGAAAAAAAGCAGACTGATGTTCTAGCCCTAAAAAGGGCTTTTTGGAGTGCTGTCCTTACAGCAGAGATCAGATGAGCCCTTCAGGACTGTAGTGGACACTGAATACACTAGCCTAGCTATACATTTCCTTATCAAATGAGCAGCAGCTACACTTTCCCTCCTCTATCTAAGAATGCAGCTTCAGAATGAATCTAAAATGGATGCTGTACAGGAGGTGGGAGGGTCTGCTGCTGATTGGCTTGAATGTGTCTGCTGACTGTGAGGCACAGGGTCAATGTTTACTCAATGATGACGAATAGGGGGCGGATCGAATCGCGCATGTGTTCGCCCGCCGTGGCGAACGCGAACACGCTATGTTCGCCAGGAACTATTCGCCAGCGAACAGTTCGGTACATCACTACTAAGGTGACAGCCTTACATTGCAAAAAGCTGCAAATTTATTTTATTTTAGCAAGATTTTAATTTGAAGAAGAACTCAACATGAATCAAAAGAAGCCCTCCCTCGCAAAAATGTATGTCAATCCTAAAATACACAGTGTGCAGAATATATATATATATATTTCAGCACACACCAACTAAGAAGAAATTAGAGGTCTCTGCCTGGAAGCTGTTTGGAGCGTTAGGAGTCCGCTCCTTAAGAGGGGGGTTATGTCATGATCTGCTCTGCTCTGTTCTGATGTCTGGACTTGGCTTCTGGTATCCAGTACTCTTGTTTCAATTCTTGTTTGGTTTTTCTTGGTTTTTGGTTTTCTATTCTATGTCTGGTTTTCTTTATGCTGGGATTTCTGGGTTCATTCCTATAGTTCGTCCCTGGATTTCCCAGTCTCCAGGTTTCCTTTAAATGTTTGTTTTATGTTGCCTCACCCATTTGTTTTCCATCATTCCTTTCTGTTTCAGAGTCCTGCAGGCAGCTGCTGAAAGCTTCTGCCCTTTTTTGCAGGTAAGTGCTATATATGTCTACTTAGGATGTTTTAGCATACATTAGGCAGTGTAGGACCTGCCAGATATGGGGTACATTGGCGTTGTTGGCAGGCTTATGCAATGTATATAGTGTGACTAAATCCCCATGATTTCCATATGTAGTACTTAGTTATTTCTCCTCTTGTTTTGCCTATGTTATCTTGTCTTGTTTTAGTTTGTATCCCCAGTCCATGTATAGTCCTGTCCAGTCATGCCCATGTTATGTTCATGTTTTCCTCATATCTTGTGTGTATGTTCTGGGTTTAGCTTACTATCGTTCTGGGTTCTATTAGTTCTGTCTTGATTTCATGTTTGGTGCCTATCTCTAGTCTTGCCTTGTTTCTAGTACTGGATACAATCCTGCTGCAGAGCCTCCCTATTAAGCTCCTGGGAGGTCTGCTTAATTTCCAAGCTCCTAGTTCCTGGTATTCGCTGAAGCTGATTCAGGGTCTTGGTATGTGGCTGCACAAACGCTGGTGCTCAACACCAGGGGGCGTGCGGTTACCCTGCACCGGACCCTGCTAATCTACCTCCACGCTGAAGACTCCCACATAACATCAGGCATCTTGGGTCCCAGTCCACGCACCGCCGCCTGGACACTGTGTCTGGGTTCCGGGCACCGAACTACCACCCTGACACACACAGACAAACTATCTGACAAACGCAAGCTTACAAAGAAGAAACCCCTTGGCATACACACTCAATCTCACTACAGAGAAGCTCATGACAAAAATGACACACAGAGACTCTCAGGCATACACACACAAAAAAACTTACTACAGACAAGCTCAGTGACACACACAATCTTTCTGACACACACAAACACATTCAACTCAAACTCACTAGCAGACATGCACACAAGATCACTATCAACAGGGCTGGATTTACATTGGGGTTAATGTAGCTGAAGCTTATATATGCTACATCTCATGCTCTTGCTTTGTGCAGAAGGAATTCAGTATTGGGACTTAGAAGGGATGCAGGGTTACAAAGCAAGTGTGGATTGCAGACTATAAAATAATTAGCAAAAAACTGACTTTGCAACCTGCGCAAATGCTCTTGCTACTTTGTTCTTTCTACACTGTGGCATATTACCTTTCTGTTACACTTAACCCCTTAAGTCCGGAGGGCGTACTATTACGTCCTTTTAAAAGCGGCTCTAAACGCCGCCGGACGTAATAGTACGCCCTCCGTTTTTTAGTAACTTACCCGGTCGCTGGCGGTCCCACGCCGGCGATCGCGGTTCGGGGGACTCCCAGGGAGCCCCCCGCGGCACGTCCGCCCTCCAGGAGCCCTCCCGGCCATGTGAGAGTGAGGTCCTTGCGAGGACCTCACAATCACATGGCCGGTATAGCTGCCTGCTGCATTGCCAGCAGGGGGACCAACTGTAATGACAGTTGGTCCCCCTGCTGGCTGAAAATAAAATAAAAAATGTTTAAAACAGTGTAAAAAAAAAAAAATTATATACTTAGATCATATATATATATTATATATATATGATCTAAGTGTATATATATACACATATACACACATACACATACACCGTCTAGGTGTATTTTAATATTAATATATATATAATTATATATATATATTAATATCAAATTACACGTAGACTGATACTGATTAAATATATATATAATTATTGTTATATATATATTTATAAATAATATAAAAAAAATTAATATGTAAATACGTAAAAAAATTTAATAAAAAAAATAATTAAAAATAAAATATTAAAAAATATATAGATGTGTTTTATTTCGTTCTAACTGTATTCTGATATTAATATATATATATTTATATCAAAATACACTTATAACGAAATAATATATATCTATATACATAAATATATACGTATATATCACTATATATACCTATATATAAATAAAAATATTAAAAAAAAAATATATATATATATATACGTATATATACACATATGTATATATATACATATATTAATTCTACACATATATTTATGTAATAATTTTACATAATTAGGTATCCTAATTAATTACAATTAGCGGGACCTGCCTGACCACCCATGCCGAAAGTATAGGGAATTTAATTTGCTAGCACTATATTTAACCCTATAACTTTCCAAGACACCATAAAACCTGTACATGGGGGGTACTGTTTTACTCGGGAGACTTCGCTGAACACAAATATTAGTGTTTCAAAACAGTAAAATGTATTACAACCATGATATCGCCAGTAAAAGTGACGTTTTTTGCATTTTTCACGCACAAACAGCACTTACAGGGACGATATTATTGCTGCAATACTTTTTACTGTTTTGAAACACAAATATTTGTGTTCAGCGAAGTCTCCTGAGTACAACAGTACCCCTCATGTACAGGTTTTATGGTGTTTTCAAAAATTACAGCGTCAAATATAAGGCTTGTGTTTAATTTTTTTCACATTAAAATTCGCCAGATTGCTTACGTTGCCTTTATGACCCTATGGTAGCCCAAGAATGAAAATTACCCCTATGATGGCATACCATTTGCAATAGTAGACAACCAAAGGTATTGCAAATGGGGTATGTCCAGTATTTTTTAGTAGCCACTTAGTCACAAACACTGGCCAAAATTGGCGTTTTTTGCATTTTTCACACACAAACAAATACAAACGCTAACTTTGGCCAGTGTTTGTGACCAAATGGCTACTAAAAAAGACTGGACATCGCTTATTTGCAATACCTTGGGTCGTCTACTATTGCAAATGGTATGCCATTATGGGTGTAAATTTATTTCCTGGGCTACTATACAGTCTCAAAGGCAACGTAACCAATCTGGCGAATTTCAATTTCAAATGTAACACGCTATATTTGACCCTGTAACTTCCCAAAACACCATAAAACCTGTACATAGGGGGTACTGTTTTACACGTGAGACTTTGCTGAATACAAATATGTGTATTTTATTGCAGTAAAAGCAAACCGTATTATGACATTGACAGTTAAAATGTCATGAAGAACGAAAAAAATAAAAAAAAATCTTATTTTCTCCCATTTTTTTCATATTAAATTATGTTTCATAGCTAAATATTTGATATTAAATGAAAGCCCTGTTTCCCCTGAATAAAATGATATATAATAAGGGGGGGTGCATTTAATATGAAAGAGGTGAATTACGGTTGGACAGACATATAGCGCAAATGCCAGGTTTTGTTTACGTTTTGTTTCGTTCACAACTTGTACATTTGGCTGCGGTGTTAAGGGGTTAATACATCTACTTTTTTCTCTGTTCCAGACTGCTTACCAGGAGCCTCTGCCTGCAAACAAAGGAAAGAGGAGAGTAGACAATTGAGTGCTGGGGGACGGGGACACCAGGCAACTGTTCCCAGAAAGTGTAGAGCAAGCGCATCATTAGATATGTTTGGCACAAGCTCAGGATACTGAAACAGCGCTGTTTGCATGGTCCGCCCTCGTCCTCTGAAGTAAGATGGTTTAGGTTCGGAGCTAGAGTGCAGGGATGCAATTTGCACCTTTTATGTGGCCTCACAGTGCTGGCAACCACAAAGCAGCATATGTGAGAGAGACTTACAGTGCTCCCTCGCTCCTTTCTGCTACTAGCCTTCTGCTAACTTTTCAGGTAACAAAAACTGATAGAACACCAACCGCCAGTAACCTATGTGACCAAGCCGACTGCACAAGTCCCCAGCACCTTCTTCATCCCACAGTCTGAGAGGGAAGAATAAATTAATATATAATGATTTCGGCAATAAGGCTGCACTGCCTGGCCCCCAGTTACCACTGCACCAGGAAACTTATCTTTAAGTTGTTTTCCAGGCCCAGAGATTCCTGGGAGGGGCTTGTGTTGAATACAATGGAGACACCCTGCTGGGGTCTGTGCATAAAAGGCAGAGGAGTTTGGCTCATTAAAATTAGTTGTACTTCCAGAACTATGTGTCATCTAGTTATTTGGAGGGGAAAGGCTATAATCACTGCTCAGCACCTTGTTCCAGCTCGTGGAGGATTCGGCAGGGAAAGTCCTTGTAAGGACTACAGCTCCCATGACTGTGTGCCGTCCAGTCCCTGGGAGGGAATAGAGCTAGTCCCCTATCCTGTTCCAGGACGAAGGGCTCCAGGAGGACCCCAGTCAAGCCACAGCGACTGGGGCAGAAGCGCTGAGGTTTCCCCGGTTCCAGCTAGAAAGGGGTCCTTGGCGGAGTGTCACGTTTACATAGATTGAGATGGAGCTCAACTGCAGATTTCCTTGGATTTAGTTGAAGATTTAGATTTATAGAGAATAATGTAGGAACTGGCAATACAATATAGGAAATACGGGTACTGTATCTTTAATTATTCGGTTGAAGGAGAAAATAGGTACTGTATCTTTAAATACTTCAATATTGGCATGCGGCTTCCTTATTGCAATCAAGTATAGTTGCTTTTGCAAGAAATAAGTTAATTTAATGAAGCTATAATGAAGTTAAACCAACAGTGAATTGAATGAGGATTTAAGCTAGCAGGATACGTTATCAGCTGGAGCCTGGAAGTTTAGAGAGCAGGTTACAGCAGATTTGATTTGAGGACTTGAGAGCAGACCTAAGGATGAGTGCTCAGGAGTCTTTGAGAGAAAAAGTTCGTATAACAGATGAAACGATTAACTTAGCTTCCTGAGGCTGAAGTTTGGTTCCAGAGTTCCCCTCCAGGAAGGTTATTTGGGAGACAGGACGAGAGGAGTCAGATACAAGCCGTGGTCGAGGAGAGGAGAAGGCGGTTAGACGAGTTTCAGTCTGATTCGGTACACAGGTAAGTTGCAGAGAGAGATTTTCAGCCGGTTAAGTTCCGCGGTACGCCGTTCATTAATCCAGCGTCTTGTGTCTGGCGCGGTCGCATTATGTAGCGTGATGAGACCGCGTCAGAGAGGGGGTGTGGCTAAGCTGCGTCAACCCGGAAGAGACAGGAATTACTGGTAACGGGCATGACACGGAGTTACCCAGCTGGGGTACAGGAAGCTCTGCTACGAAGTCCAAATGACCGATCGTCTATTTAATTTAAGGGCAAAACAGCATAATGTCCTCATAAAGAATAGATTGCAAACAAAGAAGGGATCCATACTCTCATCACTTCGAGACCTCGGTGCACTGTACCTAAGGCTGGCAAACCCCCATTCCATATAGTGAAGACAATGTAGTCCAGGCACTCTGTCTTTTTCAAACAATAGTTTTATTGGAGAAGCACGGCAAACACAGCAAAGCTTTGATCCACACTCGATCCTCATAAAGAATAGGGCAAAGGCACATAGAAAACTCAGATGCTAAATAACTAACTAATTATTACATTATTAAAAGCATCTCATGTTGGTTAAATATAAACATACTCAAAAAGTATAATATATACCTACTGAAAAAGGGGTAAAAAGAGGAGGAAAAAAAAGGAAGAACATGGGGGGGAGCCTGACCTCAGAGCGTGCAAGACGTGGTGTGCCTGAGCTCCCGACCTTTTGGTTGAAATACATGCCTAAACCCGATGAAAAAGGCTGCCACCCACACTTAAAAGTGTCTTCAGGTCAGGGGAACCCAGGCAAGCTGCCTGATACCTCACCCGTGTGCCTCTCCCACGGAGAGCCTGGGAACCTTGCTGCGGCCTACCTGGAACAGAGCTGAGAGGAAGCGACCGATCCTCTTGTGCTTCGGATCGGGGTCTGGACCGGCGGCACTCCTACCCCCCCCCCCCCCTCTGGACTGGCAGGGGTCATCCCGGTCCTCCAACTCAGAGCCACGGCTGGTACTCACTAGACCATCCAGACTACACTGCCTCACCTTTGGCGCTCCAAAATGGCGGCAGCTTGTCCCGTGCAGCCTCGTGGCGAGTACCTCAAGCAAAGTGCACATGACCCAACAACGGACTCCCTGAGGAGACTAGACAACATTTTTCAGCGCTTCTAGCTGAACCTGCAGCGTTGACTTTGCGCCACCTCAGTTACCCTCTTGGCTGGGAGAAGGGGAGGCCTGGCAACAGCAGGTAAGGGAACCTGCTCGCTCCCCGGCAGGCGCAGTGGCAGGGCTATCGCAGGCTTCAGACCCCTATGCACGCCGCCTGCCCAAGCCGAAAGCTTTCAAGGCGGCACTCCGAAAACCCCGAGCACGCAAAAGACGGGCTGTCAAGAGCCGCAAGAGACCCACACAACAGACCCACAGCACCCAACGCCTTACCTCCCTGGGGATGAGCCTGAACCCTGCCAGACATCAAACCTCCATGAGGTCAGGTTTTCCTAGCCGACAAATCCGGAGCGGGGATAGATCCTCATCTAGCCTCCTGTACCCACAACCTCGCCGACTTCCACTCTGGCTTGCAAATCGGATCAGCGTGAGACAGGACTGGCCTACGACTCCTGCAGGCATAGGCTGACCGGGAAGACAATATGGGACTAATGGCCTTGGACTGGCTGCTTCTCGCAGGGCCGTACTAACAGACAGCACCACAACTATACACCTGCATGAGCCTAAAATTACAGTATGAAAAGTGTGCTTCCTTTCTCTCTCCCCTCTTTCAGTTTGCGTCCCTGGATTAATTACTGTACCCTCACAACATACAATGCTGCCGACCCTATTGCACATTCATAATTTCACCCTTAAAGAAACTGAAATTTTGCAGAGGGTTTATCTTAATGGGATGTAGCAGGTAGTCGTTAGACGTGTCAAACATTGTTTTGCCATATCTTATGTTAGCACTCAATGTCTGGTCTTAAGATAGTACGCACGCAATGCTAGCAGTACCTACTTAATATGTTGACATTCATGTATTATTAGGCAATCCAATGGTCACTAGCTCTTGTTATATGTGTAGCTTCTGTTTTTCTTTCTTGTCCTGCAAATGATCTATGACACACTCTTATGCTATTTCGAGGCAGCATGTCCTCTCACTATCTAGCATGTTACACAGAATTCTACTTAATTACTAGCCTGTCTCTTACACCTCATGCTATAACAGAAACACAGTTGGACATGATTATTTTGATTATTTTGTTTGTTGATACGCCTGTTTGTAATTTGCTATTACTCGTGTTCTTAAAAAACGAAATACAAGTGCAGCATACCATGATGACGCTAAACGACATATTGTTACTCTTTCTCTAAAGCCATGTGATAAGGCTGAAGTGTACATTCAACACTGCACTCAAAAATAAAGAATAAAAAAAAAAAAAAGGAAGAACATTAGTATCATTGCATATATACATATTAAAGAGGGACAATATTTGTCTTTTATATACAATCCAATACCTTATTCTTCTTTTTATATTCGATTATAAAAAAAACTTAATATAACATTTCTTATATAAATATAATTATAAATAAAATTTAAAAGGTATACAAAAGGTATATTACAAAAAATGTGCAGGGCCTGAACGCTGAGCCTAGCAGACACGAAACTGTATAGCTCCTCTAACTGCAGGCAAGAATTAAGCCAAAACCAGGCCTGTAGGGCATCAAAACAACACAAAAGTGCCCCCAATATTGAGGTGCCACTGTGGGGTACATGCTGACACCAAACAATCTGCACTTTGGGCACGACATGGCGGAAAATTACCTGCGGACTACAGGCATGGCGGGGGAGGCGTTCGCTTCCCCGCAGTACGCCACGGCGGTAAACAAGACAAAAGCCCACGTTCCCCCCCCATGGACCGGCGGGGGTCATCCCGGTCCCAAGAGAGCTCGCCCAAGCAACAGAGCAGCACATCCAGACAGGGCCCATCCACCCCAGACTGGTGCCGATAGCAACTGGACCGCCTGGCACAAAAGAAGGTCCAGACATTCTGGCAAAGCTGAATGCCATATTCGAGGCATTCTGGCGAAGAATAGAGGACCGACAAGCACTGACCCCAGGCACGGAGGTACACTCACCATCACGGCTGCCTACACGCTCACAAAATCAAGGCTCACACCACGAGGAGAAACGAGCACAGAAATGGCGCCACAAGAAACGTCTCCTCCCGCCACCAAGCAGAACCTCGCGGGCGCATCCGGTAGCAAGGGAACCATCAGGCAAGCCTAAAGCCACTAAGTCCCGACCCACGCCCAGACCGCTAACTCACACAAGCTACAAGAGACGCCGGCGCCGCTGTACACACCGGAGCAAGCCAAGGGAGAGCAGAAACCAGCGGGTCCCAGGGGCAAACCGGCAACACAGCCAAACAGCGGAAAGATTGGACCTAAGACCACAATCTAATCACACACCAAGACTGGGGTGGAAGACATGCCAGCAGCCCAACAAGCACGAGCCACTGTGGGTCTGCCGACTGCCAGCAGAGGGAAGCAGCTACCAAGCCATCAGAGATGGCATCGGTTAAAGGGCAGAGAACTGAGATGGGGATAAGTCAGGGTACCGACTACCCAAAGTCCGACCATACCCAGTTGGAAAACACTATGATTTCATGCCTTAGAAGCACGTTGTTCCACAATTTTGTTTTAACCTGACAGAACACAACATTAGTGATGCCCACTTTACTCTACCTTATGTTAAAACGCACCTCTATCTAGTTTCACTGCCAGGTAGTCAACTCACTGTACCCAGACCGCTCTCACCTCTCTGGGGCTGAAAGCACATCCCACACACACACAGACAAGGCAGCCATACTGGAAATATCTTACCTAGCAGCTCCAAAACAAAGCAGAAATAGTCTGAAATCAACCTCTTGTATTATTACATTTCACCAAGTATCTAGAAAACCTCACCTATTAGAAATGCTGATGCTGTAATCGAACACTAGATCAGTGTTTCCCAACCCAGTCCTCAAGGCACACCTACCAGTCCAGGATTTAAGGATTACCCAGTTTTGTCTAAGGTGTTTTTTCTTTTTTTTCTAAAAACACCTTAGACAAAACTGGGTAATCCTTAAATCCTGGAGTGGTAGGTGTGACTTGAGGACTGGGTTGGGAAACACTGCACTAGATAACTCACACAAGCGTGTTTATACACCTGTTACTATACCTTAAAAAATTAGTGCCGGAGAATCGCAATGCTTTTATACCATGTAAGCTATGTACCCTGAAATGTTTTGTTCTATGCCGTTGGGGCATGAAAAGCGGTATGTACTCACCTGCACTACAAAAATAAAGAATAAAAAAAATATATATATTTTCCCCTCTCCAATTTTTGTGCTTCTTAAAAATCACCATATATACTGTCAGGGCTCTGCTGTCCCCTCTTCCCCTACCTGTCGGCGAGCGGCGTCCTCTCTGCTTGACGCGCCGCTTGCGTCCTCCTCCTCTCCTCCCAGCGGCAGCATGTGTAACGCTGGGAGCCGGCACATTTATCCGAACGCCGGGGTCACTCACGTGACCCGGCGTTAAAGCAACAGCACAATAATCACAGTGGGAGGTGTAAATACCTCCCACGTGTGATTGTTAATTCTGATTGCAAATTATCCAATCAGAATTAAGCACAGTAGTTATATACTCACATTTCCTGTCTCTCAGTGCCCTGTTGTGGTCTTGTGTTACCTGTATTGCAGTTTGCTCGTGCGTCTCTCTCTGGTTACCGATTATTTGGCTTGTTATTCCGATTTTCCCGTATTCTCCATTCCTTTGACCTCGGCTTGTTTCTCGTTCTCCTGTTTTCTGGCTCCCTTTACTTGGCTTGTCTCCTGACTATTCTTAGTGTGCTTAACCCGGCCACTCTAAGGACCGGTATTGCACCCTTTCCTTCTGTGACCTGTTAGCGTGTTTGGTTCCCGAATCGTGACATATACTAAAAGAGAGGGCTCACTTTCATGTGTTTCCACTAAATGAGCTAAAACGTTGTTTCATATACCCCCTCTGGATATTGCCAATATGATCTGCAATCTTTATCTTAAAAAGTTCTAGTGGTCATACCTATGTATAGTAATCCACAAGGGCACCAGAGGAGATACATGACATTAGTGGACTGACACATTAACAACTGTTAACAGTTGACAACTGACAACTCCTTGCCTGTCTTCTATCCCTGACTGGATGTCCTAACGATTTCTGAATCTCAATATCTCTAAAACTGAGCTCCATGTCTCTCCTCCTCATGATACTGATCCTCCTCTTTCGCTCTCCCTTCAAGTTAGTGGTATTCACATCAGTCCATCCTTGCAAGCGCGCTGTCTTGGCGTCATACTTGATTCTGGCCTTAACTTTGAGCCTCACATCCTGTCTGTTGCCAAATCCTGTAGATTCCATCTTTTTTTTTTTTTAATTCTTTATTTTTATTGTGCTTAGAATAACAAAACACGCTTGCATTGCCACAATAGCAAGTACAGGCTGAAGGAATAAACAAGGATATCAATAATCATGGCAATCAGTATCAGCACGTTTTTTTTTTTAAACAAGAGGGGTCAGGCTAGGCAGAACAATCTATAACTTTACAAGGCAAATATTGGTAGCTTAGACTTTCAGTTTGTGAGAGTTGTGTTGAAACAGACGTAAGGGTTAAACATGCAAGTTGCCAGGCAGACAGGTATATATTCGTTATGTTAGAAGGTGGCAGGCTAATTAGGGTCATGGCCTAAGCGTACTGCAATGCATAGTACAAGTGTAGGATGAATATTATGAGTGCTAGACAAGTTAAGTGGGTAAGCGGTGAGTGTTGCTTTAAAGTCCTCTGTCGAGGGAAAGTCTCTGTTCAAGAGGTGTCTACATGTTGAGGATAGCGTCCATTGCATAGGAGGCTGTAGACTCATACCTCTGTGTTACCTGGTCTGGGAGTGCTCGGTCAGCCGATTCCCAGTGCACTGAAGGGTGCTGGGATCGTTTGAAAGTCCTGTCTCAGGGGTAGTGCGAGGGACATGTGTTGGGAGGCCGCCCTCCAGCTCCAGGTCATTGGGAAGGCCAGCACCCGTATGCCACAGACTCGGTGACTCCTTGAGGCCGGGTCTACCCCATTGTGGGCGTCCTGGAAAACCCGGGTGTTCAGCCGCCGCCCACGGCGGTCGGGCTTCCGGCGTTGTGGTCGGTGCCTTGGAGTGGTTCTCCGTTTGGCCTTCGGCCTAGGATGGCTGCCGGTATGAGGGTCGGTTGCGGTTCCGTGTGGCATGCCTGTGCGCGGCCCCCTCTCTCCCGACGACCCCCTCATATCCACCTGGTCCGCAGAGGTAGGATGTTTCATCTTGTTGCGTTGCTCTAGGCTGTCCCACCAGCGCTGGAAGAGCTTGTCTAGGCGCAAAGTATAGTGCTCCATTGAGGTGAGCTGCACACTAGTAGCTTGTGGCAATATGGGCCCGTCCGCCATCTTGCTTCTGCTGCCGCCCGAGATGCTCGGTCGAGTTGGGGCCGCCAAGAGTGACTGTGCTTCACGCTGCGGGTCGGCGGAGACCGGGATGACCCCCTCCGGTCCATAGGGGGGGGAACGGGGGTGCATGCTTGTTTGCGTTGCGGCTATCAAACGCAGGGGAGCGGCCGTCCCCCCCGCGCCAGCCGCGTGAGTAGGCCGCAGAGGCCGATACGGAGATTCTGACTGGGTGTGCTGCATGAGTGGTATCTCCAGGTAGGTCCCGGTTCTGAGTGCCAGGTCAGTAGCAATGTTGGTCTCTTCTACGGTCAAATAAGTAGTTTTCCAGCTTTGTTTGGTCGTTTAGCGCGGGAGCCCCGAGGAGACACGTCCGCTCGGTTCTGCAGTCAGACCCCACCCCCCCTGTAGATTCCATCTTAAAAACATTGCCCGAATCCGCTCCTTTCTTACGCAAGATGCCACCAAGGAGCTTGTCCATGCTCTAGTTTTTTCCCGCATGGATTATTGTAACCCTCTCCTAATTGGTCTTCCCAAAAATTGTATTGCCCCGTTACAGTCTGTAATGAATGCTGCCGCCAGACTGATTTTCCTCTCTAGTCGGTCCCCTCACATCTCACCCCTCTGTCAGTCCTTACATTGGCTTTCTGCATCCTATAGGAGTCAATTCAAAGTGCTAACCAATACCTATAAAGCACTGAACAATTCTAGCCCCTCATATCTCTTTACAGATCCATAGGTATACCCCTTCTCGGTCTCTTCCCTCTAGCCCGTGACCTTCTCCTGTCTGCTGCTCGCACCCGTATGGCCAACTCACGCTTGCAGGACTTCTCGCTGGTGGCTTTCTTCCTATGGAATAGCATGCCTACCGCCATCAGACTCTCCCCTAGCCTTTAATCGTTTTGCTTAAAATCCATCTCTCTAGGAAAGCTTATGGCCTCCCAGACTAACCTCTACCTTACACACCTGTCTCTTCCTCTCTCTTAAAGGGCAGCACTTTACTCTCTCCTCCAGCTCTGCTTCACTCCCACCTTATTTGATTGCTATTTCCTGTCCTAATGTGTTTTATACCCGACCTCCTATAGACTGTAAGCTCGTTTGATCAGGGTCCTCTTCAACCTATCGTTCCTGCATGTTTTCCTGAAATTGTCCTATTTATAGTTAAATCCCCCCTCTCATAATATTGTAAAGCGCTACGGAATCTGTTGGCGCTATATAAATGGCGATAATAATAATAATACATCTCCTGTGCACTGTTCTTTTCACAGTGGTGTTTCTATGGGCTCAGGTTAACACTGCAAGTGCTCTGGTGAACTATTTGCAGGAGAGAGAGCATATGACCATTCTAGTCTTGACTGCCATGGTTTCCAGCCTCACACCATTGTCCTTGGAATCACTACTGAATCAAGGAAACCACCAGCATCTTCCTATCAAGGTCCAGTGCTTCATTTTTCACTCAGTCCTTACTATTTATGGTCTGGTAGTTGAGAGGCAACAGTTGAGGAGTAAAGGATTTTCTACGTCTTCACCATATTATTGAATAAAAATAATATTTCTCCACAGGCTTCTTTTCATAAGATTCCAGCTCATACTCCTTCAACCAAGAACATGTTATACATCCTACAGGAAGACTTAGTCTTAGTCTATCAGAACAGGTTTCAGCCCTCTCCATTTCTAGAAAGGAAATTGACTGTAGATTAAGACATATTTCATTTTTGGAATGCAATTTTAAAGAAATTTCTTCCAGCTCAGTCTTGCTCCACCCTTGGGATCTTCCACTGATTTTCAAAACTTACCAATACTCTCCCTTTGAGACTGTGTTCTAACCTGGTGGAAATAACCTTTTTGCACTGCATATTGTTGTCTTAGTGGCCCTTACTTCAGAAAAATAAAACATCCAGAGTGAAAAATATAACATCAAGAATGACAATACAAAAACATTCAAAAACACTTACATTGCAGAGGGGAGTGATTAACACCAATGGAGATATTACATACATATCAACAACTTGTGATATAAGTGTTACTGTATTTCTTTTGTATTTTTATTCTGGGTGTGTGTTTGTTTGTTTTTTTCACTCTGGATGTTCAGTTTTTTTTGTTAGTTTTTTTGCTTTGTTTTTTTTTTTTTTTTTTTTGCTGGTTATGGATGATGAAATGCAATCATAAACAAAGTGTCTTTTAATTTTATTTAAGACATTGTCAAATGAAGTACTAATTCTATCAACTATCCAGTGCATTATGTAAATTGATTTGTCTTCATTTGGGAAGTATTTAGTAGCTTTGAAGGGGAGGAAAGGTGTTTTTTTTTTTTTAGTTTTTTGCCACCACTTCCTTAAAGTAACCATGTAAATGTATTAATGGAAGTGGAGTTCAATGTCACTCATGTCAGCTTGGACTCATTATACAAAAGAATAAAAGCTGGAAAATTGGAGCTGTTTAGACTGTACCTAATAATCATCCTTACAATGGAGGTTGCCATGGAAACATTAATATTAGTGATGGAAAGTCTGGGCTGTAGATGTAAAATGACAAAAGCACAAATTCACTCCTAGTCACCATTCTGCTTTTTATATAGAAATCGCACATTTTTAAATATTTTCCTTCAAACTAGCTCATTATGATAAAGACTAATGTTAGTGTTTTCAGAATGTGTTGTTATAACTGTCATTGTGCTGGGGTACCCATTTTCTGTGCATTTATTTCGAAGCAGCAAAAATAAATAAGATCCAGGAGAAAAGGAATACATTATTGCAAGCTGGATTTAACGTATTAACAAAGGCAGCATATGGTATGAGAAGCTCTCTAGAGCTTAGATTTATGGGTTGCATGGGATTGGAGGAGAGTTATTTATGGGAAAGCCCTAATTCCTTCTGTATCCGTCGTTAACATCTCAAGTAAATATTTCAATAAAAAATGCCAATTTGAGGGGAAAAAAAACAGAATAGAATAATATGTTTAAAAAGAGAAAACCTTTATTTAAAAAACCTACACACGCTAAATTTTCCAAAAGTGCACTTCACCAAAAAAGTATTACACCAAAGTTACACAAAAATTGTCAAATGAGGCCCTTTGTATGACAGCATGGCATGGACGATAATGCCAAACACCAAGGGAAACCCTATTATCTCTTTTTACAATTGTTTTATTCATGCTTTCAAAAGTCAGAAGGAACTAATTATTTGAGGCCAACGTGTCTCATTGCACCCAGTAAGTGGTTGAGACCTACGAGTCTCATAGTATGAGCTACTGTCCACGCTTTAGGTTAGAGGATACTACCCTATTCCCTGTTTTCTTATTTTTTTTTTTACAGTGTTTAAGTTCTGAAAGAATGAAAGATTGGAGATCTGCGTGTCTCATCTCAATAAGCGCTGAGCTCATTGTGTACACTATTGCTGTATTTTCTTTCAATAAAAATAAATGTACAAAAAAAAAATTAGTTTCACCAAAATTCTATTTACAAGTCTGTATAACACAAGAAAATGAATTTCTAAATTCATTAATATTAGTTTTCTGGGTGCAAATGTCCCACTAGCCATATGATGCCATTTAGGTTAATTAGCGTTGGCGTAACCCTCCTGTGGCATAATTATATAAATCTTTACAGTCACCCACCTTTGCTTTCCTTCCTGTGCCAGCACCTCCAAGGCAGCAGAGTTCTAGGATGCCAACTCCTGGGACTTTACAAGCATGACTTGGACTGTAGCAGCCACCCAACGGGAATGATAACGGACTATATGGAACTCTAACTCGCATAGGGCCGAATCCGCTGCCCAGTACAAGTTTCATCCCACACTGCTCAACTACACAGACTCTCAGCAGAGCGCTAATTGGAGGAAGGTAGAGGAGGTTAGGGACACCGAGAGCTATGAGGAGCCCCCTTGAATGGGGCTCTATAGACTTGCTACCTCTGAGTGGAAAAAAATATATACAGGCACATCTGAGGTTTCTTCTAAAAGGCAGTCTTTATTTGAAACAAAGAAGTGGAGACAATGTTTCAGCTCCTCTCTGAGCCTTTATTATTATTATTATTATTATTGCCATTTATGTAGCGATAACAGATTCAGAAAGGAGCCAAAACATTTTCTCCACTTCCTTGTGTCAAATAAACACTGCCTTTTAGAAAAAACTCAGATGTGCCTGGATATTTCTTTTTTTCCATTTAATGTCTTCAGGGATTAGCCCTCCCTTTCTGGAGCACCCTGCAGGATGTTTTCCCCCTTTTTTTAGTGTGTGCATTTTACTCTTGTTTTTTTTTCCAAACAATTGCTACTTCTGAGTGGCACCTACCCAGCAGCAGCCTTGAAGTCTGTGTTGGATCGAAAGATAGTCTTTTTCCAGTCAAACTTTACATGATGAGTGCCCAGGCTTGGCACTTCTGATATGGGCATTTTTGGACATGTTGGGCTTGGTAACTAGCCCTATCTTAAGATGTCTAATACTGATTGCTGTAGTGCTTATCCAAATTATTGATTTTATGTTTAAAGGATCACTATAGGGTCAGGAACACAAACATGTATTCCTGACCCTATAGTGTTAAAATCATCATCTAGTCCCTCAGGCCCCTCGTGCCTCCATAAATATAGTAAAAATCTTACTGTATTCAAGCCTGAAGCTGTAACTCTGCATGCTGTTTGCCTCATAACAACAAGCAGCCTGCTGACATCTTCAGAAGTGGTAACCTGATCCAATCACAATGCTTCCCCATAGGATTGTCTGAGACTGACAAGGAGGCAGATCGGGGCAGAGCCAGCATGATTCAAACACAGCCCTGGCCAATCAGCATCTCCTCATAGAGATTCATTGAATCAATGAATCTCTATGAGAAAAGTTCAGTGTCTGCATGCAGAGGGAGGAGATACTGAATGTTTGGATGCATTTTAGGCAGCCATGACCCAAGAAGGATCTCT
Organism: Pelobates fuscus; assembly: GCF_036172605.1. NCBI lineage: Eukaryota > Metazoa > Chordata > Amphibia > Anura > Pelobatidae > Pelobates > Pelobates fuscus. Next base: position 313,319,922 of record NC_086317.1, on the reverse strand, counting down.
AACAGACATCTGAGGAGTGGCCAGTGAAGTTATCACTAGGCTGTAATGTAAACACTGCATTTTCTCTGAAAAGACAGTGTTTGCAGCAAAAAGCCTGAAGGTAATGATTCAACTCACCAGAACAAATTCAATAAGCTGGAGTTGTTCTGGTGACTATAGTGTCCCTTTAATGTTTGTTATGTTTCCACCCATTAGGAGCTTCTCATTCTGGTATATTAATCCTGATCTTATCTCATAAATCTGTAATGTTCCTGCAATGAACTATAAAAAAAAGTGCAAGAGATAACGTGGATTTCAAAAAATATAATTTCTCTTTAAAGGGACATTATAGTCACTAAAACAACTTTAGCTTAATGAAGCAGTTTTTGTTTACAGATTATGCCTCTAAAGTTTCACTGCTCAATTCACTGCCATTTAGGAGTTTCATAACTTATGTTTACACAGCACTAGCCACACCTCCCCTGGCTGTGACTGACACAGCCTGCATTAACCCCTTAAGGACGGCGGGCATGCTACAGATACAGATAGACCATGAGATAGTGGAGAAGATGCAGGAGGTGACTGCACACTAGCTGCTGATGCTTGAACAAGCTGTGGTAGAACTGCAGTGCCTATGGATCTGGCAGCACCAGTTATTGCAGCATAAAGAGAACAATTGCCTCCTGGGTGTTGAATTGGACATAACAGACATGCTAACTCCTCTCCCCACCTCACAACCAGTAAATCACAACCCAACAATCCTACACCAAGTGAAAACAATGTGCAAAAAGTGATTAAAAAATTTTTCGGTTCGGTTCGGCATTCCGAAATTCAGAATTTTCGCAATTCGGGACTTCGGCAATTCGGCACTTCGGCACTTCGGAACTTCGGCAACTTCGGAACTTCGGCATTTCAGAACTTCGGAATTTCGGGACTTCGGCACTTCTATTGCAGCCGCTTAGTAGATAACTCCCTAATTCCCACAGTATTAGGGAGTTATCTACCAAAACGCTGAAAGACCTAAATTGGTCTTTCAGACAAATTTACTAATACTAAGTAAAAATGACTTAGTATTAGTAAATTTTGCCTGTGGCTGCTCACTGTTTTAACAAAAAAAATAAAAAAATATTCCCCCCGGCGGGTGGGGGCCCTAAAGTAAAATGATGGGGGGGACGACTATTGTCCTCCCCCCCGGTCCCCACCCCTGAGCGGTGGGTGGGGGCCCTAAATACTAATAAGGGGGGGACCTAATATCCTCCCCCCTGGCCCCCACCCCTGAGTGGCGGGTGGGGGCCCTAAATTGGTATAAGTGGGGGGACCCAATGTCCTCCCCCCTGGCCCCCACCCCTGAGCAGCGGGTGGGGGCCCTAATTACTAATAAAGGGGGGAACTAATGTCCTCCCCCTGACCCTCACCCCTGAGCGGTGGGTGGGGGCCCTAAATAGTAAAAGGGGGGGACCTAATGTCCCTCCCCCTGGCCCCCACCCCTGAGCAGTGGGTGGGGGCCCTACAGTAAAATAAGGGGGGGACCTTATGCCCTCCCCCCTGGCCCCCACCCCTGAGCGGCGGGTGGGGGCCCTAAATACCAATAGGGGGGGGACCTATTGTCCTCCCCCCGGCCCCCACCCCTGAGCGGCGGGTGGGGGCCCTAAAAGAAATGTCCCCCCCAGGTGATTAGGGGTCCCCAAACCCCTAGTCACCCCCTCGCCCCCCCCCCCAAAAAAAATGATCCCCCTACCTACCCCCTCACCCTAAAAATAATGAGGGGGGGACCTTTAACTAATAGTAATGGCAATAACTTACCATTCAATGTTTTCTTTCTTCTAAAATCAATTTTTTTCAGCCCCAAAAAAGGCCAAATAAAAAACCATAATAACCGACGCAATAAAAAAAAAAAAAAACAAGCGCAAAAATAAAAATGGAGGGCTCCGCGCAGACTGAGTTCTGCAGGGCGGGGGAAGGCTTATAAAGCCTTGCCCCGCCCTGCAATTAGGCTCAGAGCACTCTGATTGGTGAGTTTAAGCCATCCAATGAGAGTGCTCTGACAGGTAAATGAAGAGACTGACAGGTAAGTCTCTACATTTACCTGTCACAGCACTCTGATTGGTTGGTTTGAAATCCACCAATCAGAGTGCTCTGTGTCATTGTACACAGCGTGGGAAAGTTCTTTGGAATTTTCCCACGCTGTGTAATTTGACTCATAACTCTCTGGTTACTTAATCCACCAATCAGAGAGTTATGAGTCAAATACAGCCTATAGCGAGTAGGGGCATAATTTACTAATACTAAGTAATCTTTACTTAGTATTAGTAAATTTGGCTGAAAGACCAATTTAGGTCTTTCAGCCTTTTAGTAGATAGCTCCCTAATACCGTGGGAATTAGGGAGTTATCTACTTATTCATTCCTGTCATTACACTGACTGGCCAAGTAACTTACATTTTATATGAATGTATGTTACTTGATGGTTGTAAGTGTTGCAAATGCTTACAGGTGAATCCTGGCTATGTTTGTATACTTTTTTTTATTTAAAATTGTATACAATGTAACATTTTTCTTCTTTCACTGGGTAAGTATATTAGTACTTAGGCAATACTGTGCTTCGGAACTTCGGCACTTCGGCACTTTGACACTTCGGCACTTCGGAAATTTGGTAATTTCAGAACTTCGGGAACTCGGCAATTTGGCAATTCAGCACTTCAGCAATTCGGACATTCGGAAGTACCCGAATGTCCGAATTACCCGAAATTCGTCCGAATACATATTCGGACCGAAACGAATTGCACATGTCTACAAGGGTATGATATGTTAAGGATGCGAATGGTCAGAGAGAGTTTATATGGGGATGTGGGGAATATTGTGTTATGTAGTAGATAGGGTGCTGGTCAGAAGGGTGGCAAGTTATCTGCAAACATGTTCACGATGGACGCTATTTTCTCCCAGAATGGTACTTTGATCAGACATTCACACCATATGTGTAAGAAGGATTTCATTTCCCTCCCAAATCTACAGCAGAGGCCATCAGTGTCAACGTAAGCTCTCTGCAGGTGTTCGGGTGTCTAGTACCATTGTGTGAGAACCTTATAGACCATTTCCTGAGTTTTACTAGCTATGGCACAGTGGTGTACCAGGTCGCAGATCTTATACCATTGGTTTTCCGTGAACGTTTCCCTGATGGCCAATTCCCATTTAAACATGAAGGAGGGTGGAGGGAGCCTCTGTTGTTGTTGTATCATTGAATATAGGTAAGAGATACCATGGGGCATGGCATCCGGATCCTGACATAGGTGTTCAAAGGGTGTGAGATCTCTATAGATATCAGGTCGTTGTGAGATAGCGTTGACATAATTCCTGATTTGGGTGTAAGTCGGTCATGAAGGTGTGGGTGAGTGTGCCCAGTGATGTTTGGAGGGGCTGGATTTTCCCATTTGCAGTAATATCTTGGATTCAGGGTATTTCTTGTGGGAGTAGGCAGCGAAGGTTTCCAGGTCTTGTCCCCGGTTCAAAGTCAGGATTATGTACTAAGGGCAGTAGTGGGGATGGGAAAGAGGACAGGCGCAGTTTCCTTGCTTGTGAGTGCCAAATAGACATGTTAGCTGCGATAAACGGTTGTTGGGAAATTAGGCATTTGCCCACAGTGGGGTCAAGGAGGGCAGAGAGTGGCCTGCCAGTCTCATGAGATTCAACAGACTTCCAGGGCTTCTGTACTCCTTTTTAGCCCATTCCAATGTACGTTGCATATGGCATAGTATAGTTTGAGATCTGGGACTGCCAGTCCCCCTGCCATTTTGGGGAGGGTAAGTTGTGTAAAATTGAGTCTGGGTTTAGCGCCCTTCAGAGATGAATTTAATGAGGAGAGTTCAGAGTGATGTAAAAAAGGTGGTGGAAAAGGCCCGGGTCGCATTCCCCTCAAATACTATAAAATCTTCACAACTACTATATTCCCTGAATTTATTTTGGCTTTCAACTCAATCACGGAGAGCCATGTGATCCCTAATCAGACGATGGAAGCTAATATCATATTACCAAACGTGGTCCCAGTCTTGTCGCCAGTATTTTGGCAAACAATTGCATATTGCAGTTAAGCAGTGAAATAGGTCTGTAGCTCGTGCACTGCTCGACATCCCTGCCCTCTTTTGGTAATATGATAACATTAGCTTCCATCGTCTTATTAGGGATCACATGGCTCTCTGTGATTGAGTTGAAAGCCAAAATAAATTGAGGGAATAGAGTGGTTGTGAAGATTTTATAGTATTTGAGGGGAAGGCCGTCCGTGCCGGGGCTTTCCCCTGTCTTTGAAGTTTTAATTGCAAAGGCAAGCTCCACGGAGATCTTGGTTCTTGTGTATTTGGTGAGATAAGAGTGGATGCGAGCGGTATTGCTCTGTGAACCCCCTGGGGATGTTTGGGAGGGCAGTGCATATAGGTCTGTGTAAAGTTGTTTCACTGCTGTGGCTATCTGGTCTGGCAGATGGCAAAGTTGGCCTGCGGCATTGCGCATTCGAGTGATATATGTTGTGGAGCATTTTATTTATCATTCTTGCTAGCAGTTTGCCACATTTATCCCCTTCTGCATAGAAACATTATTTGGTGTGTTGGAGGGCTCTCATATATGATTTTCGTAGTAAGTGTGATAGTTCGTCACGCATGAACGTAATTTCTTTCGCCATTCCCGAGTTGCGTGGGGGTGTCCAGATTCCCAGCGTCGTCCCCTGCTAGTCTATGTCTCGGGAGAGTTCGCTACTAGTCCAAGGTTCCCAGATTTTTTCAAACCTGGACATGGAGCCTCTCACTGTGGCCGTCAATTTGTCCATTAAGTGTACGTCTTTCAGGTTGGAGATTACCTTCCGAATAGGGGGCATGTCTACCTTTAACCAAGCCTGTGCCATGGTTCTACGTGCTGCTAATGTTACTTTGTGTATTAATTTTTGTTCTCTGATGGTCCAGTTATCCAGTGCTCTATTCAATAAATATGTCCAGGGGTTAAGCTCGGGTGCCCTGTGTAGTATCTGTTGAAGAAGGTCAAATATTTTCGACCAGTACTCTTGTACCCTAGGGCATTCCCACCACATGTGGAGATACGTGCCTCTGAGGCCGCATCCTCTCCAGCATTCGTCGGTCGGTGTTTGGTGCATATGAAAAAGTTTCACCGGGGTGGTATACCACCGAAACATAGTTTTATAGGATTGTTCCTGGAGGGAAACACATATGGACACTGCAGTGTTTGCTTCCCATATTTCCCTCCACTCTACGCCCTCCAGGACCTCTCCCAGTTCCCTCTCCCATGTCTCCGTGTATGTTAATGTACCCCATTCCTCTGTTTCTGCACAAACGTGTGTGTACAGTGTCGTGATGAGGCCTGATGTTGTGGATTCTTTTAAGCACATTTTCTCATAGAATGTTAGTGTGGCGGTTCCTGCTCTCTGTATGTGGGGGCTACGCACAAAATCTTTGATTTGCATGTATCGAAAAAAGTCCCTGGGGGTGAGATGTGTTTCTTGCTTTAATTGTTCGAACGTAACAATGTTTTTGCCATCAAACATGTGGCATATTCTCTGCACTCCCACCTTTTCCAGGTTCGCGAACTCCCTGGCTGTCATTCCCGGGGGAAAGGCTCTGTTTCGTAGAAGTGGAGTAAGTGGGGAAGGGGATGTCGCCAGTTTATATTTGGACGCAGACGCGTCCCATAATCTCAAGGAGTTATGTATGGCTGGACAAGCGGTTCTCAGTGTTGGCCTGTCTCCTCTGGGTACCCACATATGATATTGTGGTAGATCTGGGCCGGTGAGAAGGGACTCCAGGTCTACCCATCTCCTTACCGTCGGTGGTGTGTGCCACATGGCTACCTGCGCTAATTGCGCTGCTACATAATAAAAGTAAAAGTGGGGGAGTCCCAACCCTCCTCTCTGTTTGTGTCTATATAATATGTTTCGGGATATCCTGTGCCGCCTATTCTGCCATATAAAGTCCCCGGCTGCCTTTTGCAACGGTGCTAAATCCGATTTTAATAGTTTAACTGGGAGCGCCTGAAAGAGGAATAGAATACGGGGTAGCACATTCATCTTTACTGCGTGAATACGCCCTATCCAAGAGATAGGTTTATCTAGCCACTTATCCATATCGTGAATGAGGGTACGTAGCATCGGGGTGTAGTTTAGGCGGTATAGTTTGGCCGGGTCTTTTGGAAGTTGAATCCCCAAGTATTTTATGTGATCTGTAGCTATTGGGATGTTATATGTGTCCCCCAACTCTGCCGTGTCCGCCGCGGACATGCCCATTGTTAGGGCACTTGACTTTTCTAGGTTAGCCCTGTAACCGGAGAATTCACCGAATCGTGTTAATACTTCTTGCAGAGCCTCCATGGAGTCTTTCGGTTCTGTAATCGTTAACAGGACGTCATCTGCATAGGCGGACACTAAGAACTCCTGTCCTCCTATTGTTACGCCGTGTATCCGTTGGTGTTGGCGTAGGGCTTGCAAGAGCGGTTCTAGGGTCAGTACAAACAATAGTGGCGATAGGGGGCATCCCTGTCGGGTCCCGTTGCTCAGTTTAAAAGGTGTGGACCTCGCTCCCGTAATTTTAACTTGTGCATTTACTTGGTTATACATAGCTTTAATTGTGGCCACATATTTCTCCGGGAATCCCAGGTGTTCGAGGAGGTGGAATAGATAAGGCCATTCGACCCTGTCGAAAGCCTTTTCGGCGTCTATTGCTATGATTGCCGTGGGAGTGCCCACGGTTCGCTGGTGCCATATGAGGTCTATATTCCGTCTGGTATTCTCAAACAGTTGTCGCTCTGGTATAAAGCCCACCTGGTCCGGGTGTATCATTGCTTTCAAGTGCGGGTTAAGGCGGTCTGCCAGGACTTTCGCTAAAATTTTTATGTCATGGTTAATCAGTGAGATGGGTCTGTAGTTCTCTGGTAATAGGGGGTCCCTGCCTGGTTTCGGAAGGAGTATGATGTTGGCCAATGACATCTCACTTTCTGGGTTGCCTCCATCCATAAAAGTATTGAAGAGTCTTTCGAGGCGAGGTGTAAGTTCTTCCCTAAACGTTTTGTAATAGGCCCCGTCGAATCCGTCTGGTCCTGGAGCTTTGTTGCCTTTCAGTTGTGTTATTGCTTTATCTATTTCATCCTCAGTAATTGTTCCGTTCAGTGAATCATCGTTTATTTTTAATCTATTGATAGGACAGGTGATACAGCTCACATGGACACACCTGTTAAGCTGCTTATTTGAGCCTCTTCTCCATTCCATCCTTTTGTTGTACTAAGAATGGCACTCCAAATCAGAATTTTGGCCAAACACTTGATCAACTAAAATTCGGACAAGTGGTGTCACGGGAGTTGTACCCCAACACACAGGAAAGAGGAAACCATCAAAAAGTGGATCCGAAAGATGTATTACCGAGCCTTAGAATTGCCAGACTTTTACAAGAAACAGGGTCAAAACAAATCAAGGACAGGAATAACAGAAATACTCAGAGTCAAGACTGTCACGGTTCTCACCGCGACATCCAGACAAGGTCACCCGATGAGGGACTTGAACCTGGGTACTTTGCAATCCTGGACCTGCTTTTTTGCCTCTGAGCCACTATAAAGATCTAGTAATTGCCTGAAGTATAATCTTGCCTTGTATCCAGCACTGGGGGCTGGATGTTATTCTGTGGCTACTCCAACATTCTCAGCACACCTGTGGCTGATCACCAATTAGCCAGCTATAAGACACTGCCTCTCCCTGAGGGCAGTGTCAGTTCATTGACTCTGGTTCAAGTATTGCTGTTTCGTGTTCTCCTGTATATTCCTGACCTTGGATTGTTAATTTGTTGTACCCTGACTTCTGGCATCCTCTGACCTCGGCCCTCTACTCGTTTATCCTGATTTCTGGCACCCACTGACCTCTGGCTTACCCACGACTATTCTCCTGGTTTATCCGTTTCTGTACTGTGACTTGGAGCATTAACCTGCACAGACTCACAGGCCAGGTGAGTTCTTACATGACCACCTTGACCTGTGTTTAATTGCAAGGGTGAGCATATATCTGCGGTACAGACTCCCAACCAAGGTAAGCCGTTACAAAGACAAAGCCGGGGTCAGGATACCAGAAATCACAAGTCAAATACAAAGCCGGGGTCAGGATACCAGAAATCACAAGTCAAATACGAAGCCGGGGTCAGGATACCAAAAATCACGAGTCAAATACAAAGCAAAGGTCAGGATACCAGAAATCAGAAGTCTAATATGAAGCCAAGGTCAAACACAGGAAATCACCAGGAGCACTAAATGAGGATCCAAACAGAAACCACGATAGGGCAAAGAAGGCTTAAACAAGCCTTTAATAGGCTCCCATTGGTCCACACCATCTCTGCAAGCCCAAACAGCATTGGTTCATCTAGATGACATGGTCCCTTTAAGGTAATGTCATGGCTATTTCTTTTATTTTTAGGGGTTGCAGTTCGTCCTGCGAACCAGCAGAGAGAGCCGTTTGCGGGACCAAAGGTAAGTATTATATTCAGGCCGCACGGCCTGAGGCCATGCGGTGCGTTCTGCCCGCGTGGCCGGAGGAGAGAAGCGACTCAGGCGCCGGGTAAAGGTAAGTTTGTAAAAACCAAAGAAAATAAAGTTACCTGCGCTCTCTCCTTAATCCCTATGTATATTTAGACAAATGGAGGTCATTTAGTTGCTCCAATGGCCATTGGAGGGAATGCCCGCCTGCCAACGTCAAGGCAGACCCCCCTAAGCGGGTCCAAACACTGACCCTTCAGTCTGCTTCCTTGAGCTTCTGGCAAAGATATCTCTAATGAGACAGAGAGGGGTATTTTTTATATACACCCCTATATAATTATTAACACATGGGATGGGCCGCTCACTCCCATTACTACTGGGCCGGCAGCAATGACTACAGTACACATCAGCCCCAATATATAGTGAAAAGAAAAAGTTTGTGACAAGTTGCAGTTCAGAACAAAACAAATCTCCAAGTCTATTATTTAGAATCAAACTAAGCTCCTCAAGTACTGGTGGGTATTCACCATCTGTTCCTGGCATTTTATCTCTTTTAACTGATCTATTTACTTTTGCCCTCTGACTTGTGTCAGCAGTCATATGTCTACTATAATTTTGTTAAATACATTTTTCGGGGGCCGGGCCGGGCCGCCGAGCCGAGCGGTCGCAGGGAAGAACAGCTCCTGCAGAATAAGATCCATATACGCTATAACCCGCGATTTACAAGGCACCCAGCGACCAACAACCCTGACCTGCAACGTATGCGGGCTACCGGAGTTGGGGAGAGGCTCGCTCCTGGAGTTCCAGTCCCCCGGAGGCGGGATCCCTGCAACACCAAGCGGGACCCGACCTGGTGGTGAGTGAGGTGGACGGCCGCCACCTCGCTATCCTGCCCGACGGAGCTGAACATGCGCATAGCACATTGGCTGGTCCGGTCCTGTACCCCCCACCGGACCGGGGGGGTGATCCCGGTCCAAGCCTCACGACTACACTCGGAGGCACTACTCGACCACCAAGAAGGCCTGAGACCCGCAGTCAAGATGGCGGCGGCCACGTGTACGGAGCCAGACCCGCAGACCCCGAGGCAGACTGCCGACAGGACCCGGCATGGAATACAAGGCTGCAAACCTGTGGTGACCCATACCGTACAGCAACACCTAAATCCGGTAACACACCGAAACGCATCACTCTACTCCCATAGACGGAGCTACCCGTGGGACCACACACCCTTCTTCTGGGCTGGGCGCTCACCAAGAGGATCCCCTCTACAGCCTGCCATATTCCCTGGGGACAGACCGCAATCTGGCTGGACCCCGGGGCCCACGATCCTGCTGATGGGATCAATGGCGCAAGGGCACGGGCGCCTGCGAAGGCCTCAGGCCTCAGGCTGGTGACCCATGGTGCTGGTACTGCCACAACACCGGGAAAATCTACGACCAAGCAGCTGAGGCATTACGGCACACCCGGCGGGAGATGTGAACGAGCAATGAGAATTTGACCGGACACACCGACCACCACCAATGGACTTCCCAAAAGCTTACCCATGTCTTGGGCCACACAACCTTGATACCGCCTACAGGTACATGTCTGTGGGCTGCTTTGGACTGCCTGACAGCCTGGCCACACTCGATTCATGGTTCAGTGGACAGAACCTGTACACCCCGGAGCACAGCAGGCATATTCCACTGGACAACATGTAGTAACAGACGGGACATTGTTAATCCAGGCAGTTACCATGCACACTGTCTTATACTTCAGTGATTTAACATATGTCTCCTCAATATGCCCAATAACTCATGAATACCCCTTAGCCAGTCCTGCCCAGCGATATCTTTTAGTTGCCTGCTGCTTTCACTAGCGCAACTATGCTTGTGTTTTCTGTTAGGCTCATAGCCCACATGCATCCTAGTGCTAAATACCACCATGCGGTGACCTAACCATAGTCCACTCGAGCGGCACCCTTGCTGGCGAACCGGCTTGTGAATTGGCTGCTGGAACCTATATATGCCCTCAATCCCGGTCTGGCTGGCATAGGCTGTTGTTAAATGTCATACCAAGGCTTAGCTACACGAGACACTAAGTTGCATATTGTACAATGTATTGACCTACCTGTCATTTGTTAGCATAACTAAACAATACAACTGTCTTAATACTGCTGACTCAGTTTAACGCGTTGCTATCTTGGCCTCCACGGCTCAGTCTTAGCTTAAATCACTTACCTTAATGATGCTCCACATGATAATACTCTTTAATGGAAAGCTTTTATTCGCTGTATTGCATCTCTTTCTAGCTTGCTTAAACTCGTCTCCACTGAACGACTCACAAAATATAAAAACAAGGCATCACCTTCCTAGAAATGTAACTAACAATGTCTCACTGTAATCACGCCAAAGATATGTACTACATATGCATTTCCCTTTCTTTATTTTGTATCCCTCATATATGCCTTAATAAAAGAGAGATTTACAAAAAAAAAATACATTTTTCAACGGGCAACCAGTGACTCTTCCTTTAACTGTAAACAGCCCCTTCTTGGAATGTGGGAATTTCTGTTTCTCTCATCCCAGTGAACACTATTAAAGAACTTACTGGGCTGAGCAGTGCAGCTCTTAATCTTCATTGGTGACATCATGAACCCATTATGTTTTGGTTTTTCATGTGTGCTGGGGCATCTGTTAAGAAATGAATATGTATTATTATTGAAATTAAGTGTTCTTGCATAGTAAGACCACTTAATGTTATCTCACATATATATTATTATTATTATTATAGACAAATTTACCACCCTAACTCCTCCCACAGTTTTTACGCTACATAGACAAAAATATACCAAAACGTGCGGATTGTTCCCGATTGGTGTGCTATTACTTTGTGGAACATTTCGCCGAATGGTTCACGGAATATCGTCGTTCTCGAGGCAAAGTTGGTCCCATAGGAATGAATGGCAAAATGTTCAAAACTAGAGTGAGAGCTTGCAAAAGCTGAAAAATCAGGACATGATTTCTAAACTGCCACCACACCCTCATTTTCAAGCCCACCTACAGAAATCTTATATCAAAACGTTCAGCTATCCCTGCTGCCACTAGAAATGTCCACGGCTAAGCCATAGTCCTGATAGTTTTCACAATATGAACATTTGTTTGCAACTCACGCCGTCCATTGACATTCATTGAAACTTCACTCTAGCCAGCTCAAACTTGAAGGACAATTTCTAAACTGCGACTGTGCCTTCATTCCTAATACTTCAGAGACATACTATGCAAAATTTAGGTCTGGGTCTTGTGATTCTCACAATATAAAGCTCTTCACTGTAGGATTTATAGTTTTTAAAATATGACCGTTTGAAGATGGCAACCGCCAAAATACTCTGACCTGTGCCAGGCTGCAGCAGCAAGTGATGTCATAGACAGGGCCTTTTGTACACCTGCTAATGTTTTTATAAATGTATGTTTTAATGTAACTGTGTGAAGCACTTTGGGCAACAACGTTGCAATTAAATGTGCTATATAAATAAATAATAAGTTACTGCACCCACTCCAGTTGTAGATTACTGGTGGAGGCAAGAACACTTCACACAATTTCCCCAGAAATTGTAACTTTTCTAGTTATTATAATAATAATAATAATAAGAAGAAATGCCATAGAAGTACATGCATTCTTGAGCATTTCATACCAATTTGCATGATAAGCCCAGGTTGTGAAAGGAGATCCAGGTATACAATGCAAATTATAAAATAATAAGAGTTAAGAAATAAGAATGTGTTCACTCACAAATAAATAAATAAATGTAGTGCAGTATGGGCTAGTATAATTCTACATATGTTAGCATATGCTGCCACCTAGTGTCTATTGAAAACATGCTTTTCTGTTTTGTATTTGGCAATATCATTATCAGCACTGTAATTTGGACTGCTGAATGGTGTCAGGGCTCTAGGACTCTGAATAGAGCACTTCAGCAGCGCTCTTGCCTAGTCTGTCCTGAGTTGGGCTAGCTAGCGAGACTGTCAGTCAGCCCAGAATTCATTCATGCCTGGCTGACACTCATCTTTTTTGGCAGCCCCACCTCCTTTCCAGATGGGACCACCCATTTTAGGCATTGCAAGTGATGCAACAACAGGGATCATCATGTCCCACTCCCTAGGTAAGACACAGAAAGGGCAGTATAAACTTACTTAAATTATGAAAAAAATAAAATGGGAAAAAAATCTGCTCTTTTCTCACCCCCAGCACAATACAGTCCCTATCCCACATCACAAATTCACACACTACATCCAGTATACAAACGCTTCTTCATTTACACACATTGCATCTCCTATATACACATACACATACACTACATTCCACAAACACACACAATACTTCCCTGATAAACACACACAACAACAGACACACGTACACCACATCCCATACACACAGATATTACTGGTCCTATAGATGCACACTCTCTATAATCCCTACATCGCCTATATGCAAAGTCTAAATAATCTAAAGTTTACTGTAATTGAGATACCGGTTGTTTTATTTATTTTTTTCCAATTGTCTAGTTAAAAAGAATGGGGGTCATATTCTGGTGCATTTTTATGTTCCAAAAAAATATGGTAATTGCAACAGAAACTTCCTTCTGCGATACTTCCCTATTAACAGGGTTATTCAGTAAAGTAAAAAGATTTTTTCCCACATGAAGGAAAAAGATATGAAGGACGCTTTTAAATTATAAGTATGAATTGCACATCAATTTACCAACCAAAACACACCTCAATTGATTCTGTAGGTTAGGAATAGAAAAGGGCACTGTGGGGGGGCGTGGTCTGACCGTCGATGAGACTAGACGTGTCTCACTAGAGCTCCCGGCGAAACGCGCCCTTATAGCTTACAAAAGCGACCTTTTGCCTGAATATTTACCCTGAGGAGGTTCCTGAGATGGATAGGAGGCATACTAAGAAGCTGCAGAAGAGGGGCACCGACTCCGGAGGCACAGTTCTCGACCTCATGTCGGCGCAAAAACAGGGCCGCGTGGGGACCCAAGATGGCGCTGGCTCGACCCCGCAGGCTTCGCCCCGTACTGACAGGGAGGCTTCCCCGGATGATCAGGACACAGTCCTCGCAAAATTAGCGGAGGTAAGGGCTTTCCTTGCGGGCGAAATCGCTAAGTCTACCGCAGTCCTGCAGGCTGAGATCGGGGCCCTGGGTGAACGTACCGCCAAACTCGAGGACCGAGTGGAGGCCTCAACGCAGGCCCACAATGCTGTCGTGGAGAGGGTGAACAGCATCTCGGCACAGATGGTGGGCATGAACCTTGCCTACGAAGACATGGCAAACCGGTCCAGGAGAAACAATATTCGCCTGAGGGGCCTGCCAGAGGGAGCGGACGAGGACCTACAGGGGATCATACTCACCATCCTGAAGCCTCTGCTCCCGCAAGTTCCGGAAGAACACTGGCACATGGAGCGGGCTCACAGAGCCCTGAGGGGCCAGAGGAACGATCCAAATACCCCACGGGATGTCATCATCCGATTCCTGTACTACCGCACCAAGGAAGCACTTATGAAGAAGAGCCGCGAGGTACCCATACGGTATGATGGCAGGGTGGTGTCCCTCTTTCACGACCTGGCTCCGTCCACATTACAACGAAGGCGGGACTGGCGGCCTATTACTGAAGCACTACGGACTGCTGGCATAAAATACGCATGGGGATTCCCCTTCAAGTTAATGGTGTTTCGTGGCGACCGGGCTCACATCCTTACGCCGGGAGGGGATCCCTGTCGCCTACTGAGCGGCCTTGGAATTCAGCCGCCCACTGACCTTCCCAGCGTGGCTCTGTACCCGGAGGACCTTCCTCGGATGTCCTCGGAGTGGCAGGGAGCGGGAGCGGGAAGACGCCGATAACTACTGATGGTATCGTATGAAATGGCTGCTGGTGTCCCTTCACTCTCTCTCCCCCGATGACATGGGGCCCGAGGGAGGCTGTTCTCCGGATCTTTTCTGTTTTACTTGGGGTGGGTGACGGGGAGAGGTTCCACTTTGAGAGGTTGGGTTTGTTTTTTCCACCGTGGGTCTTCTGGAACGTCCCCCCCCTCCCCTACTCGCCTTTCTGCCTACAGCTTGAGATTTTGGGGGATGCTCGCCTCCCGTTACGCCGGGGCTGCGGGGAACACCGATACCGCACCGCCAGAGTGGGGAGGTTTACCGGGACGTGAGGCCTATTTTTGGCCGCATTTTGCATGGCTTGGGAGGGGGAAGGGGTACAGTACTCGCCTGCTCTCGGTAGCGGCATGCTTCTGGCCTGTTTTCCTATGGGACTCCCCTGGTGAAGTACTTTCAGCGAGTGAGGGGTTTGGTCTTCCGCTTGGGATCTACTTGAATTTACCAATGCAGTGTTGATTGTTTTGTGTTTGATGTCTCTGCTCTCCCCTGGGGGGCGCCCTTGTCCCTAGCCGCGGCTGCGGGGGGCCCCGGTGGGCCCTTGCTTCTCCTCTTGTAGTCGCATCCCCGCAGTGTTGGCCCCTCCGTTCGGTGGCTGGGGATGACGGCGCCCACGGGGGAGAGGAGTCTAGTGGTCGTGTCTGAAAACAAGGCTTTCATTTCAAAATGTTATGAAAAAAAAAAAAAAAAAAAATGATGATAAAAAGTGTTAACAATCGATAGAATTATTATTACAGTGACCATCCAGTAAGAGGGGGAGAATAGATAGAGATAAAAGCTGACCATAGCAAATTAACTGGAACATTTTAATAACTTCAAAACCCTGTTAGTTGAACATTGAAGTACACAATAAGACATGAGAGAGTAAGCACATTACAAGCACACTAAGCAATGATAGCAAATGCCGGGCGTTCGACCTACTGTAACCTACTATACATATGGCAATATATACTGTTACTTTTCTCTGCGTTTTGGGGGTGGGGGGGCAGTTTACGGCATCTCATGTCTAGACTCTTCGGCAGGAGGGAGGGGGGGTGATGGGAACGACGGGGGACATATTAGTTTCGGTAGTGCCCATGTTGAAGATACAGTTTTCTTCTCCCTGGGGGGTCCTGGGGGGTTACCACGGCATGCCTATCACGACACCCAAACAATAGAGCTATCATCACGTAGAGGATGGGTTAGCGTAGACGCGGATCTTACTGCACCAATGGGATTATGTACACAGATTAAGATTCGAAACTGCGCAGGTACAAAGTGTCTTGCTTTCAAGGGTCCGATAAAGCTGGATTCAAATAACAATGTTGCACAAAAAAGAAAATGTTTTAATAAAAAAAAAAATAAAAAAATAAAAAAAATAAAAAAAAAAATAATAATAAAAATAACAATAATAGAAATAAAAACGCTAATAATTAACACGTAAATAACGTACAAAGCATTAAACAACAAAAGGAGGTGAAACAAAGCTCAAACACGATGATCCCCAAAAAAAAAAAAAAAAAAAAAAAAAATAATGGAAAAAACATATAATTATAAAACTATGGTTCATGTTATGTTGTATTTTTCGGGCCATGTTTGATCCTGGTTTATCCTAAGACGGGCGGGTTTCTGGGATGGTACTTTAATTGTCGTACTTATTATTGCTGTGATTACGGTCCTACATATTGTTGGCTGCATTCTTGCTTGTGCTCCTCTACAATTGCTCCCAAGCTTATATAATTTTTCCGAAGCTTCTAGGGCACAGGTGGTCGCCGGTATGCGCCATGTGACTATATACTGGAAGGTGTACTGCCTATGCTTCAATAGCTTTTGCCTGCCTCGAAGGGGAGAGAGGGGAGCCTTAGGAATTGGGGCGGCTGCATCATATAACGAGATCAGGTGGTGGGAGGAGGGGGGTTCCTTATCACTCCTCCTGTGTCCCGAGTGCCCTATGGTAGCATCAAACTATAGAGGGACCTCCCTCGCTTACTGTACACCTTAGGTCATTAGGCCAATTGGGATATTGGTCGGGAAGCGTGCTGCCGACAGGTGATAACTCCCCTGTCCGTTCGGGTAATAATAGAGAGTGAAAGTTGATGGATGGGACCCCAGAGAGGCGGGGTAGAGCAGGAGCCTCCTTCCACAGACTCCAGAGGGGGGGGGAGGGGTGGCGGGAGACAGGGTCTGCTTCCTGTCCGTATGACAGGGGAATGTAGAGGGAAGGGATTCCAATTCTGGATACCCAGGACGCTATGAGGAGGTCACCACTGTACTCCCCATCTTTGGGAGAATTGAGGACGGCCAAGGGGTTGACTAGCAGGGACATGCAAGGGTCTCAGTAGATCGTGTGGGGCGCGTAGGGGTCGGGGCTTTAGGGATTCTCGGTTCCCTCTGCACGTAGATCGTGAGGGGGAGGTGGGAGCACACTACCCACTGTTTTCTGGCAATTGGTAAGACCAGAATTTCTCTTACATCGGACGTGGTCCAGATGTTTTTTTTGTTGTTCTTTCCTTTCCCTTTTCTTTGTCTCTCTTTTCCTTTCCCCTTTGTCCCCTTCCTTCCTTTGACCCCGGGGGGGGTGTGCAGGGGGCTGGCTCCTTGGTGTAACCCTAATGTCCGATTGCTGTTTACTGATCTATGCAAGGGAGATATTGTCTTAGCAGGGGTCTCCATGTCTCTGGATGACGATTAAACTTACATCTCTGAACGTTAAGGGCCTCAATGCCCCAAACAAGAGACGGCTTATGTTCAGGGTGTTAAAACGGATGAACTCAGATATTGCTTACTTACAGGAGACTCACCTCCCTAGACAGGCAACTTTTAGACTAAGTGACCATGTATATACGGGTTCCTTTGAAGCTAGATCTCACCGTAAAAGGAACGGGGTGGCCATTGTAATTAAACGCACTTGCCCCTTCCAGATGGTGGCCCAAGATGTTGACCCGGAGGGACGATACATAATCGTTTCCGGAACCTTACATTCCCACACCACTCATTTAGTAAATATTTATGCCCCGAATCAACCGGACGCTGGATTCTGGGCTATGATCCGAGGGAAGGTTGCAGCGTTGCCGCATGGCATGATCCTCATGGGAGGTGACTTCAATGCTACCCCGTGCCCAGCGATAGATAGAAGCTCGAGAGACGGGGGCCCGAGGTCGCATGGTAGGGGGAGGCAGGACCGTCTGCTTAAGGCTTTTATTGCGGATACGGGGCTGGTAGACGTATGGAGGGCGCAACACCCGCTGGACAGGGATTATACGTTCTATTCGGCCCCTCATGGAACCTACTCTAGAATCGACCTCTTTTTGGTCAACGCGGCGGGTATGGCTAGGCTCTTGAGATCTGAAGTCGGAAATATCTCCTGGTCTGATCATGCTGACGTCTCTATCACCCTTGGCAATCTTTGTACCGCAAATCCCTGGTCATGGCGACTGAATACATCGTTGTTGAGGGACCAGTCGATCACGGAGAACACTCGTACGGCTCTGACGGATTACTTTGCGGAAAATACCACCCCGGACGTGAGCATTAGCACAGTATGGGCGGCGCATAAGGCGGTGATAAGGGGGCACTTGATCAAACTGGCCACGAGGAGGAAGAAACTGAAGCATCAACACCTGGAGGCCTTGCTCAAACAATTACGGAACCTCGAGCAGAAACACCAAGCTGCCCCGGATAGGGAACTATTCCGAAGACTGGAAGCTGTTAGGAGGGACATCCGTTCCCTTCTACTTGATGACACGGCTCGGGCCATGACGTGGTCCAAACGTACGTATTTTGATAAGGCTAATAAGATGGATACGCTCCTGGCTAGGACGTTGCGGCCCAGGCAAACCAGACCTCATATCACGGCCATCAGGCACCCGGATGGCACGATCAAAACGAAACCGACGGATATTGCACAGGTCTTCGAAGATTTTTATAAACACCTGTATAACCATACCCCGGACGGACACGCCCAGGAGGGACGAGGGGAAAACGACATCTTGCATTACCTGGACGGATTGGGTATGACCAAAATTACGCGGGAGGCAGCAGAAACCCTGGCTGCGGAGATCGGTATAGAGGAGGTTGACAAAGCAATCTCGAGTCTGAAAGGAAACAAGGCCCCTGGTCCGGACGGGTTCGATGGGACATACTACAAGGTCTTCAGAGAGGAGCTCGCACCTCACCTAGTGATGCTCTTCAATTACCTAAGGCAAGGGGGACGATTGGGCCCGGAGATGGCGTTGGCCACGATTGTCCTCTTACCCAAACCAGAGAAGGACTTGCTCCTACCCGAACATTACCGGCCGATATCTTTGATAAATCACGACTTAAAAATCTTAGCTAAGATACAGGCGGATAGACTAAACCCCCTCTTGACCTCACTTATCCATGCTGACCAGGTGGGATTCATACAAGGTCGGCAGTTGTTTGAAAATACCAGGCGGACAGTCGACCTAATCTGGAAACAAGTAGCAACTGGAACGCCTTCTCTGGTAATCTCTATCGACGCGGAGAAAGCCTTCGATAGGGTTAGGTGGGAGTTCCTATTTGCGGTACTGAAACACCTTGGATTTCCGGAGGAATTCGTGCAAGTTACAAGAGCAATGTATTACGATGTGAGGGCACAGATACAGATAGCAGGGGCACCACTGAATCCTTTTAGCCTACATAACGGGACCAGACAGGGGTGCCCCCTGTCCCCCCTCCTATTCGTGCTGGCCTTGGAGCCTCTGCTTCAGGCGATACGCATGCACCCAAACATTAGTGGGGTCACGGTTGGGGGGGAGGAATACACTGTCTCTGCTTACGCAGACGATGTCCTCCTCACTGTCACAAACCCAATTGAGTCGATTTCTGCACTACAGGGTGTCATTCAAGAATATGGGGCCCTGTCGGGTTACAAGGCGAATATGCAGAAATCCAGCGCGATGTCTATAGGCTTACCATTGGCGGATGAAGCATATATAACGGAAACGCACCATCTGAGGATGGAACCGAACTCACTAAAATATTTAGGGGTATACTTGACGGCGGATCCAACCCGTCTATATGCTAGCAACTACGATCCTATGTTTCGGACTTTGATGGGTGATTTAGAAAAATGGGCGGACAAGCCTATTTCTTGGCTAGGGCGCATCCACTCTGTGAAGATGAATATCCTCCCGCGAATACTGTTTCTTTTCCAGGCTCTCCCTACTCGTGTCTCCAAATCCCAACTGATACCCTTGCAGAGGGCGATATGTGATTTTGTGTGGCACAATAAGAGACACAGAATAGCCAGACAAATTTTGTATAGGCGAAAGGACAGAGGGGGCTTGGGACTCCCGAACTTGTATTACTATTATTTATCGGCTCAACTGTCTCAAGTAGCCATGTGGCACTCCCCTGTCGGGGAACGGAGGTGGGTAGACCTTGAATCGCTGATGGTGGGCATAGATATTCCCCAATTTACGTTGTGGGTCCCTAAAGAACACAGGCCCATGATACGGGTGACCTGCCCGGCCATCCTTAACTCTCTCCGAGTATGGGATGCAAATAGCGTTAAATTTAAACTCGCCTCCTACCCTTCCCCTATGACTCCGATACTCCGAAATAGGGAATTTCCACCGGGAATGGCCCCCAGGAACTTTCGAAACATCGAACAGACTGGGTTACAACGCCTTTACCAACTATATAGGGAAGGGGATGTCATACCCTTTACAGACCTCCAACAGGATGCCCACCTGACTCCAGCAGACTTTTTTAGGTATCTCCAGATTAGAGACTTCGCTAGAAAATCCCATATAAAAGCAGCAGCCCAGAGACAGCTCACTTTTTATGAGAGACTGTGTAGAGAGGGTTATACCCCTAAGGGAATGATCACACTCTTGTACGCTCATCTTAGCACGGAAACAAAAGAATGGGGTAGCCTGAAGTATACTGATAGATGGGAGTCGGACCTGGGGGAGGTGCTGGAGGGAATAGAATGGCAGGAGATCTGGGAAGCTACCAAGAGCGCTTCTGTGTGCGTCACGCAACAGGAGCAGGCATGGAAAACCATGCTTAGGTGGTATACTACTCCAATCACCTTGCACAAAATGCACAAGATAGATATGGACGAGTGCTGGAGGGGGTGCGGACTCCGAGGCACGTATCTCCACATGTGGTGGGAATGCCCGAAACTCCGTGGTTTCTGGAAGGCGGTCGAGGACCTGTTGCGTCAGACCTTTGGCAGACCCCTGGCCTTAGACCCGTGGATCTACTTGTTAAATAGAACTATTGCGGGATGGACGAGAGGAGAGCAGAAACTAGTACGGGCGATAACTTTAAGTGCACGCAGAGCGGTAGCAACGGCATGGCTCTCACCTGAAGGCCCGGAGTTTGGGGGGGTGATCTCTAGGATAAAGGAAAGCAGAATCATGGACGATCTGACCGCTAGATTGAGAGGTACAACCATGGCCTTCCAGAGGACATGGGCACCCTGGGACAATAGTGTTATGGGCTCCAGTAACGAGTGACGTGGGAGGTCTCCAGTTTGATTCGGGATTTGGCCCCATGGGGCCATTGCAGGACTGAGTCGCTTTAGCCTCACGCACCCCCCCCCCTACCCTCCCTACTTCTGTCCTCGTATCCTTCTCTTCCTTCTACTTCACCTTCCCTTCTTTAACCTTTTCTCTCTTCTTTAAGTTTTTTCCTTTCATTATTCTTGTTATGCCCTTGATTGACAAGGGTGCTATTCTTGTTCTATATTCTTTCGTCTCTTATGTTATAGGCTATATTGTCAATATCGAATTTCATCACCCAGGCATGAGTATAGTGATTGGGCATTGAAGATGCCTACAGTACGGCCTCACGTAGATAGAGACAGGGCTCCTCTATAAGATAAGCAGCCTGATTATTCCTTACGAATCCTAGAGGGGAGGCAAGTTGAACGACCTACATGCTGAGGCTGGGAATATGGGCTGATATCGAATGTTATATACTCAACTCTGATCTTTTGCACGGTGGCTTCTGCGCAAGCCACGCGGTCATGTTACTTTTGCTATGCCTATTTTCTATGAGCATACGGTAATTCGATAATATAGCTGTACAAAAACATAAAATCCTCGATGGGAGGCAAGTTGTTCAGAATGTATAAAACGATTTATCTTATGGGCTGATGCCAATTCTTCTGTTTATAAGTTTGATTTATATTGAGGCTTCTGCGTAAGCCAAAAGGTTGTATTATGCTTGCCTTACCTATCGTGTGCAAAAATAAAGAATTAAAAAAAAAAAAGAAAAGGGCATTGTGTATGTGTGTATGTGTGTATGTATGTGTGTGTGTGTGTGTGTGTGTATATATATATATATATATATATATATATATATATATTTATATTTATTTTATTTGTGGTTGGATACCATAGCCAATCGTGAACTGGATTAAAGCTAATATATAATAAGAGTTATATTATACTATAAGTCAATAGTGGTGTGCCGGAAATGATGAGTGGTTAGGCTTGTAATAAAGAGGGCAAAAACTGATATGCAATACTTATATTTGTGTGGTATTAAATGCATTCCTTATTTCTTTTTCTGGACGTGGCATGTACCTGCAATAAGCGGATGATTTCCAGCTGCCCATTTTCTTTATTATGCGAGTAGAAACGTTATGGCTGGATGCAGATGAAGCTGCACCTATGCGGAATGAATGACCGGAGTAAGAGGTTGGGCTAAGGCCTAACTAGCAGGGTTCAAACATACAGAACAAACTTGTGTGTCGTTAGAGGTTTCCCATATAAAGAGAGTAGTGGTGAAGTATTTCACAAGCCTATAAGTGTACTAGAGAGTGAGTCTAGAACCTGGATCTGGCACCAGGGTGAATATGTTGTAAAGATAGGTGTAAGTGTTGTAAGTAGTGATGTCCTGAACGGTTCGCTGGCGAATAGTTCCCGGCGAACATAGCTTGATGGCGAACATATGCGATGTTCGGTCCGCCCCTTATTCGTCATCATTGAGTAAACTTTGACCCTGTACCTCACAGTCAGCAGACACATTCCAGCCAATCAGCAGCAGACCCTCCCTCCCAGACCCTCCTACCTCCTAGACAGCATACAATTTAGATTAATTCTGAAGCTGCATTCTTTTTTTTCTTTTTTTTTTTGTATTATTATTTTTTTTGTGTGTGTGTTTGTGTTTATTATACATTATCCTCCATAGCCAGTAACCTGTGTTTATTATACATTATCCCCCATAGTCAGTAACCTGTGTTTATTATACATTATCCCCCATAGCCAGTAATCTGTGTTTATTATACATTATCCCCCCCATAGCCAGTAACCTGTGTTTATTATACATTATCCCCCATAGTCATTTATCGTTGGACCTAGGCAGCATGATGTCTTAGGCCGGCCCAGAGAGTGAGTGAGTGAATAATATAATATATATGTTCAGAAACATATTAGTAATATATGTAAATTGGGTTCATGCAAAGAGGGTGAAAAGGTATTAGAGAAAAACACACTTATTGCATCAAATTTACAAAAGCCAAACTTTTAAAAGCTTTCCTCATTTCTTTCTCGGGATGAGGAATATATCGGTTGTAGACTGAGGATTTCCATCTGCCCAATCTTTTAATAATATGCACTGGAGTGTCAGTGTTGAAGGAGACCGAAGCTGCCCCTATTCTAAATGAAAGACCCGAGACATGGATACAACCCAATCTTAGGAGTAGTGTTCTGATGTAGAAGATGAATTTAGCCATAGTCAGAAGGATTCAGTGAGAGTAGTGGTGAAATGTGTGTGGCATGACTGAGTGTGGGTAAGTAAGAGTCAAGTATTTTAACTGGGCACTAGTTCTAGGTGTGTGGTGTTAGACTGTGTGGTTAATGAACCAACCCCAGTCAATAGGTGGAGCGCTCAAAGTGAGGTAACTCACCCCCCTCTTTAGGCCGTGTAGAAAACCTGGAGTTGGGGATGAAAAAAAGTAATATCGTGTGATATGTTTAAATAAATGATAGAGTGGTAAAGAGAGATGTGGACCCACTCACATGGTTCTGAGCCTTATCTGGATAGGCTCAGATCACTTTTGCAGGCGTGTTTGGGATAACACGAAACCTTACACTGGAGGAATGGTCACGCTGTTCCTTTAAGAGATAAAAAAACCAAATTTGGTGCAGCATGTAGAGATAATACAGTGTAGGTGACAGGGTACAGTAAACTGCTCACCTGATTCAGAGCCTAGACCCTGGCTCTGAGTATATAAGCGTATGTGTCTATGAGGGGGCACAAGACCCTATGGATGGATAGCTGGAGCACAAGCAATTTCTTCACCAGGAGGAGGTTGGTAAAAAAAAGTAATTTATTAAATAAAAAACTAGTATAAATAAAATTGTAAAAAAACAACGAATATAATAAGTCCTCAATCCTGTAAGTTGTCCGAGACGCGTTTCGCCGGTCGGCTTTATCAATCGGTATAATTCTGTGTGCTCCTGTTCTTCTTTTATATCTTCCCTAAAGATCTCTTTTCAGGTGTCCTCCATTTCGAAATTGTCCGCGGCTCTGTTCCGCCTATGTCACTTCCGCTTACGTCATCACATGTTGCGGTCGCATTCCGTTTGTCCATATATGGGTGAATCTGCGGCCGCCATATTGTTTATGGGAAAAAACGTCTCTTTGTGTACAAAGAATGTCCCTCATACAAATTAACAGTGGGAAAATAGAAACGGATATTGAAAAAGGGTATAATTAGTATTTCAATCGGGTTGTATTATATCAGAAGTTAAATAGATCTAACATATATATTCATACCATAACCTTCACCCAGAAATCAATGTGTATACAAACATATGTTTTAATGGATAAATGTTAATTTTTAGCGTGACAAATTGCAATCCATTAAATGGTAAATTTATGTTTTCCTAATGGTATTTGACATCAGGGGTAAACTCCAATATTTATACAGTAAGTTAAAGATGGAATATTTAAAGAGGTATTTTACTAGAAAAAATGCTGATGTGGTATAGATTTCAGTATAGATGACTGTACCACAGAATTTAAAGGAATATATAATCCATATGGGCTCAAGATAGTCTGTCTGTTTACAGATCTATGTTTTCATATGAAAAATAATTCAATCTCAATTTAGTTAGATTTTTAATCGGAGTCTTATTATAATAATCTATTATATTGCAGTTGAATATGTAGCTTTACAGCCCTCAATTTGTTTGGCACTTTTTCTTCAGTAAAGTCTTAATATAGTGCTCTATTTAATTGATAATGTAAATTAAGCTGACAGAGATTTGGATGTATATTTTACTATTATGCCATAGGCTGGCTAAGCTTAAGTTGTATTATTCGGAACCTTGTGTGGTATCGTCATAAGAAATGGCAGATTTCAAAATCGTTGTTCAATCCGTGAGATAGCATGGTGTTTAGATTGAAGATCCACCTCATTTCTATTTGACCTATATGTTGTATAAGGTCCCCTCCTCTCCAATTTGGAGTGATTTTCTGTATCCCCATAAATTGGGCATTTCTAGGATCTCTGTTATGTGATCTTAAAAAGTGTGAGGAAAGGCTGTGTTGTTCGAAACCATTTTTTATGTTTCTAACGTGTTCCTGTATACGTATATGAAGGGGGAGGATCGTACAGCCCAGGTACACAAGACCACACGGACAGATTATGATGTATATCACTCTCTTCGAATGGCACGTAATTAATTCTTTAATTGTGAAGCTCTGTTTTGGATTATTTGGGTGTGGGAACGATGTTATATGCCTCTTTTTACTGTAGGTGTTTTTACAGGCTGTGCAGTTCCCACATCCAAAGAAGCCTTTATGATCGTTTAAAAAATTGTTTTTTTTCCCTTTATTTTGATATGGTTATGCACTAGAGTTCTATTGAGGCGTGGCACTCCTCTATAGACTATGGTTGGCTTTTCAGTAAGTATAGAACTCAATATATCATAGTTTTTAAGGATGGGCCAATATCTGTTTAGAATCCTCTTCACTTGTTTGCTTTTACAGTTAAAATCACATATAAATACTGGGTCGTTTCGATTCTTATTTATATTCTTTCCTTTATATGTTAAAAATGATGACCTGTCTTTTATTTGAACTTCTTCATATGCTGTATTTAATAATGTATCGTCATACCCCTTCTCTCTGAAGTTTTGCATAATGACAGATGCCTGGTTTTCGAAATCTTGATTATTAGTGCAGTTACGTTTGATCCTGAGCAGTTGGGCCTTTGGGGCGTTCAAGAGCCAAGGTGAAAAATGGCAGCTGCTCTCTTGTATGTAACTGTTTACATCTGTTTTTTTGAAGTACGTATTTGATTTAAGTGTTCCGTCTTCGACATATATATTTAGGTCAAGAAAATTTACATGGGATTTACTAAAGTAGGTTGTCAACTTTATTCCCCAGTCATTAGATTCTAAGTGTGATAGGAAAGTTAAAAGTGACTTTTCATAACCTCTCCAAATGAAAAACAAATCGTCGATATATCTGCGATAGGTCACGAGGTTTGCCTCCCATCTGCCATCTCCATAGATAAACTGGTCTTCCCAATGTGACATAAAGAGATTGGCATAACTGGGGGCAAACCTCGTGCCCATCGCATTACCGCACAATTGGAGGTAGAAGTTATCCCCAAACCAAAAATAATTGTTCCGGAGTATCCAATCTATCCCTTCAATTATGAAGTCTATCTGTTCTGGATGGAATTTTTGAGAACGTTCTAAAAATAGCCTAGTAGCTGAACATCCCTTTTCATGAGAGATTATGGTGTATAATGAGGTAACGTCTGACGTCACCAGATAAAAGTCTTCGTTCCATTCAATATTTGTAAGGACCTGTAGAATATTAATAGTATATTTTAAATAACTAGGGCATTGTTCAGGGCCGGACTGGGGATACAAAGCAGCCCTGGGAAAAAAAATCTATGCCAGCCCCATAAGTCATTGCGCCATATATTGTCGCATGTAATATGTAAGGCTATGTCTTGCCACCCCAGATGATTGAGTAATTATATATATATATATATATATATATATATATATATAGTGCTTTTTCTAATATAATATATTGGTCCTTTCAGAGTAAAACATTTAATTATACAGTAAGCATACTCACATGCAGACACAGACAATCTCACTGACACACACAAGCTCATTGATACACAGCCTCATAGACAAACAATTTCACTAATATACATAAGCTCATTGACATAAAAACACAAGCTCACTCACTAGCAGACACACACACACATGCAAGCAAGCAAACTCACTAGCAGGCGCACACACACACAGCTTAATGTAGTGGTTCTGGTGTCTATAGCCTGTCCCTGCAGGCTTTTGAATGTAAACACTGACTTTTCAGAGAAAAGGCAGTGTTTACATTGCTTCCTAGTGACACCTCTAGTGACAGACACTCAGACGGTCACTAGAGGCGCTTCCTGTGTCAGTGCGGATTGGCTGAGATCATCAAGCTTGATGATCTCAGTCATAGAGGCAGAGACCAGCATGTCGTTGGAAAAAAAAAAGTGAGTAAAACACTATTTTTACAAACACATACAGACACTACGACTGACACACACACACCATGACAGACATACACACACCATGACACAGACAGACACACACACACACCATGATACAGACACACAGCGACACACACACGACACAGACACACACACCATGACACAGACAGACACACACACACAGCATGACAAACACACACACACACACACAGCATGACACAGACACACACACAGCATGACACAGACACACACACAGCATGACACAGAAACACACACAGCGTGACACAGACAGACACACACACAGCATGACACAGACAGACACACTCCCACTGACATACATACTTGTTGTTACCTGTGTGGGTGGGTGGGCAGACTGATAGGTGCCCCTCCCCTTCTGTGCCCTCTTTTGCCCCCTGTCCTCCTGTGTGCTTTTTAGCCCCTTCCCCTCCTGTGCCCTTATGTAGCACCCTCCCTTCCTGTGCCCTCTTTAGCCCCCTCCCGTGCCCTCTTTAGCCACCTCCCCTTCCTGTGACCTCTTAGCCCCCTCCCCTCCTGTGCCCTTTGTTACCCCCCTCCCCTTCCTGTGACCTCTTAGCCCCCTCCCCTCCTGTGCCCTTTGTTACCCCCCCTCCCCTTCCTGTGACCTCTTAGCCCCCTCCCCTCCTGTGCCCTTTGTTACCCCCTCCCCTTCCTGTGACCTCTTAGCCCCCTCCCCTCCTGTGCCCTTTGTTACCCCCCTCCCCTTCCTGTGACCTCTTAGCCCCCTCCCCTCCTGTGCCATTTGTTACCCCCTCCCCTTCCTGTGACCTCTTAGCCCCCTCCCCTCCTGTGCCCTTTGTTACCCCCCCTCCCCTTACTGTGACCCCTTAGCCCCCTCCCCTCCTGTGCCCTTTGTTACCCCCCCTCCCCTCCTGTGCCCTTTGTTACCCCCCACCCTCCCCTTCCTGTGACCTTTGTTACCCCCCCCACCCCCTCCCCTCCCATCCTGTGCTCACCTTCCAGCCCAGCCAGCCTTCCTGAAGCTCTTCCTGCGGCCGCAGGGGAAGCTCTTCCTGCGGCCGCAGGGGAAGCTCTTCCTGCGGCCGCAGGGGAAGCTCTTCTGGCGGCCGCTGGGGGAGCAGGCTGTTCTGTCTCTGCTCCCCCTCCCTCGGGTGCAGCTTAATGAGACCGGGGCCGGAATATGACGTCATATTCCGGCGCCGGTCTCTGTCTAGCGCGCGAGGGAGGGGGAGCAGAGACAGAAGAGCTTCACAGGGGAAGCTCTTCTTGCGGCCGCCATCCAAGCTCTCCATGCGGCTGCAGGACACCCACATTTCTCCCCGGCCCCAGGTGCCGATGGCCCACCGGGAAATTTCCCGGTATCCCGGTGGGCCAGTCCGGCCCTGGCATTGTTGTACAATAGATTGCAGATTTCTATCAATATATTGGGACAGTCGGCTTGATATTGATCCGATCCCGGATATTATGGTCCTCCCTGGTGGATTTTTTTTATCTTTATGTACCTTCTGTTCGCTTCTTTCACATAGTCTGTGTACTCAAGCAGGACTATCCCCCCAGAACAGATAGACTTCATAATTGAAGGGATAGATTGGATACTCCGGAACAATTATTTTTGGTTTGGGGACAGCTACTGAGGAAGCTCATACAAGAGTGAAACGCGTTTAGCTGGAGTTTGGACTTTTATACTTGGACTTTCTACCATTTAGCGTATATGCTTTTGAGAAGTCTTAATATTGTTTTTATTATTTTTTATCTCTACAATAAATCGTTATTTTTCTATATCAGTCCATATAGTGCTTTCTAGCCTCCAGGAACACTATGTGGGGAATGCTATCCCAATAAATTAACATATTGCCCACAAACCTCAGAGCCAGGAATTCAAGGCTCTGTCTAAGGTGAGCATAACCATTACTATCTCACTATTTTGTATACACTATCTGTACAATACCACCTATGAGGTTCTCTCTCTCTGCTTGTTCCATATCTTCGGGAGAACATCGTTTGGGATAAAGGGGTGTGTTGCTGCCTCAAGAGCAAAAAGGAGTCACATACGGAGCCAATAGCTTATAGGCTCCAACCCACGTGAGTGGTTTCAACCAATTGCTACTATTATTCATTTTTTATTTTTGTAAACCATCTGCACTATATTCTCTCTTTTTGTTGTTTTACTTTGTATGTACATTTGGACACATTGTATCACTATGTTGGAGGGGTGAGTATACCCCCTCATTATTTATATTAATATTCATTATAGCGCTCCACTCGCTGGTATATTGTTTATACCTTTTTATTCTTATATTTTGCAATTTATTGTGGATTAAGGTATTCCACTTTTTGTGTTGAGCTGCTTTTATTCAGGCACTTTAGTATATCACTCACTATCTCAGTAAGGGATAGTTATTGTTTTCTCTCTGATATAATACAACATGATTGAAATACTAATTATACCCTTTTTCAATATCCGTTTCTATTTTCCCACTGTTAATTTGTATCAGGGACATTGTTTGTACACAAAGAGACGTTTTTTCCCATAAACAATATGGCGGCCGCAGATTCACCCATATATGGACAAACGGAATGCAACCGCAACATGTGATGACGTAAGCGGAAGTGACATAGGTGGAACAGAGCTGCGGCCGATTTCGAAATGGAGGACACCTGAAAAGAGATCTTTAGGGAAGATATAAAAGAAGAACAGGAGCACACAGAATTATACCGATTGATAAAGCCGACCGGCGAAACGCGTCTCGGACAACTTACAGGATTGAGGACTTATTATATTCATTGTTTTTTACAATTTTATTTATACTAGTTTTTTATTTAATAAATTACTTTTTTTACCAACCTCCTCCTGGTGAAGAAATTGCTTGTGCTCCAGCCATCCATCCATAGGGTCTTGGGTCCCCTCATAGACACATACGCTTATATACTCAGAGCCAGGGTCTAGGCTCTGAATCAGGTGAGCAGTTTACTGTACCCTGTCACCTACACTGTATTATCTCTACATGCTGCACCAAATTTGTTTTTTTTTATCTCTTAAAGGAACAGCGTGACCATTCCTCCAGTGTAAGGTTTCGTGTTATCCCAAACACGCCTGCAAAAGTGATCTGAGCCTATCCAGATAAGGCTCAGAACCATGTGAGTGGGTCCACATCTCTCTTTACCACTCTATCATTTATTTAAACATATCACACGATATTACTTTTTTTCATCCCTAACTCCAGGTTTTCTACACGGCCTAAAGAGGGGGGTGAGTTACCTCACTTTGAGCGCTCCACCTATTGACTGGGGTTGGTTCATTAACCACACAGTCTAACACCACATACGTTACACTTGTGCTAAGCTGTGAGAGGATTGCACACTGGTGGTAGCAGCACTATTTTTTCCACTTAAATTTGACTTAAACGTCTGAACACACAGCATCTTTGCTTCTCACTAGTTCTAGGTGGTATAGCGGATGGATAAGTAGTTTGGTTCGTTTTACAGGTTTATAGAGAAAGTATATAGTGATCATGATTTTTTGCGATATCCAATATTTTTAAGGTGGTCTCAAACAAACATAAAATGCTATATAAAATTAGTGGGAATATCGAATAGTCGTGTACAGTAAATCAGAGAGGGCTCAGAATATCGAACCATCGATCGGTAACCTGGATGAAGTAGGGGGTCTATCTGTTTTATTAAATACGCGGTAATATGCTTTTAATGGGATAGATCATGCCAAACTAATCTTATTGATTTTTTTGATTGGGTAACTAAAATTATAGATCAGGGTGGTGCAGTAGACATTGCTTACTTAGATTTCAGTAAGGCTTTTGACACTGTTGCACATAGAAGGCTTATCAATAAACTACAATCTTTGAGTTTGGATTCGAATATTGTTGAATGGGTAAGGCAGTGGCTGAGTGACAGGCAACAGAGGGTTGTAGTCAATGGAGTATATTCGAAGCTTGGGCTTGTCACCAGTGGGGTACCTCAGGGATCTGTACTTGGACCCATTCTCTTTAATATTTTTATTAGTGATATTGCAGAAGGTCTTGATGGTAAGGTGTGTCTTTTTGCGGATGATACTAAGATATGTAACAGGGTTGATGTTCCAGGAGGGATAAGCCAAATGGAAAATGATTTAGGTAAACTAGAAAAATGGTCAGAGTTGTGGCAACTGACATTTAATGTGGATAAGTGCAAGATAATGCATCTTGGACGTAAAAACCCAAGGGTAGAGTACAAAATATTTGATAGAGTCCTAACCTCAACATCTGAGGAAAGGGATTTAGGGGTGATTATTTCTGATGACTTAAAGGTAGGCAGACAATGTAATAGAGCAGCAGGAAATGCTAGCAGAATGCTTGGTTGTATAGGGAGAGGTATTAGCAGTAGAAAGAGGGAAGTGCTCATGCCATTGTACAGAACACTGGTGAGACCTCACTTGGAGTACTGTACACAGTACTGGAGACCCTATCTTCAGAAGGATATTGATACCTTAGAGAGAGTTCAAAGAAGGGCTACTAAACTGGTTCATGGATTGCAGGATAAAACTTACCAGGAAAGGTTGAAGGATCTTAACATGTATAGCTTGGAGGAAAGACGAGACAGGGGGGATATGATAGAAACATTTAAATACATAAAGGGAATCAACACAGTAAAGGAGGAGACTATATTTAAAAGAAGAAAAACTACCACAACAAGAGGACATAGTCTTAAATTAGAGGGACAAAGGTTTAAAAATAATACCAGGAAGTATTACTTTACTGAGAGGGTAGTGGATGCATGGAATAGCCTTCCAGCTGAAGTGGTAGAGGTTAACACCGTAAAGGAGTTTAAGCATGCGTGGGATAGGCATAAGGCTATCCTAACTATAAGATAAGGCCAGGGACTAATGAAAGTATTTAGAAAACTGGGCAGACTAGATGGGCCGAATGGTTCTTATCTGCCGTCACATTCTATGTTTCTATGTTTCTATAGGACGTTAGGAAAGGTGTGTGATTGGGATAAGTGGTTGTGGCTGTATTTACCTTATCCTGGGACCGACCTGGCTCCTAAGCTTGAGCCGCGCGTGGCTGGATCACTCCTGCCTCCACACTAGCCGCATGCGGCTTGATCTCCTCTTCTGACTTAGCCGCGTGCACTAACCGCAGTGATCGGTCACGTGGCCCGTCTGGCACTAGGAGCACGGCTTGAGTCACGAGCTCGCTCTTAAAGGGGCAGTGGAGCCAAAAGTTGATTCAGGCTCTCATTGGCCCACGTCATTCCAGCACCCCCACACACGAACATTTTGGGGGCGTAGGCATGGCGTGGGCCAATCAAATGTTAAAGGATATTTAAACTTCCCTAGCCCTATCCACTTTGTCCTATCATGGTTTCTGTATCAGTACCCTTTAGTGCATTCATTGATCTATTTTGTTTATTTTGGTATTGACCATGGCTTTGTTCTTGACTCTGAATTTATCTTTAACCCTTTCCTGTCTTGTTTGCCCGTGTGACTGATTACCATCTACCTGACTCTGGCTTGTTCTCGTTTTCGTAGTCTCTCTGTTACCATGACCTCGTCTCGTTTCTGATTAAGTTTTGTCTCTGTCTGACGTTTAGTCTGGCCATTCTAAGTCCAGGTAATAAGTTATATCCTAGTCTTGTCCCTTGCTATCCTAAACTCTGTGTGTTGGGGTATTACATCATGACATTATGATTGTGACGCTGTTATTAGCTCATATGCCCAATTTTGGTCCACTTGCTTTATTAGATTGTCTATTGTCGGGGGTGTTGTTTTTTTCCATAGCCTGGAGATCACTAAGTTGGCCGAGATGATAGTGTGGTATATTATGGTTCTAGTGTGTTTCTGTATACCCAGTGGCGTACACACAACCCATGGGGCCCCGGTGCGAAAACTGATCCGGGGCCCCCTCCTCCCCCCGCGCGAGCGCTTACTCTGCGCAGGCTGGGGCCGCAACACATGGCGGCGGGCACCTGGTCGCAGGGCTGCGACCCGTGCGACCGCGGTATGTACGCCAGTGCATGCATAAACACATACACTTAAAGGACCACTACAGACACCCAGAACACATCAGCTCAATGAAGTGGTCTGGGTGCCAGGTCTCTCTAGTTTTAACCCTGCATTCGAAAACATAGCAGTTTCAGAGAAACTGCTATGTTTCACTGAGGGTTAATCCAGCCTCTAGTGGCTGTCTCATTGACAGCCGCTAGAGGATTTTCTGCGATTCTCACTGTGAAAATCACAGTGAGAAGACGCTGAACGTCCATAGGAAAGCATTGAGTAATGCTTTCCTATGGGTGGTTTGAATGCGCGCGTGGCTCTTGCCACGCATGTGCATTCGGAGCTGAGAGGCGGATGGGGACGGAGAGATCCCCAGCGTTAAGGGAGTCCGGCGCTGGAGAAAGGTAAGTGCTTAAGACACACACACACACACTCTCATGAACAGACGCACACATTTACTGACAGACACACACAAACATACTCAGTAACAGACACACACACTAACACACACACACACACTAACACTAACACACACACACTCACTAACACACACACACTCACTAACACTAACACACTCACTAACACACACACTCACTAACACTAACACACACACTCTAACACTAACACTAACACACTCACTAACACACACACTCACTAACACACACACTCACTAACACTAACACACACACTCACTAACACACACACTCTAACACTAACACACACACACTCTAACACTAACACACACACACTCTAACACTAACACACACACACACACACACACACACTAACACACACACACTCACTAACACTCACTAACACACTCACTAACACTAACACACACACTCACTAACACTAACACACACACTCACTAACACTAACACACACACTAAAACTAACACACTCACACTCACTAACACACACACACACTCACTAAAACACACACTCACTAACACACACACACTCACTAACACTAACACACACACTCACTAACACACACACTCACTAACACTAACACACACACTCACTAACACACACACTCACTAACACACTCACTAACACACACACTCTAACACTAACACACACACTCACTAACACTAACACACACTCACTAACACTAACACACACTCACTAACACTAACACACACTCACTAACACTAACACTAACACACACACTCACTAACACACACACTCACTAACACACACACTCACTCACTAACACTAACACACACACTCACTAACACACACACTCACTAACACTAACACACACACTCACTAACACACACACACACACACTCACTAACACACTCACTAACACACACTCACTAACACACACACTCACTAACACACTCACTAACACACGCACACTCACTAACACTAACACATACTCACTAACACTAACACACACTTACTAACACTAACACTAACACACTCACTAACACACACACTCACTAACACACACACACACTCACTAACACACACACTCACTAACACACACACTCACTCACTAACACTAACACTCACTAACACACACACTCACTAACACACACACTCACTAACACTAACACACTCACTAACACACACACTCACTAACACTAACACACACACTCACTAACACTAACACACTCTAACACTAACACACACACTCACTAACACTAACACACACACTCTAACACTAACACACACACACACACTCTAACACTAACACACACACTCACTAACACACACACACTCACTAACACTAACACTAACACACTCACTAACACTAACACACACACTCACTAACACACTCACTAACACACTCACTAACACACACACTAACACACACACTCACTAACACACTCACTCACACACACACTAACACACACACTAACACACACACTCACTAACACTAACACACACACTCACTAACACTAACACACACACTCACTAACACTAACACACTCACTAACACACTCACACTCACTAACACTAACACACTCACTAACACACACACACACACTCACTAAAACACACACTCACTAACACACACACTCACTAACACTAACACACACACTCACTAACACACACACTCACTAACACTAACACACACACTCACTAACACACACACTCACTAACACACTCACTAACACACACACACTCACTAACACTCACTAACACACACTCTAACACTAACACACACACTCACTAACACTAACACACACTCACTAACACTAACACACACTCACTAACACTAACACACTCACTAACACACACACTCACTAACACACACACTCACTAACACACACTCACTAACACTAACACACACACTCACTAACACTAACACACTCACTCTAACACTAACACACACACACACACACTCTAACACTAACACTAACACACACACTCACTAACACACTCACTAACACACTCACTAACACACACACTAACACACACACTCACTAACACACTCACTCACACACACACTAACACACACACTAACACACACACTCACTAACACTAACACACACACTCACTAACACTAACACACACACACTCACTAACACTAACACACTCACTAACACACTCACACTCACTAACACTAACACACTCACTAACACACACACACACACTCACTAAAACACACACTCACTAACACACACACTCACTCACTAACACACACACTCACTAACACTAACACACACACTCACTAACACACACACTCACTAACACACTCACTAACACACACACACTCACTAACACTCACTAACACACACTCTAACACTAACACACACACTCACTAACACTAACACACACTCACTAACACTAACACACACTCACTAACACTAACACACTCACTAACACACACACTCACTAACACACACACTCACTAACACACACTCACTAACACTAACACACACACTCACTAACACTAACACACTCACTCTAACACTAACACACACACACACACTCTAACACTAACACTAACACACACACACACACACACTCACTAACACACTCACTAACACACACACACACACTCACTAACACACACACTCTAACACTAACACACACACTCACTAACACACACACTCACTAACACTAACACACACACACACACTAACACTAACACTAACACACACACACTCACTAACACTAACACACTCACTAACACACACACTAACACACACACTCACTAACACACACACTAACACACACACTCACTAACACTAACACACACACTCACTAACACACACACTCACTAACACTAACACACACACTCACTAACACTAACACACTCACTAACACACACACACTCACTAACACTAACACACACACTCACTAACACACTCAAACTTTTTTTTTTAAATCCCCCCAGCCTCCTTACCTGTGGGAGAGCTGGGTGGATTCCCTGGGGTCCAGTGGTGTTGCTGGGCAGGCTGTCACCCGGCTGGCTGGCGGGCGCGCGAGGGAGCACTGTCCCCTGGGTGCTCCCTCTTCAGCTCCCTCGCGCGCCGCGTACTGATGCCGGAGCCGGAAGATGACGCCATCTTCCGGCTCCGGTTTCAGTGCGGTGCGCGAGGGAGCTGAAGAGGGAGCACCCAGGGGACAGTGCTCCCTCGCGCGCCCGCCAGCCAGCCGGGTGACAGCAGGGCCAGCCTCGGGGGGCCCGGAGGTGGCCGGCTCCTGGGCCCCCCAGCAGAAGAGGCTGGCCCAGTGACCTACATACCTGGGTCGCAGGGCGGCCGGGCCCCCTGGTGGGCCGGGCCCGGTCGCAGCCGCGACCCCTGCGACCCTGGTATGTACGCCACTGTGTATACCCCTTGGTAGCATGAGCAGAATGCACGCTCGTGGATTGTCTAGTTTTGGGGTAGGTAACACCTTTTGTAGTAAACGTGCCACCTCTTTCCAAAAGGTGCCAAGTTTATCACATGACCCCCAGATGTGTAGCATTGTGCCCACTTCTCTTTCGCATCTCCAGCAGGGTTTTGGTGCTAGGCAGTAGGTTGTCGTGAACATTTCTGGGGCATTTCTGCTGCCACATTATTGCTCGGAGGTCCTTCCGAGGGGCCCATTGGGATTCTATGGCTACCCATTGTGGAGCGTCGGTCAGGCGATTGATCTGTGCTATGTTGTGGAGATAGGCTGCCCTGTAGTATGCTGTCACGTTTGGTAGACCTAGTCCTCCTCTGTGTATTGTTTGTTGTAGGGTACTTGTAGCCACTCTTGCTTTTTTCCCCTCCCAAATAAAAGTGTAGAGGGTATGTTGTATGCTCTTTAAGTATTGTTTCGGGATGGGTATTTGTAGTGTGCGGAAGAGACATTGGATTATTCGCCCTATCCATGAGAGGAATTTCCCTCTCCAGGATTGTATGGTGTCCGCAAATTCTTTTTGTAGTCGTACATAGTTGTGTTGGAAGAGTTGGGCAGGGTTTCTTGGTAGTTTTAACCCCAGAAATGTCAGATAGTCATGTCTCCAATCCATGGGGAACGCTTAAGTGTATCCCTAGGGCTTG
Source organism: Pelobates fuscus (assembly GCF_036172605.1). Classification (NCBI taxonomy): domain Eukaryota; kingdom Metazoa; phylum Chordata; class Amphibia; order Anura; family Pelobatidae; genus Pelobates; species Pelobates fuscus. Next base: position 313,282,567 of record NC_086317.1, on the reverse strand, counting down.
CGTCTTTGTGATATTCAGTTTATAGTAGGACACATTTCCGTATGCTTTAACCCCTTAAGGACGGAGGACGGTTCAGGACCGTCATCGGCATTTTTGCGTTGCCGACCGGTGACGGTCCTGAACCGTCCTAACCGTCCAATGTACTTACCCGATCGCCGTCGTTCCCCCGGCGGCGATCGGCGGTGCTCCCGGTGTGGGGAGACTGCCTGCAGCCCAGGCAGTCTCCCCATGGCGGTTTAGGACCCCTGTGGCCATGTGATCGCCCAACAGGGCGACCACGTGGTCACAATAGGTGTCCTAGTCTCTGCCTGCAGGGGGACTGTCTGTGCTGACAGGCAGACTCCCTGCAACTGTAAAATCTGTGTAAAATAAAAAAAAATGTAAAGTTATAGTTAATAAAAAAAAAATATTATTATATATGTGTATATATATGATAAATAGACATATATTATACCTATATAATATATGTCTATATATCATATATATAATGTCATGCTAAGTGTATTTTTATATTAATATGTACATATATTAATATAAAAATACACTTATAATTAATTTACACACGTATATATATAATATATATATAATAACTATATATATTGTATATATATATTATTATAAAATACGAATAATAAATAATTTAAATTAAATTTAAAAAATTAAAAATAATAATAAAAATTAAAAAAAAATTATATATCTATACGAAATTTTATTCTAACTGTATTTTGATATTAATATATATATTTATATCAAAATACACTTAGAATGAAATTGTATATATATCTATGTATATATAAATAAATAAAAAGAATGCGAACTATTCATATGTCCATATACAAAATTACATAAATAATTATATAAATATAAACGTAGACTTCAAATATATAAATATGCTTATATATTTAAATTCTACGTGCGTATTTATGTAATATGTTTACATAATTATGTTATTTTATTGATTGCAATTTAAGGGACCTACCTGCCAACCCAGGCCGAAAGTACAGAGAATTTAATTTGCTATCACTGTATTTTACCCTGTAACGTTCTACGACACCCTAAAACCTGTACATGGGGGGTACTGTTTTACTTGGGAGACTTCGCTGAACACAAATATTAGTGATTCAAAACAGTAAAACATATCACAGCGATGATATTTTCAGTGAAAGTGACTTTTTTTGCATTTTTCACACACAAACAGCACTTTTACTGATATAATTGTTGTGATACATTTTCCAGTTTTGAAACACTAATATTTGTGTTCAGCAAAGTCTCCTGAGTAGAACAGGACCCCCCATGTACAGGTTTTATAGCGTTTTTGAAAGTTACAGGGTCAAATATATGGGTCAAATATTTTTACATTGAAAATGGCCAGGTTACGTTGCCTTTGAGAGCGTATGGTAGCCCAGGAATGAGATTTACCCCCATGATGGCATACCATTTGCAAAAGAAGACAACCCAAGGTATTGCAAATGGGGTATGTCCAGTCTTTTTTAGTAACCACTTAGTCACAAACACTGGCCAAAATTAGCGTTCAATTTAGTTTTTTACTTTTTTCACACACAAACAAATATGAACGCTAACTTTGGCCAGTGTTTGCGACTAAGTGGCTACTAAAAAAGTCTGGACATACCCCATATTGAATACCCTGGGTTGTCTACTTTTAAAAAAATATGTACATGTGGGGTGTTATTTAGCAATTTATGACAGATAATAGTGTTACAATGTCACTATTGATACATTTTAAAAATGTATGTTTTGAAACCGCAATATCCTACTTGTACTTATGGCCCTATAACATGCAAAAAAATAGCAAAAAGCATGTAAACACTGGGTATTTTTGAACTCAGGACAACATTTTGAATCTATTTAGCAGTTTTTTTCATTCGCTTTTGTAGATGAGTAAAAGATTTTTCACATAAAATTCAAAAAACGTGTATTTTTTTCAATTTTTCATCATATTTTTTCATTTTTTTTAAATTAAATTACATGAGATTATATAAATAATGGTATGTAAAGAAAGCCCATTTTGTCCTGAAAAAAACAATATATAATTTGTATGGGAACAGTAAATGAGAGAGCGGAAAATTACAGCTAAACACAAACACCACAAAAGTGTCAAAAAGATGCCTGGTCGCAAATGTACAACATCGCAAAAAAAGTCCGGTCCTTAAGGGGTTAATGTGCGCCATTAGGTTAGGCAGTGAGACCAATGGCTGTGTGATTGTTACTAAAATGTAATCTGCAAACAAGTTAAGCTTATACTCTCTGACCCCTAAGGTGATGCCGTGTACTGATGGTTCCGCTCTTAGTGCTGCTGCTAGTGGTTCTAGTGCTAGGATGTACAGTAACGGGGATAATGGGCAGCCCTGCCTCGATCCGTTGGTTATTGTAATTTGCTTGGATATGAAGCCTGCGTTAAGTACCCTAGCCGTGGGGTGGGAATACAGCGCTCTTACTGCTTTTATAAATGGTAGCGGAAACTTGTACTTCTGGAGTACACCTTCCAGGAACAACCAGTTGAGGCGGTCGAATGCCTTTTCGGCATCAAGTGAGAGTAGTACACCTCCCTCTGGGCTCCTGTGGAGGCTGTGCATCAGGTCTATCACCTTTCTCGTGTTATCGGAACCTTGTCAGCCTGTGGTAAAACCTACCTGGTCATTATGTATCAGAGTGGGGAGGATATGAGTGAGCCTAGTGGCCTGCACTTTTGCATAAAGCTTGGTATCGGTGTTGAGTAGCGATATTGGCCTGAAATTTTGACTGCAAGTGGGTGTCTTCCCCCGGCTTGGGCAGAGTAATAATGTGAGCACCTAACATTTCTGCTGGTGCTTCCGCTTTGTGGGTGATGGTATTGAATAGGTTGACTAGGTGAGGTGCTAGAGATGTAGCATATTTCTTGTAGTATGTATTCGTGAGCCCGTCAGGTCCAGGTGCCTTCCCGTTGGGGAGATGTGAGATGGCTTGGAGTACCTCCTCCTCTGTAATAACCGACGCAATAAAAAAAAAAAAAAACATCTACACCCGGCGAGGGCTCCGCGCAGACTGAGCTCTGCAGGGCGGGGCAAGGCTTATAAAGCCTTGCCCCACCCTGCAATTAGGCTCAGAGCACTCTGATTGGTGGGTTTAAGCCATCCAATCAGAGTGCTCTGACAGGTAAATGAAGAGACTGTCAGGTTAGTCTCTACATTTACCTGTCACAGCACTCTAATTGGTTGGTTTGAAATCCACCAATCAGAGTGCTCTGTCATTTTACACAGCGTGGGAAAGTTCTTTGGAATTTTCCCATGCTGTGTACTTTGACTCATAACTCTCTGGTTACTTAATCCACAAATCAGAGTGTTAAGAGTCAAATTACACAGCGTGGGAAAATTCCACAGAACTTTCCCACGCTGTGTAAAATGACACAGAGCACTCTGATTGGTGGATTTCAAACCAACCAATCAGAGTGCTGTGACAGGTAAATGTAGAGACTAACCTGTCAGTCTCTTCATTTACCTGTCAGAGCATTCTGATTGGATGGCTTAAACCCACCAATCAGAGTGCTCTGAGCCTAATTGCAGGGCGGGGCAAGGCTTTATAAGCCGGGTGAAGATGGATTTTTTTTTTGCGCTCGTTTTTTTTTATTGCGTCGGTTATTATGGATATTTGTTTGAAGAATTTAGAAGAAAGAAAGCATCGAATGGTATTTTTTTTTTTTTACAGGTTCTTAGTTAAATGCCCCCCCTCATTATTTTTAGGGTGAGGGGGTAGGTAGGGAGATCATTTTTTTTGGGGGGGAGGGGGTGACTAGGGGTTTGGGGACCCCTAGTCACCTGGGGGGACATTTTTTTTAGGGCCCCCACCCGCCGCTCAGGGGTGGGGGCCGGGGGGAGGACAATAGGTTCCCTCCCCCTAATGGGGTGGAGGCCAGGGGGAGGACAATTGGTCCCCCCCTATTGGTATTTAGGGCCCCCACCCGCCGCTCAGGGGTGTGGGCCGGGGGGAGGACAATAGGTCCCCCCTATTGGTATTTAGGGCACCCACCCGCCGCTCAGGGGTGGGGGCCGGGGGGGAGGACAATAGGTCCCCCCATTGGTATTTAGGGCCCCCACCCGCCGCTCAGGGGTGGGGGCCAGGGCGGAGGACAATAGGTCCCCCCCCTATTGTTATTTAGGGCCCCCATCCGCCGCTCAGGGGTGGGGGCAGGGGGGAGGACAATAGGTCCTTTTATATCCATCATTCCCTGAAAGACCGCTCTTATGTCCGGTCGCATGCCTTCGAACATATGAACTTCGCACATCTTCACTATGGAACCCATCGAAACACAAACTCTTCATTTCCTTCCAGAAACTGCATCAACCAGTGTCTACTCCTACCCTGGCTCGTTGGGTCAAATGGATTAGGTCTCTGGCTGGTATTGATACTTTACTATTTTCGCCTCACTTGGTTCGAGGGGCGATGGCCTCTAAGGCCTCCTCGATCGGTGGTCGCCTAGAGAACATTTAGAAAGCGGCCGACTGGTCTTCTGAGTCGACCTTCCGTGACTTTTATTTAAAACCTTTTCAACACTTTGTGGGGACTGTAGTTTCCTGGCTTTAAACCAGCATAATAGGAGCCTCTGTGTCTTAATACAATTCACAAATTTTACTATTAACATGACGTAAAGTCATGATTTTATTAACGACACGTAGGCGAGTATTATCCCTCCCTCCCACATGAGGATTGAGTAGCTATAGGTAAGTTGACTTCATGGTAAGTCTTAGAGTATAGTATTATCCAATTTCTAAGTGTCTATAGTTCAGTTTAGACTTCTCCTAATTAATATCGTACATTTATACTGGATTACAGATTATATAATTTATGCATATATCCATTTTTATACTTGGATATTATCATGTTTCTCCTCTCTCTTCCAGCTTGACTTGACATTGCACCTTTACTGGCATGCTCTTCTTGTTGGTGCTCCCCTGTTCTCTGACACATTTGTCCTTGTTCGGGATTGCAAGAAAGAGGAAGTAGATTACGCATCATCGCCTATTATGCTGGAGAGTGGAATCTGATTGTCTGTTCCTGTTGCTAGGAAGATATACCTCTCATACTATTTATTGTTATCATACCGTTTAAATGTTATATTTTTATTTGCTGTTGAGAGAAATAAAGAGTGCAGCATAATACTCGCCTCTGTGACGTTAATAAAATCATGACTTTACATCATGTTAATAGTAAAATCTGTGAATTAGTAAGTCACTTAAAATATCTCAGAACAGACCTACCACTGACCATATGCCCACTCCCTCAAATCCCAAAAACTAAATAGTCCTCTTTGTCCTTTTGAAATGTTGGGAAGTATGACTATAATGAGGATTGGTGTCCCTTTTAAATTCATTTAGTTCTGGTTTAGACCTGTATTCTAAACTGGGAGAAACTTTAAACTCAAGAAACAAATCCAAATCTAGTTACCAGATCTCTGTATACTTAACATACAACTTGTCAAAGTCTGTGATCAAAACAATTTGGTACGGGGGCGGAGCCTAGCCGCAGAAGACAGCAGTCGCACTAACCCGGAGCTCCTGGGCCCAAACGGGAAAAACGACACATTATACCCAAACGGCGTACCCCCCCATAACGAAACCAAGACCCCTTACACACCCCTAACGACATGGGACGCAAATCGAAGAAATTCAGGGGAGACAAAGCCACCCCCGGGCTCACGATAGGGGATATGTGGAGACAAGCGCATGGCGCCGGCGGGCACAACATGGCGGCGCTCCACGGAGGCTTCTCAGACTTCTCCGATGACCTGTCGGAAGAAGAATACTCACCGGCTCCAGCACCGGGAATACCTCCACAGCCCAATAGACCCACACCGGACTCCACTCCGGTAACTACGCTGATCCTGAAGCAACTGCTCGCAGACCTTCAAACTAGCTTGCAGACGGATATTTTGGCGCTAAGGGGAGACCTGAGAGGCCTGACAACCCGTATGGACTCCCTCGAAAACAGTTCCACAAAGAACGCCCAAGACATCGGGGAGCTCCGAAAAACCGTGAGTGACCTGCAACTGCAGCAACGGAACACGGAGCACCGCATGGCGGAACAGGAGGATGTCAGAAGGCGCAACAATATTAAACTGAGGGGGATCTCTGAGGCGATACCCACAGCGGCATTACCACCACTTATCAAACGCCTGATCACAAACATACTGCCGCATACCCAAGCAGACAGAATAAGCCCCGAACACCTCTTCAGGATCCCCATCTCACCCAAAGCACCACCTTCAGCCTCCAGAGATGTAATCCTGGCCTTCCACACACGTCAGGACAAAACGACAATCCTCACCGCCCTACGGGGTAAATCACCACTCCACTTTGAGGGCATGACACTAACTTTCTTTGCGGACCTATCGAGCGACACCCTGGCGTGGCGGCGCTCCTTCAGGCCACTCACCACGCTCCTACGACAACAAGACCTCCAATATCGATGGCAGCCAGCCCACACACTGACCATTCACCAGGGTACAGACTCCCATCAAATCCGCAACATAAGCGAAGCAGCACAGCTACTGCAGGCCTTGGGCCTACCACGGGACTCTCTTACGCCGCCTAACTGCCAGAGCACACCATCTCCAAATCGCACCTGGGATCCGTCCCGAACAACCACATTCGTACCACAGGGACTAACACCCGACCCCTATGCAACAGTCACCACATGAACGGAATATGGCGACATCGCACCCAACTCGGGACTCAGGGACTGCCACCACAAGGCTAAGCAACCCACCTAACACAGGCCTTACCAAGGCTACATGCATTTTATTTTGTTTCTCTACTTTTAATGTTTATGTTTATCTTGCATGCCTCCTATTAATGTTTAACTGCCAGTTGATTGCGGCCACGGCCTTGTCCAGACGCATACCCCCTGTCGCTCAACACACAGTGAGCGCTAACTATAACACCCCCTGCTACTTGCCCACCACCTATTCCGGCACAAGGTGGCTAGAATGCTCCTACCTTAACTGACCACCAAGCGAATGCACGCCCGTATTTCAGCATATGCATCCTATGTTTTATTTAATCTTCTAGTGCCTGGTTTCTCCCTCAGATATCCAGCACAGCAGAACTGTTCACGCTAGCAAACCACATGTCACAAGCAAATTGTCTAGCTGCACTCACGTATCTGCTTGCTTATTTCGTTGTTTAATGATTTTTACCACACTACAGAGGCAGACATCTAAGCGACTAGAACATTTCATATCACCAGCGTAGCTAGCACTGCTCCACGCAATGTTCAATAGCTTGTAATATAACCTAGCACAGCGTTAGGCCACCTGCCAAGTGCCAACATAATTTAAGGCAGCACTCCAAATCTGCTTATAACTGGCATAACACTGATGGATTACTTCCTTTTTCCTTTGTCTGAAGCACACTATTACCAACCTGAGTATAACGATATCCTCTTTAGCATGAAAGGCAATGTTATGTGCTATGCAGCCCTTGTTTGTTTATCTAAAGCCAGAATTTACACTGAGCTCCATGTGTTGTGTATTCAGTGATGAATAACACACTAAAGCTCACCTTCCTAGCACGTATCCCTAGGCAAAAAATGTCCCTACACCCCTGCCACCACCACGTTGACGACAATAACTTATTGTCGAAGGTTGGTTTATAGCACTTTTGTCCTATCTAAGCATATAACTCTCTTGCCCCGATAACGGGGAGAGAGTGCCCGAAAAGCAATATTAATGCAGGTGCAAAAGGGTGCAGCTTTATTTAAAACATGCCAAACGTGAGGCCATGCTAGAATAACTGGTTACCCAAGCAACCTTACTGATATACGCTGGCATAGAAATGCTCAATTCCCCAGACTTAATCTTATGTTATTTCACATCACCTTCCCGGGAACGCAATCAAGGCATCCAGAATGGGCATAGGTTGATACACATTGAGGGGCCCACAGCCCGCGACCCTGTCTTCAGAGCAGGGACTTTCTCTCCCTAAGGACAGAGGCAAGAGCACTCCAATTTACAATGTATGCTCCTATCTACATAAAACGCATTGGCTCATACAGCATGATACTTTAAGCTTAAACTACTAGCTGATAGACTTACTCACTCCTGGAACAAGCATTGTATAGTCTTGTAACAACAGATTTGGAGGTTCACCCGCTTAGTTTGAATAGCTTTGTGTTAGCCTGAACCTAGCTTGTTAACATGCATAATACTTTTACCATATGCTATAACCTTCGTATTTTGTTTTATTATACTACTTTACGTTTTTAGTTTGCATTATTAATCTTATGTTCTGTTAAACCTATGATGTACCATGCGATAGCCATAGGAGTACACTCAATCTAGGCGCATAATCTAACCTCTCATACGTACTCCACATACACATATCTCAGCCTGCTTAATGAAGTAACAAGATTACTCTCCTCATAAATGCTATGCCACACACCTATAACTCTAAGCATAACCATAATTATCATAAGCTTGTGTAGCTAGGCATTAACACTATGTTTTACTAATGCATCAAAGCTTGATATTCTCAATATATATATCTATAAAATGTGCTGTTTTTCTGCCACGTACATAAATATTGTTGATATGCTTGCATCTGCTGTCGTGGCTCTGCAAGATTGTATGTTATCTTATGCACAAGAAAAATAAAGAATTAAAAAAACAAAAACAAAAAAAAAAAACAATTTGGTACAAATATCAGTTTCTGAGACCTGTGCTTGATTTCACATTAGTTTGATATTTACCTTTCTCATTAGTAAACAGACCCCTTAGGGTTGATCCAGAAGATGCTTCTGGGACCATTTGACGCCTCTAATTTTGCCAGTATACAAAATTACCAGTAAATAATCATATAACAGGCTTAGACTGTACAACATTTCAAACAGAAGACACACGCAGATATAAGAAATATTTATTTAAAACAATTTTCTTAAAATTATACCATTAATATAATATAATCAGAATAATCTCTTTTGGATAAATGGAATATGTGTCTTTTATGCAGCATGAGCAGGGTAAAGTTTGATCCATCACACGGCTCTTGATTATTCACTTGGTTTAATCCATAATGCGGTGCAATGACACACAACTCTTCTACATGGCAACCATATTTGTGGCAAAGTGCTCTAGTGATCATTTCTTGTAGCAAAAGTATTCTGGAAAACTTGGTATAAAATTACCAAATCATCATGTGGTTGGATCTGGGAACATGACCAGCTGTCAAACCTTCCTTTCATGTCTGAAACCCAAGCAAGACAAGAAAACTTTCCAGCACTGTGGAATTAATTGCCACCTTGAAGACATGTGTTGTTTCAGAGCGCAGTGTTTGGAAACCTTATAGTTCAATAGAAAAAAAAAGATGCTGTAATTTTAAAAGCATCAAGAGTCACTAGAGCAGATGCGGATTATGTCGTATCCAGTGGAGTCCTTGACGTGTGTATCGCACCAAGTGTTCCATCGAACTATGCAAGGTGATAGGTCCCATCAATGCATCCAACTCATTAAAGAACTCTAGTAAACAAAGAGATTATTATTAAACCAATCACTTTACTATATTGACCAATGACCATAGATGCAAACAACAGAATACTTGTTAGCCTTGCATGTTCCTTTACATTGTGTATTGTTTTGAAATTATTGACTGTGTGTGTATTGTCAATTATACTTTTTCATTTACCCAACCACACAAATAAATAAGTACATTTAAGTCAACCAATCTGAGTATTTAAACCATGGGAAGGCCTATAAAGGACCTCCTTGAATACTCAGTCTGCATGTAGCCATTAAGAGTTTCACATTGGTGTTTTTTTTTTTTTTTTATCAGGCCTTATGATCTTAGACTGTTTTTTCAAGATATGATTTTGTTTAATTTCACAGTTTTGTCGACTGAAAAAATTATATTGAAGAAAAAAAAAAGCGCATAAATCAAGGTTTCAAATGGTAAGTATCAGTGTTTTTGACAATTTTTTTTAAAGATCCCTAGATCTCCTCACTATTATTAGTATGAAGTTGGCAATTAGGGACATATTTTGGGCAGGGTGGCTAGGGGCTTAAGGAGTCCTAGCCACACGAGTAGGGTGGGAACCATTAACACTTAAGAGACTGGGCATCTCCTTATTTTGGCCAAATATTTTCTTTTTTTTTTTTTTTTAAATCCCGGATTAACTCCTTTGAGGCCCAGAAAACTGAGATAAATGGGTTTGTGCTTCTGTGGTTCCATTTGGAATTTTCCAGTTTCTACTCCTGCCAGAACCTAGAACCTTTTTTGACACAGTTTTATTCAGAAAAAAAAACAAACAAAAACTTTGGCCTCTAGTAAATAAAAAAACATTATTTTCTTCAATACTATGGAGTGCGACATAATCTGACTTTTGTTCATTGGTGTTTGCAGCACATTACATTAGGGTGTTTACCCAGAGAACCAGACTTTACTTAAAGGGACACTCTGGCCAGCTTTAATGCATTTGATAGATTTTGACTTCATTAATAATGTGCTGTATTTTTTGCTTGCTCAACTCTTTATAAATTTTGCACAGAAAAAAATAAATGTGTTTCAGAGTGCGGTATTCAAATCCTTCCTTCTTAGCCACGCTAACTTATGGCTCTAGCATAGAGCCATCTCATTGAGAATTCCCTGGCACAGACTGAAAGTCTGTATTTGGGAAAGAATGGAGGGCTAATAAAGATGCTGTAAAGTTTATGCAAAGATTATGATTTTTCATATACCCCCAAAGAAAACATGCATTCATGTTCTTTGGAATTATAACTACTAAATAAGTGAAAGAAAGAAAAAAAAATCAGTGAAGTTCTTATTATGGTAATAATGATTATGTATGTTCTATTGTGTTTTAAAGTGGTAGGCAACCTTTGGCACTCCAGATGTTGTGGACTACATCTCCCATAATCCATAAGGTTGCCTATCCCTGGACCGTTAGGGTGTTATGCTACATTCAATGAGCACTGGGATTACTAGATAGAATGCTTGTTATGTAATAAAAATCTGGCTTTTGAGTAGAAACTTGAAACAAGACAAACACAAGTGAATTGTCGGGAATTCAAAGTGAATTTCTGTTTAATAATACACAGTTTTCCACAATTATCGCAGATAGCCTTATGGCACTCTCCGCCTGGTGAGCGGAGGTGGGTAGACCTGGAGTCATTGATGGTGGGGGCGGATATACCGCAGCTACTAATTTGGGTTCCTAAAGATAAAAGACCAATTATTAGGGCTACGTGCCCAGCTATATTGAATTCTATTCACGTATGGGATAGGACCCAGCAGAAGTATGGATTAGCATCAACCCCGTCTCCACTGATGCCTTAATTGCGAAATAGGGCATTCCCGCCGGGTATGTCGGCAAGGAACTTTAGGAATCTGGAACGTATAGGCCTGCAGCGCATTCACCAGTTAGTGCAGGGCTCCGAAGTAATAACTTTTGACAACCTACAACAAAGGGGTCACCTCACACCTGCAGACTTCTTTAGATACCTTCAAATAAGGGATTTTGCGAGACTCCCGTGGGTCCGAGCTGCGGCCCAAACACCCATGACCTTTTTTGAACGAATATGCCTTCGAGACCATATGCCTACGGGTCTGATAACCCAGTTGTACGCTCACCTCTGCTCTGTGTCCACGGTTGAGGGCGACATGGCCTATATTGATCAGTGGGAAAGGGACTTAGGGGAGCACCTAGAGGGGGTGGAATGGCAGGAGATCTGGGAAGCCAATCATAGCTCTTCTGTGTGCGTAACGATACAGGAGCAAGCAGTCAAGACGATGCTTCGCTGGTATACAACCCCTGTAAAGCTATGCCACATGAAAAAGTGTCCTACAGATTTCTGCTGGAGAGGTTGTGGGATGAAAGGGACCTATATCCACATGTGGTGGGAATGCCCCCTGATGGTTCGCTTTTGGCAACAGGTTAGAGATATGATGGCACAGGTATTTTCCAGACCCCCTCCCCTGGACCCGTGGCTTTACCTGCTCGGTAGAACGGTAGAAGGGTGGACGAGACGTGAACAAAAACTCATTCATAAATTTACGCTGGCAGCCAGGAGAGCAGTGGCAGCTGACTGGCTTAAACAGACCACGCCGGCCATAGCGGGGGTAATTAATAGAATACGAGAGGTATACGTGATGGATGACCTGACGGCACGGGTCAGAGGAACACAGATACAATTCCAAAAAATCTGGGCGCCCTGGGACAATAGCCCCTTGTGTTAGGACTAGCAGCGATACCGAGAAACTGATACTTATGTAGACGGACGGATGAGGGTCCCTGATGACCCCCTCCCCACCACGCCCCCCGCCCCCCCCCCCCCCCCCCTACCCCTGTCTCTCTGATTTCTCTCTTTTCTCTCTTTCCTGGCCTTTTTCTTCTTTCTCTCTTTAATTTTTGTAACTATGGCTAGCATATATTTGCCAGAGACTGCTGGGAGCGAGCTCCCGAGAGATGTAGCCACTACAGTTGTGCCCGCGGGCTAGACCCTATAGAGAGCCCCGCTTACCACAGGGACCTCCTCGCTGGGGGAGGTCACGCGCTACTGCTGCTCTTATGCCCATATGCACTGTAGATACATGACATACCTCAGACTTCAGGTAGCGCTCTGATTACCTCTGCAAAACCGCGGACACCGAGCCGACTAACGGCTACTGGCATCACCAAACAGTTCTCGGGAGACCACTACAACGGCCTCAGATACGAGAATGGGTTGTCATTGACCACCGTTATTACTCATGGTTACAGATCTAGTTATGTTAATGTTACCTGTATATGCTAGGGGAGATGCCCTTGGTCTGCCGATACGAAACGCTAACTGCATAAATAAATAAAGGGGCAGGTCGACCAGGAAGACTCAATTACAGAAGGTCATTCTTACCCGCTGTCTATGCTTTTTCTTTTACTAAAATCTAAAATTGTGCAATATGTTTTCTATGCCATGTATACATTGTTTTGACTGTTACCGCCTATGTCAACTGTCGTGGCTGCGTAGGCTCGTTGTTATGTCATGCACAACTAAAAATAAAGAATTTAAAAAAAAAAAAAAAAAATAATACACAGTTTTCTTCATTGTGGTAACTCTTGCTGGCATGATACCCTCCCAAAAAAGTGTCTGTTACAAGGCTAGCTAATGACACACTCAATGGTTGAGATACACTGCTGGCAGCAAGCTGCTATATCTAAGTATGTGCAGTGTTTAGAACTGAAAAACGACATATACAGTCTCCAAGCACCATGACCACTACAAATCAGCTAAGTGGTAATGGTGCTTGCAGTAACCTTTGAAATGTTAATGAATATACATATAAACTATTTGTCTACTTTGAGAGTTTTGGAATAGTATACAGTAACATTCAATGAAGGTATTCGGGAAAGCATACTGACCTATGTTGTCTTTGGCGAGATTGTCAGCAATCTCCCAGTAATCATAGCTGTGCAGAATGCTATTGGTAATACTGACATGGTTGGCCGCCATCTGATGAATGCGCTGGGGGATGCTGATTATAGAATTGCTGGAGGGAGTCCCAGTGCTGGTGTTTCTTCCTTGAGATCCAGTAGAGCTCAATGGAGAAGGACTGGGAGAGGTGGGAGATGGGGCTCCCGTGGCCCTAAATAAAAAAGGGTGGGGTTAAGACATGATAAATACAGTTGAAAACTTAGATAAGACTGAGTCTCCTGGATTATCTGTGGAACCCTGCTAGGGATAAGAGCTGGACATCTTATGTATCTAAGACAGTGCACACTTTGAATGTAGGAGGCCCTATCATATGAATTAGGCGGTGGACCTTTTGATACTCATTGGGCCTCTACATTTAGGCTGATACATTTGAGTCCTTACATTCTAAAGAAATAATAAATAAATAAATGTTTATTCTTCTTGTTTCTGAATGCTATGCTTCATGCCATGCTATGTTTTTTCTTGTTGCTGCCAAAACCTTTTGAATAATCTAGAGTGTTTAGGCATATTTCTAGAAAATATACAGACCATGGACAGCGGATAGAGGTAATGAAAACTTAAGTTTGAATTTCTTTCCAGAATTATTTTACCTAAGAACAATCCAAAAAAGTAGGGAAATAAATCAGCCCTCACCCAACGGAAACTCAAGAAATCATGTTTCCTTAACTGTCCCAGAGTTCCCAACTTGACATGCAAATGAGCACTGACAGGCATGTTGTCAGACTTGTCAGACTTCACTTTCCATACTTACAGATATTTTTAGCAATGGACACTTTTTTAGACAGAGTTTGCTTTTAAAAAGCTGTGTTTAAAACAGCATCTATTGCTAAAGATATCTGCAGGTATGGAGAGAGAAGTCTGAAACAACATGCCTGTCAGTGCTCATTTGCATGTCACGCTAGGAATTCTGGGACAGATGAGGAAACATGATGGCTAGAGTTTCTGTACCAAAAGAGGAATTTAGAAAGTCCAACTTGAGATATACAGGTGATGTACAGCTGAACAGTATATACTGTTACTGCAATGACACAGTTAAGAGAAAATATGTGTAGCAAGATGGTTTACTATTCAATGTGAACATGATATGAAAAATATAGGTCTGCAATTTTCTAACCACAAGGCTTGAATCATGTTAAACAATTAAAGTGACACTATAGGCACCCAGACCATTTTATCTCATTGAAGTGGTCTGGGTTTCTCTGTCCCTTTAACCCTGCAATGTAAAACAATGCAGTTTCTGAGAATCTGCAAAAATTACATTGCAGGTTTAACTCCACTGCTAGCGACTGTCTTACAAACATCCCCTAGAAGTGATTCACAGAGTTTTACTCCGTAAACAATGCTGAATGCCAATGTATAAATTACATTTGATTCTCTTTAACCCCTTCCCAACCGCGGATGTATCAGACAAAAAACGGTCCTTAAGGACCTCGGACGTACGTGGTATGTCCACAGCTATTTTGAGCGCTGGAAGCAATCGTGATCGATTCCAGCCACTCTGATAGTATTGCAGCAATGCCTCGATGTTGAGGCATCGTGTAATACTGTTCATTTCTGCCGGAGCGATCACTTCCGGGTTGCTCAACGTGGCGCCCGGCAGGTAAGCAAAGCATTGGAAGCCATCGGGGTCGAGGCACTCAGCGAAGAACTATATATATAAAAAATCAATAAAAATGTAATTAAATAATTGCTATTAACTCCCCTCCTCCCCCAGCCATATGGCTCCCAAGATGGCGCTGACTTTCTAAAGGCAGTGCATCATGGGGCTTCTGGGGGGTGTCCCTAGCCTGCCTCATCATAGGGGCAGGCTAGGATCATCCAATCACAGCCTGCCCCAATAACAACTTTATTATAACTATGATTCCCATTTGTCTGATCAGGTCAATATTAGTAAATATGGACTCTGATCAGTGTGGATCTCCCTCCCTCTATTCACTTGTATTTTAGTGAGAGAGGGAGAGAGATCTGTGTTTTAGATTTAGTTAATTTTAGGTAGGGATTTGTAAAATCTTGAGACCCAAAGGCTCTTTTCAGAGCCATTAACCCCTATCTTGCCAGTGATCACTATAATCACTGGCTCTTGTATAGCAGCACTTTTTTGCTGTCTGTGCATTTTTTTAGGGGTTCATTTTTTTGTGATTTAGTTTTCTTGTGAGAACAGAAGGTCTTTTCAGAGCTATTAACCCTTATTATGCCAGTGATCACTGTATAGTTCACAGGCTCTTGCACACATTTTTTTTTTTTTGTGTTTTTTTTTGTGACAGTACACTAAGTAAAGTGATTGTGATCATGTCACAGGGGTCACATAGGTCGTATAGCGCTGAGGAGGTGTATGCTATCCTTGCATTGGAGTCTGACGCGTCTCTGTCAGACTCCGACCCTAATTTTGACCCTGCCAGGTGCTCAGATACATCATCACTAGATACAGTGTCTGCTGCTAGTAATGTATCTAGTGATGATGTATTCGTGGCTGCTAGTCCCCCTGCCAGAAGGAGACGTGCTGCTTCAGCTGGCAGTACTGCTGAGGAGTGGGTATCGCCTCATCGCCAGAGGCCAGATATCCCACCCTTCACTGCAAATCCTGTCATCAATTTGGATGTCGCAGGATTTAGCCCTCAGCAGTTTATGGAGGTGTTTCTCGGCGATGATGTATTGGGGAACATTGTCGCCCAAACTAATTTATATGCTGATCAGTTCGTGCTGCAAAGCCTGACTCTTTTTTGGCAAAGCAGCAATGGGCCCAACGATCTGCCAGAATTTAAAAGATTCTGGGCATTGACTATGCTGATGGGCATCATAAAGAAGCCCTCCATCCGCTCCTACTGGAGCAGTAGCCCCATCTGCTCTACCCCCATTTACTCCCAATGTATGTCGAGGAAGAGGTATGGAATGATTCTGCATTTCATGCACTTCAGCGGCAACAGCCTGTACCCCCTAGGGAGCATCCCCAGTTTGACAGGCTGTAGAAAATCCGCCCCCTGATTACCCACTTCGCTGCCAGGTTTGCAGAAGCTTATACACCTGGAAGGAATATATGCGTGGATAAATACCTGATGAAGTATAAGGGTAGGCTGGCATTCAAGCAGTATATTCCTTCCGAACGCTCTAGGTATGGTGTAAAGGTGCATAAGCTCTGTGATAGCGAGACTGGGTATACTCAGGCCTTCCGGGTGTACGAGGGAAAGGATAGGCACCTTGACCATGCAGGCTGCCCAGAACATATGGAAACCAGTGGCAAGATTGTCTGGGACCTGATATTCCCCCTGATGAACAAAGGGTACCACTTGTATACATACACTTTGTATAAAAGTGTCCCTTTGTTCAAGCTACTGTACTGTTTTGATACAGTAGCTTTCGGTACAATACTGTAAAAAAGAACCGCCCAGGTTTCCCAAGATAACTTGCACGCACCCGGCTCCCTCAGCTCTGCGCCAAGAGGAGCTGTTGGCAGTTAAGTACAGAGACAAGAAGGATGTGTATCTTCTTACCACCATCCACACTGAGAAGACTGTGGAGGTCTCTGTATGTGGCAGAGCTGAGAGCACAATGAAGCCAGTGTGCATAAAGGCCTAGAACCGGCATTTGTGTAGGGTTGATCTGGAAGATCAGCTGTTGCAGCCCTACCTAATTATACGCAAGACAAGGGCCTGGTACAAAAAGGTTGCAATCTACCTAATGCAGATTGCAACCTACAACGCTTTTTTGTTGTTCAAAAAAGCAAACCCCGGGATGCAACTAAGTTTTTTTACAGTTTCAACTCCAGATCAATTCAGGAATGTTGTACCTTGATGCACCTGCTCCCCGGGTGGTGATGGGAGAGAGCAGAGTTGGGGCTACACATTTTATTTTTAAAATTCCCCCTACTGCGGCAAAGCAGAATCCCCCAAAAAAGATGCAGAGTCTGTTTTAAGAGGGGGCGAAAAGATACTGTATATCACTGTCCTGATTGCCCTGGTCAGCCTGGACTCTGCATTGGGGACTGCTTCAAACGATACCACACACTGGTCCATTTAAAAAAAAAAAAAATTGTAACATTTGCCGATCAGTTTTTTTTGTTTAGTTTTTTTGTTATGTTTACCCTATGCATGGGGGTATGGGTGTACTAAGGAGGCTTTGCAGACAACAACTTAGAGTGTTTTCTTGCAATAACCAACAACAGGCTCTCCTGAGTCACAGTCAAAAAGCAATGTGTGTGTAAAAATGAAAATTGAACAATTACCACCACACACTGTCTCCAATTTTTTGGGCTAAAACTATTTCATCAAAGGCATTAAAGCACTCCATATACAATACCTCGAGGTATCTCTGTTTCAAATATATACACTTTCATGGCAATACATAAAACTGGGGTACGTGATAAGCCCCAAGCTAGAGATAGGCCTATCAGAAGAAATACTCTAAATTACAAGTCATACAATTGTAACTGGACCTTCCCAAAATCCTGGCACACCTATGCATGGGGGGGCATGGGTGTACTAAGGATGCCTTTCAGAAAACAACCTGCAGTGTTTTTTTGCAATAACCAACAACAGGCTCTCCTAAATCTGTCAAAAAGCAATATGTGTGTAAAAATGAAAATTGAAAAATTACCACCACACACTTTCTCCAATTTTTTGACTAAAACGATTGCATCAAAGGCATCAAAACACTTCATGTACAATACCGTGGGGTGTCAACTTTTTAAATATATGCACGCCCATGGCAAGAAAATAAATTGGGATATCTGAAAAGGACCCCAAAAAGAAGATAGGAAAAGAAGATATGTAAAATTTAAAAAACACACGTCAGAAATTTGGCTTTGCACCCCTCAAACAACCGAACAAACCTATGCATAGGTGGTATCACTGTACTCAGGAGATGTTGCTGAACACATATTGGAGTGTTCTTTGACAGCAATACATAACAGGAGCTGAGAATCCATGACTAAAGTACAATATGTGTGAAAATTAAAACAAAAAAATGCCTACCCAAATGTTTGACAGAGACTGCTGGTAGAATTAGTGCATGGAAAGTGTTAAAATACCACCATTTGCAGCTCGCTTTCTGGGTTTGGCTGCACAGCTTGTATGTTCCGCGTCGACTGACTGACCTGGGGGCATCCCCGTTGTATATCTGCAGCCACACGGACGTCCTCTGCCAACTGGAGTGAGGCCTATCAAGCGCTGCTATAGGGAGAGGTGGCCGATCTCCCGAACCAGCTCACACTGATCTCCAGCAACATCTAGATGGTGCCCCGCAACCTCCCCCCCTTTGGACCAGTGGGGGTGATCCTGGTCCCCACCCTGGAGGCTCCCTTACTCCACCTGGGAAGTGTGGTACCGCCGAAAGCAGCAACAACTTACCACAAGGCTCACTTAAAATGGCAGATGCTGCATGCCCCCTGCACTACTTTAACACAGTTATGTCCAAGTTGGATAAAATCTTCCATGACTTCTGGAGGAAGCTGTCTTCCCAGCTACATGTGCCTGCTCCCCAAGCCCCACACGACCACTCACCTGGGAGTCTTCCCCGGTGGATTCGGATCCGATCTGTAGTGAGGGGCACTGGAAGAGTGCACAGAGGACGGAAGAAACAGCACTGACGGCTCACGAGGGGTGCAGAGTACAAGCCTGCAGTGGAGCTGAGCTCACTCAGAGCCAGCAAGAGCCCCAAACACGAAGCAGCACGGAGGGGAGAGCAGAAAGAGCCGAGGGAGGTATCCTACTACCTGGGTACTTCCACAGCCCTGCAGCTAAGCCAGCCAAACCACCACAGCCTCTGGGCCTGCATCCTGCCCTTAGCAGGCATAGGCTGAATACTCGAAAATTAACATTCAGCACATCTTCCCATGGGGACATGTCCCTCTCCACCCCCCCTCATGAATGTTTTGTTGTTTAGTTGAGCACACTATGTCACATGTATCTTGGACACTTACCTCTGAAGCTGCCTAGAGTGGCACCACACTCATGCCTTTAGCCTTGCACAATCAACTATATTCCTGTTTGCAATATACTTAGGCATCTGTTTACATTACTTCTATAACTATAAAATGTTATGATTACTTTCACCAGCTAGGTCCTTACCATATGCTGTCTCTAACTCGCTCATCTGCATTGTCTTGTGCTGGTTTTACTTATCTTGTACTATTACACTCTCCCTGGATAAGGGGACAATATCGGTCAGGCATAGGTTGAACCAGATGCTCACACACTGCAATTCAACAGTAGCTGTGACCAACTGTATATACCTTCTCACTCATTGTCAGATACAGTAATACTTGCATCTCATGTTATTATTGATGCGATTGGGAGTCCAACCAGCGGTATACCTGCATGCTGTCTTCCACCGGTTACCCTTGACAAGGGGCAACCTTAACCAGCAACCACACAAGTGGTGGCCTAACCTTGACAAACATACTCAGCTAGCATGCACCTCACCAGACATGCAACACACATATATGTGCGTATAGCCTGAACGCGCCACCGCTTACTCACAACCGCACGCTCCCACATTAGTTTATCAGATGTTGGCTCTACACCGGAGGCATGCTACTCTTATCCTAATATTACCTCCATAAATGCCAAGTTATATAATCCTGTAATACCTTACTACCTACCCATATTTTGGCATGACCTACATCATCTTGTTTCCTTATTTAAAAAATTGTGCAGTTCAATCTTGTGTCATGATACTCAATGCCTTGATACGCCTGGGAATGCTGTTGTGGCACTGCAGGCCTGCTTGTAACTCATTTTGCACAACAAAAATAAAGAATTAAAAAAAAAATACCACCATTTGAAATACCCTAGGGCAGGGGTGTCAAACTCAAATTCATCGGGGGCCGCATCAGCAGTTTGGTCACCCTCAAAGGGCCGGTTGTATCTGTAGGACTATGTGTCCACTCTTTATTATCATAAATTATTACACACACACACTGACAGAGACATACACACACATTGACAGACAGACATACACAGACATACACACACACTGACAGACATACACACACACTGACAGACATACATATACACACACACACACACTGACAGAGACATACACACACACACTGACAGACAGACATATACACACACACACACACACACACACACTGACAGACATACACACAGACTGACAGACATACACACAGACTGACAGACATACACACAGACTGACAGACATACACACAGACTGACAAACATACACACACACTGACAGACAGACATATACACACACACATACTGACAGAGACATACACACACACACACACACTGACAGACATACATACACACACAGACACACTGACAGAGACATACACACACACACACACACTGATAGACATACACACACACACTGACAGACATACACACACACTGACAGAGACATACACACACAATGACAGACAGACATACACACACACACACTGACAGAGACACACACACACACTGACAGAGACACACACACACACTGACAGAGACATACACACACACTGACAGAGACATACACACACACTGAAAGACAGACATACACACACACAGACTGACAGACATACACACACACACTGATATACATACACACACACTGACAGACCGACATATACACACACACACACTGATAGAGACATACACACACACACACACACACTGACAGACAGAGACATACACACACACACACTGACAGACATACACACACACACACAGACAGACATACACACACACACACACACTGACAGAGACACACACACACTGACAGACACACACACACTGACACACACACACAGACTGACAGACACACACACACACACACACACACACACACACTGACAGACAGACATATACACACACACACACACACACACACACACTGACAGACAGACATATACACACACACACTGACAGAGACACACACACACACACACACACACTGACAGACAGACATATACACACACACACACTGACTGACAGGCATACACACACTGACAGACAGGCATACACACACTGACAGACAGGCATACACACACTGACAGACAGGCATACACACACTGACAGACAGACATACACACACTGACAGACAGACATACACACTGACAGACAGACACACACTGACAGACAGACACACACTGACAGACACACACACACTGACAGACACACACACACACAGACAGACATACACACAGACAGACATACACACAGACAGACATACACACACACAGACAGACATACAGGTTCAGGAGGGTGGCTTACCTGGGATCCAGAGTGCTGCCTGAGGTAGTTGGGAGTTGGAGGAGCTGGTCCTGCCCAGCCCCCCTCCTCTCTGCCCTCTGCTGTCTTCTTGGGAGGACTTCTTCCCAGGCTGATGTGAGGGGGCCGGCGGTAGCTCTGCCCCTGCTGGGCGCCAGCCGCGCTTTGTGCTACAGAGAGAGCAGGGATATGACGTGTTCATATCCCCGCCCCCTCCACACAATCCGCGGCACTGCAGCTTGGCGCTCGGCCACGCTACAAGAAGTGACCGGCAGGAGAGGGGAGCTGTGCGCTTCCCTCCTGCCGGTCACCCGGACATTTGCGCCCCCGGGCGGCAGCTACACGGGCCACATGACGAGGTCTGGCGGGCCGGATTCAGCCCGCGGGCCTTGTGTTTGACACCCGTGCCCTAGGGTGTCTACTTTTCAAAAATATATGGTTTGATGGGGGTAAATTACATTGTCAGGCTTCAAATGGGACATGGGTGCATGATGACCAGCTGTGAAAATTCCAAGTTGGAAAAAATACCCCATGTTGCTTAGACTGCACTTTTTACACTATCCCAATAAATCAGCAGCTCTTCAGATTTTATTTCCCATGATAAGTTTACTAAAACTTACTTGCCATTGCTAATCCAGCTTGAGGATGCCTGAGGAACTTTAGATGAACCCTGAAAAACACACAAAAATAGAGAACTGTGAGGATATTTATGGGGTAATAAATATTAAAATAATATTTTATAAAAATTGTAATTTAATCATTTTTATTAATATCATACATTTATATTTTGCCACAGTTTCCCTTGATTGATTTAAAGTGAAGAGTTACCCACTATTTTAACTCTTAGATCCTGGAGTATCTTTATTAGAGGAGTTGTATGAAACGTCACACATTAATCACAACCGATTATAAAAATATTAATTATTACAATAAATAATTAATAATAATATGTAACGTGCATGACAATAATCAGTGAATATTTAGGTATAACAATAGTTTAAAATATGTCAACAATAAACACAACAAAGATAATGTCTAAATCACATAAGGATGATGAGATTGTTAGTCTAAATAGAAACTATCCACCAGACGAGTATACTTGGCAAGTATTAGTACAAATTTCAAAACATATGAATAATCAAATAGCTTATTAGCAACAGTATCCATCAACATAAAGTTAGACTAACTTCCAAAGAAGTTGCATGCAAAATTATAGATAATTCCTCTAGAATTTAATTTACAAATATTTCAACATAGATGCATACTTCAGCAATGTTACAGGAATCATTCAGATGTCTTTAGAATTCCTTTTCACATAATGTAGCAGAGAGCTTGTATTCTACAACACAGCTCCAAGTTGTAAAAACCAGATGCTGACAGGGATTTAGAATCAGCACAGATAATTAACTTACTCACTGCTGGCTACAATTCTCACAGACGAAATACTTAAAGGACCACTATAGTGCCAGGAAAACTGGCTCTTTAGGGTCTCTAGGTCCCCCCCACCCTCAGGGCTCTCCTCCCGCCGTGCTCTAGGAGGTGGAAGGGGTTAAATTTACCTATTTTTCCAGTGCCGGGCAGGGGACTCTCCTCCTTCTCGTCGTCATCGGCTGAATGCGCATGCGCGTCACGAGCTGCGCGCGCATTCAGCAAGTCCATAGGAAAGCATTCTCATTTTGATTAAAGACAAGTGTATATATCGCTATATAATAGCTTGATTTGCTAAGCTTGGCAAATTACCAGTGAATTTATATAATTCTCATTCAGCTGCAGTCTGAATTTCCAATTATATAAAATTCACTCAGCTAAATATGATTTAAAACGTTTTGAAATCTGATCAGTATTATTTCTGATTTTAGTAAAAAAAAATAATTTAAATAAATTAAACTAGCATATTTACCAGTTCGTAGAAGAATATTCTTTAGGTTGGAGATATAATCCAGTGAATGATAAATGAAAGTGAGAGTTAGAGAATTTGAGTATGTTGTTAGTGTTGTTCTGGCTAGCAAAGACATTTAACAAAGTCCCAGCTCAGATAGGAAGAGCAGAGTGTTAGAGTGGTATTCCTTTGTCTGGTGATGCTTTGATGATCTCCTCAATCCCCAATTTCTGAATCTTGCATCCGACTCTCTAAAAGTGTTGTGCTCTTGTTTTCATTTTCTTTTCTTGAATTTCTTTACGTCACCAATTTAGAGTAACCAATAGGATTAGGTGGGTGTACCTTATTCTAATGATTGTTTTATAGACATTGATCAGTAGATGGCATTATTGCATTGCAATAAAGATTCATCACTAATTCCAACTACCACTTTGTCTAAGGGGCCCATTTCGTGCCGAAAATTACGTCAAATTTCTTTATCTTTATGGGTATTTCATCATGGCTGGCTGTCATACCTCAAAGGGATAGTGGTAGACTACCCGGTCTCCTTTTAATGCCATAAAGTATCTTTTTGATGCATCTGGACTTTGGTTCAACACACTCTGACAATGGGGTCTTATAAAAGTCCCACTGAATTTAAAAAGTAAAATGAATTACTGGTAGGGAGTACCTCTTCTTGGTAATTCTAATCTGTGTCTGGTTTTCTCAGTTACACTGTCCTATGGAGCTAAGTATATCTGTATTAGTAATATGTGACATATGGAAAGGCTGAGCCTGTGGGTGGAGCCTGTAGTTGTGGGAGGGGATATTGCTATACATTACAGGCCCCCCTTCCTCTGGGCTGAGACTGTCTGGTACATTACAGATCCATCTACTTCCAGTTCAAAGGTCATCAACACAAACTGCCTAAACTCCAGACTAGGGGGAGACTTGCTTTTCCCACAGAAATCACACATTTGCAGTGATGTTACTACCGCAAATGATCCTGAGTGGGCATATGCAAATAAGTTCAACAAAGAATCACAATACCGCAAACACTGACTCAAAGGATTCCATGTTTAAAATAGATTGAGGCAAAAATTGGATTCTCTGTTGAACTAATTTGCATATGCCCACCCGGAATCATTTGCAGTAGTAACATCACTGCAAATTTGTGATTTCTGTGGGAAAAGCAAGTCTTATGGCTTGACTGGTGTGCAGATTTTTGTTTAACATTGTATTGAATATCCACAGACTTCAGGTGGAAGGTTTTACAATTTCCCGCCACCATTTTGGTATATATATATATATACAGTGAGGGAGAAAAGTATTTGATCCACTGCTGATTTTGAATGTTTGCCCACTGACAATGAAATGATCAGTCTATAATTTTAATGGTAGGTGTATTTTAACAGTGAAAGACAGAAAAACAAAATCCAGGAAAACGCATGTCAAAAAAGTTATAAATTGATTTGCATGTCAATGAGTGAAATAAGTATTTGACCCCTTCGATTTAGTATTTGGTGGCAAAACCCTTGTTGGGTTCAGATGTTTCTTGTAGTTGGCCACCAGGTTTGCACACATCTCAGGAGGGATTTTATCCCACTCGTCTTTACAGACACCCCCCCTAAAGCATAATGTTTCCACCTCCATGTTTGACGGTGGGGATGGTGTTCTTGGAGTCATAGGCAGCATTCCTCCTCCAACAAACACAGCGAGTTGAGTTGATGCCAAAGAGCTTGATTTTGGTCTCATCTGGCCACAACACTTTCACCCAGTTCTCCTCTGAATCATTCAGATGTTCATTGGCAAACTTCACACGGGCCTGTACATGTGCGTTTTGGAGCAGGGGGACCTTTCGTGGCTTGCATGATTCCAGTCCTTCATGGCGTAGTGTGTTACCAATTGTTTTCTTGGTGACAATGGTCCCAGCTGCCTTAAGATCATTAACAAGATCCTTCCGTGTAGTTCTTGGCTGATTCCTCACCGGTCTCGTGATCATTGAAAACTCCATGAGGTGAGATCTTGCATGCAGCACCAGACCGAGGGAGACCGACAGTTATTTTGTGTTTCTTCCATTTGCGAATAATCGCACCAACTCTTGTCACTTTCTCACCAAGCTGCGTGGCGATGGTCTTGTAGCCCATTCCAGCCTTGTGAAGGTCTACAATCTTGTCGCTGGCATCCAATTCATAACTTTTTTTGACATGCGTTTTTCTGTCTCTCACTGTTAAAATACACCTACCATTAAAATTATAAACTGATTATTTCTTTGTCAGTGGACAAATGTTAAAAAAACAACAGGGGATCCAATACTTAATTCCCTCACTAATATATATATATTGTTTTTACATATGTGCACCCTTGATCAGTCACTTATATATTTCATTTTTATTCTATTTTTCAACATCATTAGAGTTGCCTTTGTATTTTTATTTATTCAGACCAGCTTGGCCCCCCTCTTTTTGATTATCCATGTACTGACTGCATATTAGATCATACGCATATGTTTTATTTTATTTTGGCTCTTTTCATATACATATAAACATATTTTCCTCTCTCTTTATATATAATCTGCAATTTAATATCTTTCTTAGGATTCTATTATGTTTCCTTTTAGCTTTAATGAATACCGGAGTAGTTCCGGTTTGTGTTTGCGCTCCATTGTGGAACGCATAATATATTTACAGCTCTCGATATTGGAAGAGCCAATTGCCAAGCAGTTCCGGTTTCGCCTGCGTTCCACGGGTGGAACGCAAGATAGAGCTGCAGCCCTTTACGTCGCGTCATTTCCGGGGCGACGTCAGCGAAACCGGAAGGGTCTATACGATATTTTCTTCATATTGTAGATGCCGCCAAGATTGTATTTATATTGTTTTTTCCTATGAATTTATTAATGTCAGGGTACCTGAGGCCTCTACCTCTAAGGGAGGTAGAGACTTGGTGGTGTATCCGTCCAGGCGAGATGTTTCCTCCGTTCCTCGCGGTTCATCCAGTCACTTAAACACCGGCCGCGAGGAATCCACGTCCTTTTCTAGCAGGACGCTCAAAACGTGACGTCATGACGCTAGCACGAGCAATCTGTCACTCAAGTGTCCGATATCCAATCGGTACTTGTCAGAGGCGTGATTTCCATCCAGAGCCAGGGTATTTAAGCTTACTCCTTACTTCTGCTCATTGCCCTGTCGTGGTTCTAGCTTGTCTAGTCACTCAGTGCTCTGGTATTCTAGTTTGCTCTTTTGGTTTTGACTCGGCTCGTTGTCCTACCCTGTTTCTCTGTTATCCCTTGACCCGGCTTGTCTCTCGCTTATCTGTCTTCTCGTTCCCTCGACCTCGGCTTGTCTCTGACTATTCTTTACTCTCGGTACGTTAGTCCGGCCATTCTAAGGCCCGGTATACGTACCTTTCCACTCTTTGTACTCTGCGTGTTGGATCCCTGTCCCGATCCTGACATTACGACAGGGCCAATGGATCCTGCAGGTACAAACAGTCAGCTTGGTTCTTCGGATCCCAGGTTTGACGCCATGGAACATAGGATGGATCAGATGGCTTTGGCACTACAGGCACTTTTGTCCCGTGCTAGTAATCCACCTGAGGAGACACGTACTCCTTCTACCTCTCCTGCAGTCTCAGGTCTAGAGGTAGCCACTGTAGGTGCTTCTTCCCGTATTACCCCACCAGTACGTTATGGCGGGTCACCGGAGAAGTGTCGTGGCTTTCTAAACCAGATTAGCATCCATTTCGAACTACAACCCCGCTCTTATCCTACAGATAGAGCAAAAGTTGGATTTATTATTACTCTGCTCATTGAAAAAGCTTTGAGATGGGCCAATCCTTTATGGGAGAATGATAATCCACTCGTCTATAATTATAATGCCTTTGTAGCTGCGTTTAGAAGAACTTTTGACCCTCCTGGCAGAAAGGTCAATGCAGCTAGATTAATGTTGCGCCTTAAACAGGACAATCGAACACTTGTGGATTATGCACTAGAGTTCAGATCCTTGGCGGCAGAAGTTAAGTGGAACGAACAGGCTTATATAGATGTGTTTCTGAATGGGTTATCAGATGTAATTCTTGACGAGGTCGCTACTAGAGAACTCCCTGAAAATTTGGAGGATTTAATTTCTTTTATATCTCGTATTGATGAACGCTTAAGAGAGAGGCAGAACACTCGAGATAAGACCCGTAGACCCTCCTTTAAACTAGCGCCTACCTTTCAAATCTCTGAGTTCGAGGACTTACGTATTCCTGAACCTATGCAGATAGGCAGTACTCATCTCACTGAAAGGGAGAGACAGTACAGGAGAAGGGAGGGTTTATGTATGTATTGTGGAGTCAGGGGTCATTTACGCCTAAATTGTCCCAATCGTTCGGGAAACGCTCGCACCTAAGTTCCTCTAGAGGACAGGCCTTGGGTGTTTCTACTTTGTCCTCTATTCACAACTACAAGGAGCTCAGGCTTGTGTTACCCGTTTCTTTAAAGTGGGAGAAGGGAGTAGTTAAGGCTATGGCACTAATCGATTCTGGAGCTGCTGAGAGCTTTATAGATCAGGGTTTTGCTGCCAAGCATGCTATTCCATCCCAGTTAAAAGAGACACCTCTGGCTGTTGAGGCCATCGATGGTAGACCGTTACTTGAGCCTGTTATTTTTCATGAGACCATACCGATTAACTTGACTGTTGGCATCCTGCATAAAGAAGATATATCCTTGATGCTCATTTCTTCTCCGTCTATTCCCATAGTTCTGGGGTACTCCTGGCTGAGGAGACACAACCCTATTATTAATTGGGAGTCAGGGGAGATAGTTTCGTGGGGAGAGAATTGTCAAGAAAAATGCTTGCGGAAGGTCTTACCTCTTGGGTTAACTAATACATCGAATACCTCTGACAACCCTACAGAGACACAAATTCCGCCTCAGTATCTAGATTTAAAGGCAGTATTTGACAAAAAGAAAGCCGATACCTTACCCCCACACAGGTCCTTTGATTGCAAAATTAACCTACTCCCTGGTACCATGCCTCCCAGAGGTCATGTATACCCATTATCTATAAAGGAGAACTCAGTCCTAGAGGAATATATTCACGAGAATTTAGACAAGGGATTCATCAGGAGGTCCTCCTCCCCTGCCGGGGCTGGATTTTTTTTTGTTAAAAAGAAAGATGGTTCTTTGAGACCTTGTATTAATTATCGAGGCCTGAATAAGATAACCATTAAAAATGCCTACCCGATTCCCTTGATCACCGAACTCTTCGATCGTTTGAAGGGCTCTACAATTTTCACCAAGTTAGACCTCAGAGGGGCATATAACTTGGTGAGAATCCAGCAGGGACATGAGTGGATGACGGCATTCAATACTCGATATGGCCACTATGAATATACCGTCATGCCTTTTGGGTTATGCAATGCACCAGCAGTATTCCAAGATCTGATTAATGAGGTTCTTAGGGAATTTCAGCAAGAGTGCGTCATTGTATACCTAGATGATATACTCATTCATTCTAGTGACATTGAGATTCATCACAAACAAGTCAGGAGAGTTTTGCACAAGCTTCTCCAGCATGGCTTGTACTGCAAGTTGGAGAAATGTAGCTTTGATCAAACCCAGGTAACCTTTCTCGGCTATGTGATCTCTGGGGAGGGATTTAAGATGGATCCGGATAAGCTCCAATCCATTCTAGAGTGGCCTTTACCCACAGGTCTTAAAGCCATACAGAGATTTATTGGTTTTTCCAATTATTATAGGCGCTTTATTAAGGGCTATTCTTCCATTATTGCACCTATCACTAACATGACCAAACAGGGGGCTGACACTAAGAATTGGACTACTGAAGCTCTCCTTGCGTTCAAGACTCTCAAGGAGCTTTTCGCTTCCGCTCCAATTTTAGTTCACCCTGACACCTCTCTGCCTTTTTTGCTCGAGGTAGACGCATCAGAGACTGGTTTAGGTGCTGTTCTATCTCAAAGGTTGGGTGTTGATAAACCATTACATCCATGTGGATTTTTCTCTAAAAAATTGACCGGTACTGAAAGCAGGTATGACATTGGTGACAGAGAATTACTAGCGGTTATCAAGGCTTTGAAAGAATGGAGACATTTATTGGAAGGTACATTACATCCTGTTACCATCCTGACAGACCACAAAAACTTGTCCTATATCGGAGAGGCCAAGCGTCTGTCCTCCAGGCAGGCTCGTTGGTCGTTGTTTCTTACCCATTTCAATTACGTTCTGACTTACAGACCTGGGTCAAAGAATTCTAAAGCCGATGCGCTATCTCGCCAATATGAACCCTCTGCTTCAGTTGAACCACTTTTGTCTTCCATTGTACCCAAATGCAATATTATTGCTAATACCAGTCTCAAGATTCATTCTCCGCTACTTGACCAGATCTTGAAGTCACAACATCTAGCTCCCGGAAACACTCCTGAGGGAAGGAACTTTGTTCCCCCTGAACTTCAACTGGAGCTCTTACAATGTTTTCATGAAAGTAAAATAGCTGGTCATCCTGGTATTCGCAAGACATACTCTCTGATATCCAAGGATTTCTGGTGGGCTTCACTTCGAAAGGATATTGAGGAGTTCGTCGCAGCTTGTGAGACTTGTGCCAAGACTAAACTACCTCATGCATCCCCATGTGGCCTGTTACACCCCTTGGACATTCCTGAGAAACCTTGGTCCTGTTTGTCCATAGACTTTATCGTTGATTTGCCTGCTTCCAAAAGACAGACGGTTATTCTCACGGTGGTGGATAGATTTACTAAGATGGCCCATTTCGTGCCATTACCTAAACTTCCGACTTCTCCTGAATTGGCGGAGATTTTTGCGAGAGAAGTTTTTCGCCTACATGGGATTCCTTCAGAGATTGTTTCTGATAGAGGTTCTCAATTTGTCTCACGTTTCTGGAGATCCTTTTGTTCTCAAATGGGCATCAAATTGAACTTTTCCTCTGCCTATCACCCTCAGTCTAACGGAGCTGCTGAACGTACTAATCAAAAGATCGAACAGTATCTGCGTTGCTTTGTTTCCGAACACCAGGACGATTGGGTCGGTCTGATTCCTTGGGCGGAGTTCGCACACAATAACCTTGTTTGCGATTCAACTCGCTCTAGCCCTTTCTTCATGAACTATGGCTTTCATCCTTCGATTTTTCCTTCGGTTTCCTCTTCTCAGGGGATACCGTCGGTTGATGATCATGTCGCCAACCTGAAGAAATTATGGGATCAGACTCGACAAATTCTATTGCATAGTTCCTCGCTGTTCAAGAAACACGCTGACAAACATAGAAGAGCGGCTCCTGTTTTTGTTCCTGGGGATAGGGTATGGTTGAGTACTAAGAATATTCGCCTAAAAGTTCCGTCCATGAAATTTGCTCCTCGCTACATAGGCCCTTACAGGGTTCTCACTCGTATCAATCCGGTTGCGTATCGCCTTGCTCTGCCACCTGCCTTACGCATTCCTAACTCTTTTCATGTCTCCTTGTTGAAACCCCTCATTTGCAACAAATTCTCCTCTAAGGTCTCCTCGCCTCGTCCTGTTCAGGTGGAGGGTCGGGAGGAGTACGAGGTCAGCTCCATCATTGACTCCAGAATTTCAAGGGGAAAATTGCAATATCTGGTCAACTGGAGGGGATATGGTCCTGAGGAGAGGAGTTGGGTACCTCAGGAGGACGTCCATGCTTCTCGCCTTCGCAGAGCATTTCACCTTCGCTTCCCATCTCGCCCCGGTTCATTCCGCCCGGTGGGCGTATCTGAGAGGGGGGGTACTGTCAGGGTACCTGAGGCCTCTACCTCTAAGGGAGGTAGAGACTTGGTGGTGTATCCGTCCAGGCGAGATGTTTCCTCCGTTCCTCGCGGTTCATCCAGTCACTTAAACACCGGCCGCGAGGAATCCACGTCCTTTTCTAGCAGGACGCTCAAAACGTGACGTCATGACGCTAGCACGAGCAATCTGTCACTCAAGTGTCCGATATCCAATCGGTACTTGTCAGAGGCGTGATTTCCATCCAGAGCCAGGGTATTTAAGCTTACTCCTTACTTCTGCTCATTGCCCTGTCGTGGTTCTAGCTTGTCTAGTCACTCAGTGCTCTGGTATTCTAGTTTGCTCTTTTGGTTTTGACTCGGCTCGTTGTCCTACCCTGTTTCTCTGTTATCCCTTGACCCGGCTTGTCTCTCGCTTATCTGTCTTCTCGTTCCCTCGACCTCGGCTTGTCTCTGACTATTCTTTACTCTCGGTACGTTAGTCCGGCCATTCTAAGGCCCGGTATACGTACCTTTCCACTCTTTGTACTCTGCGTGTTGGATCCCTGTCCCGATCCTGACAATTAACACTTAATGACATTCTTGTATTTCTTTTTTTGCATTTTATATATGATGTGTTATTATTATCATGGACTTAATCCGCCGCGTCACTTCCGGTGTGACGCGTGCGGTTCACTGGTGGCTACAGGAAGTATCAATCACTCACACCAGGAAGTATTTACTATCATCAGGACTCTTATTTAAACGTTTGGAACCAGGACATTCTCCACACTTCTGAGGAAGCCTGCTACAGGTGAAACGCGTCAAGTGGATTTTAGAGACTATATATTTATATTTTTAAAGCTCTCTTTTAACTATTGTTAAATAAATTATCCTTACTTACTATATTTCGGATTTTTTATTTTTTTTCACTCCTGGTTACCTGCTTGTTCCTTGGTGGGGACTATACCACCTATGCCATTAAGACTAGAGCAAGTTCTGCTCTAGCAAATGTGAGTACGATATTTTTATTACTTATTCACATATTTTAACAATACATACTGTACTATTTGGAGTTCTTTTATTTTACATATACCGCCCATATGAGAGTGTGAGGACCCCATATATCCTTAGACGGGGATTGTTCCGTCCAGGCGAGATAACAGCTGAGCTCTGAGTTAGCTCTGGGCCATGTGAGTGTGGAATATCTACAACTATTTATCCACCCACCATATTTAAATATACTACACTATCATTGTCTTTTATGTTTTATGCTTTTTTTGAGGTCTACTGTGTAAAGAAGACTATAAACTACAACCTCTGTGTACGTATATATATATATATATTTGTATATATCTTTTCGTTTAAGGCGCGGTTTCCTTCCCTTTTTTTTTCACATTTATCCATCACAAGGTTGGGGTTCCTTGTACTGGTTACTGCTGCCACATCACTCTACTATATATAGCGAGCGCCTAATTCACCCAAACTACCATATATATATATATATATATATAATTTTCCACGTGTCCCGCACTCACTGCTCCCGGTCCTGTAAACGCCTGGGTGCCAACTCCAACCTTTAGAATATATAAAAACCTTGTTGAAGTGCACTCACAAGACTCCATAGTATTTCTAATCATGCTTGTTTATTGAAGGATCAAATATTACAAAAAAGGTGTCGACGTTTTAGTCCTATCTGGACTTTTTTCAAGGTCTTGAAAAAATTCCACATAGGACTGAAACGTTGACACCTTTTTTGTAATATTTGATGCTTCAATAAACAAGCACGATTAGAAATACTAAGGAGTCCTGGAAGTGCACTTCAACAAGGTTTTTATATATATATATATATATATATATGTGTATATGCAAACACATAAACACATCTATATATGCATACACATATACATACATGCACATGAACTCATATACACAAATATAAATGCACACTCACATATATAAGCATACATGCATAAGAGTATGGGAAAGCATAGGTCTACACATAGTACTTTGTATATTGATAGAATAAACATATTGGAATGCATTTTAAAGTGTTGATACATATGACAGAACAGTAAGATAATGTGAGGGAGTGTTCATGTAAAGGGTTGGTAGTGGGACAGGAAACCCAAATCTCTCCACAATTTTCCCTCTCACCCCTCACTCTTATCTTCAGAAAGATTATTATGACCCTCTATGAGAATGTTGTCTATTTTCTATGAAACCTGTGTCTTATCTGCACTCATGTCGCTTTAACCCCTGTATCACAACTCAACTTTGAATTCCATGTGTCGTCAGAAATGCTTCAGACTTGAGAAAGGAAGGTTCTCCCGAAAGCTTGTCATTAAAAAATTCTGTTAGTCCAATAAAAAAGGTATTACAAGATACGAATTGTATCTGTATATATATATATATATATATATATATATATATATATATATATATATATATATATATATATATATATATATATATATATATATATATATCAGGGTACCCTCAAAATGCCTATATATATATATAGGCATTTTGAGGGTACCCTGATAGAAATTACCTTTTATCAGATCTCCCCAAAGAGGGGAACCCAACGAATAAAACCATCAGAATGATAGCGACATTCGATACAGGATGAAATTAGGTCAAAGGGTCTATGCAGAGATTTGGCCCATCCTGCTAAATGGGAGGTCTTGGGTCCGCAAGTAACTATTACAGCATGTAGAGGCTGGAAATTCCGTGATCTACTAGTCCTGAGCCATTTGCAACCAAAACCAAAATCATCAACTTCCTGGCTAGGAAGGTGTATCGCCTACAAAAATATTCAACGAACCTCAAAATCTGTGACAAATAGCGAGGGACAACATACTTGTGGAATCACACACTTTTTTAATTGCAACACTGCAGGGTTGGTACATTTAATAACCTGCAGCTGTAATCTAAAATATGTGGGCAAAACCTTCCGACCTTTTAAAGAACGGATAAAGGAGCATGTAAGGTCCCCCAAAAATCGTCTGGAGGCTCCAATTACAATACACCTAAAAGAATGCCACGGGGGTATATCTAAGACTATAAGATTCTGTGACTTAGAGCTAGTCAAACGCGAACAAAGACTGACAAAATTCTACGTCAAAAAGAGTGAAGATGGGGGGCGGGGCCGGACCGCCGAAATGGACGGTCGCAGGAGAGCTGGGCTCCTGCAAACTACAATTTATTTAGCCGTTAACTTAGGCTTCTCAGAAAACCCACCTACCTAACTCTGCGACCCACAAAGCACGAAGGCTACCGAATCCGGGGAGAGGCTTGCTCTGGGAGTTTTAGCCCCTCGGAGGCGAGATCTCCGCGACTCCAAGCGGGAACTTAGCCGGCGGTGAGTGGGATGGACGGCCGCTGTCCCACTATCCTGCCTGACGGAGCCTGAATGGCACTCTGAGTCTCCGCGGACCCGGCCCTGTCCCCCCCCCTATGGACCGGGGGGGTGATCCCGGTCCTCGCCCCATAGCCACACTCAGAACGTGGCAGCTAGGACCCGGCAACGACACCACGCCATTACACAGGCCCAGGTCCCTCTCCTAAGATGGCGGAGACCATGTGCAAAATGGATGGCTGGTAGAATCCGGAGCAGCCTGAAGGCTCCTGCTGACCCGGCATCGACCACAACCAACAACAAAAAGACAATACAGGGCCTCCTGAGGTGGAAGAGGGGAAGCACTGAACTACCCGAAGTTGCATTCCGGCACAGAGACCCAGGGAGCTGACATAGAGCACAAAGGCACCCCCCCCTGTACTCACCGACAGGTACCTCTGGCCCAGCAGCTCGGGAATCGCAACGCACCCAGCCCGCAGGCACACAGCAATCCAAGAAAGGCGCGGAAAGCTCCAGAGGACACTGGCAGACATACCATAATCTACTCTGCACACGCACAGCAAACCTACAAAACAGGGACCTGGGCTCCGCTCATGGGCCACCCTCACAGACCATACTTGTGGGTAATATGGGGACTTATGGGATGAGGGACTCACACAGCTGCCATGGACATTGAACCTAGGGCAAACGCAATTACACCTAACATGGCTCATCTCACTATAATCAGCTAATGCTCAAGAATACTAAGAAACCCTAGGACAGAATGCATGATTTGTCTTAACACTGTAAGTCCTACACCCTCATAGACACACTAGACTAGCTACACTCCATGTTCTACTTAAGCAGATATCAACCACTCAGTAACGCCTGACTAATTGTCAAATTTGAGGAGGAACGGTTAAATACTATTAAGCATGATTAAATCTAATTAAGCAGTTAGAAACCAATACTGGATGTTGATAATGCATAGCCTGTAAACTGACAACCACACTAGCCTGTTTATATTCAAATTCTGCAATGTTCTGAAAGTATAAATGTTTAATTAAGTTAAAACTATAAAAATGAGTGAAGATGGATCTATAAATTAAGGACCATTAATCCACTGGGCATGAATTGAGGTTTTTCCTTCTCCCCCTTTATCTGACTTTTTGCGGATATGCTGATATATATATACACCCTTCGGCACTCCGCTTCACCTGATGTACTAAAGTTTGCACTACATTTAACATTTTGCATCAAATCTCGCATATTTGGTAAATTTTGTACAGTCTATATTTTTTATCTAACTGTCATGGTAATATACCCCAACACGCAGGAATAGTCCAGATAGTCAAGAGACAAGAAAACAGGACTCGTCTTACTGGACCTTAGAATGGCCGGACTTAGACGAGTACAAGAAAAGACAGAGTCCAGAACAATAGGGCCACGATAGGGCAAGGTGCAAAGGAAACAGGTGAGTATAAATACCCTAATGTTCACTTCGATTGGCCCCTGCCATATCCACGCCCCCAAAACGTGAGTGTATGGGGGACGTGGCATGACAGGGGCCAATGGGAGACTGATTCTAATTTTGTCTCCCACTGTCCCTTTAAGAGCGCGCCCGAGACGCGCGGCGGGCTCTTAGTGTCAGGCGGGACACGTGACCGCTTCTCGTGGTCACTGCCCGCCTTCCTGATCTCGTCGTTGGATGAGCCGCACGCGGCTCGTGCAGGAGCAGGACCGCGCGCGGCGAGAAGAGAGGACCCCGGCCGGCCCCTGGAGAGGGTAAGTACTGCTACAGTACCTCCCCCTGAAGACACGCCCACCGGGCGGGGAGGAGCAGGCCTGGCAGGAAAGTGAGCTTGGAAAGAACGCACAAGGCGAGGAGCGTGAACAGCGCCAGCGGAAATCCAACTGCGTTCCTCAGGCCCATAGCCCTTCCAATGTACTAGATATTGGAGGCGACCCCGAAGAAAACGAGAGTCGAGTATAGCAGCCACTTCAAATTCCTCATGGCCCTCCACAGAAACTGGAGGGGGAGGAGGAACATGCCGAGTATAACGGTTGCACAGGAGGGGTTTTAACAAGGAGGTATGAAACACGTTAGGAATGCGTAGATTCCTAGGAAGATCCAAGGCATACGAAACAGGATTAACCACATGCAAGATAAAAAAAGGACCAATAAAACGAGGAGCCAACTTCATAGAAGGCACACGAAGACGAATATTGCGAGTAGAAAGCCAAACCCGGTCCCCCACAGCATAGGATGGAGCCGCCGTGCGATGCTTGTCTGCCTGAACCTTCTGGCGAGCAGCGGAATCCACCAAAGAACACTGAACCTGCTCCCAAGTATTACGTAAACCAGCCAAATGTTCATCCAGAGCTGGCATGCCCTGTAAGGAGAATGCAGCTGGAAGAACCACGGGATGCCGGCCATAAACAACGTAAAAAGGGCTGTTACCGGAGGATTCATGAGCAGCGTTATTACGAGCAAACTCAGCCCAAGGAAGAAGATCAGCCCAATTGTTCTGATGGTGGGACACGAAACAACGAAGATACTGCTCTAGAGATTGGTTGGCACGTTCAGCAGCTCCATTAGACTGGGGGTGGTAAGCGGAAGAAAACGAGAGAGAAATACCCATCTCGGAACAAAAAGCTTTCCAGAATCTGGAGATAAACTGGCTACCCCTATCGGACACGATCGAAGTGGGAATACCATGCAACTGAAACACCTCCCTGGTGAAGATAGAGGCAAGTTCCTTGGACGAGGGCAATTTGACAAGAGACACAAAATGAGCCATCTTAGAAAAACGATCCACTATCATCAGGATGACAGTTTTACCATTTGAAGGGGGTAATTCAACAATAAAATCCATGGATAGATTGGACCAAGGCCTCTCGGGTATGGGCAACGGATGCAACAACCCACAAGGAACTCTGTGGAAGGACTTCATACTGGCACAAGTAGTACAGGCATTAACATAATCGGTGACGTCCTTGCGTAAGGAAGCCCACCAGAAATATCTAGAAACTGCTGATAACGTTTTAGAAATACCAGGGTGTCCAGCAGTTCTTGTGTCATGATACAATGACATAATGTCCCGTCTCTCGGGGATATCAACGAACAGTTTATCAGCAGGCCTCTCTCCAGGAGCCATGTTTTGTTTAGTCTGTATAGTTTGTAAGAGGGAAGAAGAAATAGAGAGAACAGTAGTAGCTATTATTCTGTCGGGAGGAATGACAGGGGTAACATCAATTTCTAGTTTGTCAGTAGTTTCGAATTGTCTGGACAGAGCGTCAGCTTTAGTATTACGATCACCTGGTCTGTATGTGATTATGTAATGGAAACGAGACAAAAACAGAGACCACCTGGCCTGCCTAGAAGACAATCTTTTTGCTTCACTAAGGTAGGAGAGGGTTTTGTGATCCGTTAAAATGAGGATGGGATCCCTAGTGCCTTCTAGTAGATGTCTCCATTCCTTGAGCGCCAAAATGATAGCAGGGAGTTCGCGATTGCCTACATCATAATTCTTTTCTGCTTTGGACATCTGTCTGGAAAAGAAGCCACAAGGGTGTAACGGCTTTTCAGGTGAATCTCTTTGAGACAAGACAGCACCTACCCCAATATCAGAAGCATCAACTTCAAGAATAAAGGGTAGGGAAGGGACAGGATGCTGTAAAATAGGGGCAGAAGCGAATGAAGCCTTCAGGAATTCAAAAGCCTCAAGTGCTTCTGGTTTCCAGACATGAGTATTACCATCCTTTTTGGTCATTCTGGTTATAGGTGCTACAATGGCAGAAAACCCTTTAATAAAGCGCCTATAATAATTTGAAAAACCCAGAAAACGCTGAATGGCTTTCAAACCCTGAGGTAGAGGCCATTCCATGATGGCAGAAAGTTTCTTGGGATCCATACGAAAACCCTTAGCAGAGATTATATAACCCAAGAATTGGACTTCTGATTGATCAAATGAACATTTTTCGAGTTTGCAATAGAGACCGTTAACAAGAAGAGTTCTCAACACTAATTTAACATGCATGTGATGAGTCTGTAAATCAGTAGAATAAATGAATATGTCGTCCAAGTATACTATTACGAATGTGTGTATGTACTGACGTAGGACATCATTAATAAATTCTTGAAAAACTGCTGGGGCGTTACAAAGGCCAAAGGGCATCACAGTATATTCGTAGTGACCACTCCTGGTATTGAATGCGGTCTTCCATTCGTGATCCTTTTTGATACGTATGAGATTGTAAGCACCCCTAAGGTCCAATTTAGTAAAAACCGTGGCATGTTTAAGCCTATCAAATAGTTCAGTGATCAAAGGTATGGGGTACGCATTTTTGACGGTGATTTTATTAAGGCCCCTATAGTCAATACAAGGCCTTAATTCGCCATCTTTCTTGAATACAAAGAAGAAACCAGCCCCTGCCGGGGAAGAGGATCTTCTTATAAATCCCTTTTGTAAAGATTCCTTAATATATTCCTCCATAACAAGATTCTCCTGAGGAGACAAAGGATATATTCTCCCTTTGGGAGGCATAGTACCAGGTAGTAAATTAATAGCGCAGTCGCGAGGCCTGTGAGGTGGCAACTTTTCAGCCTCCCTTTTATCAAAAACAGATTTAAGAGACAAGTACTGAGGGGGTATAACAGTAGGCACGGGAGGAATATTAGTAGAATTCAAAGGGGTGATTTTAACAATACAAGACTCTTGGCAAGCATCACTCCAAGATACTATTTGTCCTGACTCCCAGTCAATAGTGGGATTATGAGTACGCAACCAAGGATACCCTAACACGAGGTGAGAGGAAGGAGAAGTAATGATCTGAAACCGAATGGTTTCAGAGTGTAACACCCCTGTAGACATATGTAGTGGTACAGTTTCATGTGTGATAACTGGAGAGCATAATGGTCTACCATCTATGGCCTCAACGGCCAAGGGTGTCTCCTTCTCTCTGGTGGGTATGTTATTCTCCTTAACAAAACTGGAATCTATAAAGTTTTCGGCCGCTCCGGAATCAACCAGGGCTAGTATATTCCCTGCTATGCAGTTACTACCAAGGTGCAGGGAAACAGGGAGAAGCAATTTATTAAGAGGCAAATGTGAGGACTCTGATGTCACACCCAAGGCCTGTCCTCTATACGGTCTTAGGTGCGATAGTTTTCCGGACGCACGGGACATTCTTGTCTAATATGGCCCCTCCTACCACAATAAAGACAAAGTCCCTCCTTTCTCCTATAAAGTTTTTCAGCGTCAGTAAGTTTAGCAACCCCAAACTGCATAGGTTCCTCCTCTGACCCTTTAGATCCCCCGGGAGTCTCAGCTCTAGGTGAATTAACGGGGACAAAGCGTCTATTTCTGGACTTGGTATATAACCTGTCACGGATCCTGTTATCTATATCGATGAGATAGTCAATAAGGTCCTCTAGGGGTACAGGGAGGTCCTTAGCTGCTACCTCATCCAACATAGTTTCAGACAGGCCTTCCATAAACGCCGTAGTAAGCCCATTGTTAGTCCAATCTACCTGTGAGGCAAGGGTACGGAACTGAATAGCATAATCGGCTACAGATTTAGATCCTTGCTTAATTCTCATTAACGCCCTGGCGGCATTCTTTGACCTTTTAGTCGTGTCAAATGTTCTATGAAACGCTGTGAGGAAGCTATTGAAATCATGTACCATAGGTCCATTAGCCTCCCAAATAGGATTTGCCCATTCAAGTGCCTTATCAGTCAGCTGGTGCATAAGAAAACCCACCTTAGATCTCTCAGTGGGAAATGAACGTGGGTACATTTCAAAGTGGAATTCCACTTGATTAAGGAATCCCCTACATGTCTTAGCGTCCCCTCCATACCTAGGTGGCGGGGTTAGATGTGCTGAAGCATTAGGCATATTAGCTGTGTCTGGTACAGGGGTTACAGGAGGCGCAGGTACAGGTACCGGAGCTGTTCTGGATAACAGTGTCTGGATGGCTTGAGCCATTTGATCCATACGGTGATCCTGTTCTGCGAATCTAGCCTCATGAGTCGCCATCTGTTGTCCTAAACCTGCGGGGTCCATGGCCCTATCGTAATGTCACGGTAATATACCCCAACACGCAGGAATAGTCCAGATAGTCAAGAGACAAGAAAACAGGACTCGTCTTACCAGACCTTAGAATGGCCGGACTTAGACGAGTACAAGAAAAGACAGAGTCCAGAACAAGCCGAGGTCAAGGGGACGGAGAGACAGCGTAAAGTAGAACAAGCCAGGGACTGGTACACAGGAAGACAAACCGGCGGATAAACAAGCAAGGATAAAGAGAGAACGGAGTTAGGAACAAAGCCAAGGTCAAGCACCAAAAAACCAACTGAACGAAACAAGCACTAAAGGGAACTGAACAGAAACCACGATAGGGCAAGGTGCAAAGGAAACAGGTGAGTATAAATACCCTAATGTTCACTTCGATTGGCCCCTGCCATATCCACGCCCCCAAAACGTGAGTGTATGGGGAACGTGGCATGACAGGGGCCAATGGGAGACTGATTCTAATTCTGTCTCCCACTGTCCCTTTAAGAGCGCGCCCGAGACGCGCGGCCCGCTCTTAGTGTCAGGCGGGACACGTGACCGCTTCTCGCGGTCACTGCCCGCCTTCCTGATCTCGTCGTTGGATGAGCCGCGCGCGGCTCGTGCAGGAGCAGGACCGCGCGCGGCGAGAAGAGAGGACCCCAGACGGCCCCTGGAGAGGGTAAGTACTGCTACACTAACTCTTTAATTATGGATTCTGATCATTATCATATATTTGGTTATTCTTATTATATCCAGGCATCTATCATCATTGCAATTGTACACGATCCAAGATCCTATAAATGTTCCCCCTTGATGATACCTTAGGCTTTTAACCTCAATCCTCATAGGGAGGAATAACTATTTAGAAGATCGACCCCTTCCTTTCTTTTGCCTTTACATGCCTAAGCATCCCATCAATCACTACTTCGGAGGCTTTTTTGAAACAATGAACTATTTGAACATTAAGACAAAATATTTTGATGTGAACTGTAGAGATGTCCCGAATAGTTCGCCGGTGAATAGTGCCTGAAATGTTCAGAAAGTGCCTGAAATGTTACCGAATTACCGCAAGTCGGAAAGGATGCAGCAGTTCCAAAATAAATGAAAAAGTATGCTTTACACAGCGTATAAGGGTGATGTCACAGCACAACGGGAATCTAACAGGGATCCACCCTCACAGAACGAGGGAGTGGCTTCATCGCCCTCTTAAATCAGGCATGGTCCATATGCCGTTTAGCTCTTGACAAAGGCGTATGTTTACGCCGAAACGCGTGTTGAGCAAGTTTCTTTTGCCAATGCACTATCTTTTGTTTTAACCATTTGATCGTTCTGGGGTGGCGGGACTTTTTCTCTAGCCATGGCTTATTTATGTTTCCATGCTCTTACTTAGACAGTGAGCCGTGGGAATACTAGGCAGGCTGCCTCGAAGCAGCAGTGAGTAGGTGTACTAGTAGATAGAAGCTACAACCTCTGGCAGCATCATTAGATAGAAGGGTGCTATATTGAAACAGGACAGGGCGTGAGTTATATTCAGGACTCTACCAGCTCTACCATAGTGTATGGATCGTGTGTGCTTTTCCCTACCATTTTACCCTACGTTTAGCACTTGAGTCTCTCTCTGTTTATGATATACCTATATCTTGTAGCATCCTTTCTTGTGCGCAAGTCCATTTGGCCTGCACTTCTATGGGCAGCCAGGCATTAGCTACCTTGCTGTTCTTGCTGGAATCTGACTGCTTGATAAATTTAAGTTGGAGCAGCAATTTGCTGAGCTTAGCTACAATTAGCACCTTTTCTGCCCATAGTTAGGACAATGCACGAGATAGATTTGTACCATTTATTGCTTTAATAGGCACACTCTAAGGACTTATATATTCACGGGCTCTAGGGATTTAAGCATGATCCTATCATAGCGTATAGCCCTGTATGTCATATACTCCCCCCCACTAGCTTTCAAAGGTGTATTACTTTTTCGTTTGATTTAAACACTGGTTTTACTCTATAAACTTTTTTTGTACATATATTTTTCTATGTTTTGTGTATTTGGCCTGCAATAAAGTATATTACCATTAAAGGAACACTATACTCACCTAAATTACTTTAGCTAAATAAAGCAGTTTTAGTGTATAGATCATTCCCCTGCAATTTCACTGTTCAATTCACTGTCATTTAGGAGTTAAATCACTGTGTTTCTTTTTATGCAGCCCTAGCCACACCTCCCCTGGCTATGATTGACAGAGCCTGCATGAAAAAAAAACTGGTTTCACTTTCAAACAGATGTAATTTACCTTAAATAATTGTATCTCAATCTCTAAATTGATCTTTAATCACATACAGGAGGCTCTTGCAGGGTCTAGCAAGCTATTAACATAGCAGGGGATAAGAAAATCTTAATTAAACAGAACTTGCAATATAGAAAGCCTAAATATGGCTCTCTTCACAGGCAGTGTTTATGGAAGGCTGTGCAAGTCACATGCATGGAGGTGTGACTAGGGTTCATAAACAAAGGGATTTAACTCCTAAATGGCAGAGGATTGAGCAGTGAGGCTGCAGGGGCATGTTCTATACACCAAAACTGCTTTATTAAGCTAAAGTTTTTCAGGTGACTATAGTGTCCCTTTAAGTGATATTTTAACTTTTGAAGGTAATTCAAGTGGAGTGGGTTCCCTCCACATCTAGTGGATAACCCTACCCCATTCTCTTCTCAGTATTTGACCATTTTTCTAGTTTACCTAAATCATTTGCCATTTGGCTTATCCCTCTTGGAACATCAACCCTGTTACATATCTTAGTATCATCAGAAAAAAGACATACCCTAACATCATGACCTTCTGCAAAAAAAAAAAATATTAAAAATAATTGGTCCAAGTACAGATCCCTGAGGTACCCCACTGTTGACAAGACCATGCTTCGAATATACTCCATTGACTACAACCCTCTGTGGGCTGTCACTCAGCCTTACCCATTCAACAATATTGGAATCCAAACTTAAAGATTGCAGTTTATTGATAAGCCTTCTGTGTGTAACAGTGTCAAAAGCCTTACTGAAATCTAGGTAAGCAATGTCTACTGCACCACCCTGATCTATTATTTTAGTTACTCAATCAAAAAAATCAATAAGATTAGTTTGGCATGATCTCCCTGAAGTAAACCCATGTTGTCTCTGAGGAACAAAGGCAATTTCTATAGGATTATTAATGCTACTGGTGCAGTCATCCTAATGATACCTTATTAAGCATCACAATAATTAGAAAATAACAACACAAACTGTGAT
Source organism: Pelobates fuscus (assembly GCF_036172605.1). Lineage (NCBI taxonomy): Eukaryota > Metazoa > Chordata > Amphibia > Anura > Pelobatidae > Pelobates > Pelobates fuscus. Next base: position 313,238,637 of record NC_086317.1, on the reverse strand, counting down.
CAAAATGAAAAAGCAAACTCCTAATTGGAAAAATGTGAATGCACAATGCTGAGTGCCTGGTCCTTTTGTACATTGTATTGTCCTAGGGGGTAGGCTGGCCCCAATCTGGATTTGCATCTTGTAGTTATAGGAACTGTGTGGATTCCTATTTTCTGGAAAAAATGGATAAGCCTATGATTGAATGGTAAAAATAATTTCTGCCCGACTAATGTTCATGTTTTTTCCTTTTTTTTATGCATTTGTTCACATTTTGCACATGTGTACTACATGTTTGCTATAGATATTTTATGATTGCCATGTAAAGTATGACACTTATTTTTATAGGAATATTCTCTCAGTCAGTTGTGATATCTCTGTCATGCTTTTTGCTTTCTTGACACATGTTACTGTTATCTAATAAGTTACTCCATTTGTTTATTTGATGCCTTTCCAATGACCTATTATGGTATAATGTGTTTCATAACGCTTCAAAGTACGGATACTGGAAACATTACTTACTTGTATGATTTGTATGTGCAAATGTTTTACAAAAATTGTAATTACCCCCCCAAATTCTATTTCTGTAATTCTATAATTGTTCTATATTTCTGAACAAAACTTGGAAATCACATTATGATGAATGGATGCAGCAAGCATTAAATAAAATCAAATTACAGTAATAATTCTCACATGTCAAAAATATCTGAATTGATGCTCCTACCTTGAAATAATCAATAAGAGTTTTGGAATACTTCACAGCATGATCTTTCTTTAGTCGAAACATTCTCCAGTACAAAAGGGCCAAACAACGATAGCTGTGAGAGAAAGTTCTATTATATATAACCTATAAATACATTACATTCTATTAAGTAGTGGAATCTTTTCTTTATTAAATTATTTTTATGTTTCGTTAGCCATATAAAAAATACTTTTTTAAAAAGGGTAGAAATGTAAGCTCTACATAGGTAATATATACCACAAAGGTATTAGAAATTATCTCATTCCTCTAATATAAAGTTGGAACATAAAATTCACTCTGTGATGTTTAGCAGGTAAACACTGAATTTTAGTGAATTGCAAAATTTAGGCTAAATGCCTAATAGCCAATTTGTGACTATACCTAGGTTTCGATAAAAAATTAAAATCAGCTATTTTCACTACAATTCTGTGTTTTGTGAATAAACCCCTGAATGTTTTCACAGACGGTAGACAATAGGCTAAAACTGACTGTCAGGATTATCCAGTAAAATCTGAATGCCCCCTGTCCCTGATAGCAAAAATTATTCAGGACTATTGAGGGGCAAAAATTTGTAATCAAAATATTGATGTTGATAACAGTATTTATCATCATCTGGATTTTGTAACACAACTGCTAAATGGACTTAAATAGCCACCAGTTTTTAGACAATCCTGATGGCAAAAATCTTTACAATTTGCCAACTAATTTTGAAAAGACTATTATTTCATGAAGACACTAACATGTTCATTTAGAAGTACACTAGCAGCCAGCGAGTAAATTGTTAAAAAACCTTCTGCAGCGTGAATTATTGTGTGGCGGCAAGCCAACCACCCCATTAAATAGTTCATAAATAAATAAAAGGCCTATTGGGGTAAAAAACAAAACAAACAAAAAAAAAAAACGTATTACTATAATGGAGGATTATCCACTAAATGTCTATGGGGCTTGTTAAATACTAAGGGGGCATAGTCAGTGTGTGGGGACTATGTAGTAAAAGAAAATGAGGTGGACATCCTAATATCCACCCTGTGACCCTACCTGTTGTCAGTGGGGACCACTATAATATGTCCATATAACTAAGCAGGTGGAAAGGGGTGCCTGGTGTCCCCCAACCCCCACCTATTAACTGTGATTGGTGGCTCAAAATAATAAAATGGGGGGACCCCAATTATACAATTTGAGTTAACCTAGTGTCCTCCTGTCATCCAAAAATAGGTGATCTGTAGGAACCCTGTTTATAATATTCTGTGAGCTATAAACCATGGATGGTGGGAGGAGCTATAAATCATTAAACAATGGTGGGATGGGCATGCCATTGTCCACCCACACAAAAGTGTAATTGCCATCTACCATCCAGGTGGCCTACCCCAGCTCCACCCTAATAATAGGGATGGGGGCCATTAAATATAAAATAATTAGACTTACCATGATTAGCCCTCTTTCATCTAACTGCTCTTTTCTTCAGCCCCAAAAAAGGGCAAATTAAAATCATAATTCGTCAAACAACTAATGAAAATTAAAACAAAACAGATTTGCAAAAAAAAAAAAGACGAAAAAAAAGACATGAGGCAATAAAATAATTATTCTTTGTCCTGTGAGGGCTTACCCAGACTAAAACATCATAGCACGGAAAGCTCTTATTTCCTACACTATGCAAGATCAGTAACAGCACTCTGATTGACAGCCGGGGATTTAACAAGGTTAATTAATAAATGTGCCAATTTCTACTGAAATCTGCTCTTTTTGTAAAATGAAAAAAGAGGACACATTCTTCACACATAAAGCAAGCTAAAGTGTTTTCAGTGTGTGGAGTGTCAGTGTGGAATTTGTGCTTACTTTTTAAAAATTTAAATAACATATTTACATACCATAATGCTGTTATTTTTTTATCCTGAGTACTTGCGTTTGGACCTGAATGTGATTTTAACCTCAAGGCATACCTTTAAGAGAAAAACAAAGTGACAATATTAAAAATATTTGACAATTTACCAAAGCTTTCTTTATTTGGCTTAAATTTCTATCCCACTATAATATGCTTTGGTTTATTTCTGAGGATTGCGTAATACAATAAATAGTACATCCAATAAATTGATATGCAATTAAAATGTCAACATTTACATTAGTAGAGCATAAAAATGTCTAAGTTCGATATGGATATTGTAATGATAATGTATTTGTAGTATCATTAAATCTCTGTTTAAAATGACAGTGTTAAAAAAAAAAATATGCCAATGCTAATTTATGGTTAAGGTAAGGGAGGTTTAACCCCTTAAGGACCAAACTTCTGGAATAAAATGGAATCATGACGTGTCAGACATGTCATGTGTCCTTAAGGGGTTAAAGGAACACTCTAGTGTCAGGAATACAAAATGTGTATTCTTGACACTACAGTGTTAAAAAACCATTTTAGGTCCCTAGCCTCCCTTAACCCCATTTAAAAAAAAAAAAAAAAAAAAAAAAAGAGTTAAATCTTACCTTTATTTCAGCGCCGCGTGGGTTTCAGACAATCCAATGCTTTCACATAGGAGAGCATTGGGAGGCTATAGCGCATGCATGGCAAAATGCCATATTTTCCATCAGCATCTCCTCATAGAGATGCACTGAATTACGTGTCTGTTAGTCCACCCATTGTACAGTGCTACGGAATTTTCTGGCGCTATATAAATAATAAATAAAAAAATACTAATAAGCAATGCATATTTATGTGGAACGTTCTGTGCCTCCATGCAGTGCGTGGAGACAATGAACGTCGGTGTACTGACCCAGATAGCACCTCTAGTGGCCTTCTGAGTGACTGCCACTAGAGGTGTTCCTGGGCAGTATTGTAAACACTGCCTTTATTCTACTCACTGTGCAGCGAGTAGGGGCATGTCTACAAAACAGTGAACAGCCAATGGTGACTGGGGGCAAGTAAACTAAACGGGGGACCTGTTATTATTTTTTTTTAAATATTTTATTGCAGCATATAGGTAACCGTACAAAATAGTAAAAGGCATATCATGCTACTTTTTGGTTGCATTCAGGAGGAAGTGCTGAACAGTGACAGTTGACATAGAAAATACAAAATACAGCACAGTGAAGCGGTTATGCAACTAGACATTATCAGCTGGGCAATGCACATTTTATGATGAGTAACGTATATGCTAAAACATACTGCTTCTAGGGTAGGGGTATGAGTCTCGAGTGAGATCATGTATTTAATAACATTTGGTGGAAAAGCATATAACACTAAATTGACTCGTGAAAGACTATAGACACAATTTTGGCAAAATTAGGGATATGAGCGACCAAGAGTTGGACACCAGTGGACTGACAGGCAAAGCAGCGGCCACTGGTGTTGGAAGGTATGTCTCTGTGCCAGAAATGGTTCTCAGGTACTGGCCAAGTTCAGCTCCACTGCTGCTGATCTGGCTTTCGGGTAAAAAGGTCGGACATTACGTACGTCCCACGTCTGGGACGAGGGTTGGGAGTTCGTGTCTGGGGTGGGTATCTGCAAAGCCTCTTGCATAGGCAGCACCAATGCTTTGAAGAACTTCCCTGCATCCCACTGTTGCTGTATTGGATTCCCTTCCCGTCGTGGAGCACCGTTAGTTTGAGGCCGGGTCCCCAGCGGTATGCCACTGCATGGTCCCGCAAGTGCTGAGTGATAGGACGTAAAGATTATAGCCATACCATGGTGGACGTAGTCAGGTCATTAAAGAAGGAGAGGTCAGCACCTTCAAAGTGGTACGTTGGTGTTTCGCGAACAGCTGCCTGTACCAGCTGCTTACTTCGTAGTGATTGGAAGCATATCAGCAAGTCTCTGGGAACCCCGTCCGGGGCATTAGCTGGTTTTGGGATCCAGAAGTAATTCCCCATCATGAGTGCTTTAGCTTTAGTAAATGGGAGACCTATTGTGTCCCCCCCCCACCCATTAGCTGCAGGTGGGGGCCCCATGCACCCCCCAAGCCCCACCCATTACTGGCAGACTGGAGCCCTAAGTGATAAGGAGGGGTCATACTGTCTCCCCTCCTCCCCCCCCCCGTTCCCCACCCATTAGTGGCAGGTGGGAGCCCTAATTGTAAAAATAAAGACCTCCCAAGTGACTTGGGGTCCCTAAGCCCTTAATCAACCCCTCCAATAAAATAAAACCCTACCTACTCCCCTTACCCTAATAATTGTGATGGGGAGCAATAAACTAAATACCTAAAATTTTAAAAAATACTTACCATTAGATGTCTTCTTTTTTCGAAAATCTTTTTTTCAGCCCCATAAAAAGGCCAAATAAAAATCCATAAAGCCCGTCGAATAAAAAATTGCAAAATTGCAAAAAAATATATCCCCCTCCCATTTTTAACATTTTATTCAATTGTAATGTTGTGTTAGGTATACATATAGGATGTTCAAGAGACATTATAGTCACCAAAATAAATGGCTTAATGAAGCCATTTTAGTGTATAGATCATGCCACTGCAGTCTCACTTCTCAATTTTCTGCCATTTAGGAGTTAAATCACTTTGTTTTATTTTATTTCATATTTTTATTTTATATACTGATATTATTGCATTTTTATTTGTAATCAATACATTTTATTAGTTATTCCAAACCAAGTCCTTGGAGCCCCTATGAACCTTTATTGGGGGAGTGCCATCCGAAGAAAGTGGCACACTGCTGATTATCCTTGGAGCCAGGAACTGAAGGCTTCTGAAAAAGGTGAGCGTAATGCCTACCATAAGTGTATTATTTGCATTTTGCACAGTACCACACATTGGGTCGTCTTCTTCTCTTTTCTGTATTTTTGGAGAAACATCTTTGAGAGAGTGATGTGTTGCTGCCCAAAAGAGCAAAAAGGTTTACTTTACTGAGCAAATACCTAATAGGCTGCAGACCATGTGAGTGGTTCTACCGTATATACTCGTGTATAAGTCGATCTCGTGTATAAGTCGAGTGCAGTTTTGTGACCAACAATTGTGAAATATGCTATGTCTCGTGGATAAGTCGAGGGTAAAACTTGGGGCTATGAAATTCTGTGATTTTTATAATTTTGTCAGATTTTACCTAGGTAAGATCCTGGAACAATCAAACATGTCAGCTAAAAACTGGATTAAAAAAAAAATCAGCAGTCATGAACAAGAACATTTAATTTATTAACTGTAACGAATTCCTTAAACTTATTACATGGACTTTTTATTTATGCCCTCCAAAATAGCACAAACTTAGTTTGGCCTATACAAATCCTTCAAACTCTGACTCTTCATCGTCAGAATGTCCGAATAAATCACAACATTGTTCTTCGGTGATGCCATCAGCGTAAACGTCGTCTTCGCTGTCGTCTTCTGTTGAATTGATATATGAAGCCGATTCATCTTCCTCTTCATAGATTGCGTCGTCCTCTGATCCATCCATTGCGTTACTAATTCCGCATTTCAGGAACGACTTCTTGACCATTTCTGGTGATATTGAATCCCAAGCATCCTTTACCCATTTCGTTATCAAATCAATGTCTGGTTTCATCAAGTTTCCTCCTTTCGTTAACTTTGCTTGACCAGAACACATCCATTGTTGCCACATATTGCGCAATCGGTCCTTGAAAGGCTTGTTGAGACAGACATCCAATGGCTGGAGCATTGATGTTAGGCCGCCTGGAATCACTGCTAATGTGGTTGCCATTTTCTTTGCTTCGTCCTTCACATCCTCTGTTATATGCGCACGGAACATATCCCACACCAATAATGACGGACATTTTCTTAGTGCTGCGCCTGGTCGCCTGTCCCACACATTGCGCAGCCACAACTTTGTACCCTCCTCATCCATCCAGCCTTTAGGGTGAACACGAACAGTTACTCCTGCCGGAATTTTTAAGTTCTTTGGCATTGTTTTCCTCTTGAATATTATTACCGGGCGCAGTTTAGTGCCATCTGCCAGGCAAGACAGTACAACAGTGAAATGTGACTTTTCATGACCGGTTGTTTTTATAAGTACAGTTTTTTCTCCAACGCTTGCTACAGTTCGATTGCCAGGCATATCAAATGTCATTGGAGTTTCGTCCATATTACCAATGTTATTCAGAGAGAAAGCATTCTTTTTTCTCTGTTTGATAATGAATTTGTGAAATGACATGACCTTTTCGTCCAGCTCTTTAGGCAGCTTTTGAGCGATTTTTGTTCGCTGACGAAGACACAATCCATATCGGTTCATGAATCGTGTGCACCAACCAGACGATGCTCTAAATTGTGCCATACCTTCAGTCGCCAAATATTTTTCTTTTGCAATCTGAAGTGCTCGGATTCGAATGCTCGAGCGAGTCACAACATATCCATTTTGTCTACATTCCATTATCCAGTCATTCAAATCCTTTTCCATTCCATCAAAAGGTGTAGCTTTGAAACGTAATGCTCTCTTCAACTTTGGCATGGCTTGCAATTTAGCCTAATTTTTTCTCCAATCTCTTACGAGTTTTTCGCTGATGCTAAACTCTCTTGCAGCTACGCTATTATTGGCTTCCTTTGCACGTTCAATAACTTTCAATTTAAGCGCAGCAGTGTAAGAAGCTCTCTTTTTCTTTGCAAAACTCATTTTTCTGAAGACAACAAACAAGAGTAAATAGTCAATCAAGTTCCCTTATATGGTGTACCAGTATGTATCTTTTTCCCCCTCACTGCTCCTATGTGTCCATTTCTCCCCAGTCTCTATCTTCGACCTCTGTCTCTTTTTCCCTCCCCCTGTGTCTCTCTCTTGCCCCTGTTTCATTATCCCATATCCCCTGTGTGTCTCTCTTCCCCTCCCTTGTGTGTGTCTCTCTTTCCCCCCCGCCCCTTGTGTGTGTCTATTCCCTTTCTCCCGAGGCTGACCTTGCACGTGAGAGACTGGAAATATAACACAAATGTCTCTCTATCATGCTCCCTCGCGGTACACCTTAACAGCGAGGGACCCTACACTATAAGGCCAGGAATACATTTGTGTTCCTGACCCTATACTGTTCCTTTAATATATACACACATGCACTCACTGGCATATACACAAATGCACTCATTGACTCTTGACACACACTCACTGACAGAAACACACATTCACTGACAGAAACACTCACTGACAGAAACACACACATTCACTGACAGAAACACACACATTCACTGACAGAAACACACACTCACTGACATAAACACACACATTCACTGACAGAAACACACACTCACTGACATAAACACACACACTCACTGACAAACACACACACTCACTGACATAAACACACACACTCGCTGACAGAAACACACACACTCGCTGACAGAAACACACACACTCGCTGACAGAAACACACACTCGCTGACTGAAACACACACACACTCGCTGACTGAAACACACACTCGCTGACTGAAACACACACACTCGCTGACTGAAACACACACACTCGCTGACTGAAACACACACACTCGCTGACTGAAACACACACACTCGCTGACTGAAACACACACACTCGCTGACTGAAACACACACACTCGCTGACTGAAACACACACACTCGCTGACAGAAACACACACACTCGCTGACAGAAACACACACACTCGCTGACAGAAACACACACACTCGCTGACAGAAACACACACACTCGCTGACAGAAACACACACACTCGCTGACAGAAACACACACACTCGCTGACTGAAACACACACACTCGCTGACTGAAACACACACACTCGCTGACTGAAACACACACACTCGCTGACAGAAACACACACACTCGCTGACAGAAACACACACACTCGCTGACAGAAACACACACACTCGCTGACAGAAACACACACACTCGCTGACAGAAACACACACACTCGCTGACAAACACACACACTCGCTGACAAACACACACACTCGCTGACAGAAACACACACACTCACTGGCAAACACATACACACTGACAGAAACACACATTCACTGACAGACACATACACACACTGACAAACACACACATTCACTGACAGAAACACTCACTGACAGAAACACATACACACACACTCATTGACAGAAACACACACTGACAGAAACACATACACACACACTCATTGACAGAAACACACACTGACAAACAAACATACACACTGACACAAACTCACTTATAAACACTTTTTTTTTTTTTATACATTAAACAAATGTGTGTACCAGTGGCCAGCCTTCTCTATTTAGAACACTTAGAACACTTGGCTGCTGGGATATGATGTCATGTATCCCAGCAGCCCTTAACATAATGTGGGCTGATTGGCTGCAGCTCACGTCCCCTCATTTGGCCGGCACATCTGGAGGGGTAAGAGAGTGACCGGCGGGAGAGTGGTTTTATGTGCTCCCGCCGGTCCGACGAATATAAATGTCCCGTCCCCCTCCCTCCCCCTCCCTCCCTCTCCCTCCCGCTACCCTGAAAATCCCGCCGCCGCCGCCCTTCTCCTTCAGTTCGTGCTTTCTGACAGCTGCAGTCAGAAAGCACGAAAGTGATTATACCGCCGGACCGGCTAGGCGGCCGCCCGGTCCAGCGGCACCACTTTGATGCGGCCATCCCCCCCTTACACCCGTGTATAAGTCGAGCCTGCAATATAACATTAAGTTTGCAGGCAAAATTTCTCGACCTATACACGGGTATATACGGTAGTTATTTATTTACCACCAATTACTATCTAGGACCATCTGCACTATATATCCCTGTGTTTTCTTTTTCTTTTTCATATATGCCTTCAAATCTGTATTCTTAATCTTAACTGTGTTGTTACACTCAATTGATGGGGTAAGTGAACCCCATCACAACTTTATATTTGTATAGCGCTCCACCAATTGGTATATGTTTTATACCATATATTCTCTGGGCACTTTGTTTACACAGCCCTAGTCACACCTCCCCTCCCCCCCCCCATGTGACTTACAAAGCCTTCCTAAATGGTTCCTGTAAAGAGAGAACTATTGTTTAAACTTCCTTTATTGCACAGTCTGAATTTCATATCTCTTGCTCTGTTAGTAGCCTTCTACATTCTGCAGGAGCCTCCTGTGTGTGATTTAGGCTCAATTTACAGAACATGAGAGGAAAACTTCTAAAGTAAGTTAACATCTGATTGAAAGGGAACCCATTTTGTTGTCATGCAGGCTGTGTCAGTCACAGTCAGGAGCGTTGTGGCTACAGCTGCATAAACACTAACAGAAGTGATTTAACTCCTAAATGGCACACAATTTAACAGTGAGACTGCAGGGGCATGATCTGTACACCAAAACTACTTTATCTAGTCGTTTTAATGACTATAATGTCCCTGTAAATTTCCCTTTAAACCTTCAAAGTCCTTTATATCTGGGCGAACATATGCGATTTCTGGTCCGCCCCCTATACGTCATCATTGAGTAAACTTTGACCCGGAACCTCACAGTCAGCAGACACATTCCAGCCAATCAGCAGCAGACCCTCCCTCCCAGGAAGTGTCTGCTGACTGTGAGGTTCCGGGTCAAAGTTTACTCAATGATGACGTATAGGGGGCGGACCGGAAATCGCATATGTTCGCCCAACGCGAACACGCTATTGTTCGCCGGTGGACAGTTCGCGAACAGTTCGGCGGGCAGTTCGCGACATCTCTATTAGTGAGTAACAGAAACAGTCCTCTGTATAATAACACATATATTTCTTTCTTTTGCTAATTGCATTACCTAATGAGTTCCACTGTTTCAGAATACATTGTGTATGGAGATTTGGATTCCATGGGTCCATGTTCCATTGCATTCCCACATTCAATGAATGAAAGGGCTGCTTCAGTGTAGTTTAGAACCTTGTCAAATTTATCCATCTAGAACATAAGAAATAGATACTAATATATGCATTTTGTTAAAGAAACACACCATAAAAAAAACATTTAGTTCATATTCACTCACTAAAAACATGGTTAGTATACTTATTTAGAGCAATCACATCTTATTTATCCAAGCTTGATAAAAGTCAGTGTAATCCCAGTTGACTACACCAATTATAGGTGAACTATATAAATGTCAAATTGAGGCAAATATCAGTGGTGACTCCAAATTTCAGAAATAAATACAGTGGTGCAAGCTTCTTCAACAAAATCAACAATAACATTTATTAGGTATTAAAAATAATAGACAAGTATTCCGTTAGGCACCAACACTATGTGTCCACCATATAGCAGCCACAGATCTACAAGTTACGTTTAATATTTATAGTTTGTCAATTAAAAATGATAAATTAATGGAAAAAATGTAAAACAATGTACATATTACATTATAAATGTAACATAATTTGGAGAAGGTATTAGTATGGAATTGTGAAGTATCTTTTGTGTATCAAATAAACAGCATAACCACTTCTGACCTTAACGCTTATTGCTATTGCTTATCATTATGTTTTGTGACCTGTAGGGGGTTATGTAAAAAGGTAAAAAAATATAAATTTTAATTTAAAAAGTGCTAAATTGGGAGTCATCACCATGGAAACCAAACTTCACTCCGTCTGTCAACATACTAGAAATTGACACTGTTTTAACGATGTGCTATCAAAGATCTAGCTGCCAACACCAGACGACAGCCCGTTGATCATCTGAATCACATTTGTATGGTGGAAGTGATATACTAAAAAGTAGACATGTGGTTGCACACACAATTGTCATGGACCCATATTACAATCTCATTAACAAATGTCCAAAAGGCATGAATCCATGGGCAGTCCAACTATACATAGAGATACATGTCTGGCCCCTGTCCACAGCACCAACAATTTGGCTCTGACCAAATTTGTAGTGGTGCAAAACAAAAGAAATAAGCAATTTATAAGCACCTCCTTGGAATCTAACGGCAACTGAACAATGATGCACTAGGACGAGGATTCTATACCACTCCTGCTCTGTATGACCATGGTTGAATATCGAATGCTACTTGCCCATAAATATCAGGCTGAGATACTACCTCTCACAACATCAAAACACTAAGAGGGATTTGCATGTCCGAGGTTGCTAGAGATTTAGAAGATTTAAGTTGTTTTGTGAGGAGGTGCTGGGCAGCTTTCTAAAAAGGAGAATTATACCACCTGCAGGACCACAAGCACCTGAGAGAGTCATATGTGTTACTCTGGGTTGCTTCAGATTTCACAGACAAATTCAGAAATTAGCAGTAATCCCATGTTAAACCCTGGATTATTCATCAGGGACACAGATATAATGAAAGATTGTACATTTGACAGTGGCAATTCCATAGACGAAGAGTGGCTCCAACCAAAGGATGTCCTGAAGCACACTTTCTGATTTTTGCAGGGGACATCCATCTAAGAAAGCTGTAGAGACCCCACACCTAATCCTCTATATCCATCCACTGTTTGTACAGCAGTCTATTGTCCAGTCTAACACCCTGATGACGTGTGTGGCCTGGAAGTAACAGTTAATATTAGGTAAGGCAAGGACTCCGTCAACCTCTAAATGAATCAGAGTTTCCTATTTTAATCTAGGGTTCTTTTCCCTCAACAGAAACCACACAATTGCAAAGTGAACTGAACATACTGAGGTAGCTGGAATGCAGATGGGAAGGACTGTCAAAAGAAACAAAAGACACAGGAATAGGTTCATCTTAAGGAGGCTGATACTGCCAAGCCATGGGAAATTAATCATCTCTGAATGACTCATATCCACAATAGCTCCGAAACACAGAGGGAACTTTAGATCAAACAGATGATAGATCTGGAGTAAGCCAGATGCAAAAATAGCAAAGCTTATCCTAATGCAAAATGAAAGGAAATTGGGACTGCATATGGGAGGCATGACCACAAGCTACAGATAAAGTTAGAATTTCTGATTTGGACATATTGATTTTCAAATTGGAAAGTCTGCTATAGGTGCAAAGGTAAGTCAAGACTGCTGGTATAGAGATCTCAGACTAGGCAAGTAAGAACAGCAAATCATCTGCTCATGCCAATATTTTATAAAAGACACATGCTTTATGTAGGCCATGAATGGATGGATTCATGCAAATTGACTCTAAAAACAGTTCCATAGAGAGAATCAACAGGAGAGGAGAAAGAGGGCACCCTTGATGTGTGCTATTAATGATGGCACATGAAGTCTCAGTCCACCTTTTTTCAGTATCTGAGGACAGAAGGACTAGGAGCTCCAAAAAAAAAAAAAAAAAAAAAATCGCCAGATATGGGAAAAGCACATCTCCTAATTGTTTGAAGTACTTATTTGGTTAGGCATCCGGACATGGAAACTTGCACTTCTTAGATGATTACAGCAACCTGAAGAGTTCATCCTTCTCCAGAGGTTCCCCAAGATTCAATAATATTGATAGGCTTTTTTCAAGAGATCATGTAGGAGAGATACCGCCATATTGCTGAAGAATGATTGGTACGTGAATTTTGGGAATTTTCCAACTTACTATTCTATAATTTGAAGTAAAATGACTGAAAGGCTGTGGAGATGTGAACAGGCAAAAGTAAGCAGTGTTCTGAGGGGATGCAACTTTTTGAGATACGTAAAGTAAGAATTCAAAGTTAATTTCAAATTTTAAGACAAAATAGCCAAACTCACATTTTTTAAAAATCAGTTATGCTTTCGGTTCAGCTGTTCTGGCCTTAAAGGGTTACTTCAACACTCATAATGAAACTTAATTTGTACATTACAAATGCAATATGCCTTAAAACACTCAAGAGGTCATGGTGGTTGGAGTAACCCTGTAAATTTGAAATTCACTTTGAATACTCACTATAATGACTAACCCTGAACAAATTTCTCAACATTTAGTACGTTGCACCCTAAACAACACCAATTGTTTTTGCCTTGATAAATCTGTCCCTTAGATGCACATTCTTCTCACCCACACTTAAACATTATTTTGAACTCAGTTTTCACATCTACTGATTCATTCATGAACTGAAATGTAGCATATTGATATCCAAAATGCAAAATTTAGGTTGCAAAAGTTGATTTGAAACATTCTCCAACTTGGCTATACTCACTGTTTGTTTTTTATTTAAGCCTATTTTTTGGACATATGTATTTCAATTTGCTACAATTCCAAGTTTAGTTAGAAATCCCCTTTGGTTTCATCAAATCAGGTTAGTCACATCTGTGATAAGCTTTTCTAATCAAATTAACAAACGTAGCTATTTATATTTTTGCAGAGTAAGATGCGGTCAGACAAAGACCATAAGCATTATGCACAAACACTATCACCCCGACTTTGATGTCACCATATTGCAAAACCTGCATAGTTACGCATGCATTTATTTATCCCTTTCTTCCAGAAGCAATATAAATCTAGTTTTAAAGAAATCTCTTACATACAGATTACTTAATTACTTATTTTTAACGTCATTGTTTGACAAAAACACTCAATGATACAAGGGTTTCTTAATTTGACAAAGCCAGTCATGCTTGTAATAGGTTTTATAATTATGTTTGCTGTTTTTTTACTGATGATAACTTCATGCCCATAATATACTAGGACAAAATTAATTTAGCATAATGTATCTGGGAAGAAAATGTTCTCACCATTGCATCTGCTTTATGCTTCATCCGTTTAGCTTCCTGCATAAAATAATCTGCATTGCAAGTCCTGCATAAGGAGAATACGAAAAGGTTTTACAGCTATTCCCAGTAACACATGTTCAATAGGTAGTTTCCCTAGTCACAGACTATTAGATACAGAGTAATATTTAGACTATACCACCACAACATTAATATTGACTTAAGTTCATTTGGAAACTATGGGGGCTTGTTTATTGGTTATTTACATCAATAGAAAACTGATTGATTATAGCTGGATTGGAGAATGATTTAAAATCAGGTAGGTTTGCCTTCATTTTTCAAGAATAAACCACACTTAGTTCTATGCACCAAGCAGTGACTTTAAATCCAAAATAATAGGGTTGAAAAAAATCCCCAACTGTGTTATTACATAAAGGTCAGGTATCTTGGTTTAGATGGGGACTGTCACAATAGAGGTGCATGCTAACTAAAAGATAGCAATGGCTTGTGCTTTTATTTTTAAAGGAGCACTATAGGGTCAGGAACACAAACATATATTTCTGACCCTATAGTGTTAAAACCACCATCTAGCCCCCTGGCCCTATCTTGCCTCCCTAAATACAGTAAAATCTTACTTGTATTCAAGTCTCAAGCTGCACAGATCCAGCACAATTCAAACACAGCCCTGGCCAATCAGCATCTCCTCATAGAGATAAATCAATCTCTATGAATCAATGAATCTCTATTAGGAAAGTGCAGTGTCTGCATGCAGAGGGTGGAGACATTGATATGTTGTGATGCACACTAGGCAAGACAGCTTAAAGGGACACTATAGTCACCAGAACAACTTTCACTTAATGACGCTGTTTTGGTGAATAGATCATGCCCCTGCAGTCTCACTGCTCAATTCTTGGTCATTTAGGAGTTAAATAACTGTATTCATACAACCCTAGACACCCCTCCCTGCGTGTGACTTGCACAGCCTTCCTAAACACTTCCTGTAAAGAGTCAGCTAATGTTTATACTTCCGTTATTTTAGATTCTGTTTAATTTCTCATCTCCTGCTCTGTTAATAGCTTGCTAGACCCAGCAGGAGCCTCTTTTATGTAATTGAAGTTCAATTTACAAAACTGGAGATAAAAAACTTTTAAAGTTAGTTACATCGGATTGAAAATTAAACTATTTTGTTTTCATTCAGGTTGTGTCAATCACAGCCAGGGGAGGTGTGGCTATGTCTGCATAAACAGAAACAAAAGTGATTTAACTCCTAAATGGCAGTGAATTGAGTAGTAAAACTACAGAGGTATGATCTATCCCAAACTAAGAATGTAGCGCTTATGTAAAAATAAATTAATCACCTTTTAGAGTTTAGGAAGGTGATTCATTTATGTTTACATAAGCGCTACATTCTTAATTTGTTTTGTATGTTAGGTTGAATAGGAATATCTGAATGTTTAGCAGCTATATTAATTATAATAAGATTTATTTATATTCATTTTTTCCGTACTATTAATAAGCGCTGGTTCATCATCCAAATTTACTATACACCCAAACTGCTACATTAAGCTAAAGTTGTTTTGGTGACTATAGTGTCCCTTTAAGGAAGCAGCTCTAGCAGCCATCTGAGGAGTGGCCAGTGAAGTTATCACTAGGCTGTAATGTAACCCCTGCATTTTCTCTGTAAAGACAGTGTTTACAGCAAAAAGCCTGAAGGTAATGATTCTACTCACCAGAACAAATTCAATAAGCTGTAGTTGTTCTGGTGACTATAGTGTCCCTTTAAATTACAAATAGTTTTTATTTTTAACAAACATGGTTTTCATGACTTTCCTGGTACAGTCTGAGCATAACATGAACATTCATCTCACCCACACTGTGTGTAAGTGCAGACACATAGCCATATATAGCACTATGGAAGGAATGCTGAACATGCATGAGCTTGAGCAACAGTTCTTTGGAAATGCACCAGATCTCACCAGGAGCATTATAATGTCACCCTGAACACAGAAAAGCTGCAGAGGTCATTGTGTAACCTGTAACACTGTAGTGGTTATGGAGCAAGGAGTGTCCTGGCATCCCCCAATGTAATTAGTCACGCCGCTTGCTTTCTTACCTGGGACCCACCATTATTTTTCTCTATGGACAGTCAGAAGCTTTTGCATGGCTGCCAGATTGCTCTCAGCCAATGAGCTAACCCTGCACTGCAGGGCAAAGAGTTTGCGGAGCGGTGTCAGACTCCAGGTAATAAGTAAATTGTTAGGAAACAGTTTGATTACTTACATTGGGGGGCTCCGGTGTACGCTTTCAGCAAGGTGAAAAATCTTCTTTAAAATTTGCACATGGATTCTCATGTAACATGAATTCTCATTCAGTAAGTAAACCCCAAAATAAAAAAAGGCTGCCCTCTTTTTACTTGGAAGTATAATTATGTAATTATTATTTTTCTTTATCTTATTAATCAAGCAATGACTTGTTTGTTCTAAAATGCCAATATATGGACATCAAGTTACTTATTTATGTTTGTTGATGTTTTTTAATTTGGTGTCTTGGTGGTCTTGTACTAACCTTACAGATGACTTTAGTGATTTATTCTCGACATTGTTATGATTTCATAGATGGGTTCAACATAGAACTGAGATGAGTTTGAGGTGTGCTGTTTGATGGCTCCTGCCTCTACTATTCTATTTTATGTTATTTGATTATAGTAGTAAATAAATGAACACCCCAAGCACCATAACCACTACGACACCGACAGTTTGGCTTTTTCCCTGGGGTCTGCCGGTCACCTTCTCTATGGAGAGACAGTTCTTGCATTGGCTGAGAGCAATAGCTAGTTGGTTGCTCTCAGCTGGTCAGCTATATCCTGCATCGCAGAACTTTTGGCTGTCAGAGACGCAATAACCAGTACCAGGCAGACCCCCAGGTAAAAATTCACACTGCTAGATAAAGGTTTGACTACTTACATTGTGGGTTTCAGGGCACTCCTGGCGCCAGGAATTCTACAAGGAAAAAACAATCAAGTGTGACAGGCGCTTCAAGGTTTCAAGCACGCTATAGCAGTTATGGTGCTTGTAGTGTTTCTTTAACGTATCTGTATAGGAACGATACACTAATCATATGGATTTACTTTTGTTGCTGCGAGGGGCAAACTGAGTGTACTCCTTATTCCATTTTAATTTGTGATAGTGCCAGTAGTGCTTGGGTATTGCTCCCTGCCTTCACTACAGACTCCTCTCTAGCTAGAAGCTCTGTCTGAGCTATGCCCAGCAGTACAGGGCTTTGCTCTTTGCTCACTGGCTTAGGTCAGAAGAGTTAACAGAAGCTCCTGAGCAAGTGCTTCTGGTTCTCCCAAAGGCTGCAGAAAGGTGGTGAGCCACGCCAAGCGAACCCAAGGCAAGAAATCAAACCTTTCTAAAATGCTTGGACTTCTTATAATGAGGGGGAGGGGGTTTGGAGTATTTATTTTGTGTTTTAAATTACAACGACTGATCAGGCAGGATTGTTTGTTTTGTGCATCATCAAAATAATTGCAGCTGTTAAATTACCGAGGGTGGCACTCAAATACACATCAATCAAGAGTATATATTGACAAGGTATGATCACATACTGTAATTAAACCCCCATTGTTTTTGTCAAGATAAGGTGTTTAACCCCTTAAGGACCAAACTTCTGGAATAAAAGGGAATCATGACATGTCACACATGTCATGTGTCCTTAAGGGGTTAAAATAAAAACACAAAACCCTATTACATTCTGTGAACTTGCTGCTTAGCAAATGATTGAGTGTGCTGGATCTTGTATGATATATTTATTTATAAACCAATGTATACAAAGACAGGATACTAACCGGCTGTCAAGTGACTGTTTAGCTTTCCTTGAATCTTTGTGCCCATTGGACAGAGGTGACCACTGGCCTGATGGCAGGTCCTCTCTATTAAACACAGTTGCACTGTCTGAGGGAACGCTAGACGATCTCTAAAATATAAAATATAATGGTTCAGTTGTCATTAACAAAACTAGAGTCATTTGATACATCTGACTGTACTTCAAGCTTCTTAAACACAACACATCATAATTCCTTTTATAATCAGTTTTTAAACAAAAAAGAAACATTTGAGAAATCCAAACTAATAAAAAAAAACGTCTAAAAAAAAAAATGTCCAAAAATATGCATAAATATGTAAGTAAAGATTTACAAGTTGACGGATCTACAGAGTTCTTGAGCACAGCATGCTGGAGGATATAATTTGAATTTCCACTCTACTCTTCCAGCTGTCTGCTATCAAAGCCATACAATGAACAGTCATTAAGTGCTCAGGATATGCTCTTAAAATCAAGTGCAGTGGAAAATGATTTCCTCTAGACATCGGAAGTGTGCAGCAAAACAGCAATGTCATGTTTCGTTATATAACACTTTGTTGAAATGGTACAATCTCTTGTTGACTCTTTGCCTTTATTGAAAGATCCTGCAAAGGGACTTGTCCATTTGTACCATGTTGGCCAGGGGAAAGTAGATAGGGAGATATACTTATGTTAAAGCTTTACCTCCTGTAGTGTGTAGTAGAATCATATTCACATTTTCTGCAATCCTATGTCTGATAATTCTTGGCACCACCATCTAATCACCATACTTTTTTCTGTTCCGGGCCGATTATTCTGCGCAGATCTATCATCACTATTGTACTCTCACAGATGTGCAAAAGTACAATACTGAGTCTATAGGGGATCGATAATGGATCCTGTATGACCACATGATCTTCCATAGATAATCTTGTGCATGTTCAATAAGGTATCGAAGGTATTCATTGTGCATCATGCCAGATGATGCCTGTTCCCATTAGCTTTTGCAACCAATGGTTGATGGAATATGCAGAGAAAAATCTTTCAAAGATTGCTATAGATTGGCAATTAGAAGAAACTAATTAATTCCTATTTTGTCACATTTATATTTTTTAGTGCATCATAATTTGAAGAAATTCCAACACAGTCAAAAAAGCGTTGAATAAAGATTTTATCGATTTGAAAAGCACAAAACTGAAAGAGGCAAATTAAGCAATGCATATTTGTGAGTGTTATCTACTGAAGGTTGTATTTTATATAAACTAATTTGCTCAAATCTGTTTTCTCAATTTGGCTCATATAATTCCTGTTCACTTTCACTTTCTTCAGGTTCACTTTCTTCATAGCCAGCCGTATTTAAATAGCAATGAGAAGAATGGGTCCTGCTATTTTCAAATGGATCTAACTGCAACAATGAGATTACAACCACTTGGCAACTTAATATTGATAGATAGAATGCATGTCAGTTAAAAGTCGTATTTGGCGGGGGGCGTGGCTTGAGCGCCGAGCGGAATGGCGGCGTGAACCAGGAGCTCCCTGCAGGCTGAAATAAAAATCCCCGTCTCACCAGCCTTAACCCGCGGAAAATGGGGAAAAACAACCGGTCCCAACACACTACCACGACCACCGACACCCCGAGGGGGTCACAGGCGACAAACATGCGAAAATTCCTCACGGCCCAAGCAGACCAGGCCGTTCAGGCCTCTGGGGATATGGAAGCCTCAGGCACTACCCACACGGCCTTGCCATGCGGTGGACACCATGAGCAGGTACCTATACCACCCGAACTGCCCCCTTCCCAGCTGGACTGGGCGACTGTACTGAGTAACCTGCCCACGAAAACAGACCTCAAAGAGGCCAATGATGCCCTCCACAAATCCATAACTGGGGAATTACACGCCCTGAGGGAGGACATGCAGGGGATTCACAACAAACTGGCACAACTAGAAGCTGACTGCGACCACGTCACATCGGCGCAGAATGCAACCGCAGGCATAATAAAACGACAAGAAACACAGCTACGCCAAATGGCCCTCCACATGGAAGACCTAGATAACAGGGGGCGACGACAGAACCTCAGAATCCGGGGTTTACCCGAAGATCTGGACCAGACCACACCGATCCGCGACACTCTCACAGAAATATTTAATGCCCTCCTGCAAATGCCGCCCAATACGCCCGTTGAGTTTGTCAGGGCACACAGGGCACTCAGGCCCAGAGGCCCGCCGGAGTCCCCACCACGGGACGTCATCTGTTGCTTAATGCACTTCCAAGTCAAGGAAGACATCTTGAAAAGCGCCAGAGACCAACGGCAAATCCAACACAAGGGTGCAGAAATACAACTTTACCCAGATTTATCTCCGGCGACCCTAGCATACCGCAGGGCCATGCGCCCCCTCACGAGAGTGCTACAGACCAACAAAATTAGGTACCACTGGAGCTTCTCTAATGGATTACAAATCACTACGAGCACAGGCCCCTTAACGGTGAAGAGCGAGGAAGACCTTAGAGACATTACGCGGGAACTCCAATTGCCACAGATACATCTGCCTTGGCCAGACCCGATGGCCTTCTACACCTTCTCACCTGAGACACAAAACAGGCCGCAGCAACCATCAAGGCCTCGGAGAACGAGACAACAAACCACGCGCCCCTCGGGCGCCAACATGTAAAGAGCCGAACACTTTGAGCCCCCCCAACCCGAAGTCCCCCACCGGCACCACTGACGGACTGAGTGGTCGATTCCATCTCCGGACCGAGAAACTAGAGACTATGGACACATCAAATAGACCCCGCTTTGCAGCAACTAACCACTCCAAAGAGAGACAAGAGCCCCTAAGATGACAAAGAAGTGGCGGAGACTGAGCGCACAACGTGAGCTCCACAACTCAGTGGAGCAGGGTAACCTATCGGACTAAAAGGGCACTAAAGGGGTTCCCACCTGGGGGGTGGGGGGTGGCGGGAAGGGAACGTAATCAATGCTATTCATTTACCATCGTATCAAATGTGCTGTTTAATAGGATCTGAGGGGGGCCCTCCGGACTGATGGGGTTCCCACTTGGCGGGAGGGGGGTAGCGGGATGGGAATGTAACCACTGTTATTTATTATTATAACAAATGTGCTGTTTAATGAGAACTGAGGGGAGCCCTTCGCGCCGGCTGGGCCCGGCCGCTGTCACCCACCTGCCCTGTGACGAACTTCGGGGAGCAGGCGGGCGGTGGCGCCGGCGGGGCCCACCCGGGGGCGGGGACCCCAACCAATAGGGGTGCCTGAGAGGCAATAGTCAGGAGGAAACCACTCGGGCCGGAACCGCCAGCACGGCGGACACCACAGGGCGCGGGGGAGGCGGGAACATGGGCCCTGGGGAGCCCGCTACCCTAGCTACGTCCAAAACGCTCATAGTGAGCCTAACAGCTTCAAGGGGAATAGGACTGACCCAGAACTGACCCCAACCCCGGGGGCCCTAGCACTTAATCAGGACCTATGCACGCGGGCCAAAGGAAAAGGGATCTAGACACTACTCACCAGCTAGCTTAGCCGGGGAGACCAAGGGGGAGGGGGAAAGAGACATGCTTGATGTTTTTTCTTTAAAATGTTTGAACTGCCAGTTAATCGTATATACTTGTTGTGACGAATAATTCACTGTTAATAATGTTGTTTATGCCACACCTAACAGTAGCGACCGGACATAATACACATGCGAGATGACCAACACGCACAAACCCATGGAAAGACACACCATGAGACGGGGAAGACGAACACACCCCATTATACCACCTCATAAGAGCCGCACAGGGACACCTGGAGACATGTCACTAAGACGCCGACACTGACGCCCGGACACCCGACCTACGCCTAGTAGGAGAGACGCCGACCAAACGGTGAGCAACCCACGTGCACCACAGGTGGTGCCGCGGACTGTGACTCCCCGACGTCTACACCTAGCGGTCGCGAGACCGAGACGCAACCTACACGTTATCCTACCCCCCCCCCCTGTATACCCTACTACCACCCTTACTGGACACCGGACACCCCCACCGACCGAGACACACGACCTACTTTTGAACCGCCCATATAGCAGGGACTAGGAACTAGAAGTGACACCCACCCGAGACACACAGGACGATAGACATGGCCCTGACACCAGCTCCCCTACACGTTATCACTATCAATGCGAAGGGACTTAACAAACCGGAGAAAAGATCCGGGGCGCTGAGGGACTTTCACGAGCGGAGGGCCTCAGTAGTTATGATACAGGAAACACATTTCAAGAAAGGGGCTAGACCCAAACTGACTAATCACCGCTACACGCAAGGCTACTACAGTGATTACCACGGGGGAAAGGCTAGGGGAACAGCGATACTACTTCACAAGAGCGTGCCGTTCCAGGGGGGAGAATGCATGACGGATGACGAGGGCAGATACTTGTTCCTCAAAGGGAAAATAGCAGAGCGCCAATACACGTTCACGACAGTATATACCCCCAACACACGACACTACCGCTTCCTCAAGCAAACACTCCGTAAACTCATGGAGTTTAGGGAGGGAACCCTCATACTAGGACTTCAACATGGCATTAGACCCAACATGGGACACATCGTCAGGCACCTCCCACATTCCCACGCAACAACGGCAAAACATTAAATCGTTACTACGCAGTCACCGCCTGGTTGACTGCTGGAGAGCCCATCACCCAGATACAAGAGATTACACTTTCTTTTCCCACCCACACAACTCATACTCCCGAATAGACCACATATACACTACACACTACGATCTCTCACTGGTCACCGAAGCCACGATTGGAACGGCAACGTGGTCAGACCACGCGCCAGTCACCCTCAAACCAAAATCGCCACTTTTTCGCCCCACTACCCCGAAATGGAGATTAAACGAATATCTTCTTACTAACCCGGAGGTCGTAACCCTCATAGGCGACAAAATCAGAGACTACCTATCCCTCAATACAGCCGAACATACATCCCCGACAGTACGATGGGAAGCGCACAAATCAGTAATAAGGGGACACTACATTCAACAAGGGGCGATCATAAAGAAACAAACTGAATTAAGACTAGCAAGCCTCCTAGAGGAAATACACCACACAGACGACCAAAACAAACTCGACCCGAACCACACACTCCAATCCCGACTCCTACAATTGAGGAGGGACCTAGCTACGTTAATCCACTCTAAACACCATAGAGACGCCGCTAGACATAAAGCCTTCTTTACCCTACACGGGAACAAGAGCGGCAAGCTTCTGGCTGCTATGCTGCGGAAACGGAGGCAACACACGTATATTGACAAGATCAGAGATAAAAAGGGTACCCTACACCGCCTCCCATCGGACATCATGAACACAATCCGCGCATACTACACGGAGCTATACACACTCCCGCAACCACAGACCGAACCAGCGAAGGCCCGCCTTCGCCACTCGATCCAAACATACTTGACAAAGTACCCAATGCCGACCCTAGACGCAGAAACCGCCGACGTGCTTGACGAACCCATCACAATAGAGGAGCTGTCGGCAGCAGTTAAGAGCACCAAACCCGGTAAAAGCCCAGGGCCGGACGGCCTGCCGATGAAATACTATAAGACGTACGCGGAGGAGCTACTGCCACCAATGGTGGAAGCGTTCAACGCAGTGAGGGAAGGGGAACATATCCCCAAGCAAGCCCTGACGGCCCACATAACTGTCATACCCAAAGACGGCAAAGACAGGGAATATTGTGGGAACTATAGACCAATCTCGCTAATTAACTGCGACGTCAAACTCCTGGCTAAGGTCCTCGCATCGCGCCTCACGAAGCACATCCCATCTCTGATCCATCCTGATCAGGTGGGGTTTGTGACGGGGCGCGAGGCCCGCGACAACACCATCAGGGCACTTACCCTTATGCACGGCAACGGGAAGGCGATCGGAGGCCTTCTCCTGCTGTCCACAGACGTGGAGAAGGCCTTCGATAGGGTAAGATGGGAGTATCTCTTTGAAACGCTCGCCCACATGGGACTGGGCCCCCACTTAAGACAATGGATAGAGGCACTATATCGAGAACCTACTGCCCAGGTACTAGTTAACGGGGCGCTAACTAATGCCTTCACCATCCACAATGGCACCAGGCAGGGGTGTCCCCTGTCGCCGCTCCTATTCGCTCTGGCCCTGGAGCCGTTCCTCACACACATCAGACACAACGCAGACGTGACAGGCCTGACGACGGGCCCAGTACACCATAAGGTAGCAGCATATGCCGATGACCTGCTTTTCGTGGTGACCAACCCAGTAATTACCCTACCGAATATAATGAAAGAACTACAAATATTTGGGGACATATCCAATATGAAAATTAACTACGGAAAATCGTACATCCTAAACGTTAGCGTACCCCACACGAGAGCGGAATCCCTGAGACGCAGCCTTCCCTTTCAATGGGCCGAAAACAAGATTAAATATCTAGGAATTTGGCTGACCAAACACACGGGAGACTTGTTCAGGGACAACTTCACGGTCATATTACAGACGTTCCAGAGGGACATGCGGGAATGGTCATATCCCCATATCTCGTGGCTAGGGAGAGTACAGGTCATAAAAATGAACTTCCTCCCACGCCTCCTGTACCTTCTCCAGGCCATCCCCATTGTAATTCCGAGACCCTTCTTTATAACACTCAGGAAGGAGATGACCAGATACATATGGGGCGGGGGGAAACCCAGAATAAAATTCTCCACACTGACCAGACCTAAGGACAAAGGGGGATTAGCCCTCCCGGATTTTCAGCTATACTATGTGGCCACGCACCTACAGAGGGTTGTAGAATGGTCCAAGGACGGGGTACATAAACTGTGGAAAACGGTAGAGGAGACGGAGGCAGGTAGACCAATCGCAGGACTCCCATGGAGTCGCGACTCGACGGAAGGACATGACATGTCCATATACACGAAAAACACCCTGGGAGTATGGCGGAAGGTCAAGCGACAGGGAAACCTTTCACCCTACCCCTCCCCCCTTATGCCACTGTCACATAATGAGGACTTTCCCCCAGGACTAGACCCACGAGCCCTCAGAGACATCATCCCGAACACGTCCCCACGATTGCATCACACCCTCCAGGGAGGGACCTGCAAACGGCTAACGGACATGCTAGAGGAAACACCCCCAACATTTATGCATCGTTTTCGCTATGCCCAACTTATAAACTTCATACACACCCTACCACAGGGACCAGCACTCGCCAGGGAATATACCACAATAGAGAGGATCAGCGTGCACCCAGACCCACTCCCACACGGGATATCCTCCTTGTACTCCATGTTACAGTCGGAACTCCCGACTGAGTCGCCCCGTTTCATGGGTAAATGGGAAGCAACCCTAGGTATCACACTCACGGAAGCGGACTGGGAATCAATATGCTACCTCACACACCACTGTTCCACACACAGTAAAACGCAGGAAACGGCCTACAAACTCCTGACGCACTGGTACAAGACGCCACACCTCCTACACCAAATGAACCCAAGCCTATCCAGTCTGTGCTGGAGATGCGAAAGGGAGGAAGGCACACTGAAACATATCTGGTGGGACTGCGCAATGGTCACCCCGTACTGGCGGGGAATACACAAGATGTTAGGGAAATTCACAGAACGACCACCCCCCCTGGAGCCGGCAGTGATGCTCTTACACCATACACCAGTTCCCCACTCCAAATATAAAAAATCCATGACTATCAGAATACTAAATGTAGCCAAACTAGTTCTCCCTCAATACTGGAAGAAACCTGTGACACCATCAATGCTGTCCTGGTTCAACCAAATGGAGGAACTAAGGACAATAGAGGAGCTGACAATGACGACAAACACTACCCCGACGACATACACTGACATATGGACATACTGGATCCTAGAGACGGCAAGACCGAAATTCCAACTAGACCTTAGGACACTCACTGATGCCCACCTCCCAACCACTTGATAGAACACGGAAACTGAACACCCAAGGCGACAGAGGACTACTGACAGAGGACCAACCCGACCACCCCACCCCCTCCTGCCTACCCTTCCCCAATTCCCAAAGAGAAAGCACCGACAGACCCCACTCGACTCTATAAACATACAGTAGGTCATTGTTACCCGAAATAAAGACACCCTAGCGGCCACTTGAAAGCTGTAGACAACTAGTGACTACACCCCTAGACAATTAAGGGTAGGACATAGGGTGGAACCCACCAAGTTCAATCAGCTGGGACATGACCTACCTAACTCAGCAACCTACTTTTAAGGATAGAGGGGGTAGAATCTTAGAATTTTAGGATGTTGAAATTTACACTTGAAATTTAAATGTGAACATATACGACATCAGTCGAGAGCCACACGGCTCATGACCACTATACATATTTGAAGCCGTAAATGGCAACAATTGGATCTGCGCATCCACGAACCTCCAAAAAAACAAAAAACAAAAAAAAACAAAGAGACCTGCGAGTCTCACCTTCACGACAGATACTGAACAATGACTCCATAAAATCAATACTGTCGACAAGAACAAGCGGGACCTGCGAGTCCATATGGTTTATTGGGGCCTGCGAGCCCACCTGCAAATACTTTTTGTTACTATTCCCAGGGACCTGCGAGTCCCATTACTACTTGCCTATTTCTTGTTGGAGTGACATTGCAAATACGTTAATAAAAATCAAATTTACAAAAAAAAAAAAGTTGTATTTGGCAAAGACTTAGAATTGGAATTTGTTGATGGGTGTTGATGGGATAAGTTTGGTGGGAGGAAATTACACTGATCATCCACAACATTAAAACTACTTGTGCAATATCCTGTAGGTCTACATTGTGCTGCCAAAACACCTTTTATGAATTGAGGCATGGACTCCACAAGGCCTCCAAACATGATCATATTTTTTGTTGCAGAACATCCAACAGATGCTCAATCGGATTGCAATATGGGAAATTTGGAAGCCAAGGCAACACATCTTTGTCATGTTCCTCAAAACCAATTTTGTTTAAAAAATTCTTTATTTTTGCAGTGCAGATGCATAAACACATACTTAAATTGTGCCATAGATATCCAAAAATAGAAGGATCAGTTACAGAAAAAAATCAATTATACTCATAGAAATCAGATCACTAAAAGAGAGCAAAGATATTGTATCCTCAATATACACCGGATGCCAGGGCCGGACTGGGGATACAAAGCAGCCCTGGAAAAAAAATCTATGCCAGCCCCATAAATCATTGCGCCATATATTGTCACATGTAATATGTAAGGCTATGTCTTGCCACCCCAGATGATTGAGTAATATGTATATATATATATCTCAAATATATATTGCTTTTTCTAAAATAAAATATTGGTCCTCTCAGAGTAAAACGTTTATTTATACAGTAAGCATACTCACATGCAGACACAGAAAATCTCACTGACACACACAAGCTCATTGATACACAGCTTCATAGACAAACAATCTCACTGATATACATAAGCTCACTGACATAAAAACACAAGCTCACTCACTAGCAGGCACACACACACAGCTTAATGTAGTGGTTCTGGTGTCTGTAGCCTGTCCCTGCAGGCTTTTCAATGTAAACACTGACATTTCAGAGAAAAGCAGTGTTTACATTGCTTCCTAGTGACAGTCACTCAGACGGTTACTAGAGGTGCTTCCTGTGTCAATGCTGCACAGTGTGCAGCACCTACATTCAGGGCTTCCACGCTCTGGAGCTGCTGAACGTTGCCCATAGAGATACATTGATTCAATGCATCTCTATGAGGGGATGCTGATTGGTGTAGCGTTTTGCAGCCAATCCTATAGCAAAGCATTGGATTGGCTGAGATCATCAAGCTTGATGATCTCAGCCATTGAGGCAGGGCCAGTCGAGGGGAGACCAGCACGGTGTGGGGGGGAGGGAGGGGAGGGAAAGGTGAGTAAAAACACTATTTTTAAACACACTCAGACACACACATGTACCATGACAAACACACACACCCCATGACACACACATATGCCATGACCCACACACATACCATGACAGACACACACACACCATGACACAGACACACACACACTATGACAGACAGACACACACACACACACACACAATGACAGACAGACACACTATGACACAGGCAGACACACACCATGACAGACACACACTATGACACAGACAAACAAACACACATATGCTCACACTGCCAGACTGACACACGTTATTGCTACCTGTGGGCGACCGACCAGGGGGTCGTGCAGGGCAGCTGTCTGTGCTGGCGGCCACAGGGGGAGCTGTGCTGGCGGCCGCAGGGGGCCCTGTGCTGTCTCTGCTCCCCAACGTGCAGCTTAATGAGACCGGGGCCAGAATATGATGTCATATTACGACCCCGGTCTCATTAAGTAGTGCGGGGGAGCAGAGACAGCACAGCTCCCCCTGCAGCCGCCAGCACACCCAGCTGTCTGCAGAAAGCCCTAATGTTTTATTTAAATATTTTTTCCCTCAGACTGTGACAGCTTCTGTCAGTCCGAGGGAATTCAGGAGGCAGGTGCTGGGGGCTGGTGCGGCCGCATTAAGGCTGCTGACAGCCGGAGGGAGCACAGAGTCTCCTTTCCTAATTCCCAGCCCCTTCCTTAGCACTTATGCCCCGGACCAGCATGGAAGCTCTGCCCCGTTAAAAAGCCCCACCTCCGCACATAAGCTCCGCCTCCCGCCCTTAAGAAGCGGACCTTGCTGCAGGAAGAGACCTAAAAATGGCCTACCAGAGAAACCATCATCTCCAACAGCCTCCAGTGCCAGGTAAGGTTTATATACTGTGTCTGTAGTGAGTGTGTGTGTCAGTGATCTTGTGTGTAGTGAGCATGTGTGTTTCAATTATCTTATGTGTCAGTGAGCAGAGGGACGGTGGGTATTGATGGAGTGAGGAGGGGGGGGAATTGATGGAGTGAGGGGGTATTGATGGAGTGAGGGAGGGGGGTTATTGATGGAGTGTGGGGGGGGGGTGATAACGTTGTGGGGGGTTATGTAATGGATTAAATACCTTTTTTTTAGCTCCCTGGTGGTCTGGTGGCCATATCATCCGGTCTGCAGCTCCGCAGAGCTGCAGACCAGGTATCTCGCGAGATCCAGTCAGAGCGTTGCCGTGGTAATGAGCAGCAACACTCTGACTGGCCAGATCTCGCGAGACACGTGGTCTGCAGCTCTGCACATTGCAGAGCTGCAGACCTGTGTCTGCGATTGGCGCTCTCCAGCTGGGCAGACTGGAGGGGCCTTGCACCCGGCGGCATACAATCACTGACCGAGGTCCCGACACAGTCTGCCCTAAGGCGATTTAGGTGGCCGCGAGTCCCCAGGCAGCGTGAGGCCTTAGGCGGCTGCCTAAATCGCCTAATTAGAGAGCCGCCTCTGACCAGAGTCTAGCACCCGGTATTAAAACAGTGATTATATTAAAGCAGGAGTGCAAGTCAAGATTGAACTGTATATATATGTATGTGTGTGTGTAATATATAAAGTTCCAATTGCTTGCACTCCTGGATTAATAGTGAAAAGCCCGGTGCTTAACAGCCAAATAATAGAAATAAAGTAATGATAGCACTCCAAGGACTTCGAAAATATTGTGAAAAAACATAGCTTTTTATTCAGGCATCTGCCACAGAATATCAACGTTTCAGTTCTCTAAGGTTCATCCTGACAAAAGTTCCTTAGAGAACTGAAACGTTGATCTTCTGTGGCAGATGCCTGAATAAAAAGCTACGTTTTTTCACAATAAGTGCTATCATTACTTTATTTCTATATATATACTTATGGAGTTGGCATACATTTTTTTTTTCAGGGTTGCTTTGAATTCCCAGTCCGGACCTGCTGAGGGTGCTCACATGTTGGTGAGAGAAACTATCTGTAGAAATAAGGAGACAGCAGTGCATTCTAATATAAAACAAATTAAACACTTTTGTATAATAAAAGAAAATAAGGGAACTAGAGCAGGGAATATAATTGTTTATTGATTGGCAATGAAAAACAAAATAAAATATAAGATACATGCATATATAGCGGTGTACAAGGTCTGCAATATTCTCTAGGAAGGTACTATGTGTCGAAGTAACATACAAACAAAAGTGCTGGAAAGAAATTACAATCAAAGCCACACTGGAGGGCGCCAAATCCCACTTTAAAAAACAGTAAGAAAAATATATATTTAGGTAAATATACAGTTACCAATCATGTAGCTTTGAAGAGCTCACATATAAAAGAGAAAAGGATAAATGATAAGTCAAGAAGTTATAGGCCCAAACGTGGCCTAAAAATGCTTGAGGCTCACACTAGTATCCCTGTCCCTTATGTCCCAATAAGCCATCTCTGTACTGGATTCCTCTGGTCAATATATAGAACCACTCCTGAGGAAGTCTCGAATGCTGCGTGACGAAACTCATTGAGCAGGCGAGATCAAACAGGAGGGACACAGAGGATATCTTACCATGCATTGACCAAAGGAATGCAGCATAGAAGTGGCCTACTGGGACATAAGGAGCTGGGATACTACTGTGAGCCACATGCACTTTTAGCCCATGCTTGGGCATAGCGCTTCTTGCACCTACCTTTTTAGATCGGTGCATTGTCTTTTGTGAGTGTTGTATGCTATTTAGATTTGTCCATTGATACTAATAAATATATTGTGCCATGATATTTTCTTCTTTTATATGTGAGCTTCTTAAAGCTACCGCTAAGCTCTAAAATAGGCCTTTATGTTCATCACAGACCACAACAGTAATAATCTTAATTTTGCACAATCTACTTTGTACAATCAGTTGAAGCCTGACTAGTAATATGTGCTTACTCCAACTTGGGGAGACTTAAAAAAAATGCACCAAGATCCCAATTTTGGGTCATAGATCCATTGTGTTAGATTGTTTATAAATTCAGGCCTCCCAACTGACTCAATTTCGGTGAGACAATCTCTATTTCAGACACCTGTCCCACTATTCCGACTTTGTTCGCTAGTGTCCCCCTTTTTATCCTGACCTGCCTTTTGCTAGGGTGATACGCATCACTGGCTTGCCCCCTGGGGGGTATGACAAATGTATTTAAATACAACATACTCCATAAAACACAAAATCTGTGAATCAGTTCCTCTCTACATTTACAGCTCTTAGCAGTTCAAATTCCAAAGATCAGATTCCAAAGATCAGAAATGCTCATGATTGGCCAAGCTATTTTCTGTAGTGGGTAAAGGTTAAGGATGGTGATGTAATCTATGTCACAAAATAAGGTACATAAAGGTATCTTTTTGTTTCCTGTATTCTTTTCATTTGTTGTTTTGTATATCTGTAAGACATTATCTATACAATGCATTTAAAAGAATGGCACAGTTTCAGCCTTAAGTGCCATTTTACATCTATTACAGGGTCAGCCTTTCTAAACTCAGGGACTCTAATTTTTACTTCAGGCCGGGTTATATAATATAAGTGGATAACCATGATGGTAAGAATAAATAAACTTACCTGTTGAACATGTGTTTGACTTTCAATCCTGCGGTTTCTGTTGGAAGGTATAAAGGGAGGTAGCATGTTCCCACCAATTGTTTTGCTTGCAGATACCTCATCCCTTGAGAGTATTAGTTTTGGTAAATTGGGAAAGGGAGACAAAGGTGACAGGAGAATTTTCTTACTTTTTGTTATGCATATAGAAAACATGCATGAAAAATACGACCCATTTTCCAATGGATTTTAAAAGGTATTCCCACATGTTTTTGTAGTGAATGTGCATATTCATGAGACCTTGATTGTAACATTGTTGCTGTGTCTGCACTTTATCTTTCATATATAAAAAAAATTCATAACTTTACACACTCCTTTTTGTCTTACTACAGTGATGAGTAACAGGAACATCTCAATGAAGTGGTCTTGGTTTCATGTCCCTGTCATTTTAACCCTACAAATCAAAATATTGCCGTTCTGCACACTGAGGCGCATCCGCCAAAATAACTGAGTTATTTAATAGTCCCTATCCCACATGGCTGTCCATTCGCTAGTTTTTTTTTTAAAGGTTAGTAGACCAAATAGAAGGTGGGGGTATAGGGAAGCAAAGTATCTCCCCTTATAGTAACATGGCAATCTTATTTATCCCACAGATTATTTATTTATATACTAAATTATGTGGCTAGCTGCTACATTATTAAGTCCTGTGCCACCAAGTATTTTATTTTCCAGTATTTGCCCACTGGCTACCAGTGACGCCAGTGGGCAAATAGCCCAGGCCTAGATTTAACCCCTTAAGGACACATGACATGTGTGGCATGTCATGATTCCCTTTTATTCCAGAAGTTTGGTCCTTAAGGGGTTAAAGCTTCACGTCCGGATTCGGAGCATCCAGCTGGCATTGTTCCAGCTGAAATCCAGACTAAATTCAGTCCTGTTCACGACCTGATATACAAAATCCAGACATTATAAAATATTGCGAACAATCTCCGTATTTTACAGTCCCAATGGCTCCATATGTAGCTGTATGGTTTTGCTTCTTTCTGTAAGGGGCCATTCTGCTACACTGATTTAAATCTCACTGCACATGTTGTGTGGGAACCAGATGGAACCATGAGGGCCATTTCTGCTTGATATGAACACTACCAGCTAATGTTATTTAACCCACATTATTATTATTTAACCCACACCTACCACAGATGAATGGGCACAGATATTTTAATAGACTCCTCTGGTAGATAGAGATCACCTGAGCCTCACTAATTTAACCCTTTGTTAGAAAATAGGTCCATTAGACCCACTCATTTAACATGTAATCTTTCCTGCACTGAACATGTATTAAGGGAGTGAGGGAACAATCCACCCCCTATTTATTTTGCATACAATGTCAAATCCCCAAGAAATTTCCCAACACATCATGGTTTAGTGAATAACCTTGATTATATTGTGAACCAATGATTTTAGCTATAACTGCCGGATCTAGAGGTTAGTTGTTTTTATTACAAAAAATCTGGTAAGGTTGCTATTTTATTATATCATCCTGTTAGCTACAGCCTGTTCTACATGTTTCAGATATCCCCCTCTATGCCCCAACCTTCCATGTTCCTTGTAATGCCTTCATAAGTAATTGTCAGTGTGCTAATGCTTTTCCTAAGTAGGCAATTGACATTCTTTTTAAGATGTTGTTGACCTTTTATAGTGCAGATTATCATTTTAAATGCAGACAACACATTTTTCCCAACAGCATTAACTTCTTAACTTCCAAAGACAGTCAATAGAACTAGCACTTTTATAAACACTGATAAAGTTATATATAAAAAGAAGCAAATTATTGTAAAAAAAAAAAAAAAAAAAGTATTGTGATTACAGTTTACAAAAATCCTTTAACAAATTTGACATAATAAATAAATGCCTTATAAAGGGCTGTTTTCAACAGTTATTTGAATGTATAACAAATACTAGAAAATTAAGTAACTAAATGATAAGTTATTTGGTTAACCAATATGGCCCTCCAGTATACATTTGTCATATTTACTCTCTAATAAACATTGGCTCCTGCTCTCACGTTTATGCTCTCAACCAATCTCTGCACTGCAGGGCTTAGCTCAGGAGAGCTCATAGAAACTGTTACAGAAGCAGTGCAGGCAGGGAGTGGTGTCCAGCGGATTCCAGGTAAGATGTCTAAAACCAGCATCGGAACTAATGACACTGTGACCATAATGAGGCCTGTAACCTAGTAGGTCCCACGAGGTGGGCATGTCTGATATGGGGCCTGGTCAGGCACTGCAGTCCTTTAACAGGATGGCCAGATCCCTGTCAGATCAGCAGTTTTGCTGTAGTGCTCGGAGCAAGTATTGGTCACATCCTCTCAGGTAACAGACCGCTGCACAGGGAGGCAGAAAGAGGAAGGGTAGAGAGCCTGGATCAACCTTTGTGGAGTGCTACTATTTAGAACGGTGAGGAATGTACTGTTCACTAAGAGCAGCATTGCATACGGACACATTGCTCTCTGAGAAATAGAACTAGAGCATTATGCCATTAAGGTTTACTTCCTATATGTAAGTGTGAGGGAAAGCTGCAGTGTGTACAGCTATAAGGCACCAATGTGATTGCGGTAACCATCTAATGGCAAACATTTAAAAACGTGCGGTAGGGTGGGACTTTGAGTGCACTTACACTGTTTCCATCAGATAACAATTATTAAACCGATTAATGTGTATCTCTGCCACTGCTATAGCTCTCATAAAGAAAGATTAGATTTGTATTCATTAAAAGTGCTTAAGGAGGGGGGGCGGGGCCTGACTGGCATGATTTAGCCTCTCCAGCTGACTCTTTGACCCACAAACCTAACTCTAGGGCAGTGATGGCGAACCTTTTTGAGCCCGAGTGCCCAAACCGCAATACATGCCACCTTTTTTTTTCCTTAAAGTGCCAACACGGCAATTGCGTGTGTGTGTGTGGGGGGGCGTGTGTGTGTGGGGGGGTGTGTGTGTGTGTGGGGGGGTGCGTGTGTGTGTGGGGGGGAGGTGCGTGTGTGTGGGGGGGTGCGTGTGTGTGGGGGGGGCGTGTGTGTGGGGGTGCGTGTGTGTGGGTGTTGTGTGTGTGTGTATGAGGGGTGCTGTGTGTGTGTATGAGGGGTGCTGTGTGTGTGTGTATGAGGGGTGCTGTGTGTGTGTGTATGAGGGGTGGTGTGTGTGGGGGGGTGCTGTGTGTGTGTGGGGGGTGCTGTGTGTGTGTGGGGGGGTGCTGTGTGTGTGTGGGGGGGTGCTGTGTGTGTGGGGGGGGGGTGCTGTGTGTGTGTGTGTGTGGGGGGGGGTGCTGTGTGTGTGGGGGGGGGGTGCTGTGTGTGTGTTTGGGGGGGTGCTGTGTGTTTGGGGGGGGTGCTGTGTGTGTGTGAGGGGGGTGCTGTGTGTGTGTGTGTGAGGGGGGTGCTGTGTGTGTGTGAGGGGGGTGCTGTGTGTGTGTGTGTGAGGGGGGTGCTGTGTGTGTGTGAGGGGGGTGCTGTGTGTGTGTGTGTGTTTGGGGGGTGCTGTGTGTGTGTGTGTGTGTGAGGGGGGTGCTGTGTGCTGTGTGCTGGGGAGATAGGGGTGGTTCTGGGGGGGTAAGGGTACTTCTGGGGGGGTAGGGGTGCTGTGGGGGGGTAGGGTGCTGCTGGGGGGGTAGGGTGCTGCTGTGGGGGTAGGGGTGGTGCTGGGGGGGGGGTTAGGGGTGGTGCTGGGGGGGTTAGGGGTGGTGCTGGGGGGGTAAGGGTATTTCTGGGGGGTAGGGGTGGTGCTGGGGGGATAGGGGTGGTGCTGGGGGGGGTAGGGGTGGTGCTGGGGGGGTAAGGGTACTTTTGTGGGGGGGGGGGTAGTGGTGCTGTGTGTCAGTATCCCCCCCCCCCCCTCCCTCCTTCTTACCTTTAATGAAGTGTGTGTGGGGGGGGGGACACAGCCATCCCTGGTGGTCCGGTGGTGGTGCCGTCATCCCTGGTGGTCCGGTGGTGGCAGGCAGTGCTTCCGTGTTGGGAGGCAGGGGGAGGGATCTGTGATGCTGATCCCCTGTCCTCCTGCGCGATGCTGTGTGGAGCGTTGCCATGGTAACGCTCGGCAACGCTCCACACAGCATCGCGCGGGAGGACAGGGGATCAGCATCACAGATCCCTCCCCTGCCTCCCGACACGGAAGCAGAGTAGGCGCCTGCCGTTTCGGGCAGGCAGGTGCCTACTCTGCAGTGATGGCGGACCTGTGGCCGCGTGCCCACAGAGAGGGCACGCGTGCCATAGGTTCGCCATCACTGCTCTAGGGGATCCTGCTAATAAATTACAATCCCCAGGCTATCAGTCAGCATTTTTGACACCACTTACCTCGGTCAGCACCCAACCGGGGCAATCCTGTGGCCTACTCTGTGACAAGGGAAAGAGGGAGGCGGGAGTTTATTGCACATATTAGTACTTAGTTATCTCTCCTCTTGTTTTGCCTTGCATATCTTGTCTTGTTTTATTTTGTATTCCCAGTTCATGTACAGTCCTGTCCTGTTCATGTTTCCCTCATGTCTTGTGTACATGTTCTGGGTTCTGCTTTCTATCCTTCTCTGGTTCTGCGTTCTACTAGTTTTGTCTTGTCTTATCTTGTTTGGTGCCTGTTCTAGTCTCACCTTGTTTCTAGTACTGGATACATACCTGTTGCAGAGCCTCCATATCCAGATCCTGGGAGGTCTGCATATATTCCTCTAGTTGCTGGGATCCGCAGAAGCTGCATCATGGCCCTGGTATGTGGCTGTACAAACCCTGGTGCTCAACACCAGGGGGTGTGTGGTTACCCTGCACCAGGCCCTGATTGTTTCATTTCTACGAGGTTGACTCTGATCATCATCAGGCACTCAGGGGTCCCGGTCTCTGTACCGTCAGCCGTGACAGTAACAGTGCAAAGTGTTTCTATAAAGTGGCTGGCAACCATAAATGGCAAGGACCTAGCAAAGTTCTATGTGCAGTGTTGTGTTTATGCAACTGATTTACAAATATAAGAAGAAAATAGATAAACAGGTAATATAAAAATCTAAATTTCAGTTCTTGCTGGTGATTTATTTTCCAGTCTCACTACCTTATTAGTAGTGTGTGTGTGTGGAACTGCACTCACTCCCATAAATCTGAGCCAGGGTGCTTGCTGAACCGGAATCAAACTATCACACTATAGCCACTTATCTAACTCTAACACAGTTTAACACTGGTTTAAATCCTATACACTTTGCACTTTTCTATCACCTACAGTGATTATAGTCGAATTTTTGTCTCTTTAGAAGTTTTAAATTATGTAGATATACACTTCGACTCCAAATGAGTAGTTTTAGCCTATTTAAGGTCATTTTTCTATATACACTTTCTTCTATATATATAGCAATTCTGTGAAACAAATTTGATGTGTTTTTATGTGTTAAAGGACCACTCTAGTGCCAGGAAAGCATACTCGTTTTCCTGGCACTAGAGTGCCCTGAGGGTGCCCCCACCCTCAGGGACCCCCTCCCGCCCGGCTCTGGAAAGGGGAAAGGGGTTAAATCTTACCTTTTTCCAGCGCTGGGTGGAGAGATCTCCTCCTGCTCTCCTCCTCCGATCCTCCTCTTCTCCTCCCCGTCGGCTGAATGCGCACGCGCGGCAAGAGCTGCGCGCGCATTCAGCCGGTCACATAGGAAAGCATTCATAATGCTTTCCTATGGACGCTGGCGTGCTCTCACTGTGAAAATCACAGTGAGAATCACGCAAGCGCCTCTAGCGGCTGTCAATGAGACAGCCACTAGAGGACATAGGGGGAAGGCTTAACTAATTGATAA
Organism: Pelobates fuscus; assembly: GCF_036172605.1. NCBI lineage: Eukaryota > Metazoa > Chordata > Amphibia > Anura > Pelobatidae > Pelobates > Pelobates fuscus. Next base: position 313,201,335 of record NC_086317.1, on the reverse strand, counting down.
ACATAGCAGTTTCTCTGAAACTGCTATGTTTATAAAAAAATTAGTTAACCCTAGCTGGACCTGACACCCATACCACTTCATTAAGCTGAAGTGGTCTGGGTGCCTAGAGTGGTCCTTTAAGGATACTTAATATTAATACTCTGCGATCTTGATTAAGGATCTCTACTCGATAATGGAAATAACCTACTTAAGGGCATCTCTTTATACACACCTTCTTCTATATATGAAAACTCTTTGAACTTGATGTGCTTTATGTGTTAAGGATACTTAATATTAATACTCTGTGATTTTGATTAAGGATTTCTAATCGATAATGGGAATTTCTGTACTCGTATACTCTGGTCTTATTTTTATATTGTATTTATGTTGTATATGTGTATTTTATGTCCTATATACACTTGGATGTTATGTCAGTATCCATATAAAATTAATATATACATTTCTGTTTCCTGTATCAACAAATTAATAAGTCTTTCAAAGCTTGTTTGTTATTGGCAATTAAGTATTAGACTCTCTTTCTAATTAATGTAATTAATTAAGTATTGTTGATAAGTAGTATACTACTTCCAGCTGTTAAACTACTTGCTTAGGATACTGATTCACATGTGAATTTTATAATTGTTATTGTTTACAGTTTGTTATATATATATTGTAAAATTGATGTATGTATGAGCTTAACAAAGACCTCTGGGGTCGAAACGTTGCTGTTGTGGTTCCTATTAAAGTACCTGTCTTGAACCAAGGAGTGCCTGGACCTCTATTACTTTACCTTATAAGTTAGTCATCAATGGACCACAACTTATATTTTACTAAAAAGACCCTTTCATGTGTCAAGTCTCCCATGAAAGTTCAGCTGCAGAGATTGGCAACCTTTAAAGTGAACCTGTTATGGAAAAAAAACAACTTACCTGAAATCGCTCCCATACAAATTGAATACACTATATATATATGGTATATGATAATACATAGTGTATTCAATGTTAAATATAAATATCTACTCACTTTTTCTCTGTTCCAGTGCTGCTTTGTGTGTGTTATTCATCATGTAACACCCACCTTCTAGCCGTCCTCCGCATCTACAAAAAATCTTTGATTTGACCTGCTTGGGACACATTCCCAAGCAGGGCAAGTCTTGTCAGTGACGTCGGCACGCTGTCTTCCTTGCCGCTGGACCGGAGTTACGTCACTAGAAGTGCCGGCTAAAGAGTTTCCATAGCAACCACAGTGCATGTGCTGTAGTTGCTATGGGAGGAGAGCAGAGGGACCTCCTTTGCGAGGTCTCTTCTGCTTTCCTTTATCAGTCAATGTCTCATCATGAGCTAGAAGAAAAATATATTTTTATATAGATTTTTCTTCTAATTTATACGTTTACTATCAAAACTACTAGCACAATGTAAAGATACAATCTTATGTTCAATCTAATGCCATGAGTTGTTACATTACAGGTGTCCTTTCAAGTCAGAAGGAAGTTAATGGAAGTCCGGAAGAGTGATAGGAAATGTTCTGATATTAGTGAATCTGCTTGGGATCCACTGCTTGCTCCATTCCGGTTCCATTCAACCAGAACATCATTTTAGCTGCCAGGATAGCTGCTTGCAATTTAGTGATTAACTCTGTAGTCAAACAAAGAATTGGGTGAGTTCTACTGTGGGTTAGATGCTCCATACCTGTTGAAGTTTGTTCTGGTTGTTGTGCGCTTGTTAATGGAATCTGAGTTGTCAATTGAAAGAGTTGGTTGCATACAGCCATCCTTTTCCATATAGTTTTTCTTCACGTCCTGAGAACACTCATTTTCAAACTACAGAAAATAAAACAGGTTCACTTATTTTTATGATGTTCATTGTATACCTATCATGCACAACTGGGAGAACGGGGATGAATACTTGTACATCCAATGTATTCACAATTCCTGCAATAATCCTCTTTTGAATGGGAACTGTCAATTCTATGGAATTTATACAACTGGATAAAACATATACAGGGTTATTCACTAAAATAAATATTGTCAGGAATTCAAAGTGAATTTCAAATTTTGGACCAAAAGAGCCGAACTGGAAGCATAGCCGACTTGGAGACCTTTTTTTTTTTTCTTCATTTCAGCTATTTTAGACTATTATCTAGAACTCACTTTTATTTCCCAACAATTTTTTTTTTAGTAAAAAAAAAACAAAAAACAACAACAACCCTATATAAATAGGATAATAATAACATGGGAAGTGACAGTTCCCCTTTAAATTAAAGGTATTCACCATGATTTACCAAGAGGTGTAAAGAGTCAAACTGCTGCTAAAACAAGTTACAATCCGAGCCAAAATAAAGATCTGTGATAATTATACTGTAATATTAACCCTTTCAGTGCCACAACAGAGAGCGGCTGGATGGACCGCTCTCTCCTGTGGTACTGAAATCAAAACTAAAGTTAGATATAATTATTTCTCTCTATTAAAAATAATGACATAGAAAAACATGGGGTTCCAAGAATTTGGGGACTAACAAGCGAACCATACTTCTTTCTCCGTCTGGTGGGCTTAAACATAATAAATATACATGTCAAACAAAAAATATCAACTCACATGTGATAGAGCTATGACCAGCTCTAGGTAAAACAGCATGCAGTAGTATAAAATCCTAACTTGCAGGATAGGATAGGATAGGATATAAGTGTCGTTTGCCCTACTTTGTATTACCATATTGCACTATTGGTTCATCTCTGGCTTTGCTTCCTTTTCATATACTGCTTTTAAGCAAAGCTACCAATAAAGTTCCAAACCAGATCTAGAAGATCTACTGCTGCCTTTGAGACTGTGCCTTACCATTTGGTATTTTTTATCCTTTCAAGTTTTATTGTAGACTTTTTATTGCTCTTATTGCTTTCATTGCTCTTAATACAATATACCCTTGTGTTTGGAGTATTTTTCTTGGCGCTACCTGTATATTTTTTGTTTGACCTGTTCTAGTTTTCTTGGGAGTTGGAGAAATTCCCCTATTATCAGGTGTGCTGCCTCCCATCCTAGTGTTTTTAGTTCGTTTAGCGTTGCTCTATTCCTTGTTCAATAATAAATTTGCATACATACACTCATAAATCTACTTCCAATTAAAAAAAATATAGAGATAAATATAATTTTCTGTGTTTTTTTAAATAATGGTGTGGCTCTTACATTGATAATAGCCTCTTCTATATAAACTTAAAGCATCTCTATTGTCTTTCCATATATCGGTTTAAATAAGTTTATTTTTGACAAATCAATTAAATTTACAAGCAGCATAACTTTAAGTATGCAACACCTGTAGGGAACACCTACAATAACCAAGCACCATTTATAAGTAATTAAACAGCTTTAGAACAGTTTGACTTGGGGGCGGGGCCTGACCAGCATGGCGGACGGTCGCAGATTGCTGGAGGTCCCGAGCAAGATGCTGGCCCAAGCGACATATAGAGACTCCAGCGGCATGCGACCTGACCCAAACGGGGATATATCTGTCACAGAAGGCGGCTGGAGTGCCCCGGTCCGCAAAACCGGGATGCCGGCTGCCAAAAGCGCTACAGTGTGGTTGCGGCCTGGCGGGAGCTGCGGGCGCGGAGTCGGCCGGTCTCCCGCCCCTTGTCTCTTCCCCCGGCTGGACCACAGAGAATCCCGTTCCCCCCCCCTGGACCGGGGGGGAGATCCCGGTCCACACTCCACAGTCTAAGATGGGGATGGTCCCTGACAGACAGCACATCAGGAGCATGGAAGGCAACCCGACGCACGAGATGGCGGACCCACTCACCAACCACAGCCAAAACACAGCGGCTAACCGCCGAAAGCAGACCGAAGCCCCAGAGGAGCCTAACGGCAAAGCTGGATGCTGTTCTGGAGGCCTTCTAGGCGAAGCTGGCTGCAAGAGTGGTGAGCCCCAAATGGGAACCCCAGGCGCAAGACCAGAGGCGGAATGCACAAAATGGCCACGGACCGTGCGGAGGCGTCCAGGGGCGCCCAGCACCAGTCCCAAGCAACAAACACCCCTCCGGGCCGAGAGTCACTAAGAGAATGGCCCGCCGGCAGCGACCAAACAAGAGGAGCAAACTACCCACACCTGCACGCCGTCACATAGAGCGATCAGCGCTGAAGGAGGGGAGACCCCTGCAGGGGCGACTATACAGAAGGTAAAGTGCAGCAACATACAAACTGATTCAGAGAAAGTTGCCAATACAGACCAAACCTGGAGTCCCTTTGACCACTCAGCAATACTGGCCTCTACATTTGTTTAAGCCCCTGAGGGACTGCCTCGCAGATTTCCAGCGCTTCCCAATATCAGGAGTCGGCTGAACGTGGACTTAACATGTCCTCCTGTGCCCAAGTTACCAGACCCTCCTATGCAAACTGTTAAGTGCTATAACTCATTATTTACCTTGTCTCCTCAGCCTTTGCTCTATGTCACTCCACCACACTCACCTTACTCGCCTGATATACTCCTGTCTGTCACACTTATATGTCTCACTAGTCTTAACCTCCTTCTGACAGAATAATCTTGCACACAGTAGGATCTCTCACGGTTACACAAATGTATGTTTATTTTAGTCTGCATAGCTTGTATAATCTCTGAACACACAACTATCACTTAAACATGCTTCCATAAACCGGATACTCTACTGTAGTTTACTACTATATCCCTAGCCTGTTATCTCTCATAAATATATAAAATGTGCTGTTTTACTTGCCATGACAATGTTTGCTGTTATGCTGCTTGTCACTGCTATCGTGCCGTTACAAGCATTTATGTTATTCAATGCACGTGAAAAATAAAGAATTTAATAAGAACAGTTTGACTTCTTAGCTAGGGGCCATTAGGTATCATTCCCCACAACCACTACAGCCTCCAGATAGCTCTCTTTAAGAGCCAAGTCTCGCAGTGCAGGGCCTAGCAGCTCATTGAATGAGAGTGATCAAGTGACACTCTCAGCCGGGGAGCTGGCGCTTAGCTCAGGGGAGCTAATTCAGGCATCTAAAGAGGGGCTGCTGGTTCTACTGTAGGCAGGGGATGCTGCCCAGAGGACCCCAGGTAAGAAGTCAAACTGTGTTTTAAAATGGGTACAAGTGTGTGTATATAAAGTTTTACAATTTGCTGAATTTTGTGCTTTTTTCATAATGCACCCTAGCTGATTACATTTTTATTCAATTTATTATATGTAATAAGCACACCTACCTTCCGCTTCCTTCGCATTTTCATCAAAGTACTATCTGACACTGAGGTGAAACCTCCATTTTGAGGTGATGAGAGTGCCTCTTTTCTATTGGAATTCATGACAAAGGTTTCGTGGGAAAGTCCTTCTGGAATTCTTGATAAAAGCGTTAAATCAATTCTGACCCACAGGGACTTTACTTCATCACTGCCCTTCAAAGAATGCACATTATCATTCCTGCCAAAGGGAACTAATGTATACAATTGTTCTTCCAGGTCCTGAGTTATATCGCTTGTAGTCCTAGAGTTGGCAAAGGCCGTTGTACAGCAAGAATTAGGCTTGACAATATTATTATTCCCACAATCTTTTAATCTGCAGTTATTTTCAGTTTCAGATAATGCGGTCGATGATATACTTTTGGAAAGAGGAGACACCTCTAGTTCAGTTTCTCTGCCATCATCTAAAGATTGTGATAAAGACTCAGAGAATTCCTTTTCTTTACGAACGAATCTGCTGGGTCCCCTTGCCTGCTTACGCTCACACCCAAGTATAGCTAGACTAGCTTCTTTTTTGTGCAAACCCCTGCTACAAATTAGTCTATTTTTAGTTAGTTCAGCAATATCACTTCCCAAATTTCCTTGGCTTAAGGAAGTATCAAATGATGTGTTGCAATTCCGATTTTCACCACTAGATGTCCTTTCTGCCCTCCTTGTTAGCTTTCGGCAAATTGGACGTCTCCGAGAAGTGCTTTCTGTAGGAAAGGAAAGTGTAATGGGAACAGAAGTTTTTACTCTTACTACTTTATTTGATGGGACTGTGCAAGTTGTCCTTTGCCTTTGGTCTTCGTTCCCAGGGTTTTCGATATCCTTGCTGTTGGAAATTGTTTTACAATCATCAATAACTTTTTCACAACCTTTTAGAGATTCCTTGTCCCCATCATAAGACAGGCCACCATGCGTATGATTGAGGATGGAACTCCGGTGTGGATTAACTTTATTTAGCCATTTATCCAACTGCCACTTATTCGATGTTGGAGGTTCAGGCTGTGCAAAAAGAATAAAAAAATATATATGTAATGTTGCACCCAGTATATAATATTATTTTCAGTAATACAGAACACAGATAGACTGCACTATCACTTCATAGAAAAAACCATAGCTGTAACCTTGTTTTAAATATTTGGCACATAATGGATTGTATCAACACAGTAGGTCTTACCCATCCTTCTTGATTGTAACTATCTACTTGAAGTTTCAAATAAAGATTTTTTTTTTACATTTTATATAGACCAACATGATATGCTATTTCTCTACATACCAAGAATAATATATTATATATTATAACATATATTATGTTAAGTATATTGCAACACAATATTTCATTTAATAGTGGAAGTGTTAAATTAAATACTTTGTTGCAATATACTTAACATATGAGATATTATAGATCCAGAGCAGGCATCTCAATATCTGCCTCAGATGTTGCTGAACTACAATCCCCATGATTCTCACACCAACTATTGCAGTCAAAGAATTCTGGGAGTTGTAGGCCATCAACAACGAGGGAAGGGGGTTGAGCTTGAGATCAATGCTCAAGGGTGTCCAACTCATTAATTACATGAGCAGTGTCATAAACCTTTCCTTAAGGAAAGTAAAATTTTTAGTACTAAACAGATCAGGTACAATCATCTATAGGAACCACAATTATTTATGTTCCACATTACACTTTAAAATCCTCAGAACAGTCCTGCTTTTGGTGGGACAGTCCCGATTTCGGGGACTCGCTTTAGTTCCTGGTGTCCTGCATCCATAGACTCTAGGAAACTGTCCCTAGCTAGTACAGCGCAAGCGCATGCGTAGATGTGCTTGGACTGTGCAATGGGCCTTAGGACCATGCAGGAAGTGCTATAGTGGCCCTGCATGGTCCTGAAAGCTGGGGGCCAACCAGACAGCTGTCAGTGGACAGGCCTGCTAATTTTCTAGGCGTGCCCGCACATTATAGACATCAAAAGTGATACAGGTCGCTTAAGTGATGATGACCCCTCAGGGCCCCACACACCCTGTCCTGATTACGTACCTCACACATTGCTGAGCATCTAGAGCACATACAAAAACTTTGCACTGTAATATATGTAGATAATATAAAATATGAATAATATTAAATTGCTATTTCAAATAGCAAATCATGTTTATGTCCATTCCGCATGCAATCATCCCTATAGTGAACTAGATTACCTTTGTGCAGTCTAGGGCCCTAATCTTTGGCAAAAAAGGACAGAAATGCCCCAGTATTGCCCGAGACTGGTGGGAGTTAAACTTCCTTGTGGCAGCTGCTGCCATTTTAATTTAGCTAAATCAGTGACAGCCTTTAAAATAGTTGGCGTCTGGCACTGTCACACAAACTAATCCCAGCTAGACGTGGGACATATTTCCCCTGTATATCTCAGTGCTGCCCTTTGAGTGTTACTACTGCCTTACACTACCCTGAGTCCTATTATTAACTCTAACTTCAACCCAACTCCAATTGCAACACACTAACGTTTATAAAACATCCTGCCGTATCATTAAAACAGTTACCTGAAGTTTCAGCTGTATGACTCTTCTGCAGTTCCCTCAAACTTTACAACTTTTCTGGTGCAAGAGAAAAATCAGAACACACTTGATCTCGCTCCTTATGCTTAAACAAAGAAGGGTATTTACAAGCACCGTATTCCCTTTACTGCTTTGGGTTTACAAGAAGACCAAGGAGCCCTTACCTCAGGACTGTCGAAGCCAGAGGGCTTGCAGTTTTCGCTGTCGCTGGAGCTGCTGGCACTCTCCGAGTCGGATTCAGAGCTAGTGTCAGATTCGCTGGAGCTGCTACTCGATCCTTTGATGGAGACCAAGGAGGGATGGCTGCTGCATTCCTGAACCACAGCACTGCAAACACTGAGGAGACAGAACACGCAGGAACAATGAGCGTCTTTGTACTATTATCATAAACACTCCATGTTACACATGTTAACCATTTTAAATATCGATTAAAGCTCATTATAAAAATTTAGTCACTCTAATGCAATAAAAAGTATTTTTTTTTTCTCAATGACACTTTCCTATTGAAACCTTTTACTCTGCTACTCATACTTTCTTAATAGTCTAGAAAAATGCTATTATATATCAGCAGTTATTATTAGCTGTTTAAATGTATTAGAAGGCTGAATCATCAGTAACATCATCAGCTGCCAGCTATTTATAGCATCGCCACAGTATCCACATTACACATTAATACGGTATATAAAAAGACTGTACCAAGTGATGCTCTTCATTGTAAATGAGCAACCATAAATTGAATGTCACAATGCTGTGTGTGTCACATACTCCTCTATGCATACAAAATTATTCACTTTTAAAAAGCTGAATTCAAATGTAGCACATAAGTAGGGTAACCATGCATATTCTGCCGGATTGGTCATAACCCAATTACTTAAGCTAATATACTCATTCTTCTGAATTCTACATAGTACAGGGCACGTGTCTTCACGTGCTGCCCATCAATATGTATGTGTGATATGTGTCCTGATACATGGTGGAAATGGTAACCCTACACTGTACTGCACTTTCAAAATGTCAGCTTTATAATGGTGTTCATGCACCGTTACAGCACCTGTAAGTAAAGGAACACTCTTGCTACAGGGGTTACGATGCCAGTTTGTGCTCAGAACGTAACAAAACAAAACAAAAAAAACAGAGAGAACATAAAGAAAAAAATTTAAACCAGCTAGGTGAAGTAACAGTTCCAGGGCATGGTAAAGCTGATGTCATCTTTCTGTTTTTCAGGTCATGTGAGAGTTCGAAGTGCCTGCTCTTGGGGTAAATGGCTCGACAGTAGACGGGTCCCAGATTACTGGGCTGGCTGGTGCCAGTTGTGCTGGTGCCAGTGGTGTGAGGTTCATGGTGGTCAACATTGCAGGGATTTCTTCTTTGGATCGGAGTATATGAACTGTCCCATTCCAGGTCACTTGTAGGACCCCTAAGGGTCCCCATCGGCAGGGTATTCCCGCCGTACGTAGTTGAGTTGTAAAAGGTGCCATGGTCCTGCGCCATTGCGGGGTAGCCTTGGAGAGATCTTGATAAAATGAGAGTTGTGAGTCCTCAATTGTACAGGAGTTTTGCATCGCAGGGCAGACATGAGGTGGGTTCGGTCTGCATAAGAGGTGCATTTCAAGTGGTATTTTTTGGAATTCCAGAAACTCTGTAGGCCCCATTCAGGGTCAGGTCATCTTCTTGGCCATCCCTGGCGGTAATATAGTGGCCAATAGCCTCTGGGTATAATAAGGCAATTAATTTTCATGTGGTTGCGGCGGTTATAATCCTCCAGCGTGGTTAGTTGTATGAGCATGGAGTGCTGGTTACTTTGAAGCTGGAGGACCGATTGATTGTACCTCTCGTACAGTGTCCTCTGTGGCCTGTGCCTTGGTGGCGACTGCCTGGATCTCCTGCTGCGCGAGAGCACGGTCTGCAGACATCATTCTGTGGAGGTCTGTCAGCAACGCCCTGATATCGTCCTTTGTTGCTGACCCCCCTGTGATTATTTGTTTAGATCCTGTCTGAATACTTAATTACTGCAAGAGGAAAAATACCATATAATGCACAATACTTTTTATTACTTTTGTATAAATGTTTCTAATAAATCTTACACTTGTGTTTGGTAGCACATCAATAGCAATAAAAATAAATACTGTATTTTTAGTTAAATCAAAAGTATTTGTGATTTTAGTTATATTACAATGAAAGGACGTAGGCATCCATAAAATCTCTCAAAAAATAACACAAATAAATAATGTTTCAACTCATTTGTTTTTTTAATCTAAAATATGTATTTCTTCCCTGTGGTCAGGCTGACATACAGCTTTTCTCAAACTCTGATCTGTACTTTATTTGACATTTCTTTTCTACTGTTCTTAGTCATTCACAAAGTCTTTTAAATCTGGTACATTTTCTTTCCATATTGGAATATGACATTTTATTCTGTGCTTACAATCAATTACACGCCTGATACTTCACTCTAGGCTGAAAATGAAGTAACTGCCGATGGATGATAAATATGATGTCAATCCACTAACTTGTGTAGTTGCTTTTTGTTTAGAGGACTGAGTGTTCCACGGTATCAGTTCATCTGTACAGTACTGTGAAATTGTTTATTGTAATATACTCCACCCCTTGTCCCCACACCCTAAAACCAAAGTGGCCTTCTGAGCTGAGAGGTGGTATTATTTACATGTTTTACGCACTTAAGGAACAAAAAGGCCTTGGGCAGAACAACTATAAAAACCTGGAATTTCTTGAAGAATGAATGAATGTTGTGATTTGACAGCTAACTTCAAAACTTGAAGTTAAAATAAAGTTTTCTAGAAATAACTTTGCAACTTTTTTTTTTATTTCTGCTATTTTAGATTTCAAAACTGTTATAAAAGTTGGCAATAACGAACACATATGTAAAGAGCACCTAGGGCAGTATCCATTTACTATCTTTCTGGAAAAATTATGAGAAATGAAATGTCAACTAGACTTGTCAATTCGAATTAAGACCAGTTTTGGTCAATTTGCCGAATTCCGTATCCCCAAAGCATCATATGGACGTAAAACCAAGCAAGCAACAAGTGCGATGGCCAAAAATTTGGGATTACAAATTCTGCCTGTGGTGCCAAGAAAAGGATGGCTGATGAGAAAACATATGACTGATGGTTAGGGGTAGGCATGTGCATGGGAACATTTTTCGGTTCGGTTCGGCATTCCGAAATTCGGGAATTCGGCACGTCAGAACTTCGGAATTTCGGTAACTTCGACACTTCGGAACTTCGACACTTCGGAACACCGGAATTTTGGAACTTCTCTTTCAGCCGCTTGGTAGATAACTCCCTAATTCCCACGGTATTAGGGAGTTATCTACCAAAAGGCTGAAAGACCTGAATTGGTCTTTTAGCCAAATTTACTAATACTAAGTAAAGATTACTTAGTATTAGTAAATTATGCCCCTACTCGCTATACCGCTATACCGCTATACCGCTATACCATGATATTCATCGCTATACTTGCAGCAATGTTGCTCCCTACTTCCCACAATGTTGTTCCCTAGACTCAACGCAATGTTGCTCCTCCCCCATTGATTAAGAAGAACACCCTCATCATCCTCATTTAGAGATAAGGTAAGGGATATAATTTGGTTTGTGTTTAGGCTTGTAGAGGATGTAGAATATGTTGCCTGCTGACACTCCGTGATATACATTTTTGACGCTGTTGGAATTTCTGCACATCTTTTGGACCTTGATGCTCAAAAATTTCTCTGCATCATTTCAACAGCAAACCTCTTTGGGCAAACGTCTAAATCACCTCCTATATTATAATTTCTTGGAAAAATGTATTTTTACTTGATTCGTTTTATTTTCTAACATTTTTGGAGGTGTTTAAACTGGATGAGATGAGATGAATCAGTAACTTTAATTAACTTTTCAAAAGTATTTTCCAAGAGTGCTGATAACTAGAAGACTTAAATTACTGCTGTCACTATCACTATATTTGAATAATTCCAAGTCTTTGAATGATTATACTGTACTAAACAAGCATGCAAACCAAGCTGAATACACACCATGATTTCTGACACAAAAGTGTCAGGTCAAAAGGAGAATCCACTCATTCAGTAAGAAGAATCCAGGGATAGATAGACTTTCAAGATCTTCACCAAATAGAAAAATGAAAAAGGGTATCAAAGGAACATGGAAAGTAATTTTGTATTGCATTTTTGTAGAATTGTAAAGATTAGTTTCCCTATGTATACCATGGGGAAATTCATGCCAGTATGGGTTATGGGTAGGCAAATTCATTTAAAAAAAGATTTTTTTGACTCTCTATATTGTCTCTCCTTTAACATCCCAATAATGTATCTGCCATATCCCTTCCACTAGTGTCCCTGCCCCTATCCCACAACATTTATGAGTCTGCCCCTAACCCTCTGCCATTAGTGTTCCTGCACTAACCAAATGCCATTAGTGTTTCTGCTTTAATCCCCCCCATTAGAGTCCTTGCCCATAAATCACCTCATTAGTGTGTCTGCCACTAACAAAATCCCACTAGTATATCTGCATTAACTCTCCATTTTTGTCCCTGCCAATAACCAACCCCCATTAGTACCACACTAGTGTCCCTAACCCACCTCTTGGTATTCCTGTACCTACCAAACCCATTAGTGTCCCTGCCCTTAACTCACCCCATTAGTGTCATTGCCTCAAACCCACACCCATTAAGTTTCCCTGGATTAAGCCTCCCCCATTTGTGTCACTGTCTCTAACTGTCCTCATTAGTGCCCCAGCACCTAGCCACTTCCATTGGTGTCTCTACCCACAACCTACACCATTAGTGTCCAAGCCTCTAGCCCACCTCCATTAGTGACTCTGCATTAAAGCACCCCCATTTGATCCCGTCCCTAACTACCCTCATTAGTATACCTGCCCCAACCTACCCCATTAGTGTCCCTGCCCCTATATCTCCCCATTAGTGTCTTTTCCCCCACTTATCTCATTAGTATCTCAGCCCTAACTCACCAAATAGTTTTTTCCCCTCATACCTCCACATTTATCCTCCTACTACACGACTCCAGGTCTCCAGACAGCCAGAGAGCAGACATGCGATAGGTCCCACCTTGGGAGATAGACAGCGGGACAGACAGCAGCTTGATCCCTGCTACAAAGTAAAGGCAGCCTCCAAAGATTTCAGGCACTCTGTCCGCCCCATGGAACATGAGGCCACAAGCTCCATGTAGCAGGGCGCAAGCAGCAGGGCTAAAGATTAAAACTACCCCCACTTCCCCCCTACTTTAAACGAAATTCGCAAATCCACATCAAGAAAGCAGCGCTTCGCTACCTATGAACACACACCTTAGAGGTAGCATGCACATACTGGGCCAGACCCGACACATCTGCAGTTACATCGGCACTTGTCGATATGTAAGTAGTAAAAGGTCACAGGTTCCAAATTCCAAACCTATGTTTAGCGAGCAGACTATTATTTTTCAACTAAGCAATGATACATCTTACCGTTTAGGAAAGTGCCAGATATCTACTGTTATTTTTCTTACGCTTCCACTTTGTTTACCAATTAAACCACCTGCGTGTGGCTGAAAGTAAACTCTTTACACTTATTATTGTTACACACCTGTAAAATGCAGGTAAAAACAAAAGAAAGATTGTCAAAATTTAAATTTTTTTAAATAATAAATAAATAAAACTGTCACCCGGTTCCCAGAACTGTATGTTCCAGGCGCTGAGGGATCGGAATTCTACATCCCTATATGTATAGTCTAATTTTTGTTTCATAGAATTTATGCAACAATAGCTGTTTTGGAAAAAGAATTCCAACTTTCCTATAGTCACAGCTTGGCTATTTTAGCCTAGATGTTCACATTTTGAGGACATTTGCTGCAATTTTGAGTTTTGTGGCTAAACCCCCTACATCAAACCTTGCTCCTCTTTTCTTCCAACATTTTCACCAGAGAAATGGATTTGTCTGACAGGGCTTCTTTTGTCCCTTTGCATTTATGCAGTATGACTGAAAATGATGACACGCATCCTTCTAGCCCACTGTACAGAATGCTTTGTTGTCCAAACTTTGAGTAGTATATGTGGAACTGCACTCATTCCCACAAATCTGAGCGAGCATGCTTGCTGAGCCGGAATCAAACACCAGATTTCCAAACATTAGTAAAGTAATAGAGGTCCAGGCAGGGCCGGCCTTAGGGGTGTGCGAGCTGTGCGGCCGCACAGGGCGCCATGGCAACAGGGGCGCCATGGGGCCGACACAGCTTGCAAGTTCTACTGACAGGCAGGCTGTTTTAGAGATTGCAAGGCGCCAGGACTCTCCTCTCACCTTGCAGATGGAAGACTAGCTGAGCTCTCCCTGCAGTGTCTTCCTTGCTGTTAGAGTCAGAGACCGAGAGTGCACACGGGGGATTTCTGACTTCACACTGTCTGCAGGAGATTCAGTGAGTCATGGGAGGCGGAGTTATGCTCTCTACTCCCACATAGAGAATGGTTGCCTGCCACTGAACAGCTCTGCGAGGGAGTGACCAGGAAGATTAACACCTAACACTCCTGTCCAGCACAAAATGGTAAGTTAATAAAATGGACACAATTTTGGGTGAGATGAAAGCACAGTATGAGGGAAATAGAGATTGGGAGACAGTGTGACAGAAGGACTTTGATGATGAAGTGGGTGTCATGTGGTTAATAGAGGTTAGAAATGGAGGGGGGACAGGGGGATAATAGGGATACAAAAGAGGTAATACTTGAGGAATGGGGTTGAATAGGGACAACAGAGATTAGAACTGGGAAAAGCACATGGGGATACTGGGGATACAACAGTGGTTAGAAATTGGGGAGATGGGATAAGTGAGAGATGTGTGGATATAAAAGAGAAACAGCTGGGCTAGAAGTAGGGGGAGACACAGTTTGGAAAGTGTTGGTATAAGGAGAGACAAATAGGATACAGGATAAACTAGAACTGGTGATGGGAAATGAGTGATAGACATGGGCGTAGGAACCGGGGGGGATGGGGGGGACGTATCCCCCACAGCAAATCATGCGGGGGGGACAGGTAATGGGGAAATCCCCCCCAGCTCCGCCGGCCCCCCTTTTGCTGCAGCCGCCCGAGCGCTCTGCAGAGAGCCTCAGGCGGCTGCAGCTCTGCCCGGGCTGGTGCGTCCATGAGGGCTCACCGCCCGGGCGCAGCCAGAGGAGAGGGGCTGACAGGAGGGAAGCGCTCAGCGCTCCCTCCTGTCACTCCCTCAATGTAGCGTGGCCGAGCGCGGTATAGTCCGCCGGTACAGGGAGCATCTGTCTCCTGTACCCGGCCGGACTAAAAGGAAGTGAACACTGAGTGTGCACTTCCTGTTAGTCCGCCGGATACAGGAAACAAAAGCTCCCTCTACCCGCGGACAGTACACAGCTCGACCACGCTACAACACAGGTAGGGGAGGGGGGAAGAAAGAAACATAGAGGGAGGGAGGGGGGGGGGAAGATAAAGAAACAGGGAGGGAGGGGGGGGAGATAAAGAAACAGGGAGGGAGGGGGGGGGAGATAAAGAAACAGGGAGGGAGGGGGGGGAGATAAAGAAACAGGGAGGGAGGGGGGGGATAAAGAAACAGGGAGGGAGGGGGGAGATAAAGAAACAGGGAGGGAGGGGGGGAGATAAAGAAACAGGGAGGGAGGGGGGAGATAAAGAAACTGGGAGGGAGGGGGGAGATAAAGAAACAGGGAGGGAGGGGGGAGATAAAGAAACAGGGAGGGAGGGGGGGGGAGATAAAGAAACAGGGAGGGAGGGGGGAGATAAAGAAACAGGGAGGGAGGGGAGAGGATAAAGAAGCAGGGAGGGGGGGAAGAAAGAAACAGGGAGGGGGGTAAAGAAACAGGGAGGGGGGATAAAGAAACAGGGAGGGAGGGAGGGGGGGATAAAGAAACAGGGAGGGAGGGGGGGGGAGATAAAGAAACAGGGAGGGAGGGGGGGGAGATAAAGAAACAGGGAGGGAGGGGGGGGATAAAGAAACAGGGAGGGAGGGGGGGGAGATAAAGAAACAGGGAGGGAGGGGGGGAGATAAAGAAACAGGGAGGGAGGGGGGGGGATAAAGAAACAGGGAGGGAGGGGGGGGAGATAAAGAACCAGGGAGGGGGGGGAGATAAAGAAACAGGGAGGGAGGGGGGGGGAGATAAAGAAACAGGGAGGGAGGGGGGGAGATAAAGAAACAGGGAGGGGGGGAGATAAAGAAACAGGGAGGGAGATAAAGAAACAGGGAGGGAGGGGGGAGATAAAGAAACAGGGAGGGAGGGGAGAGGATAAAGAAGCAGGGAGGGGGGAAGAAAGAAACAGGGAGGGGGGGTAAAGAAACAGGGAGGGGGATAAAGAAACAGGGAGGGAGGGAGGGGGGGATAAAGAAACAGGGAGGGAGGAGGGATAAAGAAACTGGGAGGGGGGGAGAGGATAAAGAAGCAGGGAGGGGGGGAAGAAAGAAACAGGGAGGGAGGGGGGTAAAGAAACAGGGAGGGAGGGGGGATAAAGAAACAGGGAGGGAGGGGGGATAAAGAAACAGGGAGGGAGGGGGGGGAAGAAAGAAACAGGGAGGCGGGATAAAGAAACAGGGAGGGAGGGGGGATAAAGAAACAGGGAGGGAGGGGGGATAAAGAAACAGGGAGGGAGGGGGGATAAAGAAACAGGGAGGGGGATAAAGAAACAGGGAGGGAGGGGGGGATAAAGAAACAGGGAGGGAGGGGGATAAAGAAACAGGGAGGGAGGGGAGATAAAGAAACAGGGAGGGAGGGGGGGATAAAGAAACAGGGAGGGAGGCGGGGGGAAGAAAGAAACAGGGAGAGGGGGAAAAAACAACAGGGAGGGGGGGTGATAAAGAAACAGGGAGGGAGGGGGGTGATAAAGAAACAGGGAGGGAGGGGGGATAAAGAAACAGGGAGGGAGGGGGGGAAGAAAGAAACAGGGAGGGGGGATAAAGAAACAGGGAGGGAGGAGGGGGATAAAGAAACAGGGAGGGAGGGGGGGAAGAAAGAAACAGGGAGGGGGGATAAAGAAACAGGGAGAGGGGGGAAAAAGCAACAGGGAGGGGGGTGATAAAGAAACAGGGAGGGAGGGGGGATAAAGAAACAGGGAGGGAGGGGGGAAGAAAGAAACAGGGAGGGGGATAAAGAAACAGGGAGGGGGGGATAAAGAAACAGGGAGGGGGGATAAAGAAACAGGGAGGGGGGATAAAGAAACAGGGAGGGGGGATAAAGAAACAGGGAGGGGGGATAAACAGGGAGGGAGGAGGGGGATAAAGAAACGGAGGGAGGGGGGAAGAAAGAAACAGGGAGGAGGGGGGATAAAGAAACAGGGAGGGAGGAGGGGGTAAAGAAACAGGGAGGGAGGGGGGATAAAGAAGCAGGGAGGGAGGGGGAAAGAAACAGGGAGGGGGGAAGAAACAGGGAGGGGGGGAAGAAACAGGGAGGGGGGGAAGAAACAGGGAGGGGGGGAAAGAGGGGGAGAAAGAGTGACAAGGGAGGGGGAGAAAGAGTGACGAGGGAGGGAGGGAGGGAGGGAGGGAGGGGGAGAAAGAGAGTGACGAGGGAGAGAGATTGACATCCATCACACACTCACACAATCATGCCACCCTTACACACACAGAAACACACAATTCATCCTTACACACACTCAATGCACCCCGTGCACACACACACACACACACAATCACACAATCATGCAATCCTTACACACACAGAAACACACAATGCATTCCTTACACACACTCAATGCACCCCGTACACACACTCAATGCACCCCTTACAGACGCACACACTGCATCCCGTACATACACAGAATCACACCTTGCAGCCCTTACACATACAAACACAGATTCACACAATGCATTACTTACACACATATCAGGACATCCCCTACACACTCCACCCCCTGTGAACAAACTCATTGGTGGAACGTGAAGGTGGACCCTGGGACCCAGACCTTGAGCTGTGTAAAGGGCCCCCCAAAAATGGAGCTGCTTCCCGTTCTCACAGGACATTGATTTTTGGGACCAGTTACAAACAGCCTCCAGAGAGCCTGTTCTACACCAGACCAGTGGAGCCAGACGGCAGCTAGAGCCCATCACCATCCTCATCTGGTTGTAAGTAGGCAATCTAGTATATTATTTGTGGCACTAATCTCTAATTTACCTCACATTAAAAAAAAAAAATAGTCCCCAGAACCACTGCAGCTTAATGTAGTGGTTCTGGTGTCTATAGCCTGTCCCTGCAGGCCTTTTAATGTAAACACGGCGGCACTCCAGCACTGGCGTTAGTTAACATGGCAGAAAAATAATTGGAAAGGGTTAGGGGGGCTACTAATAAGGATAGGGGGAGAGGGGTAGGTAGAAAAATAATTGGAAGGGTTTAGGGGGGCTACTAATATGGATGGGAGGAGGGGGGAGGTAGAAAAATTATTGGAATGGGTTAGGGGAGTACTAATATGAATGGAAGAGGTAGGGTGGGTTCTAATATGCATGGAAGGGGTAGGGGGTTAATATGCGTGGAAGGGGTAGGTGGGGTTCTTTTGTGCATGGAAGGGGTAGGGGTGGTTCTAATATTCATGGGAAGGGTAGGGGTGGTTCTAATCAGGAGGATCCCGGCGCTGTATCTGGGTAAATAAAACCCCTTCCTTGTAGTGACCCTTTAATGTTATTATTTAATCATTTATATAGCGACTGCAAATTCCGTAGCGCTGTACAATGGGATAAACAACTCCTAGTTTTAGAATATACCCGGCGAGTAAAAATGCTATCCCCCCCAGATTTTTTTGGGTTCCTACGCCCATGGTGATAGATACAAGTATGGAGATGTGTGTGCAGAGCATGAGTGACAGTTATAGCAAAGGCTAGGTGAAAGACACCAGTGAGGGAAGGATGGTTAATAGACAAGCAGGAGAGAGATGGATTAAAATAGACAAGTGTGAATATGAGTAGAATGATAAACATAGGAACTATATGGGAAGAAACACATTGGGGAGTAATGGAGGAGAGACAAATAAGCAGAAATAAGGGAGAAAGATATGTGAGAATATAAGGAGATATAAACCTGTGAGAAAAAGGCAAACTAGTTAAAAAATGTAAATGTATGCACATTTTCAGTCTCTGCATTTACACACACGACCACACCCAAACAGTTACAAACATACACAGTTTCATCTATATTTTTACACACAGAAACCAACATTCCCCACAGGTACTCACCTAATACAACGTAGACGTAATCTAAAATCACAAACACTGACACTACAAACAGAGAACAGGAAGTGGCCAGAGAGGGATGTGGCCAGGGGGCGCTGTGAAAATATTTTGCACAGGGCGCCTAAAGGTCCAAGGCCAGCCCTGGGTCCAGGCACTCCTTGGTTTAAGACAGGCACTTTATTAGGAACCACAACAGCAACGTTTCGAGCCCAAAAGGTCTTTGTTATTAGGAACCACAACAACAACGTTTCGAGCCCAAAAGGTCTTTGTCCAAACTTGTACAAACTACAGGGCTTTATTCAACTCAGCAGGTGATTGGACTTCTTACTAAGGTGTACACAGTAGGATGGAAGTTATAGAACTCAACTTGAAATAGAGTTTATTTGTTACTGCCACTGACAATACTTCAATTCTCCACATTGCAAAGTGGTTAATTTGTCAAAGTGGTTGGCTTGACAAATGCCTCATTGAGCTGAAATGTTGCAGGGTTCATATTCTGGTAGGGGGGAAAAACAGACACACACATTTTTCTTTCATATGTCAACTGGTGTTGCTCTTATCTGTAATTCCTGTTGCTATTTTGAGGAATTGGGGGCTTCCTGGATTACTGCTTGAAGGACAAATTAATTTGTGTGCCGGTCATCCTTATATACTATTAACATTTAAAGTGGGTCTGTCATCATTACATTAATTTATTTCACTGAATAATTTAAAATGAATACATTCCTGGTTAAATGCTGAACTGAAGGACAGTGCCAGGGACTACAGATACTATAACCACTTCAATTACATAAAATAGTTACAGTGCCCCTTTAATCTCTCCTCATTCTGCTCAGAGCACACTTTATAAACTCATCTATCAATCAAGCTATACAACATGGGGAGCAAGTTAGCATTCTGATATTAATTTTAAATAATTCCTATATTTATACAAAATAACTTAAAAACTGGACACATTAGAAATAAACGCACACCTACAACATATACAGATTTAAGATTTTATTATGTAAGAAAAAGGATAATCTCCTTTAACCCCTTAAGGACACATGACGTGTGTGACACGTCATGATTCCCTTTTATTCCAGAAGTTTGGTCCTTAAGGGGTTAAAGAAGTCCCAGGAGCATCCAGAATTTGGGATTAATCTCTATTCTTTAAATAATTAGACACTAGATTTTCGATCAACCAAAGTAAATTCATAAGGCTCACTGTAGAATAGGTAAATCACTTCCAGGTAGATTGCCGTTGCACAGCACAAAAAGATCTTTAAATTTATTCTCTGGAACAATTTAAGCATCACGTTTTCCTGAGAAGTGTCAAAATAAACAAACAAACTAAATAAATAAAAACCTCTTTGGATGCATTTAATGGATGATAAAATGATTACTCAGCAGACAGACAGCTGTGCTGGAAAAGACCAGATTTCACTGTATACCTTCATCCGACTGCCAAATGTTTGCTGGTGCGACCAGATAAATGGGACAACAGCAATGTTTCATTTGACCTGCTTGCAAGAAAAATAAAGTGATTCTGGCTCTTACTTTCCTTTATTAGCTTGGCATGAGTAAAGGATACAGAGTGCTTGAATAGCATATATTTTTGTTAAAACCGAACTGATTAGAATTTACTTTTTAGCACTAAAACAGTATTAAAGAACAAAGCAAATTTTTACTTGCACAACAGACTATATTATTAACTAAACTGATATAGAACTCTAGTTTTGCCAGTCCCAACCCATATTGGCAACTCCTTTATATGTGGTACAGTTTAAGGAATAATTCCATTAAGAGTAATCAACAATTCTGGACATATTGCTCATGATCATTGATAATAGTCTGACAACTGTAACCACAAGCTTTTACTGAACTCCATGCCGTAGATCAGTGATGGCGAACCTTTTTAAGCCTAAGTGCCCAAACCGCAATACATGCCGACTTTTCTTTCTTCAAAGTGCCAGCACAGCAATTAAACCTGAATACTAGGGTTCAAGTTTTTAAAAAAAAAACAACTCTTACAGTTGTCCGAACTAATTAACATCTTTTGTTTTAAAAGAAGAACACAACAACGGAGAGTTCAATTATACAAATGATAAATAATGATATAAAAAATGGATAAAATGAAGCTTATATTTATTAGTATCTACAACAAATGCAATATATACATATAGACTGCTGAATACAGTCACAGACTACTGAACACATTCACACACCGACACACAGCCAGGCTGCTGAATACGTACACACAGTCAGCTGAATACACACACACAGACTGCTGAATTCACACAAACTGCTGAATACACAGTCAGGTGAATACACACACACAGTCCGCTGAATACACACACACAGACTGCTGAATACACATACAGACAGACTGCTGAATACACACACAGAATGCCAAGTACACACAGACTGCTCAATACATACATACAAACACACACACACACACATACTGCTGAATACACACACACACACAGACTGCTGAATACATAGAGACTGCTGAACACACACACACATACTGCGTTGAGGGGTGCAGTGCATGTGTTTGTGTGTACGGGTGCGGATTGCTGTGTGTATATCTGAGGGGTGCTGTGTGTGTGTGTTGGGGGTGCTGTGTGTGAGGGGGGTGCTGTGTGGGGGGAGAGGGGTGCTGTGTGGGGGGAGGAGTGCTGTTTGTGTAGGGGGTAGGGGTGCTGTGTGGGGGAGGAGTGGTGCTGTGTATTTGTGGGGGGGGGTGTTGTGTGTATGGGGGGGTGGTAAAGATACATAAAAAAGATACATAAAATCTTTACCCCCCCTTTCTTCTTACCTTTGGTGAAGGACGGGGGGGGGGGGGGCGGACACAGTGGTGCGGTGGTGGTAAGTATGTGTCTGGCTGCAGCTCTCGTGTCCTCCCGTGCAATGCTGTGTGGAGCATTGCCATGGAAACGCACGGCAACGCTCCACACAGCCTGCTCGCGGGAGGACAGGAATGCTGCTTCCCAGATTCCTTCCTCTGCCTCAAGGTCCTGCCGACACGAAAATCCTTAGAATGGCCGGACTAATATGTTAAAGACAGAGATTTTTCAAGGGCTAGCAGAGGTAAAGGAAGCCAGAAATACACAATATCATTAAACAAGCCAAGTCAGGAAAACCAGAAATCAGAATAGTCAGGAATAGCCAAGGTCAAAATACCGGAAATATCAAAGACAGGACAAGAAAACGCGTTCTCTGGAACCAGGAACGGAAACCACGTCGTCATTAACCATGTCGTAGTTAGGGATAACCAGCTCCATGGCCCTATGTAGCTATAGCGGAACATAACAAGTGACCTGTGTAGAGGTCTTGAGTGGCATATAACGGAATGAACATTTTCCCTCACATATGATGGAGCATGAGCAGTGCCGTATATAGGAAAAGCCATTGCCGGTTGAGCATGGTGTCCATCTTGCATTGTGTGTCATTTTAACTCGTCTCTATGTGTTAGATGGTTGTTATTTCATTTACAGTATATGAGCAGACATTTAGTGGACTTGTAAATTTGGCATGTCAGTGCCTACGTAGAGGCTCAGTCCGTTTCATATCAATAATTACACATGTGCCTACGCAGAGGCCAACATTAGATAGGCATTGTGTGATTTTTTTCCTGCGCTTAGTGGATGTATTAGCTCATGGTCAGGTGTATGAGTTTGCGTATTATGTTGTGTAAATTTCTGGCACGTGCAGAATGTGTAGGGGGTGACAACGTGGTGTGCTGATGATGCTTTCCTTCTCGTTTCCTGTGTTTAGTAGCATAGTTGGCCGGTTCCACGTGACTTCCTAATATATTTCCCTTTTGTACACCAAAATAATGCCACCAGATCATTACATAAAGCCAAACCATGTTCTATTTTGTACCACACTTCCCCTTTTACTCAATCCATTTGAGTAATAATGGCATGTGCCATCATACTTGCCCTCCAATAATCTTTTACCTGTGGTACCCCCAAACCTACCTGGCTGGCCAAAGCCAAACAGTTATTTTCAATTCCAGGATGTTTTCTCAATCATATAAATTTATTGAAGGTCGTCTCCACCAAACTCAGCCATCTGTCTGTACATTCAATAGAACCATCCGAAAAAGGTACGACCAGTTTGATAATATACAGGCTTTTAAGATATGTATTCTTCCCCACCATTAAACTTTCATATGTTTCCATTGCTTTGAGTTTTTGTTGGTGTATTTATTAATGGTAGGAAGTTGATCACAATTATTTTGGATATATCTTTACTAATTTCAACCCCCAAACAACTGATTAATTAATTGGTAGAACTGAGATTATTTCTATGTTTAACTTATATACTGAATATAGTGAAAACTCATCGTAGTTACGCAAGTACAGCATCATCAGCATACATGCTAATTTTGATGCTAATCCCAGAAACAGAAAAACCTTCCATTTGCTTATTAGGTCTAATGGACACAACCAATGGTTTTGCTGCCATAAGATATAACAACAGGGAAAGCAGACAGCCCTACCTTTGTCCAATATTTCAGATGGAGACAGTCAGATACAAACCCGCTGCCCACCACTATAGCTGAAGGTGAGTTATATAGCATCTATAATACTACCCTGCAGACTGAAGATGCTCAGTGCGTGACCAAGGAAACTTGACTGGATACCTTCTCGGAATCCAGTGACAGGAGGGACAATCCCCTCTGACGGACAACATCTACAATATCTATCAGTGTTCTAATATTGTACCCTGGAGATCTATTGGCTATAAATCCTACCTGATCCGGACTGAAGATTGTAGGTATAATAATTTTTAATCTATCTGCTTTAATGGCAGAATAGATTTAAACGCCTACGTTCAACAGTGTAATTGACTTCTAATTAGAAATTATTTCTGGATGTTGATTTTGTTTCGTGATGGCCACAATATGTGCTAGAAGCATTTTGGGAACTTCTGTGACATGATAATATAGTTAACGTATTTGTAAGTTCTTTAGCTATGTTATTATTAACAAACGATAAACAAAATTATTAAACCATCAGCACCCAGAGATTTGTTCGCTTTTAATTTCTTTAGGGCTAACTTCATTTCACTTTCAAGGATAGGATTATCAGGATAGATATAGGAAAGGACAGATCAGGCTGGTCAGCTGAGCTGCCGACATCTTTGGCAAAAAGTTCTCTCACCCTTTTTCATATGTTACTTCACAACCTGCATTTCTTCTTGGATTTCCTACTGTCATTTGAGACTTAACCTCTCTAAAACTAAACTAATCAGCTTCCCGTGCTGTATTTTACTACCAGTACATAAAACTTTCCCTCACCATTGGTGACATTACAATATCTCCAACTATACAAGTATCCTATCATCTTCGTGACAAATATCTGACTCATCTCCAATGTCCACAAAATGATTTACCCAGGCAAAAATGTATTACACATCACTCTTCTTCTGCGTATGCAGTCTGCAAATACTTCCAATGGCTCCTCATGCAAGCTGGTATTAGATTTACATTTTTTACTAAGTCTGCATTTCTGGTCGTTCTCAAAACTCTGTCCTTAATACTAAACTTGTTTCTCCTCATCCTCTCTGTGTTTTATAAATATAACATTAGAGTTATACGGTTGCCCTCATTCAAAAGGTTTCTGTAAAATTTATTGGTACACAATATTAAAAGATTTATAATACTTTTTCCCTATTACTCCACACATATAACGATTTTGGTTCCAATTCCTATGCTGTCATTCCATAATAAATTTACGGTTTATATATTTCTGCACCTTCTGCAACCTCTCTGCTTCATTGTTTGTCCGTTATGCCTTAAATATATATTTAAAAAGAAAACAAAGTAAGGATTTATACATCATTTGGATTATTCTAAAATACTGGCAGAATTATAACCCTTGGGTTAAACAAGACACCCGTGGCTTATTTTTTTTAAATGACATAGTGTCTTCATATACTTCTCATTAGAGAATGACAACTGAATTTGGGCCACTTGTTAGTCTGCATCAACCTAAAGGTTATTTTCATTGTCATTCCTTGCTGGTTGCACTCTGGATAGAACAATGGAAATTTTTCCGAGAGCTCCCTGGGATGCACTCTGCAAGGTTCATGAACATAAAACATTCATTAAATGTTCTTCACTTACTGGGTAGGATAGGGCACTGACAACCAGCAAAGAATGAATCTCTTTCTCACGCTTTGCCTTTTAAATTATAGTAGGTGATGACAGTTTCAACGATATGGCACTGCTGGGTGTTTCTACTCTGGGTTTTGCAATGTTACTTAACACATTTTTCTCACTTTACTGCTAAAATAACCTTTAAATAATTGAAATTTTCTAATAAAGAGAACGTGACGATCTGTGGGTGACAGATATAGTCCATCAGGTGGTCAAGAACACCACCACAAAAAATAATTTCTAACATGATAAAATAAAATATTCTCTCATCAGTTAAGCACGCACAGAGTCTGAAATGTACTATGCACTGCTCTGGCAAAATGTATTTTTGTATTTTAGCTTACTGCACTATTTTTAGCTCTTGCATTTAAACTCTCCAATACATCACATGGTGCTCTGTTTGACCAGAGACTGTCAAAGGACGTGAACATAAACAGAATCCTGAATGAATAATTAGATTTTCTGAATATCTGTCTGACTAATTCTCTAATTATGTTTTTTTTTCTATTTTCTATTGACAAGAAATTACATTTTACTATCATTAGTTCACTCTCTTGAAATATAAGAAACCCTCGCCAAAATAGACATTTTAATTTTGTAAAACCCAATTAAACTCATAATTGAGAATATGCTAAGTTTTGTTATCCTTCCAACCCTAGTGTAAATGTGCAATTCATTTCCATTCTGTGACTGTTATTGAATTAAACACATTTTCGGAGAAAGGAAATTTAACATTCTAGAACTAGTCATTTATTTGTAAATATGATGATTCTGACAGTGCTTATGGCACATTTATACTCTTTTGCAGATGTTCTTTTTACTCTAAGGTTTGGATAATTATCATGCACGATTTATTGAAAAGAAAAGAGTAAAAAAAAAAACTGGTTTAATTCCGGTGTTCTGCTGACAAATGCATCAGCCATAACTGTCTTGAAAATTGCTCAGTATGTCAATAGATTTGCTATGCATGAATTGCACAAAATAATTGGCTGTGTAAAAATCTTGGTAATACCGTTTTTTTAATGTGACATTATTAATAATCTGAATCAAAGAAGTCATTTAGCTGTTTGAAAAGAATGAGGTAGAGCAGATATTGTTTTGTTTTATGAAATTGTGTCATGATTTCCAGCCTGCTACAAGTTCCCTTTACATGTTATATCAAAGAGAGGGGATAATGGGGTACATTCAGATTGCCTAGATGTAGATAAAGGGTTGTGACAAACATTCTCAAATATGATGAGCAGACCAGACTTCAAGAATGACTGATGGCAAGTTCCAATTTTGATGAGTGTTTGATGGCTGTTTTGATCAATATGTTCTAAATAAACACATAGAATCTGTACTCAACGGGTCTTTTTTTTATGAGTTTGATGTAAAAGGAACTCTTCTGTGATTATCTTAAAATCTTTTTTTATAATGAATTGAATTTTTTTAGCATAATAAGAAACAAAGCATACCAATAACACTGAGTGATACACACACTGGAAATATTATCAAAAGTAACCTACGGTATATAATTAAATGCACTGAGCTAATATACAGCTCAAATTTTAGTGATATGCAGAAAATGTTTCAACAACTGTATCAAGGACTCACTGATTATATTTCTCATAGGCATGTGTATGGCCTATGACCATGGTGAAGATGGCCTTTGAAGGACCTTTATGGTCCAAACACACTCCTTTCTGTCACTGCTAAAAGAAACCTAACTATCATGGAGCACCATCCTCACTTAACTCCCACAACGTCCAGGCTGCTATATTTGCAGCGTTCCAACTCCATCTTCATCTCATGGTATCACCTGTTGGAGTTCAAATATCAAGAGCAACATGGACTCTTGCTGTACACTAGAGTATTAAGACAACCCACCAAAACATGTACATACAAAAGAATCAGGTGAGATATCAATTGTTTTTGCTTCTTGTCAGCTATTATATCTTATGATTGTTGTGGAACAATAGGACTTTCTTTTTTTAAATTCAATTCTTTTTCCATTTTTGTGCACATTTCTACGTAGTTTTTTACATTTTTTTTTCTGGCAGTGGAAAATTATGGAATTAGCTTTGTAGATGGACTATTATGAATCTTTTTATAGCTGCATTTTCCTGTTTAGATCTAATTAAGTTTGTGATGAGCATCTACATTTTGTACAAACTAGGGTTTAGCATTAATCAGATTCTGGCTACCTTGTCAGAATATAACTAAATTTTGAACTGTGTGTTATCTCAGCACATTTAATTACATAGATTAACTTTGATAATCTTTCCATTGTATGTAACACTATCTTGCATTGGTAATTTGTTTCCTACAGTGCTAACATTTTGCAAATCATTAAAAAAAAAATAAACATTTTACTGAAGAGTCCTATATACAATAAAACTCATAGGAAAAAGAACCTTTAAGGGCGGATTCTATGTCTATATAGATTTTACCTTTTTGTTTGCAATTCCTAGTGAGTGGATTGGCTTGAATCCGCACATCTTACATTAATTTCATTGATTGTGTGGTGGAGGGCAAAGGATCTATACTAATCAATTCTGACAAAATGAGCTTCTTCTGCAATACAGAAGAAGCCAGACACATTTACAGGTACTTGGTTACTATTGAGCATAAACGGGTCCCCAAGTAATTTTAGTAAGTCCTTTATGTTTGGAACAGGATCGTCATATTAATCAGGCCCCAGGGAACTACTGCCTTTTCAATGGCGATCCGCTAACAACTTAACAATGTTCATTAAGAAGTTATGCAAAATATATCTTACGTTTAATTATATTGCACATGAAGAATGGCTCTCAGAGTCAGTTTTTCAATTGAAGAATGATTTCCTAAGCTAACGTCTTGTACAAAAGTTGAACAAAAAAAACCTTAAGCACCACTGGTCTAGTGCCCACAAACTACTGTCGTGTTAACCAGTATTCGGTTTCAGTATGAGCTTTCCGTGAGAGGAGGAGATGCACAGGTAGACTAACTAAAAGATAAAAAAGAGTTTGGAATCTCCAATTTATTCACGCATCATTTGAGGAATGGACACCATGCATATATCAGGATTTTTCACTCTTCTTTTTTTCTATTAGTAAATACATTTCTTAAACAACCTGCCTGGAATATTCCTTCTGGAAGATGTCCCACCAACAGTGATTAGTCAATAATAAAAAAAAAATTTCAACAGCACAATCTGCCACTGTAAATAATGCATGCTGTTTTATAAAGTAATTTATAGTTAATAAGAATAACAAAGGTACCTGTCGCTTTGGATTCTGACGGCTGGTCCCTGGGCTGCTTGCTGAGAAAAAAAAAAAAGATCAGATGTGTTTATTTTATATTCCACAAGGAAGCCACGAGATTAATTTACCTTCTCAACTGTACTCTTGAACAGATTCTAAATAGAAACATTTCTGACTCCTTGATCAGTATATGCAAGTAAATTATGCATGTGCTAAGTAACCCTAGACAATACATTGCCAATAGAACGTATTGAAAGTTCATGCTGTGGTAGAGATTTTATTTTTAGCAAATCATCTGAACTGAATGCCTTTGAATAACACCCTTGCTACAGGGACCCTTGTATGAGGGAAATAGTACTTATTTTTGTGCTGGAGAATCTTGTTGGGTAGCATTAAACTTGTAGAACATTTCCCTCGGAAAGTGCCTGGCATCCTGATTCTAATGCTGCATAATCAATAGCCAACATTTACAACCATTTTATCCAATAACACATATTTGCCTTTTAATATATTTTTTGCAGTCAATGCTTACTATGAGCCACACATTATGCTGTTTTGAACATTAACATTGTACTCATGTTTTATTAGTGTTAGAAAACAAATTAATACATATAATAACAATTAAATCAACCTTGTGGCACATGTCCGGTCTTTATGAATGCAACTCTTGCATGAGGATAATGATAATGTTGAAATTTCTTAAAATAGATGAGGCACTCAAACTAAAACTGTTTCCTTGCTTACCAATGGTTTCTCTATTCTTACAAAGTAAATGTGTTCAAGGAAAGAACAGACACCCTCTGGGTTTTCAGTTACTGATAAACTACAAAGCCAAAATTGCAAAACATACTCAACTCATTTATATCACGGGTATATACCAGAGTATATACCAATCACAGGGGCTTTGCTCATTTACAAATGTTTCCAGGGTTTGGACCCATGACTGCCCTTAGTCCCTCAAACAGAATGTCTCCTGACTCTTCAAACTACACAAACTATAACAATTACCTAGACTTACTCTAATCTCTCCCAGTCTTCACTTAAATTATTTGAATCTCTAAAAGCACATACAGAGTCAGTTACATTTAAACGAGGGGCGGAAACACAGTCACAGGTGCAATTACTACACACCAACACATTCCTAAATACAGATACAAACATACACACATAACAAATACAACCACTTATCATCAACACAGGTCCATTAAGTCGTGTCTACCCACCACCACCAAAGTCCAGTGGGACATTTACTTTTGTTATGCAGCTACGCTCAATAATCTTTGCAACAGCAGTGAAATGGTTGAAGAAATAATACACATTTTCATGTTATCTTATTACAATACAATGTTTATCTCTAATGTATACATCTACCGCCTTCTCAAAAGCATGTTACATCATCGTATTATTATGTCTATCATCCACTTTTTTACATCCAGGGTCGGTGCAAGACTATATTGCGCCCTAGGCAAGACCAGCTTCTTGCAGCCCTCCCCAAAATAAATATTGTCGACTTTGTGTGTCTCTTTCTTCCCCCAGCCCCTTTGTGTGTTACTTTCTCTCCCAACTCCGTTCTGTGCGTCTTTCTCCTCCATAGCCCCTCTGAGGGTCTTATTGCCCCCCCCAGACCCTCTGTGGGTCTCTTTGCCGTCCCCCACCCACAGACCCTCTGTGTGTCTCTTTTTCCCCCCAACTCCAAGGTCTTTGTCCCTCCCCCAGACCCTGTCTGTGTCCCCCCAGGCCCTCTGTGTCTTTGTCCCCCCAGCAACTTCTGTGTCTTGTCGTTGTCCCCAGTCCCTCTGCGTGTCTTTGTCCCCCCGGCCCCACTGTGTGTGCCTTTTTTCAACCCCAGCCCCACTGTGTGTGCCTTTGTTCAACCCCAGCCCCACTGTGTCTCTCTTTGTATTCCCCCAGTCCCTATGTGTGCCTCTTTATCTCTTTGGCCCTGGGCAAGATTCTACTGATGGGGCTCCCCATAGGCCTTTGTTGCGTATAAGAGATGAAGAGGCATAGGTTGGCAATAACCTGGCAGCAGCAGGTAAGAGATGGTTTGGCACTTCCAACTGTTGTAGGTGATTGTGTGTGTGTTGGGATAAGGGCTGTGTTGTGGGGTGTGAGAAAAGTAGTTACACATCTCAAAGCTAGATGTCCAGTACATGAACCCCTTTCATTTACATAAATTCATGGCAGTAGTAGTCAGGAGGATATTATCCTCGCCTGCTGAATTAGGGATGCAACTCTCACCAGCCTCAGTCATTCACACCAAACTGAGGGTGATGGGAATTGCACTGAAAGAAAATTTGTATATAACAAACTTCTGTAATTCTCGTTTTCTGAAAGCATACAGGGCCGGTGCAAGGATTTTTGCCGCCATAGTTGTGTTTCTGTGCATGTAATGTAATGTAATGCAGTGTGTGTGCCTGTAAGGGTTGCATTGAGTGTGTGTAAGAGACGCATTAAGAGAAGCAGTCTGTGTGTGTGTAAGGGATGTATTGTGTGCTTGTCTGTATGTGTGCCAGGACTGCATTGTGTGTGTGTTTATGAGGTATGCATTGTTTGTGTAATGGATGCATTGTGTGTTTCTGTGTGAGTGTAGGATGCATTGTATATTTCAGTGTGTGTGTGTGTGTGTGTGTGTGAGTAGGGATGCATTCTGTGCCTGTGTGTTTCTGTGTATGTTTAAGGATGCATTGTGTATGTGTGTAGTGTGAAAGAGAGGGTTTGTGGGGTAAGATAGGGGCTGAGAGGGGAGCAGCTCTTTATTTTTATCATATTTATTTTGTTAAAATATTTTTTTTGTATATTTTTTCTTTAACCCCTTAAGGACACATGACATGTGTGGCATGTCATGATTCCATTTTATTCCAGAAGTTTGGTCCTTAAGGGGTTAAGTTTTGTGTCTTACACTCCTCTTTAGTGTATCTCTTACAAACCCCTTGTGTGTCTCTTACCCCCCTTCTTTGTATGTCTCCTACATCCTCCCAACCCTTTTGTGTGTCTTACTTCCCCAAGCCCCTTTGTGCTTACTCTTCCCAGCACTTTGGTGTGTCTCTTTTCCCCCCAGACCCCTCTGTGTGTCTCTCTCCTGAGCCCCTCTGTGTGTCTCTGTCTCCCCTACCAGCCCTTCTGTGCTTCTCTTTCACCCCTTCCTCAGCTTCTCTGTGTGTCTTACACTTCCCCCGACCCTTAATGGTCTCTTCCACTTCCCCCGTCCCTTAGTGGTCGCTTCCACTTCTCCCGTCCCTTAGTGGTCTCAACTCCACTTCTCCCCCTGTACCTTAGAGGTCTCCCATCCTGTCCCGTAGTGTTGACCCCTCCCCTCCTTTCCTTTAGTGTTGTCCCCTCCCTTAGTGCTCTCCATCCCCTCCCGTCCCTTAGTACTCTCCCATCCCCTCCTGTCCCTTAGTACTCTCCTATCCCCACCTGTCCCTTAGTGCTCTCCTATCCCTTAGTGATCTCCCCTCCCCACCTGTCCCTTAGTGCTCTTCCCTGCTCCCCTGTCCCTTAGTGTTCTCTACTGTTCTCTACTGTCCTTTAATGATTTCCCCTCCACTTCTGTCCCTTAGTGCTCTCCCCTGTCCCCCCTTCCCATAGTGCTCTCCCTCCCCCTTCCCATAGTGCGTTCCACCTGTCCCATAGAGTTCCTCCCCTCCCCCATCTTTCCTCCCCCATCTTTAGTGGTCTCTCCTACCACCCACAGTGACCCTTAGTGGTCTCTTCCCCCCCCCACCCAGTGTCCCTTAGTGGTCTCTCCTTCTCTTCCCCCTTTCTGAACAAAAAATTACATTAAAATCCTAACTGAAACCACTGCATGTATCTTTGTATTGAATTGGTTATTACAGTTGCCAATGATATCTTCCCAGGAGTGGAAATCCCAGCAAATTTATCCCAAGGTCGACCCATGCAATGCTTAGGAAAAGTGCAAAAAAATAAAAAACAAGACTTACATCTCAGGCTCTACAGACCTCGGTTAGCATGTTAAATGTTAAAACTCATAACAGTACAATAAGAAAAAGACTAAACAAGTATGGTTTGTTTGGAATGATTGCCAGGAGAAAGCCTCTTCTCTCTAAAAAGTTACATCAGAGCAAACTACAAGACTTCAGGGACAATGTCCTTTGGGCAGACAAGACCGAAGTGGAGATGTTTGGCCATAATGCACAGCGCCAAGCTTGGCAAGAACCAAACGCAGCATATCAGCACAAACACCTCATACCAACTTTCAAGCATGGTGGTGGAGGAGTGATGATTTTAGCTTGTTTTACAGTCATTGAGTTGACCATGAACTGCTCTGTATACCAAAGTATTCTAGAGTCAAATGTGAGTCCATCTGTCCGAGAGCTTAAGTTCGGCTGAAACTGGGTCTTGCAACAGGACAATGATCCCAAGCACACCAGCAAACCTACAACAGTGTTGCAATGGCCAGTCACAGTCCAGATCTCAACCTGATTGAAATGCTGTGGTGGGACCTTAATGCCAGCAAACCACAATGAACCGAAGCAACGTTGTAAAGAAGAGTGGGATAAAAATGATGTGAGAGACTGATAAAGTTATACAGAAAATGATTACTTCAAGTTTGTAGAACCAAGTTTTGTTGGTTCTACAAACTATCGAATCACAAGTTGTACCTATTTTTTCACACGTCTTCAACATTTTGGTTTTATTTTTTAATAAACCATGACAGTGTAATGAGAAGTGTTGTTGTTAATCTGAGGTTGTATTTACCTAATTTTAAGATCTGCTAAGAAACAGCTGATTGTTATGTCATGATATATAAAACCATATAATTCAAAGAGGGTGTACTGTCTTTTTCCCATGAGTGTACAATTTAATAATAATATATTTTGAATCAGCTAGACTTGCTGTAAAAACACCAATATATAATGCGTGTAAGTTATTAACCGAACAATGACTTATAATATGGTTCAAATAGAAGCAGCAAAATCAGCTTAGCAAAGGAGTATGAAAAGACTTAGAAAAAGCGTTAAAGTGATATCAAATCATGATGGGGCACTTTAACTTACAATACAGTATTTGAAGAGTAAATAACTCCCTCTGGATGCACCTCCAATCACATACCTCTTAATTGTCCATATTTAGGAGGGACTGTCCCTATTTTGAGCCCAAATCCCCCTATTCCTCTTTTTATTTAATCTTAATGTTCCTCTTTTCTAGAAGCTCCATTTGTTAGCGTATAACTGAGTATAACTGTTACGTATAATAGTATACCAATAATACTTACAGTAGTGTGTATTTAAATTACAATAAATGTGTTTAGAAATCAGTCTGTGTACATAAGATGCATTTTTCTTGTTCTATATTACATGTTGGTTGCATAAATTGTTATTAGTAAGTCACTTAACATTTCACAGAACAACATTGCCCCTGGCCACACCCACACCCCTAAAATTAAAGTGTCCCTCTTTGTCCGTCTGAAAGGTTGGGAGGTATGCAAATAATTGAGCCTCTTTGGAACCGAGGCATATAAACACATATTATACAACTATGTCTATCATACAACTATGCATATAATCACCTATCCAATAGTATATTCTATGGATCCCTATGCATATACCATGTGCATAATACAATATTTCATATTTCCCTATTACATAGTGAAATAATGGCCTGGACATTTATTTTGAACATGCAGAATACTGGATCTCTACATTATTAAGAGAACGCAGGTGTGGCATTATTATTATTTTGTGCCTGGAACATGAAGGTATGAACAGTAAAATGGGCTTTATTAAAAGTTACTTATTTTGAATTATATTTCGTTGCTAATGTTTTTTTATT
This sequence comes from Pelobates fuscus, assembly GCF_036172605.1. Lineage (NCBI taxonomy): Eukaryota > Metazoa > Chordata > Amphibia > Anura > Pelobatidae > Pelobates > Pelobates fuscus. Next base: position 313,167,215 of record NC_086317.1, on the reverse strand, counting down.
TTTTTATTTGCAAGGGCGATGCCTCGTGTTGGTGTACGCTCCCTGACATTGCTATGCAATTTCCTCTCCAGGTCTAATTTATGCATGTATCCAGACTTAGCAGAACTCAGCAGCACATACCAGTGTTTTGACGTTTATGAATCCCTGTGGACATAACGCTCGAGCCATACAGATGAACATGGTCTATACATAAGAGGCGAGCACAAAGGCCTATTTATTCAGACTTGGCAGACTGAATACAGATAGACTGTCCTTACTATAAATTTTCACATCATTTCAAAAAAGGTACCAAAGCCAGGAGAAAAAAAACCACACATGTCATAAAGTAGAGAAAACAGTTTGTTAGATTATTCTTTTGTTTATTTGCGCAGGAAGCATTTCCAGATTTTTTATTTAGCAATGTCATACGTGATGCAGCTTTCTGCAGTAAAAAATGTCTGATACACAGTTAGACAAAAGTGATTTACACTTGGACAGATAGGGTATTTTATCCAGATAGGTACAAACACTGCATAATAATGGTTTTGTATTTATTTTGTACATAATTTGCAGATGTATACCTTTCATTTTATGTTTATTTCTCCCATTGATCACCAGTAACTGGTCAACTTTGTAAAAACAATAAGCCTATATCAATAAGCCTAAAAATAATATATTATATTATACACACACACATATATATATATAATCAAAGTAATAGGCTTATTGTATATATATATATATATATATATATATATATATATATATATATATATATACATATTGGAAGGCTTGGCCTGAAGCTGTGGGAGGGGCTTATGGACCTTTAAAAGGGTCTCCCCCCTTCCCTACCCTACCGTGATTGTTCTGACATGTTGCAGGCTGATGAGATTGTCTGATTCAGTCCAGAACCATCTACTTCCAGTTCAAAGGTCATCAACACAAACTGCCTAAACTCCAAGCAAGTTGGTCTTAGTCTAGTGCGGCCCATACAAGTATTTGTTTTACCTCACTCTAGTAAATAGCCGCCTCACTAGCAGCTCATGGGGCACTGCCGCGTCCAGCCCAGCCATGGCTTCTATAACTGTTGTTTTTTCAACAAAACCATAAGTGTGTTTGTTCAACCTTTCGGATGGCAAATTTTCCTAGTAACGCAAATTCAGCCTATTTCAAATCGTACATAGCATGCCTCATTCTGCTGGCTGTATTTGCCAGCGATGCCTCATTCTGCTTACTGTATTTGGCCCACACGAGGCCATATCGACTTTTATCATATGTATTTTAGTTAGTCACCCTGAAAGTTAATGTTTCACTCTACATCTTAAAGTTTTCTTTGTCTGTCTTGGGTATTTATGCACTTATGTGGCTCGGTGTTGCAACTTACTGTCTAAATTTATGTCTAGCCAAACTTTCTCTGTACACATAAATGTAAAATTCCTTATTTTCTGTACAGGGGAATATCTTCTAAATGTCTTAAATCTTCTTACTAAATGACCTCAAATTCATAAAACGGTATCATATGCATTTCAGAAAGTGATCCTACATTTTAATGTTTGTCTGCCCTCTGGGTATTCAGGTACTCATTGGGCCAACATTGTTCGGTAATTCACTGTTTAGTAGATATGCCCCAAAGGACAGCTTGCATGCATTTAATTATGTAATTTTCATTGGGGTATAATCTAAAACAGCTAGCTAAACCTGCAATTATTTTGTCTGCTGCTTTTGCATTCCCTCACTTTCTAACACCACCCAGACTTTCTTTGTATGGTCTACCTGCATCAGGAACATCATTCAGTCATGTTCAGTTTAAGCACTGAGGTTTTATATCTGATGCTAATATTACTGAGATAGTCTAGCATTTCCTGTTGCTTTCATCTCCAATCTTCCATGCCAGCAGTGTATGCATAACTATGTATCATCCTCCTAAGCATTCCGCATGTAGGTCTTTTTTGATGTATGCCTTATATCTCCTGTCTTTCCCTATGTATTATGTACAGCCATCACGGCCGCCAGGCTGTTCAGCCACTGTGGCATTCTAGAGGCCTCTGTTCCCATTTTAATTCTGTCTTCCAACAACCGATTTATTGGGCTCAGTGCGCATGTATTGTATGATGTTTTACAAGTGTTTATATACAGTTTCTGTTCTTTTCACCATTTCATAAACTAGATGATTATTTGTAACTATCGGGTTCTCTACCATCTCATCACCAACATGTCTTTGTTACATACACAAACTCCACAACCATTCTCCGATTCTCATCCTACATTCACCCGCATTAATCACAACACAGACTGCATAGCCACCCTGAACCTCGGGATACAAATCGGGATACGCATATTTCATACTCCCATCATCACTATGCCTTTACAACGTGTTAATATGCCCTGCAATGGGCAACCTGCCACAGGCTAATTCGGCACCTCGTTAGGGCATTTCATTGAAACATTTATAGATTTTGGATTAAGAATATAATGTCTTGTTTTAGGTTCTGGGTAGTACATTTATAGGCACCTAGTATACGGATATCATTATTTTACAGTTATGTAGCGGTAATATTTCCTCAATTCGATTATCATAACGCCAGGTATTAACTTCCATGTGGCATATTAGATGGGTTACGATATTTACATATGCATTCCTGCACAGTCTACGGTTTTGCTTACAAACATATTTATGTGTCATGTCTAATCATATTTTGACATTTCCCTAAATAGGATTGCATGGTTTAACACTACAGTTTACGTCAGCGGATATTTGGTCCTGTGGCTTTCTGGAACGCCATGGGGCCTGTACATGGGGGGTAAGGTGGTACTCACAAGGTCTTGCTAACATCCATTTCCTTATGTCTTATCAAATCATATTCTTTTACAGGTTATCAATTCGGAGCATCATTTGCCAGTTATGGTTCTTTCCGTAGGTTATAGACCTCTCCTTCCCGTCTCTGACTCCTTTAGGGGATACTGCAGATTTCAGTTACAGGTTACAACCATACCATAAATAACTACATGAACTCTTATACGAATTCAGGTATGTTTTTAGCCACAATGGCTCCCCTGCAATAGAGATCTTTTCAATAAGTAGGTTTTACTGGCTTATAGGGATCTAGGTGACCAATAGATGTTAATTTTCCGGCAACTCTGCCTTGGAGTTAGTGGTCCCGCGAGGCCAACACCCATCCTCCACGCATGAAGTATTACGCCCCCCCAGGCCAAAACATAGTTAGCAGCCTCACACAGTGGCATAGAGAGGGCCTTACTTGTCACACCCAATCGATCTCTTGATTTAAATGTCACAGAAAGACCAACACCCCACCACAACCTTAGTTGGCCATTAATCCCCTCGTGCCAAAGCATAGATAGAGCCTTTCAAGCCACTTGGCAACTAGCAGGGCCTCACCTGCCACCAACCTAGTAAATTGCTTCGCCACTTGGCACTTGCTAGCTAGCCAGCCAGTAAAACGATCCTGATCCAAGCTAATTATTACTATATTGCAGTATGTCTCAGATCCTTTAAGAAGGTGATGGACCATTCCTCGTATTATGGCTGAGCTACGCAGACGCAACGTTCCTTTCCCAGCAACGACCGGGAAAGCATACCTGTTCAGGCTCATGCGTACCAATACAGACAATGCTGATGCTGGAGAAGGCACAAGTTGCTCGAGTGACACCAACCTCCATGCAACGTTCTCAGCACTTGTTTCCTCTAAGGGTTAAATAAATGAGAGACTGGAAAGACTATAAACGCGTTGTCGAACCATGCCGTCAACAGGAAGCTGACCCTCACAGGGTCCTCCGTACGCATATGATCATTACACAATTCAATATTGAGCACGTGCGCCTGTACGTTCAGATATCCAATGGGATATTGACTTTCTGTCATGCTATCCAACTTTCTGTCTGAAAGTTTTTACACTTATAGGTGAATTAGGATAAAGATAAGTTGCGATGCCACACCTATCAGACATATTGTGACGACATCATTATTATACTAAAACATGTCATCTTTAAGTTGAGCCGGCCCTACCTTGTACTCATAGAAGTTGCCATGGCGGGCCTGCAGCGACTGATTCAGTCGGATTCTACTAACTGTATGTTTGTTCTTTCCGGGGTGAATATCACTACTATCATATTCAGCATTTCATTAATATGTAGCTTCACAGTGATGCCTTCTTCAGCTTCCGGTATTAGGCCTCTTACCAGAACATATCAACTTCTATTATATGTCTTGGCCCCCTACATGGCTAAGTGTCGCTATTGACTGGATCAATCATGTCAAGCCCAACTTGGGCCTACACATATGGTTCACAAATATAAACTAACTTGTATATACATTCGCTGTACTTACATTAACTACAACCCTTATGGAACTCACCAGCTAACAAAGGTTTACTTTGGTTTAGTTATACTAATTAGGGGTTGTTGGTTGGCTCCTCATACACTTGTTAGCTTGAATTGTCCACCGTTATGGTCCTTGTATACTTTTCATCGTATATTCTTGTTGATACTTATACTATTTACCTATGCTATTTTTGTTTTCTTCAGTATTGATACTTTTCTGGTTCTCAACCTTTTCTACTCTATTATTTCTATAAGTTGGTTTTATCAACTTGGCCCTAGATATATTAATCACTTATCTACGTTTATCACTTATCTGTCTCCGGGCTATCTCGTTATTTTCAGGCAACAGGGTCTTATACATGTGACAGGTTCACTTTCCAGAGTTTCTGCATTATTAGTATTTAGACATGTGCAATTTGTTTCGGTCCGAATATGTATTCGGACGAATTTTGGACAATTCTGACATTCAGGTACTTCCGAATGTCTGAATTGCCAAAGTGCCGAATTGCCGAGGTCCCGACGTTCTGAAATTACCGAATTTCCGAAGTGTCGAAGTGCCGAAGTTCCGAAGTTGCCGAAGTTCTGAAGTGTCAAAGTGCCGAAGTGCTGAAGTTCCGAAGCACAGTAATGCCTAAGTACTAATATACTTACCCAGTGAAAGAAGTTACATTGTAAATAATTTTAAATAAAAAGTATACAAACATAGCCAGGATTCAGCTGTAAGCATTTGCAACACTTACAACAATCAAGTAACATACATTCATACTTAGCCTGTCAATGTAATGATCGGAATGAATAAGTAGATAACTCCCTAATTCCCACGGTATGGTCTGTGGCTGCTCACTGTAAAAAAAAAAAAAAAAAAAAAGGTTTCCCCCCTCCCGAGCCCCTGGCCCCCACCCCTGAGCGGTGGGTGGGGGCCCTAATGTAAAATAATGGGGGGGACTTATTGTCCTCCCCCTGGGCCCCCACCCCTGAAGGGTGGTGGGGGCCCTAAATCAGAATAAGGGAGGGGGGACCTAATGTCCTCCCCCCTGGCCCCCACCCCTGAGCGGTGGGTGGGGGCCCTACAGTAAAATAAGGGGGGGACCTAAGGTCCTCCCCACTGGCCCCCACCCCTGAGCGGCGGGTGGGGGCCCTAAATACTAATAAGGGGGGGCCTTATGTCCTCCCCCTGTCCCCCACCCCTGAGCGGCGGGTGGGGGCCCTAAATACTAATAAGGGGGGGACCTAATGTCCTCCCCCCTGGCCCCCACCCCTGAGCGGTGGGTGGGGGCCCTAAATTGAAATAAGAGGGGGGGACCTAGTGTCCTCCCCCCTGACCCCCACCCCTCAGCGGCGGGTGGGGGCCCTAAATACTAATAGGGGGGGACCTCATAGGACATTAGCCCCCCCCTTATTAGTATTTAGGGCCCCCACCCACCGCTCAGGGGTGGGGGCCAGGGGGGAGGACATTAAGGTCCCCCTCCCTTATTCTGATTTAGGGCCCCCACCACCGCTCAGGGGTGGGGGCCCGGGGGGAGGACAATAGGTCCCCCCCTGCTCGCAGACTGAGCTCTGCAGGACGGGGAAGGCTTATAAAGCTTTGACCCGCCCTGCAATTAGGCTCAGAGCACTCTGATTGGTGGGTTTAAGCCATCCAATCAGAGTGCTCTGACAGGTAAATGAAGAGACTGACAGGTAAGTCTCTACATTTACCTGTCACAGCACTCTGATTGGTTGGTTTGAAATCCACCAATCAGAGTGCTCTGTGTCATTTTACACAGCGTGGGAAAGTTCTTTGGAATTTTCCCACGCTGTGTAATTTGACTCATAACTCTCTGATTGGTGGATTAAGTAACCAATTAGAGAGTTTTGAGTCAAATTACACAGCCTGGGGGGGACATTTTTTTGTGCTCAGGGGTGGGGGCCAGGGGGGAGGACATTAGGTTCCCCCCTTATTAGTATTTAGGGCCCCCATCCGCCGCTGAGGGGTGGGGGCCAGGGGGAGGACACTTGGTCACCCACCTATTACAATTTAGGGCCCCCACCCACCGCTCAGGGGTGGGGGCCAGGCGGGAGGACATTAGGTCCCCCCTTATTAGTATTTAGGGCCCCCACCCACCGCTCAGGGGTGGGGGCCAGGGGGGAAGGACATTAGGTCCCCCCTATTACAATTTAGGGCCCCCACCCGCCGCTCAGGGGTGGGTGCCAAGTGGGAGGACCTTAGGTCCCCCCCTTATTTTACTGTAGGGCCCCCACCCACCGCTCAGGGGTGGGGGCCAGGGGGGGACATTAGGTCCCCCCCCTTATGTTACTGTAGGGCCCCCACCCACCGCTGAGGGGTGGGGGCCAGGGGGAGGACATTAGGTCCCCCCCTTATTATAATTTAGGGCCCCCACCCACCGCTCAGGGGTGGGGGCCAGGGGGGAGGACATTAGGTCCCCCCCTTATTCTGATTTAGCGCCCCCACCCGCCGCTCAGGGGTGGGGGCCAGGGGGGAGGACAATAGGTCCCCCCCCATCATTTTACGTTAGGGCCCCCACCCACCGCTCAGGGGTGGGGGCCGGGGGGGTACTATTTAAAAAAAAAAAACAGTGAGCAGTCAATTTTTACTTAGTATTAGTAAATTTGGCTGAAAGACCAATTTAGGTCTTTCAGCCTTTTGGTAGATAACTCCCTAATACCGTGGGAATTAGGGAGTTATCTACCAAGCTGCTGCAAGAGAAGTCCCGAGGTGCGAAGTCCCGAAATTCCAAAATGCCAAAATTCTGATGGAACCAGCAGTGTTATACGAGGAGGAGGACCTGGATGGCCGGGATGCATTAAGGAAAGGCATCTGGTACCAGGCCCTGGATAATGTACAATACCAGCGGGGTGAGAGTCCCCCCAGTGAAGAGCAGCGGTTGCAGAAGCAAGTGGCCCTGCGGATTCCCTTCCTGGGAGAGCAGCCCCTGGAGGAATGGGTGAAGGAACTAGAGCACCGGGTATGGCAGGAGCTATGGCTGGAGGATGCCTCCCAGGCGCTCTGGTGGTATATGGCACAGTATATACCCTGGACAGCCGAACATGACAAGCCAGAGGGAAAGGAGTTTGATGGTCCTGGCTTGTTATGGGAGTCCTTTGCAGAGCTTGGCTTTGGGAGCCCTGCGCAAACCAGACTTCAGGACATTTTCTATGAGAGGGAGGCTAGGCATGAGTGGGATGACCCCCATGAGATAGAGCAAGACCTGGCTCACCTAGCAACCCTGGAGTGGGAACTGGAGCAGGACTACCGAGATCTCTTCCACTCCATTGGGAAGGCTCAGCAGGACAGTAAGGTGACAGACCCAGACCCAGACCGCTGGGCAGATATTGTAGAGTGTTACTGGGAAGGACCCCAGGTGACCGGTAGAGATGGGACCGAGGTCTCTCCACCGGTCCTGCAGGGAATTGGGAGCCCAGTCTCCATTCCCCAGCGGCAGTGTGAAGTGCAGGGAGAGGAGAGCAGCGTCCTCCCTCCCCAGCGGCAGGCTGAGTTACAGGGGGCAGAGGTAGTTGTTCCTGCCCCCCAGCAGCAGCATGATTTTTTGGGAATTGGGAGCCCAGTCTCCATTCCCCAGCGGCCGAGTGATGTGCAGAGAATTGGGAGCCTAGTCTCCATTCCACAGCAGCAGAGTGTCCAGCAAGGAATAGAGAGCCCAGTCTCCTTTCCCCAGCAGCAGGACACTGTATTGGGAGCAGAGAGAGTCTGTCTCCCTCCACAGAGTATGGAAGTATGTATGGGAGAGGAGCTTGCTACCACCTCTCCTCAGCGGCGGATCCGTAATGTGCAGGGAATAGAGAGCTCAGTCTCCTTTCCCCAGCGGCAGAGTGTTCTATCGGGAGAGGAGCCTGTTACCCCCTCTCCCCAGCGACAGCTTAGAGTATCCAAAGGGGAGACAGTTGGTCTCCCCCTCCGGCAGTGGAGCTGTGCAACAAAAGGGGAGACAGTCTGTTTCCAGCAGCAGAGCGGTGTAACTAAAGGGGAGACAGTCAGTCTCCAGCAACCAGGCTTCAACCAGACTACTCCCGCAGTAGTACTGGCATCAGGGCAGAGTACCACTGGTCTCTGCCCCTTCAGCAACCCATCAAGGCAGCCTACCAGTCCCCCACACAGCCGTGGTGAGGCACCTGGACCTGGACACGTTTTCCCCTTACTCAGGTGTAGTAACCAGTTATTGTGGGTGGGCTGTATTACTGTTTGTGTTTTGTGGGTGGGCTGCTGGACTAACAAGGGCACTGACCGGCAGGAGGTCAGATACCCTGTTAGTCGTTTGGAAAAGGGGAGAAATGTGACGAGAGCAATCTCGCCACATTGCATTGGAGAAGCCTGGTTGCCCGCCTGCTGCCTTTGGACTATGGCCCTGGGAGATTGGGCCCTTTAAAATACTTATTCGGCCCTGTGGGGTCATTCGGTACTTGCCCTGTGTGAGCGGTGATACCCCAGATAGCTATGCCATGGAGCCCATTCATATAATGAAAGACTATGGGAAAGACTTTAGCTCCATGGCAATTGAACTGTATGTGTGTGGTCTGAGCGCCATTCAATAATATGCGCTCAGACCTAAGCTATCTGGGGATATGTTGAATGTCTTTATTTTATGTAGTAAATGTAACCTTGTGTATTTTATGTCTTTTTGCAACCATGTGCTCAATGGAGTCTGTCTCTGTCCTGGGAGGTAATTGGATTACTTCTCCATTGTCTCCAGGAGAGAGGGCTCTGTAAAACCGGTCTGAGCCGGAAAGCCATGCTGGCAGGGGTTTTTAAAAGATACTTTACTAACTTTTGAACCCCTGGTCTGATGCCATGTTTTAATATGTTGTTCCCCTGAATGGATTGATTGTGGATATGTATTTTTATGTGAATGTGATATATGGTTTTAGAGTTATGAAAGTTGGGTAGAAAGCATGTTTTAACTGTATGTGTAATTGAGTTTCCTCTCAGGATAAGGGGAGGGAATATGTGGGATGTAACTGTGATGTGATTGATTGTTTTATACCTCCCTGTGGGTGGTTCTGTATTTGCAACAACTGTAATAAAAACCAGGCTGGGTGTGCCAGCACCTCAGACCACTGCTTGACCCTCAACACGGAGCCTTGTCTCGTTATTGGGGGGATTCAATGTATGCTGTTAGAGACTGATTGCCAGGAGTGTAAGCTGATTGTATGCTTTTCCTGTTCGTCTGCTAGCAGCTATTCGTGAGGTTCCAGTTTGGAGTGCTATTTTGTATCCAGTTCGGAAGTTTGGTGTTCTGCAGTAGCTGTGCCTGTCTCTCAGAAAGGGGCATATCGCCTAAACGGATTTTAACCCCTTGTCTGCTGAAACGGTCCGTTACAATTGGTGGCAAGCGGCAGGATCGTTCCTACAGCCAGAAGGACAGCTACAGGAGACACCATTTCTGTGGATTTTACAATTTAAGGGCAACGCATGTCCCAGTACAGCGACCCTAAAAGCAACAGGATGGAACCAGCAGTGCTATACGAGGAGGAGGACCTGGATGGCCGGGATGCATTAAGGAAAGGCATCTGGTACCAAACCCTGGATAATGTACAATACCAGCGGGGTGAGAGTCCCCCCAGTGAAGAGCAGCGGTTGCAGAAGCAAGTGGCCCTGCGGATGCCCTTCCTGGGAGAGCAGCCCCTGGAGGAATGGGTGAAGGAACTAGAGCACCGGGTATGGCAGGAGCTATGGCTGGAGGATGCCTACCAGGCGCTCTGGTGGTATATGGCACAGTATATACCCTGGACAGCCGAACATGACAAGCCAGAGGGAGAGGAGTTTGATGGTCCTGGCTTGTTATGGGAGTCCTTTGCAGAGCCTGGCTTTGGGAGCCCTGCGCAAACCAGACTTCAGGACATTTTCTATGAGAGGGAGGCTAGGCATGAGTGGGATGACCCCCATGAGATAGAGCAAGACCTGGCTCACCTAGCAACCCTGGAGTGGGAACTGGAGCAGGACTACCGAGATCTCTTCCACTCCATTGGGAAGGCTCAGCAGGACAGTAAGGTGACAGACCCAGACCCAGACCCATTCAGCTGGGCAGATATTGTAGAGTGTTACTGGGAAGGACCCCAGGTGGCCGGTAGAGATGGGACCGAAGTCTTTCCACCGGTCCTGCAGGGAATTGGGAGCCCAGTCTCCATTCCCCAGCGGCAGTGTGAAGTGCAGGGAGAGGAGAGCAGCGTCCTCCCTCCCCAGCGGCAGGCTGAGTTACAGGGGGCAGAGTTAGTTGTTCCTGCCCCCCAGCAGCAGAGTGATATGCCGGGAAGGCAGTGTGAAATGCAGGGAGAGGAGAGCAGCCTCCTCCCTCCCCAGCGGCAGGCTGAGTTACAGGGGGCAGAGGTAGTTGTTCCTGCCCCCCAGCAGCAGCATGATTTTTTGGGAATTGGGAGCCCAGTCTCCATTCCCCAGCGGCCGAGTGATGTGCAGAGAATTGGGAGCCTAGTCTCAATTCCCCAGCGGCCGAGTGATGTGCAGAGAATTGAGAGCCCAGTCTCCTTTCCCCAGCAGCAGGACACTGTATTGGGAGCAGAGAGAGTCGGTCTCCCTCCACAGAGTATGGAAGTATGTATGGGAGAGGAGCTTGCTACCACCTCTCCTCAGCGGCGGATCCGTAATGTGCAGGGAATAGAGAGCTCAGTCTCCTTTCCCCAGCGGCAGAGTGTTTTATCGGGAGAGGAGCCTGTTACCCCCTCTCCCCAGCAACAGCTTAGAGTATCCAAAGGGGAGACAGTTGGTCACCCCCTCCGGCAGTGGAGCTGTGCAACAAAAGGGGAGACAGTCTGTTTCCAGCAGCAGAGCGGTGTAACTAAAGGGGAGACAGTCAGTCTCCAGCAACCAGGCTTCAACCAGACTACTCCCGCAGTAGTACTGGCATCAGGGCAGAGTACCGCTGGTCTCTGCCCCTTCAGCAACCCACCAAGGCAGCCTACCAGTCCCCCACACAGCCGTGGTGAGGCACCTGGACCTGGACAAGTTTTCCCCTTACTCAGGTGTAGTAACCAGTTATTGTGGGTGGGCTGTATTACTGTTTGTGTTTTGTGGGTGGGCTGCTGGACTAACAAGGGCACTGACCGGCAGGAGGTCAGATACCCTGTTAGTCTGTTTGGAAAAGGGGAGAGATGTGACGAGAGCAATCTCGCCACATTGCATTGGAGAAGCCTGGTTGCCCGCCTGCTGCCTTTGGACTATGGCCCTGGGAGATTGGGCCCTTTAAAATACTTATTCGGCCCTAACAGAGTGCATGTCACTCATTCTGGCCCTTTAAATACAGTGGGGTCATTCGGTACTTGCCCTGTGTGAGCGGTGATACCCTAGATAGCTATGCCATGGAGCCCATTCATATAATGAAAGACTATGGGAAAGACTTTAGCTCCATGGCAATTGAACTGTATGTGTGTGGTCTGAGCGCCATTCAATAATATGCGCTATCTGGGGATATGTTGAATGTCTTTATTTTATGTAGTAAATGTAACCTTGTGTATTTTATTGTATTTTATGTCTTTTTGCAACCATGTGCTCAATGGAGTCTGTCTCTGTCCTGGGAGGTAATTGGATTACTTCTCCATTGTCTCCAGGAGAGAGGGCTCTGTAAAACCGGTCTGAGCCGGAAAGCCATGCTGGCAGGGGTTTTTAAAAGATACTTTACTAACTTTTGAACCCCTGGTCTGATTCATGCCATTTTTTAATATGTTGTTCCCCTGAATGGATTGATTGTGGATATGTATTTTTATGTGAATGTGATATATGGTTTTAGAGTTATGAAAGTTGGGTAGAAAGTATGTTTTAACTGTATGTGTAATTGAGTTTCCTCTCAGGATAAGGGGAGGGAATATGTGGGATGTAACTGTGATGTGATTGGTTGTTTTATACCTCCCTGTGGGCGGTCCTGTATTTGCAACAACTGTAATAAAAAGTTGCCTTCGAAGCTCCTACCTAATTAAACATCAAGATCATTACATACTGACTCTACCCAAGACCAAAACGAGTCAACTGGGTCATCCCATCTACATTTCATACTATCCTACGAATTATATATAGTGCCCGGTGAAGGTTTTTGATTCCTACCTCCTCACTTCCGCTACTGTCACTTCACGGGGCTATCCTCACTACCTCTAAGTGCATGTTATATGTATGGTTATTGCTAACAAGGCTTGGTATGAACCCTAGCCATTATTCAGGACACTCGTTTAGGATAGGGGCCGCATCTACGGCATCGAGACAGGACGTTCCAGTCCATGTCATTAAAACTCTAGGTCGCTGGAAGTCATCAACATATACAATATACATACCCCAACTGGTACAGGAAATACGAAGGGCATTCGTTAAAATGTCATCTTAATGTACTTATGTTGTATTATGTTATTTACTCAATAAATGTATTTTGAGCATGATATGTATTCCTTTTTGCCCACTTTATTTACTGGCCTACAGCATACGTCTGTTTCGGCACAACTCACCTGACTTTTTCCTATCACAGGTTTGCTAACAACAATCTTACTTCATATCATAATCAATGTTTCCCCGAACACGAATAAATATATATATATATATATATATATATATGTATTAAGGCCTTTTGGCCTGTAATTGTGGGAGGGGCGTATGACACACCTCTTCCCTACTTAAGGGACACCCCTTACCTGGCTCCATATCGTTAGAGGTCAGCGCTGCATCATTTCCACTTCCGGGTCATCCAGACGCCATTTTACCTGATTACCCCATGAGGTTTTTTAAGCAGAGCTGTGTCAGGAATCCAGCCACAGGCTTTTCCGGCCTACCACCTTCTTTCTTCAATCCATCGCCGTGGATGGTGTCCAAGTGACTCACAAACTGTAAGTCAACCTACCCGTTATGCCAGGCATCAGTCCCACGGCACCATGCACGGGTCAGGTCCTCACTTTACGGCTGCATTTTGTCTAAGTCTGTTCTAAAACCATTGCATGTTCATGCATATCATTCGTTTAAACCCCCTACCGGTCTTTGGGTGTACTACAGGCTTCTTAGACATTATCGCATTTCATGTACAAACCAACGAACCACTGCATTTTCGCCTACACACTGACCCCTACCGGTCATTCGGTGTACTACAGGCTTCTCAGACATTATTGCATTTCATGTACAAACCATCGAACCACTGCATTTTCGCCTACACACTGACCCCTACAGGTCATTCAGTGTACTACAGGCTTCTCAGACATTATTGCATTTCATGTAAAAACCAACCTTGCTTCATTTAAACGATTGTCATTTCGGTTTGTGTTTTCTGGTCGGCACTTATTCATAGTATATTCTATGCACGATTGCTGTTCGCATTAAAATGCATACGGTTAAGCTATTCATGCTAACTTCTGTTTCCCTTCATACTAAGATTCGGTTATTCTGCTATGTATTCACATAGATCTTTTTCGTGAGTTACATTTCATCATTTCATGTATTTACATTTGGTTAAAAAGTTGCTTGGTTAAATAGACAGACCATTTTCATGCTATTTTTAAGGTATCACTTATTACATCAAGGGTATGAAACCAGCTAACATTTCTGTATAGACATTGGACTCCCACGCTTACTGGAGTTTTTTTTATAATTATCCATTTCATTACAATTAAATCAGCCTACGTTACAGGCCTCATTTCTTTGTTGTTAACCATGACACAAGGATTTAATTCCTTTTCATGCATACTCGGGTTGAATCACACGTACTGATCCAACCAATCATACGTTTCCTGCACAGTAATTGGTTAAACTTTCAAATACTTATTTTACACGATCTTAGGTTGTCTATTTTGTTTCAGTTTGCTTATTATATATATATATATATGGTTTTAATAATAATAGTTATTTTATTTTACAATGCAGATATTACATGTATATTACTGTTATGGTTAGCCTACATTACGGCTCCTTTTTCTGTCATGCTCGTACGACATACCACGAGTTCAAGGACACGGTCCTATTTTCAAAGAGTATAATGGAGATTTGATGTTATTACAACCATGTACATTACGATTACATGGCACTAACTATTCAGGCCATTTCTTATCATACTCATACGATATACCACGAGTATATAAGAACACGGTCCTACCTTCCACAGAGGGTTTCGGGTTGAATCACACGCATTGGTTCAACCACTCATACGTCACGTTACAACATTTTCTGCATAGATTGTCATTTCACATAATTTCACATGGCATTTACAAACTCAGGCCTTTTCTTGACACACTCAGACGACGTAACACGAGTATTCAAGAACACGGCATATACGTCTCACAAGACTTTCGGTTTTTGAATCACACGTTCTGGTTCATACATTCATATGTCACTTTACAGCAACATTTATGATTCTGCATATTGTCACTTCACATTAAAAAGTCCCAGATCAGTTTAGTGACATGCATATCATCTGATCACCTTCCATATATACACATTACACGGCCAATCCCCTGCTGCCAGGTATCGGACTCAGCGTAACGCTTGTCACCAAGCATGGGCAGTCATGTCACTATCATACTCATAGATTTTACACCTCCCACACATACTGCTAGAAGCCCTAATCCCAGCCTATACAGATTACACAGGTCTCACAGGATCCATTCTCACTCTATCCCTTTTTAGGTTTATCCAGGTTTTCATACCTGTCGAATCTCAAACTTCATACATACTACCAGGTACGTAAGCCTGCTCACGTTGTAGTTCACATACGTTTCATTCTTCTAGGCCATAGAGTACTGGCAAGTTAGGGGTATAGGCCCAAATAGGTACCTCCCTTCTTGGCATTTCTGCCTATTCTTTAGTGGTCCGCGAGGCCAACACCCCGCCTCAACGTTTCGGAGGCAAACGCCATCGGGCCACACGTGAGTTAGCCGCCTCGCAATATTATAGAGAGGGCCTCACCTGTCACTCCCTCCCCCTGTTTTCTTTTACTATCACCGAGAGGCCTACGATTCCTGCCACTACGACGGGTGGCCTCAATAACCCCTCGCGCCAACTCATAGACAGAGCCTCTCATAGCCACTTGGCAACTAGCAGGGCCTCACCTGTCACAAAACAAGATTAATTTTTCGCCTTTCAGGCCTAGTTAGCCTGCCAGTATCACCCCTGGGGAATCGGTCACTACACCCCTTACCATGGCTGGGTCGCCCGCTGCGACCCCTCCAGCACTGGTTGAGTTGCAATCACTTTCTCCAGCCATCTGTTTCAGGGCACATGCTAAATCTGTGTCCAAATAAAATGTATCCTAAAACTATACTTAACATCAATAAACATTTCTGTACTTACGACATTACTGCCACATCATCCATCTAGACATTTGGTGGAATTCATTATCTCGGGTCTATCAGAAGGATTCACACAGGCCTCATACACATGCCTTCCGGAATCCTGGAATGTCCTAATTTACAATCCGCACAACAAACCCTACAGCGGTGGAGACACTCATAGCCAGGAAGTGGCAGAGGACTTCCTATGGGGGCCCTTCCAGTCCCCTCCGTTCACCACATGGCGGACAAACCCCATCGGTATTGTCACGGGGAAATCTTCTCACAAACAGAGACTTATCATTGATCTATCAACACCTCACACCTCTGCCACTCCTAGTCTGAACTCCCTCATACCCTCTGAGGAATTTTCACTGCAATATTCCACCATAGATCACGCCATTACGGCTATCATGCAGGCAGGGGCCGGAGCATGGCTCAGTAAGACTGATATCACAATGCTTTCAAGTTACTGCCTATCCACCCTACACTGTGTCACCTGCATGGTATCAAGTGGGCAGGGAACTACTATTTTGCTCACGTTTAACATTTAGGTTCCAAAGTAGTCTGGCCATTTTCAACGTATTCGCCGAAACCCTATGCTGGTTTTATTAAATATAGCCAGATGCCCTACAGTTATACATTATCTGGATGATTTCTTACTGGTCGAGGAGAATATTTCCCCTCCCAGTAGCCTAAAAGAAACCATCAGTCTATTCGAACAGGTGGGTGTCCCAGTCTCCTCCACCAAGACTGAAGGACCAGATACCTTCATCACATTCCTGGGTATCATACTAGACTCAGCCACCATGCAAGCTAGCCTGCCACGCCCAAGGTAGAAAACATTCTGATCAACATAATCTCTACATGCAACCGCAAGAATTACAGTCTCTGCTTGGGTCACTGAATTTTGCCATTCGCATCATACCTCAAGGCTGGGCTTTCATCTCACAACTCCTTTACATGTTTCCCACTTTTAGACATGATGGACACAGGTCACCCCTGGATACCCAAGCCACGGCAGGCGTAATTATGTGGAGAAAATTTTTAACCACCATGAATGGTAAAAGCATGTTCCTTCCAAAATTGTCTGACTCCTCACCTACCATTTGGTCAGACGTGGCGTCTACCTCAGGTTTTGCAGCAATTTTTCAGGAACGAATGGCTTTGGGGCAGCTGGCCTTCAGAAGTTCAGGACCTGGAGGGTTTTTTCACTACCTCAGCTCTGTTTGAGATATATCCCATCGTGACGGTTGCCGTGGCATGGGTGCATTTATGGGCAGGTTCGTCTGTACGTTGCTACTCAGACAACCAAGTAACTTGTCACATTATAAACAAGGCCGATCCAAATCACTGACTATTATGAGATTCTTGAGGAAACTCACTTGGCTGGCTGCATGTCATAATTTTCTCTTGTTTTGTATTCATGTTCCAGGTGTATAACACTGCTGCTGACAATTTGTCTCGTTTAATTTCCAGGCTTTTCGTCAAATACTCCCGTCAGCCGCACTCACAGCCACGAACACCCCACTATTCCACCATCTAGTAATGGACTAGATGCTATTATGCAACATAGCAGAACATTGTCCCAATTAGCACTGTCTACTAATATCCGGGAAACTTACGATAGAGCTTTCATTTGATTTAAAGATTCCTTTCTGAACACAACATCTTACAACCTTTCATCGTGACATCCTGGTTGGGCTTTGCTTCTTTTTGCCACCTCAAACTCAAACTATCATACAACACAATCAAACCATATCTGACAGGCATCCAACATCACATGCTAACTTTACAACCAGACAAATCAAGTGTCCTCCTACCAATTAAGAACATCCTTAGGGGTATTCAGAGATCCGAACCCCCACGTACGGCCCAGAGGCTACCCATAGATTTCCATATTTTTAAAGACTTATACAATTCACTAGATTTAAACCCTTTGCCAACAACACAAACCTCATCGTTAAAACCGCCATATACGTAGCCTTGTTCATGGTTTCTTGAGACCAAGAGAATTTACCGCCATCAGCACAACACAGTCCACTCACATCCTACTTCATTCACACTTAACAAAACACATGGACTATTATATCTTGACTCTGCCTCACTCCAAAACCAGTCAACATGCACTTTCAGTAGAGGTTAAGTACTATCCTACTCACAACAGGTGGAGCCCCGTCAAACTACTGGACTCATATACCCAGCATAACAACGAACCACCATCACAACCACTTTCAGTCTACAAGGTTCGGTACTCACTACCACCACCTTTATGACACACGTCAGGTCTTTACTTACACAGCTGGGCCTCAAATCAGCTAACTATTCGGGCCACTCCTTCCTCAAAGGAGCAGCCTCCACAGCATTCCAGTTCATGTTATCGGGTCACTGGGGCGCTGGAAGTCATCGGCTTACTCTAGATACATACCTAACCCGGTACAAGAAGTAAGAAATGCCTTTCAAGACATGTCTGGTTAAAGTATGTATATTGCTGGTATGTAATAAATTTGATTTTCTACTTTTGCCCTCTTTATTTACAGGCCTACCTCATCGTCGGTTCCGGCACACCACAACCGACTTGCTCTTTTAATACCATCCTACACTTATCAGTGTTTGTATCTTCTGTACTATCATGAGCCCTTAACACAAGTATTAAGGCCTTTTGGCCTGTAATTGTGGGAGGGGCGTATGACACACCTCTTCCCTACTTAAGGGACACCCCTTACCTGGCTCCATATCGTTAGAGGTCAGCGCTGCATCACCCTCCCACCCACTCCTCATTATTAACTCCTTTTCTCTTTACATTTCTTCTTGGTGGGCCCTCTTTATTTACAGGCCTACCTCATCGTCGGTTCCGGCACACCACAACCGACTTGCTCTTTTAATACCATCCTACACTTATCAGTGTTTGTATCTTCTGTACTATCATGAGCCCTTAACACAAATATATATATATATATATATATATTTGCTTTGTCTGATTTGCATTTGTATAGCTTAAATATACACAAATATAAATCGAACAAAGCAAATCTAATCTCATATCAAGGCCCCAGAGTAGTAGAAAGAATACAAATGTAGAGCACATGCACTATAGATATAGTTGATTTAAAAAAAAATCTTATAATGCATGCTATTATACGGATATATTTGTAGAACCCTTCAGTGCATTAAAAACAGAACAGACACAACATAGCAAATTGAAAAGTTACAGGTTCCAACCTAGAGAAAAAAAGAATCTAATTATCTCAAAGAAATGTTAAATTACCCTGAGATTGTGAGCTGTGTCAGCCTGATCCAAAGTGCTGTTTAAAAAAAGTTACATGACACATGGACAGATCTTTAAATAGCTTTCCATGCTGACTGACCATTATGTTTGTGTGAGTGCTCCAAATATATTTCTGTTTACAATTACATGTACCTTATAAAATGACTTAAATCAAAACCACAATCCAGAACTAGACTCTGGTCTCCTTGTTGCTTAAGTGGTATCAGCTAGCACTCATTGAGGAAGCCCAACGAAGGCCAAAACAATTGTCTGGGGTTGCTGTATCTCTCTTGCAGATACATGCCAGCATTTCGGATTTGGACAGCACTTGTGGATGGGATCAGTCTAATAATTTACATGCATAGATAAACTCTGTATGCAACATCTACACAAAAATGTGTTTGAAACCTGAGTGGAAACGAAAACAATGACATCCTATTTGCCCTTTTACATTGTTATGATATCTTATATCTTCTGATTTTTATTTATTTTTATTTATTTTTTTATTTCATTTGTATGCTTCAATCTCATTTGTATGCTTCATTTGCATGATACATTACAAAAAGCTTTCAGGATATTTCTATAAATGTATTTATTGCATTATAAAATATACTTTATTATTGTTTTTTTAATAAAATATTAGCCTGTATATTTTATTATTTTATACGATATATCAACATGTGTTATGTAAATCTTTCTGGTTCCCCTTAGCAGATATCTTTATCCTCTATGATTGAAAGGCTGAAATACACAAAGCATTCAGATTCAAATGGCATTACAATGTAAATCTTTCTTACTTACTATTATGAATATTTAAAATATCTGATACATGTATTTTAGCATTAAAACTAATCGAAATGTCGTATGCAATATCTGCTTCTGTTGTCATTACAATAGCATCTGTATGTTAATACTTTCTGCTTTATGTATTTTTTTCCATCAATCATGTCAACAAATTCTAGTGTTCTGTTCTTATCATTTAAAGCTAATTTGAAATGCTAAGGGAAGCTAAGGAATACAAAACATATTTTAAATGCAGGACATCAAATATGTACAAAGCGAGCATACCTATCTACCAAAAACCTATGCCACACAATATTAATCATGTGATAAAAAGTATTTTTCATAATTAAAATAAAATAAAAACAAAACATTTTCATTTTTGGACGCTGAAACTTATTTGTAAATTAAATCTATTTGTGTTTCCTTATTGTCCATTTAATGCAATTATATCTATATTTGTTCAAACTGACAAAAAAAAAAGATAATGATTTAGTTAAAAATACGGTATACTTTATTTTAAAATGTATTTTCCCAATCAGTTTGAACTGTTAATAACATGAATCATTTATGGGACTTAATAATATAAAAAAATCCAGGAGATAAAATTACATTTTTAAATTAGAGCAAATATAGTTTATTCTGTAGAGATATTTGTGTGTATGTGTGTGTATGTATATATATATATATATATATATATATATATATATATCTCACTGCATGCCTGGACCGCTATATTTGCACACTGCTTTATGGACAAATGAGCTTAGTCAACCTGTTGGACTTAGAACCGCCAGCAATGAGTGTGAGCCAGGAATTAATTGTTTAGTTAAATGTTATTTGGGCTACTAGATTATTGCAATAATTAGAAGCCACAATTTAAATCAGCAAAATATAAAATTGACTACTTTTAGAAATCAAGTACTTTAGAATATCATAATTTTCTCAAAACAATGCATGCTTTTAAAGATTTCAATCAGACCATTCGGTTAGTATTGAAACTCCGTAAAACCTACCACAATTAACTAATTTTACACACCTCTTGTGTAAAATTAGATATACATTATAGTTCACTACGTGGGTCCTTCATCATAGTATGTAACACTACCCAAACTAAAAAAGTAGGAGAGCTCTCATTCTCAATTGTGCTATTGCCTATTTAAAGCATAGCACTCAGTGAACGCATTTCTCTATCACTAATTAGAACATGACTGTAACCAGTGAAATAATGTCATATTTAATTCAATAGTCAGTCCTGATCAGAGCTGCCATCAGGGGCCGACAGCTGGTAAAATATTCTGCCAGTCTGTTAAATGAACACAATAGTGTCAGGACACAAACACATATGCCTGACACTAAATGGGTAAAATAACTATTATCTATGTATCTGAGTGCATGAATATTTGTTCACTAGTGTGTGTGTTTGGGGACCCAGCGAGCAGTTTTGTAAGGAACCTTAAGAGTTAGAATGACCGTTGTGGTTCTGATAAACACAGCACAACCAAACTGAAGGGCAGAGAGTATAGGGGCTCTTTTTCTTTCTTCTCCCTGAATGCTGGTTTTCTTTTCTCTTCTTTGACTTCAAATTGTTGGCCCATCATATGAACTCTGTGAGGACAGACCAGTCCTTCTTGTGGCTTCTATGCTCAAAAAAATCATGAACATAGTAAATGAAGTATGCCTAGCAGTAGTGGAATGTGTTTGTGGGGATCAGGTATAATGTAGTATTCATTCTTATTTCTCTGTGAGAATATATCTGTCTATGGTGATTCACAAATTCCCTGCAATAACACTAACATCAAGTAACTACCTGTAACTACCTCTCAATATACCTGGTGTCTTCTCACTCTATTCTCGCCTGCCTCCCCCCTAAACCCCCCTTAGCAGTACAACCAGGATCAAGTTGTGTATACATCACCTATCATCTATTGAGACACAGCAGCAAGTGGATTTCGGTGGGTAACCCCCACCTACCACATTATATAGCATGGGTTACTTCTAAAAGCAGTGGGAGCTTGGTCATGAAGTCATGTCTTGGCACCAAGTGCCTGTTGCTGTCCGTCTCTCCAGGAGAAGCTAGAATTAGACTGCACTCGCTGCACAGCTCTCCTGCATCCTCCCACTATAACTATGGGAATGGAGTGACTGTAGGTATCCCATGTCTCCTTCTCCATCCACAGCACTAACAAAGGTTAAAGGCAAAGAAGGAAAGGGTTGCTTTTATATTAAAAGTATTTAAATAACATACATATACAAACAAACATACATAAGTGTAGGCTTCAAATTTAAAGTTCTTCACTACACATACATACATACATATACTGTACATACGTAGACAATGACAATTAGTAAATATGTGTGCTAATTATGCTAGTATGCCTAATTATGAACGTAGGCGAGTGTTCTGCTAATGTTGGCTAATTATATATATGTTTGTCTGTGTATGTGGCTAGCTAGTTAGTTGGGAGTGGCTTATCATATGGCTAATTAAAGCAGCTCTGTCACCATCGGGGGTGTTTGCACACCTTTCCAGGGGCAATGGGTGGCAGCAAAAGGTGAGATTTACTTACCTTAACCTGCCCCTTGTGGGCTCTTCATCAGCTCATGCCGATTCAGCTTCCAGGAGCTGAAGTTATCACTAGGCTGTAATGTAAACACTGCATTTTCTCTGAAAAGACAGTGTTTACAGCAAAAAGCCTGAAGGTAATGATTCTTCTCACTAGAACAAATTCAATAAGCTGTAGTTGTTCTGGTTGACTATAGTGTCCCTTTAATCCTGCAATGTAAACAGTGCCACTCCTGCAGAACGGCAATGATTCTAGTTGCAGTGCTAAAACTACAGGACATCGTACTCAGACCAATAAATTGAGATCATATGGTGTGGGTGCCTATATGGTTATGGTAACACTCTAGCACCAACAATTCCATTTATCACTTGCGATTTCCATTTTTTTTTGTATGCTAACATTTACTTTACTGCACTATTCAAGGCAAATTATGCTTTTACTCTTGAGAAGCAGTAGTTTAACCCCTTAAGGACCAAACTGCTGGAATAAAAGGGAATCATGACATGTCACACATGTCATGTGTCCTTAAGGGGTTAAACTTATGTGTGTTTTATTTCTTAGGGGCTGCAGTATTTTTTCACTTTTATTTGCGTATGTGCATGTGAGAGTGACCAATTTGGTCTGTTAGTAAGTGTGGCTAAGTCACTATGCGTGAGTGTGGCTAATTTAATACTATCTAGTTGTGTGGCTAAAGAAATGTGTGTAAATCATGGATAAACAAGTATTTCTTGACAGATATATGTGTTACACATTATACATATAAATGCCCATACACAATTACACATTCAAACACATTACACATACGCATTCAATCAAACACATGTCTAAGCATTTTCACACATTGCGAATACACCAATGGTAATGAATATACTTGGCATGACCCAGGGCAGAAAATAAATTAAAAACACCCCTGAATAGTGTCAATGCCAGCGGTGTGTTAAATTCTATTAGCAGCAAATTAAATGTAATTAAAGGGCTCAAGAGCAATAAGACAATAAGGAGATCACAAAATGGACCGTCTGGTTTTTCCATCGCACACAAGGCTTAGTTTGCTGACCTTTAAAACAAAAAAGGACTACAGCACACAAACAGGCAATAAGCTATGAGCCAAGTATATTATTAAATACTGTATAATACAGTGTTTTATTAATATCGCATTTCCCACAACTTTGTGACAAAGTTATTGCCATGGGTAAAAGCAGGTAGCGGCTATATTTCTGGCATCTTTAGAGCTGTCAAATTTGCTATGTTGCCCTGTTTCCAGTTCTATATTGGCAATTAGCTATTCTGTCCTTTTTTCAGTGTTCATGAAATATTTGCCAGTATAGAAAAATTTCCAGAAAGTCGCATTTTGTTTGATTGATTACTGGCCAGATAATTGAAATCGGCTGCTTAGAAGCGAAAAATGGCTCGACCTACACTACTGAGTGTGGCTATTAAAGTGATAGATAGCCTTGCATTGCACAGTGAGAGTACACAGGAGTGAGATAATCTGTTTTTAGGGTGCATTTCATTTATATGTAATTCCTACTAAATAATTACATAGTATTCTTTTTACTTCAAGAACTGCATTAGAGTGCTAAAAAGAAAACAATCTATCAGAGAGATACTTCAATAACTCTACAGCCACACTGTTTCTAAACTAGCTCTACATCCATTAAAATCTTATTAACCATGTACCTTCCTGTAATATCACACAGGAACACACGGCAGGAGGTACAAAAAGTTGTAATATGCTCCCTTTCTATCAGAGTTTTATCATACAGTCCATACAGATGTTTAAACAGAAATTGGATACATATTTGCAAAAACATAACATACAGGGATATAATTTCTAATTTGTGGGGTAATAGCTGCTTGATCCAAGGAGATATCTGACTGCCATTTTTGGGTCAAGAAGGATTTTTTCCCCTAGTTTGTTGCAAAATTGGAAGCGCTTCAGACTTTTTTTTTTTTTTGCCTTCTTTTGGATCAACAGCACAAACGTATGTGAGGAAGGCTGAACTTGATGGACGCAAGTCTCTTTTCAGCTATGTAACTATGTAACCTTTTTTTAAGTGTGAGTGTGGGGATCTTTTAATGAATGATAGCTGCTTTTCCTCTCTACTCATCCTTGCTAGATGCACGTATCATGAATCAGCTGGAAGAAAAGCAATTGATCCTCAATTCTATTAACCCACCTAGTCTGAGCATCAAAATTTGTGGCACCTCCACCATGAAGCACTTTAAGCATAGGCGCATCACATTTCATTAGGATGTTCTCCCTATGTTACTTGTATAAGGTTTATTAATACTTAAATCAACACTCCCACGACAAACGTAAGGTCTTTAAGTTGTTATGGGAGGAGGAGTGTCTGGACACAGTATTACCTAAACAGTTTTTGAATGGTTTACCCTGAAATTGGGTTTCTGGAGTCTGACACCGCTGCCTTCTGGCTTCCTCCCCGCAGTATGTGGATGGTTTATCTGGGCACCTAGAGATAGGGTGGAGATAGAACATAAAGTAATATCCCCCCACTCTATGTCATAGCCTTGGCTGCCACCTCTTTGCAATAAGTGGGAGCAAGACCGTGATTGTTCCACGCATTCTCCTACTCTTTTGACCTAAACCCATAATGATCTCCGTAACTCCTTGTATCTGTCATCAAAGCCTTGCCTGATGTTCAATTGCTGCACAAATCATGTATATCTCCCCTGGTCCCTTCATTAGTTTTTCTCTTTAGGACTCCTACCACTGGCCAATAAACCCTGTATATGTTTTCGTTCACTACTCCTATTGTTTTCCCCCATTCCATTCCCATGTGATTTCTTCACATTATCCCCCCCTGTGCTTTTCCCGATTCCCCTCTATATTTCCTGTGTTTTTTCCAATGTCCTTCCCATGCATTTTCTTCCCATTTCCCTTCCATATGCCTCTTTCTTCATTTATCTCCACTCTGCCTTGTCCACATGCTCCTCTCAAGGTTCTTGTCCTGCTGATAATTACCAAACTCAAACTACGTATCTACTTCAACTATTGTCATGATTAAAATCTATGATGGAGGAGGGGGGATTCTATACCACTGCTTATAAACACAAATATGAATTTTATATGACATCAAGGCTAAAGATTTAAAAAATATTGAGTATTTTAGACGGGTTTTTAAAGCATGGAACCCAAACTAATATTTGGAACCACTTAACATGCAGCCCAAACTAACTGCAGAACAGGAATCTATTTAGTTTCAAAAAACATAGTTTTGAGGTGACACTTGTCCTTTAAGCTGAATTGAAACAAAAAGCCAAGACCAGGAATCATGGAGCAGGTTAGTGGGAATCTGGAGCAAAGTGCTAAGAGGAATAACTAACCATTCACTATAGAATTCTCAGAGCAAAACTGAGGTATGCTGCTGAATTGTTGGTCAAAACATGATTTCAGTACTGACTAAAGATGAAGTGGAGCTCTGTTGGAAAAGGTCATTACAGACGAGATTTTATATTTATGAAATACTTGAAACAAGCGATGTGGCAGAGTTGCATTAATGTAAAATTGTGGGCATCAGTTGTAACTTAAATGCATACGTTTTGGCCTCATAGTTATATGTTTTGAAACATATTTTTGTTTTTTAAATACAAAATCCTGATTTTACTCCTTTAGCCATGTATCCTATTTTCACAAAACGTCTTCCTGATTGGAAGGAATGCTGTGTAGTTCAGCCAAAGAGAGATGAATGTGAGTTCATCTGCTCAGAGTCATCCCCGCAGTCATTTTCTGTCCTCATAATGTCACTGTTGTATTTAAAATCAGGCACATATATGATTATACTGCAAACTTTTTATTGGAATAAGCACAAAATGACAAAGCTTCGGCTGATATGGACAGCCTTTCTTGAACTTTCTTACCCTTTGGACACAGGAGGGTGGCTTCCATGGGGCAACTTGTATCTGCTGGCTTAGGCTTTTGGTAGTCATGGGCTGTCTTTCCCAGTTTACGCCTCCTCCTCTGTGCCTTCTTCTCTGTCCTCCTCTCTCCCACGCTATCAATATGCAATGGACCCTGTTGCGCTATTAAAGGGACAACGCACATGCAGAGGCTATCAACTGTCCCTTAGTGCATGGGCCACCTGATGGGCCACCTCAACTTGCAGCCACACCGGCTGCACTGGTGGTAGTTCTGCCTCTGAATCAGAGGCTTCTCATCGAGAAGCCTCTGATTCTGAGACTCCGACTTACACGCTTGAAACCAGAGGTTAACTGAGCCTGGTGGATGCAAGCACGTACTCACAGGCTCATTGTCTTAAGGGAGTAGACAGGAATGCTCTGCAAATCTAACGGAATTTGGAAGATAACCTCCCTGGCTAGGGAGGTGTTGCTGCAATTATTTATAACAGTGCTGATTTCAAATAGAAATCAGTAATTGTATAAATTGCTATTAAAATTAGTATTTCTCCACACATAAAGCACTTCAGCAAGCTGTATGGAGTGTTACTTTAATATCAAAACTAAAGAGATTTGAAAGTAGAGAAAAATACAGAATGAATATGGGGCCAAAACCTATCACAATGAAGTTGTGTTGGTGCCCAGAGAATGCCTGGAGTGTCTTTTTAAACAAATTTCACTTTATCCATTATGGGAGGTTTGAGTAATCTGCTTATGATTGCATTTTAACTTGAGCTTGCTCATTGAAGTGGAAAATTACTCTGAGAGCTTAAATTCCCTTAAGCTAATCAATTTGTAGAATTTAAACACAACTGTATTCAATGGACGATGTATTTTGTGCCTGGTATTTCAATATTAGGAATTGCTGAAGATGCAGCACATCTTATTAGGAATTGCTTTAGAAAAAGAACACATTTGGACTGCTGTTATAATAATAGTACGAGCATTAGAGATCTTACCTGATCAATGTCCTCCTCGTCACTGCTTAGCTTCAGGTCATCAGCTAATGTCCTGACAGAGAGGGAAATGTGAAAAAGGAGTGTTATTTTATGGATGTAGATACTTATTTCTGATAATGGTGTGAGTGAGAGCAACAGAATACAAAGATGTATTTTAAAGGTCGATACACTTGAGTCTTGCTTTTCAACCTAGATTACTATGTAACTATGTATTTTCAGATGTCTTACATATTTTACGCTATGCCATTCTAAGGCATACAATATTTATAACCGTCACAGAATATGTACTGTCTTCTAGACCATTACTATGCCAACAAATGACAAGTACTTTCTCCTTCACTCACAGCTACTTCACAACTTTACTTAGCTTTAATCACTTTAGGCGTAATGACTAGAATTGAAGGACCTCGTTTCGTGGCCCTAAAGTAGGAAAACAGTGTTCTAGAATTCCCAGCTTGACCAACAAAAAATTATTCTCTTATCTGCCCTCCACTATGCTTTCCAACTGGTTACACTGATATGTAAGTGCCTGAAATGTAACTGTCACTTTGTTGTGTGTCAGTGGGTATGTGTATCCCTAAAATCTGTTGCGATGAATTTCATTGATTCTATTGTATACCTACTTTTGGGCCACCCTGTACATATTCCAGCAATCTCTGAGAGGCCTTCTTCACACCAATTCACCCACAATCTACATTTTCACAAAGCACCATTTCCAGGCCCTGAGGTACTGACTGCAGCTCTGAAGGCACTTAACCATGTTATATATACATTTTTCTAGCTAATTAGCTACATTGTATATGTCAGTTAAGTACTTTAGCTCCAGAAATGAATATGCTGACTATAGAGTCCAACAATCACCATTACATGTAGTTTTGAAAGCCACTCATTCGGGACTGCCCAGGTGCAGATGCCTATGCTGCAGATACCCTGCATTGGCGTAGTGCAAGGATTTATGATATAGAAGGATTTATGATGGCTATAATAAACGACAAACTACCAATACTACTGCAACTAAACCCTGGATTTTAAATGTTCCGGTAATTCTGATGAGGTAATTAACAGTGGATGACAATATAATTTTCATTATTTAAATTTTTATTGAATAGTATACAGAGAAACAGACGAACTACACAATTTGGAAGAGGGAATATATTGTTATAACAGTGCCTCAAATATATGCAGGGTTACAAACTCTTTTTAGACCATTTGGATTTTTCTTAACACACCAACACCATGACAGTTGTTAACTTGACCAAGTTATCTTGAGCATGGAATTATTTTATTGAATAATAAGAATAATAGAAATAATATTTTTTTCCTGTATGGACATCGATTATACTGAGAGTGTTCTTATAACTCAGTGCTATCACACTGTTTGGATTTGTAATTCTTTAATAAATGCCACATGAAGGAGACCGATTGGAAGACAAGGAACAGTAGTGTACTTCTAACTCACAATGAAGGGATGATGGTTTGATAAATCAATATTTCTCTTGAAATTTGGAAAACCTGCAATATTACTGTGCATTATTGAATATTTAAAATGTAAAAAAAACTATTGTATTTGGCAACAATGACCATTCTGGTATAGTCTGATAGAAAATGCTTGAAATTCAACCTCGGATGAGCAGCGTCTCAAGTTGGATTTCAGTTTTATTCACTTAAATGGGAATTGTTGGGATCTGACCAGAGAATTCCATACCTTAAATATTCAAATCGAATATTTATATAACTCGCATCATTTTGACCTTGAATTTGCAATTCCCTGGTCAATTCCTGTCATTTTCTGGTTTAGGGAAATACTAACAGCGTTTTTTGCTTAAGTGAGAATCTGAAGTACATTTGAAGTTAATTTTAAGTTTAAGGTCAAAATAGTGAAAAATGAAAAATTAATCTATGCTTTAATTTCAGCTACTCTGGCCTTACATTTTAAATCCACATTGAATTCACTTTGAATTCTCACCTTAATAAATAACCCTGTATGAAACAAGCTTACTCTGCTCTCAACAACTTGTTTGTGGCTGCCTTTTAGAAGAGGAGTCACAATAATTGTTTCCCTATTCCTTCTCCAATTCATTAGGCTGTGGGATGATATACTGGATCAGTGAATACGGATTGGTTGAGATCCGCCTTGCCACTTCATGACTGATTTACATTGCAAAGCAGGCATTTCATATCCCTGGCACGATTACAGACATTTAAAGTACTAACATCATTTCCTGGAGGGAGAAGTTAAGTTTCAGATTTTCTTTAAAAAAACTGTAAATATAAATATACACATGTATTAGATAGCTCTGTTAGAGAACTGTATTGTACCTGTCTCTTTAATAATTACAGTTCTGTTACTATGAAATAATGAGTGCATGTTTCGATGTAATTTATTTTTGTCTTTTTTTATAACTCATTTGAGAATGTTGCCCTGTGGGGACATATTCAATGAACAATTCAATTAACTAGTTCTTAAATAGTTATTAAATCAAGGGGAAAGAACTCTATACTGGAAAATTTATATCCAACATCCTCACATTTAGGCTGTGCAAAAATGAGATCCGCTATATTACAAATTTTATTTCACAGCTTTTTGCAAAGACCGATTAAGAGAACGATACAGTAACCTCACGCAACATATGAATGGTATAAAACAAGTCAAGTTATACAAGTCTGTCCCCAGGGCACAATCAAACAGTCCTTAAAGAGCACTTAGAACAAGCTGCAGACAAAGCTCCAGCAGTCTGATTCCATTTGATGAGATAAAAAGGTATGGAAAGTATTCTTTCCTAGCATTTCCTAGAATATTATTTGTATAACATCATAAACATGTTCTCCTTGTGCTCTACTGCAGATTCTGTTAATACCAAAATGTATTGTCCTGTTAATGTTATGGAATCAACAAAAAAACAGTTATTAGTAGACTTGGGCATTTGTTTTTGGGCTAACATGTTTTAATTCAAAATGTTGGCAATTCGTCCATTCATCTGAATGAATGTAAAACAACGAATGAAACAAAGAACGAATTGTTAGTTAGAATAAATTTCGGACGTGCAATTCGTTCTACTGGCTTGTGGCTCCCTCCTTGTCATATTTAAAAATTTAAAATAAACCCTCCTATACCGACTCTCACCCTTCATCAATATGATCCCCAAATTAGTATAATGAAGGTTAAATTCTTACTCCTGGTTCTACTTACAGTGTGAGTGGTAAGGAAAAAAAAAGAATGCTACTCTCTCAAACAATAGGAAATTGCTCTTTCAAATCAGCATAGATGGTATCATCCCCACCATGAATAAATGCAGGTGGTACTCGAAAAATTTGAATATCGTGAAAAAGTTCATTTATTTCAGTAATGCAACGTAAAAGGGGAAACTAATATATGAGATAGACGCATTACATGCAAAGCAAGATAATTCAAGCCGTGATTTGTCATAAGTGCGATTTATGGCTTACAGCTCATGAAAAACCCAAATCCACAATCTCAGTAAATTAGAATATTGTGAAAAGGTGCAATATTCTAAGCTCACAGTGTCCCACTCTAATCAGCTAAGTAAGTCATAACACCTGCAAAGGGTTTCTGAGCCTTTAAATGGTCTCTCAGTCTGGTTCAGTAGGAATCACAATCATGAGGAAGACTGCTGACCTGACAGTTGTGCAGAAAACCATCATTGACACCCTCCATAAGGCGGGAAAGCCTCAAAAGGTAATTGCGAAGGAAGTTGGATATTCCCGAAGTGCTGTATCAAAGCACATTAATAGAAAGTTATGTGGAAGGGAAAAGTGTGGAAGGAAAAGGTGCACAAGCAGCAGGGATGACCGCAGCCTGGAGAGGATTGTCAGGAAAAGGCCATTCAAAAGTGTTGGGGACTTTCACAAGGAGTGGACTGAGGCTGGAGTCATAGAAACATAGAAACATAGAATGTGACGGCAGATAAGAACCATTCGGCCCATCTAGTCTGCCCAGTTTTCTAAATACTTTTATTAGTCCCTGGCCTTATCTTATAGTTAGGATAGCCTTATGCCTATCCCACGCATGCTTAAACTCCTTTACTGTGTTAACCTCTACCACTTCAGCTGGAAGGCTATTCCATGCATCCACTACCCTCTCAGTAAAGTAATACTTCCTGATATTATTTTTAACCCCTTAAGGACACATGACATGTGTGACATGTCATGATTCCATTTTATTCCAGAAGTTTGGTCCTTAAGGGGTTAAACCTTTGTCCCTCTAATTTAAGACTATGTCCTCTTGTTGTGGTGTCAGTGCATCAAGAGCAACCACACACAGACGGATCCTGGACATGGGCTTCAGATGTCGTATTCCTCTTGTCAAGCCGCTCCTGAACAACAAACAACGTCAGAAGCGTTTTACCTGGGCTAAAGAAAAACAGACCTGGTCTGTTGCTCAGTGGTCCAAAGTCCTCTTTTCTGATGAGAGCAACTTTTGCATCTCATTTGGAAACCAAGGACCCAGAGTCTGGAGGAAGAATGTAGAGGCACACACTGCAAGATGTTCGAAGTCCAGTGTGAAGTTTCCACAGTCTGTGTTGATTTGGGGAGCCATGTCATCTGCTGGTGTTGGTCCACTGTGCTTCATTAAGTCCAGGGTCAATGCAGCCGTCTTCCAGGAGATTTTGTAGCACTTCATGCTTCCTTCCGCAGACGATCTTTATGGGGATGCTGACTTAATTTTCCAGCAGGATTTGGCACCTGCCCACACTGCCAAAAGCACCAAAGCCCGGTTCAATGACCGTGGGATTACTGTGCTTGATTGGCCAGCAAACTCGCCTGACCTGAATTGCCAAGAGAAAGATGAGAGACATGAGACCGAACAATGCAGAAGAGCTGAAGGCCGCTATTGAAGCATCCTGGTCTTCCATAACACCTGAGCAGTGCCACAGGCTGATAGCTTCCATGCCACGCCGCATTGAGGAAATAATTGCTGCAAAAGGTACTGAGTCCATATGCATGCTTATACTTTTCAGAGGTCCGATATTGTTCTATGTACACTCCTTGTTTTATTGATTGCATGCAATATTCTAATTTACTGAGATTGTGGATTTGGGGTTTTTATGAGCTGTAAGCCATAATCACAGCACTTATGACAAATCACGGCTTGAACTATCTTGCTTTGCATGTAATGCGTCTAGCTCATATATTAGTTTCCCCTTTTACGTTGCATTACTGAAATAAATGAACTTTTTCACAATATTCAAATTTTTCGAGTATCACCTGTAGATTCAGATATCCAGAGGGTTGAGAATCTACATCTACTTATCCTTGGTGGGGATTTTTATTGCTCTGCAAAGTGTGTTTTTTCATTCCCACTATTTTCTAAATTAATTATCAAAACTTATCTAAAGAAGATTACTACTAGTGGATATTTTTGAGACTACCATTAATCAGAAATAATTTTGTATGATATGCTGGTGTATTGTTTAACACTCTGTGGCATGTATTTTACACTCTGTAAAGTGAATGTTTTAATACATTGAAAAGGTAATACCCATAACAGATGGAAACCTCAAATGTTACAGAGGTTAGTATCTGGTATGGCACAAATTCACAGTTTTAATAATTTTTTTACTGGCAATGTGTAGTAGCTATGGTAACAACGTACACAGCATGTGTTTTAATGCTTTACCAGAAGCAAGTGGCCGGTATCTTTGATAGCTGATTGGCAATGTAATGCAATATAGCTAACTTATTTTTCTTATATACAGAGAAATTGTTGTTAAGTGAAATAACAAAAAAATATCAATTTATCAAAACATATAAAAAATATTTTTCAAAATATTAAATCATTTCAAATGTTTATCCAAAAATTATTTAATAATTTTAAAAGCTTATGCAAAAATATTAAATTAGAAACCAGTCGCTAAGTAGAAAACAATAAGTCATTAGCAGTGTGACAAACACTCCTTCCCACGTACGTTTGCCACGGACTCCTGGAGGAGTGTGTGACGAGAGCAATCTCGCCACATTGCATTGGAGAAGCCTGGCTGCCCGCCTGCTGCCTTTGGACTATGGCCCTGGGAGATTGGGCCCTTTAAAAACAGTATGCGGCCATACCAGAGTGTATGTCACTCATTCTGGCCCTTTAAATACAGTGGGGTCATTTGGTACTTGCCCTGTGTGAGCTGTGGTAACCCAGATAGCTATGCCATGGAGCCTATTCGTGTGATTAAAGACTTATTAAATGGCTCTATGGCGATTAAACTGTATTCGGTTGGTCTGAGTGCCATTCACCTAATAATGTGCACTCAGACCTGAGCTATCTGGGGATATGTGAAATGGCTGTGTGTTATGTGTAAAATGTGACTTTATGTATTTTAAAGTGTTTTATGTCGTTTTGCAACCATGTGGTTAATGGAGTCTGCCTCTAGACCTGAATAATTGGATTACTTCTCCAATTATCTCCAGGGCAGAAGGGAGGAAACCAGGATGCATTGTGGGGATGTTTTTTCTGCCAGCCAGGGGGAACAAAATATACTTTTACTAACTTTTGAACCCCTGGTCTGATTCATGACATTTTTTAATATGTTGTTCCCCTGAATGGATTGATTGAGGATATGTATTTTTATGTGAATGTGATGTATGGTTTTAAAGTTACAGAGTATGTGTGGAAACTGTATTTTTACTGTATGTATAATGGGATTATGTGTCACACTAAGGGGAGGGGATGTGTGGGTTGCACCCGTGATACTATTGGTTATTTTATGCCTCCCCCTGGGTGTGGCCTGTATGTGTACTCATGTAATAAAAACCAGGCTGGGTGCCCCAGCACCTCAGACCACTGCTTGACCCTCAACACAGTGCCTTGTCTCGTTCTTGGGGGGATTCACTGTATGCTGTTGGAGATCGATTGCTAGGAGTGTAAGCTGATGTCTGCTTTTCCTGTTCGTCTGCTAGCAGCTATTCGTGAGGTTCCAGTTTGGAGTGCTATTTTGTATCCAGTTCTGGAGTTTGGTGTTCTGCAGTAGCTGTGCCTGTCTCTCAGAAAGGGGCATATCGCCTAAACGGATTTTAACCCCTTGTCTGCTGAAACGGTCCGTTACAATTGGTGGCAAGCGGCGGGATCGTTCCTACAGCCAGAAGGACAGCTACAGGAAACACCATTTCTTTGGATTTAGAAGTGGGGGCAACGCATGTCCCAGTACAGCGACTCTAAAAGCAACAGAATGGATCCAGCAGTGTTATACGAGGAGGAGGACCTGGATCGCCGGGATGCATTAAGGAAAAGCATCTGGTACCAGGCCCTGGATGTACAATACCAGCGGTGTGAGAGTCTCCCCAGTGAAGAGCAGCGGTTGCAGAAGCAAGTGGCCCTGCGGATGCCCTTCCTGGGAGAGCAGCCCCTGGAGGAATGGGTGAAGGAATTGGAGCTCCGAGTATGGCAGGAGATTTGGCTGGAAGATGCCTACCAGGCACTCTGGTGGTATATGGCACAGTATATACCCTGGACAGCCGAGCATGACAAGCCAGAGGGAGAGGAGTTTGATGGTCCTGGCTTGTTATGGGAGTCCTTTGCAGAGACGGACTTCGGGAGCCCTGCGCAGACCAGACTTCAGGATATTTTCTACACAAGGGAGGCTAGGCATGACTGGGATGACCCCCATGAGGTAGGGCAAGACCTGCTTCACCTAGCAACCATGGAGTGGGAACTGGAGCAGGACTACCGAGATCTCTTCCACTCCATTGGGAAGGCTCAGCAGGACAGTAAAGTGACAGACCCAGATCCAGACCCATTCCGCTGGGAAGATATTGTGGAGATTTACTGGGAAGAACCCCAGGTGGCCGGTAGAGATGGGACCGAGGTCTCTCCACCGGTCCTGCAGGGAATTGGGAGCCCAGTCTCCATTTCCCAGTGGCAGGCTGAGTTACAGGGGGCAGAGGTAGTTGGTCCTACCCCCCAACAGCAGAGTGATATGCCGGGAAGGCAGTGTGAAGTGCAGGGAGAGGAGAGCAGCGTCCTCCCTCCCCAGCGGCAGGCTGAGTTACAGGGGGCAGAGGTAGTTGGTCCTACCCCCCAGCAGCAGCGTGATTTTTTGGGAATAGAGAGCCCAGTCTCCTTTCCCCAGCGGCAGAGTGTCCAGCAGGGAATAGAGAGCCCAGTCTCCTTTCCCCAGCAGCAGGACACTGTATTGGGAGAAGAGACAGTCGGTCTCCCTCCACAGAGGATGGAAGTATGTATGGGAGAGGAGCTTGCTACCACCTCTCCCCAGCGGCGGATCATTGATGAGCAGGGAATAGAGAGCCCAGTCTCCTTTCCCCAGCAGCCGGACACTGTATTGGGAGGAGAGACAGTCGGTCTCCCTCCACAAAGGCGGAAAGTATGTATGGGAGAGGAGCTTGCTACCACCTCTCCCCAGCGGCGGATCATTGATGTGCAGGGAATAGAGAGCCCAGTCTCCTTTCCCCAGCGGCAGAGTGTCCAGCAGGGAATAGAGAGCCCAGTCTCCTTTCCCCAGCAGCAGGACACTGTATTGGGAGAAGAGACAGTCGGTCTCTCTCCACAGAGGATGGAAGTATGTATGGGAGAGGAGCTTGCTACCACCTCTCCCCAGCGGCGGATCATTGATGTGCAGGGAATAGAGAGCCCAGTCTCCTTTCCCCAGCGGCAGAGTGTCCAGCAGGGAATAGAGAGCCCAGTCTCCTTTCCCCAGCAGCAGGACACTGTATTGGGAGGAGAGACAGTCGGTCTTCCTCCACAAAGGCGGAAAGTATGTATGGGAGAGGAGCTTGCTACCACCTCTCCCCAGCGGCGGATCCGTAATGTGCAGGGAATAGAGAGCCCAGTCTCCTTTCCCCAGCGGCAGAGTGTTCTATTGGGAGAGGAGCCTGTTACCCCCTCTACCCAGCGGCAGCTTAAGGTACCAGGGGGAGACTGTAAGCCCCCCACCGGTGCAGATGGGACCGTGGTCTCTGCACTTACCACACAGGGGGTAGGGATGGTCGGTCCTGCCCCCCCACGACAGGGCTGTTTAGCCAAAGGGGAGACAGTCGGTCTCCAGCAGCAGAGCTGTGTAACTAAAGGGGAGACAGTCGGTCTCCAGCAGCAGAGCAGTGCAGCTAAAGGGGAGACAGTCGGTCTCCAGCAACCAGGCTTCAACCAGACTACTCCCGTGGTAGTGCTGGCATCAGGGCAGAGTACCGCTGGTCTCTGCCCACTCAGCAACCCACCAAGGCAGCCTACCAGTCCCCCACACAGCCATGGTGAGGCACCTGGACATGGACAAATTTCTCCTCTACCCAGGTGTAGTAACCAGTTATTGTGGGTGGGCTGTACTGCTGTTTCTGTTTTGTGGGTGGGCTGCTGGACTAACAAGG
Organism: Pelobates fuscus; assembly: GCF_036172605.1. Classification (NCBI taxonomy): domain Eukaryota; kingdom Metazoa; phylum Chordata; class Amphibia; order Anura; family Pelobatidae; genus Pelobates; species Pelobates fuscus. Next base: position 313,130,823 of record NC_086317.1, on the reverse strand, counting down.
GCACTGACCGGCAGGAGGTCAGATACCCTGTTAGTCTGTTTGGAAAAGGGGAGAGATGTGACGAGAGCAATCTCGCCACATTGCATTGGAGAAGCCTGGCTGCCCGCCTGCTGCCTTTGGACTATGGCCCTGGGAGATTGGGCCCTTTAAAAACAGTATGCGGCCATACCAGAGTGTATGTCACTCATTCTGGCCCTTTAAATACAGTGGGGTCATTTGGTACTTGCCCTGTGTGAGCTGTGGTAACCCAGATAGCTATGCCATGGAGCCTATTCGTGTGATTAAAGACTTTGGCTCTATGGCGATTAAACTGTATTCGGTTGGTCTGAGTGCCATTCACCTAATAATGTGCACTCAGACCTGAGCTATCTGGGGATATGTGAAATGGCTGTGTGTTATGTGTAAAATGTGACTTTATGTATTTTAAAGTGTTTTATGTCGTTTTGCAACCATGTGGTTAATGGAGTCTGCCTCTAGTCCTGAATAATTGGATTACTTCTCCAATTATCTCCAGGGCAGAAGGGAGGAAACCAGGATGCATTGTGGGGATGTTTTTTCTGCCAGCCAGGGGGAACAAAATATACTTTTACTAACTTTTGAACCCCTGGTCTGATTCATGACATTTTTTAATATGTTGTTCCCCTGAATGGATTGATTGAGGATATGTATTTTTATGTGAATGTGATGTATGGTTTTAAAGTTACAGAGTATGTGTGGAAACTGTATTTTTACTGTATGTATAATGGGATTATGTGTCACACTAAGGGGAGGGGATGTGTGGGTTGCACCCGTGATACTATTGGTTATTTTATGCCTCCCCCTGGGTGTGGCCTGTATGTGTACTCATGTAATAAAAACCAGGCTGGGTGCCCCAGCACCTCAGACCACTGCTTGACCCTCAACACGGTGCCTTGTCTCGTTCTTGGGGGGATTCACTGTATGCTGTTGGAGATCGATTGCTAGGAGTGTAAGCTGATGTCTGCTTTTCCTGTTCGTCTGCTAGCAGCTATTCGTGAGGTTCCAGTTTGGAGTGCTATTTTGTATCCAGTTCTGGAGTTTGGTGTTCTGCAGTAGCTGTGCCTGTCTCTCAGAAAGGGGCATATCGCCTAAACGGATTTTAACCCCTTGTCTGCTGAAACGGTCCGTTACAATTGGTGTTTCAGAGTGTAAAAGCAGGCCGCCTGCCCACCGACTATGGTCCAGGACTGGGAACCTTTTGGAGTTACCCTGCCCAGCCACCACTACTAGCTTTCCCTGGGTGCCCCTGGTTCAGCACTTTCTCTTCATGCGAATAGAACCGAACGCTGGCTCTCTGGCGGCTGTTCGCATGAACCATACCCACGAATAGTCCCAGCGGCATGAGGTCTTCGTGGGCTCCCGGTCACCTCAGCGGGACTTAGCCGCTAATGATATGGAACTGTTTTTGGCACGAGGTGACCATGTGGTTCCCGGACAACGTGGTTCGCGGTTTTGAACCACTTTGAAATCCGCCAGGAGAGCGTTTTTTGGAGGGAAGGTGCCTGAGACTAAGGGGAACAAATGCTACATAAGAGCCAGGCGGAGCACCCAGTATTGCGGCCACAGGAGCTCCCGAAAGTTGACCGGCAAAAGCACCAAAGCCATGGAACTATTTTGGGCATAGGACCACATGTGCAGCTGGTCAGAACTTTGGTGGTATTTCTCTACACTGCATGGATCTGAGCGCTATTTGGAGAACCTGGGCACTCAAATGAGGGCTATTTAACAATGTATTATTTGTGGGGTTATTTTATGTTTTTATTATGTTTTGGGGTATTTTTACGTTTTATATTTTTACGGTTGCCTCTCTGTTCCTGTGGGATAAGCTTACCGGTCCTTAACACAATTATCTCCCAGGCCCAGATATTATTGTGTTGAGGACAATGCAGACTCCCTGCTGGGGTCAGTGTATAAAAAGGCTGTGTTTGGATGTATTAAAGCAGTTGTACTCCCACAACTATATGTCGTCTAGTTACTGGGAGGGGAAGGGCTATAATCACTGCAACTTGTTCAAGCCCGTGGAGGATTCGGCGGGGAAAGTCCTTGTAAGGACTAGAGTGTAGCGGAGCCCTAATCCTAGCATGGACTTTTCTCTGCTGGATCCACAAAAGTACAATCAGGAACAAGAAAAATGCCAAAGAAATATCCCACCTCCTCCCCAGCAACTGGACGACACACAGTTCTTGGAGTACAACTAGTGTTATTCCTGCCACCCACGGCTTTTGTACATTGCTTCTAGATGGGGTTTCTCAGTCACAATTACAGGGCTTCTCTTCCCAAGATCTTCTGTGCCTGAGAGATAATTTCATGAGAGGGAATAGAGCTAGTCCCCTCTCCTGTTTCAGGATGGAGAGGCTCCAGGAGGACCCCAGTCAAGCCACGGCAACTGGGGAAGAAGTGCTGAGCTTTCCACTATTCAAGCTAGGAAGCAGTCCTTGGTGGAGGTACCCAGCCGGGGTACAGAGAGCTCCGCTACAAGCAGCTACTTAGATATTGGCTTTGAAGGGACACTATAGGCATACAAATGACTTAATCTCATTGATGTGGTCTGTCCCCTTAACCCTGCAATCTCAAACATTGCAGTTTCAGAGAAACTCGCCCCTTTTACCTCCCTCCCACCACAAGACTTGATGAAGGGTAAAACAACTGCTTTTACTGGGAAAGTACACAGGTTTATATACACAAACCCGAAGCATGGGGTCTGAACTCAATACAAAGTAAGTCCAGCCAGGCGCCTCTGTGTCTGGGAGATAATTGAGTCAGCTCTTGGTTAAACTGATTATTTATCAGATACACATAGCGCAACATAGAAAACCCCAAAAACATCCACAGCACAATATTGTACCCTCAAATATCATATATCCTCAGTAAGTTCTTATCTGTGCTCTGTCGGATCCATGGGTATTATCTGAACGCCACCGGGTTAAAGGTATAGACGCCCACTAGGAAAGTTCTAGTCAAATATGGTTCCAGGCATTCATGGCCATTTACTGGTGATTTAACTGGAGCTATAGCTGCTCAGGGCAGCTGATCTCCTGTCTGCTTAAAGAGAGTGATTGGCTGTATTGAGGAGTAGTAGTTTCCCTCAAAAAAGTGCCTTCCTAGGCCTTTGGGAAGTGGTGGAAAACCAGGGGACATCGGGACGAGGCACTGAACGTGGCTGAGTCGGGGTTCCAGGACGAACATAGGTAGCTCCCGCTGGCATTGTCTGGTTACTCCGGATTTCTGTGGACATTCCACGGCATGACAAAAGATCTATACACAAAAACGGTTTCATTAAGCTAAAGTTGTTTTGGTGACTATAGTGTCCCTTTAAAAATAATACAGACACTAAAAAAATACTATAGAGATAGCTGTTTTATGTTTCTGATAAGTGACAGATCCATATTAAATGTGTGATATTTTACTAGCATTATGATCACTTCTCACTAGTGATGTCTACATTAAACATTTTACTATATTAGCCCTTTTAATCTGATTTTCTGTTATAAAAACTATAAGTCCAGAACATTTTATAGGGAACAGATGTTTATGAATATCTTAATGTATTTTAATATATTGTGACTGGGTCACATACTGATTTATGCAATATACACCAGAAAGAAATGACTCTGAACATTCCTACATTCCTCATTGTTTGTATCATTTACTAAACTTTCTAATTTCCACGCTAATAATATGACAGTACAAAGAAAAACTGTCTGGCAGTTGGCTTAGAGAATCTGTAAAATGCACCATTTTTTCCATCTCTTGACCTTAGGCTAAGGAATTTTTCCACGTACAATTTGATTTGTTTTTATTGGCTGTTACCCAGCATTATATATTTACATTCATGGTTTTTATCATTACATTACATTAAAATACGCTGTTTAAAAAGTATGAATGTACAGGCATACCCATTCTATATACTGCATTGTTATGCTCACTTAGACTGAAACAAACACATGTAATTTTGGCATCTGTTTATGTACCAGTGGATAAGGATTTTATAAAGTGTTTATGAACACTTTGGTTCACTTCTCACTTTTTGACATATTGTTTGCAGAAGTGTTTTGAACTGAATTTTTCTTCTATCAGTTGTTAAAGGCATACTATAGGCATCAAAACAACTTTAGCTTAGTGAAGCAGTTTTAGTGTATAGATCATGCCCCTGCAGACTCACTGCTCAATTCTCATCTGACAAAGCCAAAGAGAGGAGGGCGAAATGCATCACAAAGGACGTAACCGGGAGGTGGAGCCAAGAACCCTGTGAGACTGGTATTGTAGCTAAACCCAGAAGAAACTTACAGATAACCTGCATTTATAGCCGCAACACATGTATTTGGAGGATTACTTTTGGTATACCAACCATTCTTTTAATCAAGCAGTTTTTAGTTTGTCTGTCTATTAATAAAAGCTATTGAGATAATGCACCATTGTTGTTCCTAGTTTTGTCTCCTTTATTGCCAGGCCCAGCAGGAGCATATTGTTGCAAATTGAAGAACAGGGTGTGGGATTAATTCCCTTTCAAGAGGAGCTTTTCATACCCAAAGCCAGGGTTGATAGGGCTCTGCTAAATGTGAGTGAGACCCGCAGATTTATATGTATGTAATATGTACATACATTTAAATGTATATAAATTCTTTCATTCATGTTCATATGTATGGTTCGATCAGATCGCCTGCACTTGATATTTTTTTTTAAATCTTTTTATTTTTGCAGTGCTTATAGAGAAATACAGAGAATCCTGCAATTCCCTAACAGTCAATGCAGACACAACATTAATAACAGTAGTATAGACATGTGGCATTGTGGGAACACAGCACTAATTTTATGTTAGTATATTCAGGTTAGGCACATATGTCAAAGGAAGGTTCAGCTCGGTGAGTAGGATTCACTAGACATAAACATTGCTTGCGTATCAACATATAAGCATGAGTAGTTAGGCAAGGAAAACACAACTATAATAAGGCCACTGGAGCACACACTTAAACTAGAGATTTCACTGGAGTATTGTAGTAAGCAGGAAAATGCAGGTGAGGACTCATATGCAATCCCCCCTCTATGGCCTGTCATCCCACTCCAACCTTCGGCATGTTTCGATGCAATAAACGTACAGTCTCAGCAAAGGTCAAGCACCATCTGCTTCACCAGCCCCATGTCACTGCTCGAGACTGCATCTTGCGCCTGCGGATCTGGCTGTCCTGTGAACTAGTTTTGGAGTCCCAGGGTTGATGCCACAGTGTTAGACTGTGATGTGGAGTTCTTTTCCTCCAGGATTGAGGCCTTTGAAAGCAGCTGCAGGGGTCAAACATGAGTGCTGGAGGTTGTGTTGAAGGTAGCCGAAAGCCCGTCTTCCGCTGTTGTAGATTGTAGACTGAGGTAAACAGGCAGTGTAGCTGTGCAGCCCATAGCTGAGTTAGCAAGGTGGTTTGCATGCCCAGCTGCGTGGTTTCTGGAAAAGGTGCCTGCTCAGTGACTATTTTAGGGTCCGGATGCAATATATTATAGGCTGGGATCGCCTCACCTCTACCTGTGCAACTGCTTCTCCAGTTGGGACCGGGATAATCCCCACCGGTCCAAAGGGGGGGAAATGGGACCAGCCAGGCATGCCATCGAGGAACCAGTGTGTGGGATTCTGCAAGAAGGTAAGGCAGCGGTCGTTCACCTCACCCCTCGCTCGAGTAGGCCGGAAGCTTTATTTCCCCACCGGAGCCTCAGATTGCCCGTATTTAGATTCTGCATTGGCACCAGCAGTTACAGTAAGAGGGAATGTCAGAGTTTGGGTGCCAAGGTTGAAGCTTATCAGGCTGAGATCAGCCAGTGAAGCCCAAGGTTGCAGGAGCCATTCCGACATGCGCCTAGTCGGCTTGGCGGTCTGTCCCCGCCCCTATTATTAGGCACATATTTTATTTCAAAAAGCATTACTAATTATTGTTAAGTATAATTCAAAGCACATGTTTTTTTTTTTTTGTTTCTTTTCTGCATGTAATTCTTAGGTTTCAGCAGCAGTTGGTCAGATAATTATAGAATATGACCCAACATGGCTATTCTGCAAGATAAAACAAAAAAAAAAATTGCTAAAAAAAAAAATTGATGTATACCATTTTAACAATTTCATTAAATGTAATAAATATTTAAAAACAAGAAGTGAAAATATTATGGCAGTTGTACTTTACTATATTTGTTGTATAATGCTCTATTAACACCAAGAATACAGTTTTAATTTAGATGCCCACAGCAAAATTGACTCAGGTGTATTTACTAATTAGCTAAAGGATTTTTGTAATTAAAGTGTTGTTGGAGCTGAAATCACTGTGGGTATTGAGCAAATTACTGCTTCTAAATGTTTCTACCAGACATGACAAGTTCAGCTTAGTTTAGTCCATTTTGACATGGTCACAGTGGTGATAAAAACCCAAGGCAAACTGGGACTCTTCATGAACAAGCAGTAGATTCAAGGTGTCTGCCAAATCCATTTACACTTTTTCGATTACATGGATCTATCTTTTGAGCTTGTAGTTTTACAGTTTAATACATTTTCATATTTACAGGATGTTTGCATTCGTGATTCAGTGTTCTCCAGTTGGCTCCTGACCTTGGCTTTCTTATCGTGTATCCCGATTCATGACTTCTGGCATCATCTGACTTTGGCTTACTATCGTTTATCCTGACTTCTGGCACCCTCTGACTTCTGGCTTACCCTCGACAATTCTCCTGCTTTTGTCCTTACCTGTATTGCAACTTGGAGCAATGTCTCATGCACAGACTCACAGGCCAGGTGAATGCTTACCTGACTACCTTGGTCTGTGTCTATTTGAAAGGGTGAGCATATATCTCTGTCTACCGGACTCCCACCTCAGGTAAGCCGTGACACATAGGGAGGTTATAACACTTATCCTGGATCAATTTCTAACTACACCATATGTACAGTGACAAACAAAGAATGTAAATCCTTTGGAATTAGTTGGTTTTCTGCATGAATCAGTCATAAAATGACATCTCACCTTAATTAAACTCACAGATATAGACTAACACAATGTGCTTAACCTAACAACACACAAACAATTAGAATCTTTCATGTCTTTATTGGACACATACCATTAAACATTCACAGTGCTGTGGAAAAAGTTATCACTGGGATTTAATAGCTAGTTAATCCTCCTTTGCCTGAGATAACATCAACCAAGCATTTCCGGTAGCTGTAAATTAGACCTGCATAACGTTCAGAAATAATTTTTGGTCACTTTTCCTTGCAGATCTGCTTCAGCTCATCCATATTCTTAGGATATCTGGTGTGAACAGCCCTCTTGGGGTAATTCCCAAGATTTATTTCTTGTTAAGCCATTCTGTAGTGCATCTATGAGCCAGCTAAAAAAAATAGAAGCCATTTTTTTTTCAGCATCAAAAATACTATTCTTAAAGGAACACTAATGTCACCAGAAACACTATAGCTTAATTTAGTGATTTTGCGGTCTATAACCTGTTCCTGTAGGTTTTTTAATGTAGTGGCAGTCACTCAATCAGCCACTAAAGTGTCTCCTATCTCAGTGTTGCACAATGTGCAGCACCTACATTCAGCATGGAGGCGGCGCTGAATGTTCCCCATAGAGATGCATTGCTTTAATGCTTTACTATGAGGAGATGTTGATTGGTAATGAATAATCTAAGTTATTGAGGATGGCAAGCTGTGGCGAGACTGACACAACATTGAAAAAAAGGTGAGTAAAAACAAAATAACACGCGATTGGAGGGGGGCTGGTGACCTAAACATACACCTGGACAGACAGACACCCCCGCGCACTGACAGATACACAGACAGACAGACACACACACACATCCTCTCACATACTGACAAGATATAAACAATAAGGAAGGGAGACAGGAGAAGGGACAGGATAAATGATAGAGTGTCCTGCAGAGTGGTAGTTGTCTTGTTATAGAGGGGTGACCTTAGGATAGGCTGGGCTTGGGGACACTCTATCATTTATCCTGTCCCTTCTCCTGTGTCCCTTCCTTATTGTTTAGTTTTATAGTGCATTTTCTTGCACTAGGGATGGTGATGTCGCAAACATAAAATTTTCGGTTCGCGAATGGCGAACGCGAACTTCCGCAAATGTTCGCGAACGGGCGAACTGCCATAGACTTCAATAGGCAGGCGAATTTTAAAACCCACAGGGACTCTTTATGGCCACAATAGTGATGGAAAAGTTGTTTCAAGGGGACTAACACCTGGACTGTGGCATGCCGGAGGGGGATCCATGGCAAAACTCCCATGGAAAATTACATAGTTGATGCAGAGTCTGGTTTTAATCCATAAAGGGCAAAAATCACCTAACATTCCTAAATTGTTTGGAATAACCTGCTTTAAAACATCAGGGATGATGTTGTATCGATCAGGTAGTGTAAGGGTTACGCCCGCTTCACAGTGACAGACCAAACTCCCCGTTTAACGCACCGCAAACAACCGCAAACAGTCAATTTGCACAAACGCAAACTCCCCATTTGCACAAGGTTGGATACCAAGCTAGCCATGTCCCGTTCCTTGTCCTCACTGATGTCATTGAAGGTCTCTTCCTCCACCCAGCCCGAAAGGTGACAACAAGCCCCCTGCTGTGTTTGGTCTTCCACCTCCTCAAAGCCACCTTCCTCCTCTGACTCCTCTTCTTCAGACTCTTCTCTCTTTGCGTTGCCTCTCTCTGCGTTATTACAAGGTGTGTTAAGTAGTACTATTCCTATCAGTTTAATCCCTGTTATGTCCCCTATCAGAAGACAACCCTGGAGAAGATCCCAGCGGGACTTCACCAACTAATGATAAAGAAGAAACTACAGATTTCAGCCCTGACAGAGACTGGCGGACAGCGCCAGAAACACAGTTGGTCCCTTCTACCTCTGCTCCTTCTCCTTCTTCCCCCTCATCTGGATTGAATCCTGAAAGTCCCAGCTTTATCCCTCATTCACCAGTTAGGGACTCTAACTCTGTACGAGGATCTGGACCTCTGTCTACCAGATCCCTTCCCAATGGTGTGGGCGAAAGACCCTGTAATGAAGAAATTAGTGGACAACCACCGAGCAACCTAGGTAGGGGCAGAAGAAATCGGAGGGCCCCGAGATTCTTAACCTATTACAACATTGGGGAACCCACACGTGCACTAAGTTAATCAATGTATTGCATACTTTGACTGAAATATTGAGTGATAGAATTTCCCTGTATTAGATTGTATTGTACCATCTTGTTAAACGGTTATAAACCAGATGGACTGCTCTTGCCAGTGGAAGGCAAGGATTCTACAGAGGGGAGGATGTAACATACTGCTATATTTTACTGTTTTTACTTTAAGTTTTGAGATATTGAACTTTGCCCTTTGCCCTGTCTTGTGAGGACGAGGGGCTAGTATGGCAGGAAGAAGAGGACAGGGGAGAAGCCATGTTCTCTGAGTCTGCTATAAAGAAAGTGTGTTCCTACCTGTTTATATGGTCTATTACTGCTGGGACAGTGAGATAATAACAGGGGAAGGCTAATGCACTGCAACTACAAGAAGTTGGAGACTGTCTACTGCTCTGCTAGGAGAATTAGAAGACTGTCATTTTATGTTCAACTACCTGCAGATTCTGGAACTTTCTGCAGGAGTGTGAATGAGCTCTTGCATCCTGCCAGCAGAAGGAAGAGAAAGGATTGCCATTGCTGTTCTGCTGCTGTCCTACATTCTGCTGGATCTCTCTGGAAATATCTGCAGTTACAGAAGTCACTCAAAGGTACTGTCTCCAGAGATTGCTTCAGGATTCTCCCTTATAACTGTACCTGGGTAGCGCTACCTACACCTAAGGGCCCCAACGTTGTGCACATAATTTACCTGCAGGTACCTAGAAGTTTAACTGTTCAGATGTAGTTATTAATGTTAATAAGAGAAGTTTGTTGTCTGCATTCCTGCTGCTAAAGACTCTTGTGACTGTGTTTAACATTAGCCAGGAACTGCGTTGTTATATGTGGCTGTTAAATGTGTATCCCTTTGACCACAATACAGTGTTTATTCCCATGTCTGTATTTATTTCATGTCTCTGAGGTATTAAGTGGAGGGTACTCATCTACTCAGTGGGGTGGGTTCCCCATAAATAGAAGGCACTGTGGAGTGGAGGCACTGCGTCAGAACAAGATGTCCCGATGCAATCTAATGTGCCACAAGATAGGAGTGGTGTGTTAAGTAGTACTATTCTTATCAGTTTAATCCCTGTTACGTCCCCTATCAGGGGACGTGTATATAAGGCATCGATTTTAGGAACCGGGAGATGGAAAAAGATGCTTGGTTGGTCCTCCTACTTCAAATTTGGGGCACTGCGCGTGCAATCTAATGTGCCACCAGATAGGAGTGGTGTGTTAAGTAGTACTATTCTTATCAGTTTAATCCCAATGTCACGACTACTAGTGTGGTCCAGCACGCAGAAACTATGTAAACATATACATAGGCAAGAAAAGGAAAATAAAAGGACAGAGCGTAAACCGGACCTTAGAATGGCCGGACTAATACGCTAGAGACAGAGAATGGTCAAAGGGAAAGCCGAGGTCAAGGAAGCCAGAAAATACACAATACCGTTTACACAAGCCAAGTCAGGGAAACCAGAATTACCAGGGAAAAGCCAAGATCAGGATACCAGGAAATCAGATTCACAATGATAAAGCACTCTCAGGAAACCAGGAACAGGAAACCACGACAGGGCAAGGTACTGGGGTGAGCTAGGGATTTAAATATCACGCGGCGGGCCGGCAGCCGCAACACCCTGTTACGTCCCCCTCATCAGGCCTTTTTTAGTCGAATGTATCGCCCACTGTCAGTCCCTTCGGGATCCATCCCTCATTCATCTTAATAAAGGTGAGGTAATCTAGATTTTTTGACCTAGGCGACTTCTCTTCTCAGTGACAATACCTCCTGCTGCACTGAAGGTCCTTTCTGACAGGACACTTGAAGCGGGGCAGGCCAGAAGTTCTATCGCAAATTGGGATAGCTCAGGCCACAGGTCAAGCCTGCACACCCAGTAGTCAAGGGGTTCATCGCTCCTCAGAGTGTCGATATCTGCAGTTAAGGCGAGGTAGTCTGCTACCTGTCGGTCGAGTCGTTCTCTGAGGGTGGACCCCGAAGGGCTGTGGCGATGCGTAGGACTTAAAAAGCTCTGCATGTCCTCCATCAACAACACGTCTGTAAAGCGTCCTGTCCTTGCCGGCGTGGCCGTGGGAGGAGGAGGATTACTTTCACCTCTTCCCCTGTTAGATTCCCGTTGTGCTGTGACATCACCCTTATACGCTGTGTAAAGCATACTTTTTAATTGATTTTGGAACTGCTGCATCCTTTCTGACTTGCCGTAATTCGGTAACATTTCAGGCACTTTCTGCTTATACCGGGGGTCTAGTAGCGTGGACACCCAGTACAGGTTGTTCTCCTTCAGCCTTTTTATACGAGGGTCCCTCAACAGGCACGACAGCATGAAAGACCCCATTTGCACAAGGTTGGATGCCGAGCTACTCATGTCCTGTTCCTCGTCCTCAGTGATCTCACTGAAGGTATGTTCTTCCCCCCAGCCACGTACAACACCGCGGGTACCAGATAGGTACCTGCTGTGGTTGGTCTTCCTCCTCCTCCTCAAAGCCACACTCCTCCTCTGACTCCTCTTCCTCGCAATCCTCTTCCAGCGGGCACCCACGTGGTGGCGGCAGGCGGACAAGTGGTAACTTGAGAGGTGCCCGAAGCTAAACTGGAGGAGGATGGTGCGTCAAGGTTCCGAGCGGAAGCTGTAGAAGATTGGGTGTCCTGTGTTAGCCAGTCAACTATGTCCTCAGAACTTTTTAAGTTCAGGGTACGTGGCCTCTGAACACTGGGCATTATTCTAGGGCCAAAGGGAATCACAGCACCACGACTACGACGGCCCCTGCGGGGCAGCCTGCCTCTGCCTGTCATTTTTTTTCCGATTAGTGGTACTATGCGTGCAAGCTACTGTGACAACAGATATGAGTGGCACTGTGCAGTGGCAGAAGTTGGCAGAGTAGACGCTGTAGGCCTGACACACACACTGGCAGACAACTAACTGCTATTCAATCTATTACAGTCAAAATGTTATTTTTTTTTAAAATGTACACTACTGTTACACCAGATATGAGTTGCACTGGTGTGACACTGTGCCCTGGCAGGCCCTGAAACGCACATGCGTGAAGGAAACTGACTGCTATTATATGACAGTCAAAAAAGTTTTTGTTTTTTTTAAATGCAAGCTATTGTGACACCAGTGAGTGAGTGGTGGCACTGGGCAGGCCCTGAAACGCACACTCGTGAAGGAAACTGACTGCTTTTATATTACAGTCCAAAAAGTTTAGTTTTTTTTAAATGCAAGCTATTGTGACACCAGTAAGTGAGTGGTGGCACTGGGCAAGTGGGCACAGTATATGCTGTGAGCCTGACACACAGGCTGGCAGGCAGGCAACTTCAATTACATTACACAGAAAAAAAAAGCAGACTGATGTTCTAGCCCTAAAAAGGGCTTTTTGGGGTGCTGTCCTTACAGCAGAGATCAGATGAGTCCTTCAGGACTGTAGTGGACACTGAATACACTAGCCTAGCTATCAATTTCCCTATCAAAACAGCAGCAGCTACACTGTCCCTCCTCTCACTAAGAATGCAGCTTCACAATGAATGTAAAATGGATGCTGTCCAGGAGGTGGAAGGGTCTGGGAGGGAGGGTCTGCTGCTGATTGACTGGAATGTGTCTGCTGACTGTGAGGTACAGGGTCAAAGTTTACTCAATGATGACGAATAGGGGGCGGACCGAACAGTGCATATGTTCGCCATCCGTGGCGAACGCGAACAAGCGATGTTCGCCAGGAACTATTCGCCAGCGAACCGTTCGGGACATCACTAACTAGGGTTTAACCCCTGCTCAGGAGTAAGATTATTGTGCTATCTTCCTTCCCCTTGTTTTTTGTACTGACAAGATATGTATTATTTAATACAGATATAGAGACATACACGCATGACCGATATACATACAGAAATAAAAAAAAAGCGAATACATATTTTTAGCCACTCTTCTGTTTCCTACCTTTTGGGCGCAGGAGAGTGGCTTCCCTGGGATCCAGTGGGACTGGGCACAGTAGGAGACAGATTGATGGGGCTGACCGGGGCTAAAAGGAGTGGGCTCCCGCTGGTCAAGACTCCTCTTCTCCACCTGTCTCAATATCATGTGCAGCTCGCTGTGCACTGGGAGGAAGTGAAGAGATCGGCAATTACTTCCTCCCGGCGCTGAAGCCGCGCAGGGGAATATCTGATTGTGCGGGCTGTCGGGTCTATGAAATGGGGGCGGTCTCTTGTGTCTATTAAATGGGGGCGGGCGGCGAACAGAGACGATTTTTACCATGTGTCCTGCTAGCTTGCTAGTTCCCGGCGCAGCCTCAGCGCCGGGAGAAAGAATTAACAGTTCACTTCCTCCTGGTACACCGGTGCAGAGAGCTCTACACAGGGATTTATGGAGGAGGTAACGGGCTGACAAGTCCCAGTTGTCAGGATTGAGACAGGGATCCTATACGCAGAATGCAAATATAGAAGAACGTATACCGTGCTTTAGAATGGCCGGACTAACATCGGAAAGAACAGAGAATAGTCAGGGACAAGCCGAAGTCGAGGGAGCCAGAAAACAGGTAAGCGAATAAACAAGCAGAGTCAAAGGGAAGGAGAACACAGAATAGTCAAAATCAGAGACAAGTCAAATACCAAGAAACCAAACCAGAGTAAGCACTATAGGAACAGACAAGCTAGAACCACGGCAGGGTAATGAATCATTGCAAGTGAGTACATTTTATAGGTTGGCTCTTTAACCCCTTAAGGACACATGACATGTGTGACATGTCATGATTCCCTTTTATTCCAGAAGTTTGGTCCTTAAGGGGTTAAGTGATGACCACGCCTCCAAAACGTCCTAATTCGACCGTTTTGGCGGGCCTTGACGTCATCGTGCGTCATAAAAAGGGGCGGAGCTACCACGGCCAGCGTCTGAATTGCCGAGATGAGAGGAGGGAATGTAAGGAGTCTCCCCATCATGTGGGAGAAGACCCACAGGCTGGATTCCTGCCAGGGCAGTAACCACAGGTATCCGGACACTAAGCACCAGGGCAAAATTCTTAGTTGCCATGGGATTTGTCATGCCGTGCTGTAGTGGATTTATTTTGATGTTTAGAATCATCACCTAACTTCTGCTGGGCTTCAGTCTGATATTATCCAGTAGGATATCTTGATAAACTTAGGAATTAATGTTTCTATCAATCAAGGAGAGTGTTCCAGGACCCAAAGCAGCCCCAAATCATGATGCTCCCTCCACGGTACGTAATCATTGCAATGATGTTTTCATGTTGGTATGCTGTGCCATTTTTATGCCGTACCAAGTGCTGCATGTTCTTCCCAAACAACTCAACCTTGAAGTTTCTTCATTCCACAAAAAATTTCCCCAGTAGCATTGTAGAGTGTCAAGATGGTCTTTGGGAAACTTCAAGCACACATATATGTATTTTTTGGAAAGCAATTGGCTTCTTTGTGGTGTGCTGCCATGGACACCATGCCTGTTAATTGTTTTCTGTATTGCAGACTCATGAACAGAGATGTTAACCAAGCCCAATGATATCCTCAAGTCTTTAGATATCACTCTAGGTTCTCATTTACCTCATTGAGAATTGTGTGATGTGCCCTTTGAGTCATCTTGCCTGGACAGCCAATTCTAGGGAGAGTAGACACAGTATTAAATCCTCTCTATTTATAGACAATTCATCTAACAGTGGACAGATAAATATCTAAGCTCTTTGATAAATATCTAAGCAGTTTGAATAGGAAACTCAAAATGTTTGAGTGCTTTTTACAAGTTAAAGCAGTTCCAACCTCCAATCTTGTTTCATTAATTGGACACCAGGTTGGGCAATTTTCAACTCTAATTAGCTTTTATTAAAGTCATTAGCCCAGGGTTTCTTTTTTTTTTTTTTTTATAATTCTTTATTTTGTCAGTGTTGAAGTTTAACATGCCAATTTGCCCTGTCACAACGGCAGGTGCAAACCTTTTCAATACATAACATAACATCTCGTAAGCAAGTAAGGTAATATACATCATGCTGATACAAGTAAGATTGGTGACCTATGCTACCTGCTGGTCATATCGAAGGATCTTTTTGCCTTGTTTGCCATTAACACTGTTTTTATTAATATGAAGTCAGGTTTGTTCACACGCTAAGTAAATCCACAGGTAACCTCCGTGTTAGGGGTTAATAGTGTCGGTGGTGCCGTCAGGCAGTGGTCTAAAGTCGGTAACTCTGTGGTGTGTTGGGTGTCTTGAGTCTGTGGGGGTGTATCGGTGTGATTGGAGAGAGGCTGGTTGTCTTTGACCCAAGTATACGTGTCGCGTCAGGCTCGGTTTCATCGGTCGCCCGCATCTCGGGTTAAGTCTCGGTTGGTGTCTCGTGTAGGTCATTAGGCTAGTGTCAGTCCCAGTCGTGTGGTGGCTTGTTTTGTGCTGATGCGGACGGGTGTTAGCCCCATAGCCTGGAGGAGGTCATGGGGGGGGGGGGTGATGTGACGTCTTAAGATGCGTGAGAACCTACCATGGTCCTAGTAAGGACGTCTGGTTGGCCTTCGTGTATTAAGGTACGCGCCGGGGGACCTCACCTATTATCCCTCCTACTAGTGTTAAGGAGGAGTGCTAGTTTACATGACATAGTTAGGGGGGTGGTGGGGTGGAGGGTACAGACTGAGCTTAATTACACAGATATTTGAATACAGGCATGAAAATAATACTTTAAAGGAAAAGAAATAAAGGTTAGAGTATCGTTATTTTTAAAGTCCCTGTAGCGTTGCTGATGTCCGCAGCTGTTCCTAGTCGGAGCTAGTACTCAGCGTAGCGTCCTATGGGTCAGGTGGTGGTGCAGTTGGAAATCGCGGGATGAAAGGTATAACTGTGTTCGGGTCCCAGGATCTTGCGGGTTGATCTGGTGTCACTGGTACGGTGGATATGCCCAGTTTTTGTAGGAATGGTGCAGCTTCTTCCATGGAACGTAGGGCGTGTATGGCGCCGGCTTGTGTGACTACGATGGAATTGTCCGCTCCCCACCTGTACGGCAGGCCTGCCGAGCGTAGCTGGGTGGTGACGGGTCCGCAAGACTTCCTCCACAATAGGGTTGCTCTTGACAAGTCCTGAAAGAATAACAAGGTGGATTCCTCAAAGGTAAGTGGTGTTTTGCCTTTTACAGCTTGCAGGATTTGTATCTTGTCCTGGACTGTGTGGCATTTCAAGATAACGTCCTGGTTTATGTTGGATTTCGTGTTGTTTGTCGAGGGGAGGCGGTAAATACTTTCGGCAGTCAATTTGCGGGCCGCAGCCGGGGGCAGTATAGTCGTGAGGAGGCGCCGTATATAGTGGGGTAGTTCTTCTGCCGTTATCGCGGCCGGAATCCCCCTGATTTTTATGTGGGATCGACGGTGTCGGTCCTCCATAACTGCAAGCTTCCCCATTAGGATTGTTTGGTTTCGTTGAAGTTGGAGTACTGTATTCTGTACCTCAGTGATCTTGGTGTGTGCATCTTGCACGCTGTCGTCGACTGCTCCTACTGTCTCTCTGATCTCCCGCAGCTCAGTTTTAAGCTTTGCAGAGTCTGATTCCAATAATTTATGAATGTTGGCAAGGAGTATTTTCAGGTCCCCCTTTGTGGTCCGAGCCGAGTCATCTGCAGCGTCCATGTTTAGGGACACTGTTGTCACTGTGGCTGGTGTGATCACCGTCTGCTGTCGCTCCGGCCTCTCCGGCGTTTCTGACCTCTCTGGTCTCTCCGGTTCGGTTTCTGCCTCACTTTGAGATTCCTCCGGCGGCGGAGGGGGTCCGGGACGTGTCGGCCTTTGGAGCATGGCCCCTATGTCTCTACTGACGGGCCCGGTAGCCTGCTTCTGCGATCTGCGGCCCATGGCCGGTTCTTGTGGCAGTGGTTCCGCTCCTGGCTGGTCTACAAAGTTTCTCCACAGGAGTGTCTCGAGGTCTGTGGCTGTCAGCGGGCGGTAGGCCTCAACTCGGCGGCGCCGCTTAGGTTGCCTCTGTGGCTGGAAAAAAGGCATCAGCCGGTTCAGCTCAACTTGCTGGATCAGGGTGAGTTGGTTTCCAAGGTGTATTATTGTTATTTTCGTCTGTATTAGGCGGATTGAGGGTAACTCGAGAGGAGCTCAAGAATATGGCGTCTGATCAGGTCTGCATGCAGGCTCCGCCCCCCTAACCTAGGGTTTCATGCACTTTTTCCAATCTATACAGTGAATATTTTAATTATATATTCAATATGTACAAAAACAATACAATACTTTGTGTGTTACCTTACCAGTTAAAAGAGATTGTGTTTGTTGATTTCTGTAACTTGGATGAACATCAAACCAGACTTTAACCAAATGTATGCACAAAGGCAGTCATTTCTAAGGAAAACTTTTCCTTGCAACTGTAAGTATGCATTTCAACATTTTTTACTTTACAAATATATTGTTACTGGTGTCAGTATAGGCATCTATTTGTTTTCTATATTTCATACATCCAGACTTCAAGTAAGCTCCACTTACGGTACATATATCTCAAAGTGAGGATTGCATTGCTGATGCCTATACTACAATTACTGAAAGGCTCTAAAATTGTGAGTTTATTAAATATCTTGACATATTCTCTTACATACATATACTTTACCATATGTGCTCCTGTTTCCTTTTTTTTCAATGCACACTCAGAGGTTTAAAAACCCAAGATCATATCCACAGGTGGAAACAGCACTGCCGATGCCTTCTTCCTAGAGCTCTAGAGTGTCTCTACATATTCTAAAAAATCACCTGGTTACCTCTGATCTTTATGGCCACAAATTATATTAGTAGCTACTAACAAGAGACGTGGAGAAATATATATATAAAAATATAAAAACTACCAGATTATGAATGTTATTAAAGCAGTCTAAGAATATACACTGCTAAACATTGGTCATTAAAACAATACACCGTAAAATGAAAGCTATGGTCATCTATCAAATATATTTTGGAATGATAAATCTTCCAGGATAGTTTTATTGACTCATAAATAATACTTGATACACTTTTCTCCATGATTCTTTTGCTTTTCAGATCACACTTTTAAATGCTCGTGAAAGCCGACAAACTATTTCGTTTATGAGCAGCGTGGGTTTATTTGACTTGTTTTAGAACACTCTTTGGCTGGATTAATAGGAATCAGCCCTTTGAATCACTCTTGGCTAACAGAGCAGTTTGGTTAATTCCGGTCCGTGTTAAAGTAAACTGATTCACACATAGGATATTATTTGTCTACTGTCAGCTAGATAGTGTGTGATGATAGGGTCAGACACTGCTTTATATTAATATGTAATTTAACCTAGTCTATTAAACACTAACTGCAGTTATATAAAACCTATTTGCTAATCAACACAAAATGGAATAAAATTAAAACAATAAATTTAATGTTATTCCATTTTGAAAAAACCTTAGTGGTGAAACGCGTTAATGGATTTTATTATATACTTTTAACAATAAATTACGTTTGGCTTTACATTTGTGCCATTCATATTTTTATTACTACTATTTTATATTCTCCTTTCCTGGCTATTTTATATATCCTAAGGTGGGGATTATACCACCCACGCCATATCTCAAGTGCAGTGTCATCTGCACTTTACACTGTGAGTATATTTACTATTGTTTTGCATCTATACCACATTTTATCTTCGGAGAGCACTATCTGTTGTCTATATATTTCTCTCCCTTCTCCTGAGAATTGGACAGCACCAGACCCAAAGTGGACCAGAATTCCGTGATATCCTACTAGCAGGGATTATACTGCAGAACGTCTATTCCACTTGAGCTGGTTATAGCTCATGCAAATGTGAGTTCTTTACATTTTATCTTTTACCTACTACGTACCCCACAACCTGCACAATTGGTCCTTTTCCCTTTTATATTTTACATATCACGGGAGGATCCAAAGCATCATAAGAAGAGAGAACACTTTACCAGTGTATCCAGTACAACAAACATTGACATTTATCCTTCGTTTTACTTTTTCACTTTTATTGGGACTTATTTTACTGTATTTTTAGGTCATTTTTGGCGCAGCCTTTTCTCTCCTTTTACCTGTACAAGAGGCACTTCCCCTGCACTGAGCGGCCATGTAATGTGGAATCCCCCACAGAAAAGCATTCTATAATGAGTATTGGATTGGACATTGGTCATGCCTCTTCTATGAATCCACATGGGGAGGGGGAGCTAAATACAAGTATGAAAACAAACTGTGTATCAGCGCTTAGTGAATATACCCCTATATTTTAAAAATAGGGTTCAGCACAAAAATTTCTTATTCGACAAAGAGTTCCAATTTCAGTCTTAATTGAGGGTACTTCCAAAGATCCACAGGGATTATTTGCTGCAACAGTAACATATATTTAAAATCTGTGTCTTTATACGTATCCAAACCTTAAAATAGAAGAGATACTGACATAGCGTAATATTGTTACAGCTTTATTTCCCATGTGTAAAATAAGAGAAACTCTTACAATAAAATATTGTGAAGCTTATCTCTAAGATTCACAGTAAAAGCAATATTCAAACAAAGTATCAATGGAAGAGTTGATTTTTACCGCTCCGTGGATACAGATTTTTCTGAACCGATCCTGTGCACTTAGATCGGTCCTTCACAAGAACGCTGGCTTCCAGACACTGCTGTGATCGTTGCAAATTAAAAATTCCCGCCAGAAACACGATCTACGCGTTTCGCTCGTTAGATCGAGCTTTTTCAAGATCAATTTTCATCTTTATAATAACGTGTGGACATTCTACTTTACAGTTCCTTTACTCATACAAATGCATATAGACTGAAACCTAAATCCTAAATCAATCCCTTAAATACATGTAGAGAATATATAAAAATATATAAAAATAAATGTAATTTTTTATATATTTTCTACATGTATTTAAGTGGGATTGATTTAGGATTTAGGTTTCAGTCTATATGCATTTGTATGAGTAAAGGAACTGTAAAGGATAATGTCCACACGTTATTATAAAGATGAAAATTTAATTGTAATTATGGAATTAGAAGACATTGAAATGTATTAATTTTTAATTGAAAGGTGTTTATATACACCTACTGTCCCCCAGAACACCTCATCTTGAAAAAGCTCGATCTAACGAGCGAAACGCGTAGATCGTGTTTCTGGCGGGACTTTGTTTTCATTTTGTGTCTTATTAGATGTTTTAAAACTTGGGAAGGTTTTTTATTGTATTTAGCAGCTTTTGAAATTTATTTTCTTGTGGATAATTGAGTTTGGGGCACTGTTCTAGAAATTCCACTGCACTATTTTTATTGTGCGCTCTCTTTGTTTTTATAAATACAAGTATGGACATGGACACTATAGCATTAGAAATACAGATTTAGGTTAAGGTTAATGCTGTTTTAGGATTAGGATAATGCCGGGTTAAGGATAGGGCAGGTATACAGTTAATGTTAGTGTAAACATAGTGTTAAGAGGAGGTTGATAGAGGGTTAACTTCAACCCTATAGGGTTAACTACTAAAAATGTATTTCAATTCTAGACATATAAGGCATCTAACAATCAGGACTTGATGAATCTGTTTTGAGATCCTTTTATTTAGTTGCACTGTGTAAAAATTATTACAAGCTAAAATGTGAAAACATGCATCTTTTCCCAAATGTTCACATTTTATTCACACTTAATAGAAACATAGAATGTGACGGCAGATAAGATTCATTCGGCCCATCTAGTCTGCCCAATTTTCTAAATACTTTCATTAGTCCCTGGCCTTATCTTATAGTTAGGCTAGCCTTATGCATATCCCACGCATGCTTAAACTCCTTTACTGTGTTAACCTCTACCACTTCAGCTGGAAGGCTATTCCATGCACCCACTACCCTCTCAGTAAAGTAATACTTCCGGATATTTTTAAACCTTTGCCCCTCTAATTTAAGACTATGTCCTCTTGTTGTGGTAGTTTTTCTTCTTTTAAATATAGTCTCCTCCTTTACTGTGTTGATTCCCTTTATGTATTTAAATGTTTCTATCATATCCCCCCTGTCTCGTCTTTCCTCCAAGCTATACATGTTAAGATCCTTTAACCTTTCCTTGTAGGTTTTATCCTGCAATCCATGAACCAGTTTAGTAGCCCTTCTCTGAACTCTCTCTAAGGTATCAATATCCTTCTGAAGATACGGTCTCAAGTACTGCGTACAATACTCCAAGTGAGGTCTCACCAGTGTCCTGTACAATGGCATGAGCAATTCCCTCTTTCTACTGCTAATACCTCTCCCTATACAACCAATCATTCTGCTAGCATTTCCTGCTGCTCTATTACATTGTCTGCCTACCTTTTAGTCATCTGAAATAATCACCCCTAAATCCCTTTCCTCAGATGTTGAGGCTAGGACTTTATCAAACATTCTGTACTCTGCCCTTAATGTCGTGTTAGATAAACACATTGGATATTAAAAGAAGGCCATTACATTGGTGGAGAATCTTTGATACTGTTATATACACTTCCTCTGTGAGTGCGTCCTAATTTGGCTGAGGATTTTGTTCATTTCTTTATTACACAGTTGTATATTTTTTTCTGTTTTATGCTTCAGCTGTATGCCTAAATATTAATTAGACAGTATAGATAGTTATATAGAACTGTACTGAATATGGTTGCATACTGCCTTTCAATATTGAACAATCTGTCCAACTTCTAGACTGTAAGCTCAATTGAGCAGGGTCCTCATCATCATATTGTTCCTGTAACATTTTGTAATTGTCCCATTTATGAAATGTTGCCCTTTATAATATTGTGAAGCGCTGAGGAATAAGTTGGCGCTTAACATACATGCCAATAATAATAACGACTGAACAAACTCTCTGTTACAATCCTCACTCTTAAAAATTCATGTTTTCTTTCCCTTCCAGTTCCTCCAGATGGCAATGAAGTCCCTTTTCAACCAACAGCAGTTATATGACACTTTTTAATACTATTACGGTGAAATCTAGTGTGCTAGGAAATTCTATTGCTGACTGGCTGCCAGTTTATGGGATAACTCTTTTGGAATGAGCCAATGCATAATTATACCTGACTTCATCATCAAATCATCAGAAATGCAGAGTGGTCATAACATTACACTACACAAGGCAACTTTACATAAACTACAACTCGTCCGATGGCTCTCTCTGCCATGACAATTAGCAAATGCACAGTTTTAGTCTATTTTATTATTGATTTTTATTCCCTTTTTTCTAAAAAAAAAAAATATTTACATCAGTTTAACCCCTTAAGGACTGAGGCAGTTGTACAAGTTCAGATCAAAACAAAACAAACCTTGAATTTGCACTATATATATCTGTTTAACCGTAAGTCACCTCTTTCATATTCCGTGCACCCACACTTATCATATATATCATTTTCTTCAGGAGAAACAGGGCTTTCATGTCACTTTGAATATTTATATAATAAGCAGAATGTAATATGAATAAAATATAGAAATTAATAAATTTATTTTATTTTTTTTAGTTCTGCGTGGCATTTTAACTGTGAATGTCATGATACTGTTAGCTTTTTTTTTGCAATAAAGTACACATATTTGTTTTCAGCAATGTCTCACAATTAAAGTTACCCCCTCCCCTCCCCCACCCTCCACATGTACAGGATTTATGGTGTTTTGGAAAGTTACAGAGTCAAATATAGCACATTACATATTTATACACATTGAAATTTACCAGACTGGTTATGTTGCCTATGAGACCGTATGGTAGCCCAGGAATGAGAATTACCCCCATGATAGCATACCATTTGCAAAAGTAGAAAACCCAAGGTATTACAAATGGGATATGTCCAGTATTTTTTAGTAGCCACTTAGTCACAAACACTGGCCAAAGTTAGCATCCATATTTGTTTGTGTGTGAAAAATGCAAAAAACAAACATGAACGCTAATTTTAGCCAGTGTTTGTGACTAAGTGGCTACTAAAAAAGACTGGACATACTCCATTTACAATACCTTGGGTTGTCTACTTTTGCAAATGGTATGCCATCATGGGGGTAATTCTCATTCCTGGGCTATTATACGGTCTCAAAGTCAACATAACAAAATCTGGCAAATTTCAATGTGGAAAAAAATGAAATGCAAGCCTTATATTTGACACTAACTTTTTTTGAAAACACCATAAAACCTGTACGTGGGGGGATACTGTTTTAATTGCGAGTCTCTGCCAAACACACATCTTAGTGTTTCAAAACAGTAAAACATATCACAACAATTATATCGTCAGTGCCGTTTGTGTGTGACAAATGCAAAAAACTGCACTTTCACTGACGATATCGTTGTGATATGTTTTACTGTTTTGAAACACTAATATTTGTCTTCAGGGAAGTCTCCCGAGTAAAACAGTACCCCCCATGTACAGGTTTTATGGTGTCCTGGAAAGTTACAGGGTTAAATTTAGGGCTTGTGAACCAAATTCTCTGGACTTTCTGCCTGGGTTGTCAGGCAGGTCCCTTAAATTGTAATTAATAAAATTACTAAATTATTGTAAAAAGATTATATAAATATATTTGTAGAATTTATATATCTATACACATAAGTTTACATATATATTTTTGTCATTCTTTTTATTATATATATATATCTCTATCTATAGATACATATATGTATTTATAACATCATCCTAAATGTATTTTGATTTAAATATATGTATATTAATATCAAAATACAGTTAGAACAAATTTAAACCGGTATATAATTCTTTTTAAATTTAATTGTATTTTTTTCTCTTTTTTAATTTTTTTTTTTTATATTTTCTCTCTTGTGCTAGTTTCGATAGAATTTTGTACATTGAATGCAGGGCAATGTCGACTCCCGAACGCCGTTGTCCTAGCTGGTTGGGAACTTGAACGGCCAGGGGTACAAGTTTCAGCGTGGCTTGCGGGCTTGCGTGGCCGACTCAGAGATCCATGCAGTCGACGACCATGTACCACTGCCTGCATTCGGGAGCCAAGTTTGCTTGAACACGTGCGTTTGTATATACCAATACCACCCAGGAAATGCTTGTTTGTGGTTAACAGCCAGGGGTGGTCGGTGATTACGAGGTGTTAACAAGGGGGACCACACAGAGTCTGTTCGGTAACCGAACAGAAGGGGAACAATTCCATTCGAATGCATGGGGACATCAGACAAAACAAGTTACAAATGAGGGAACACGTACTCTCGACTTATCCACGAGTCATAGCATATTTCACAATTGTTGGTAAAAAAAACTGCACTCGACTTATAGACGAGTTTATATGGTATATTAGTATTAAAATACACTTTGAATAATGGATTGTGTATGTGTATATAAAAGTACTTAGATCATATATATATATATATATATATATATATATATATATATATATATAAATAAAAGAAAAAAATCAGCACTCCCAGGTAGCTTTCATAGGAACTTCTTTTACCATTCAGGAACTTTCATCAGGACAATCCACATCTTTCTACTAGGGTTGATCAAGAATTAGTATATTTTCTCATGCTTGCTGTGATTGATACATACAAGCCAGATAGGCAGACCCCATACTTTCTCCCTTTTAATATTACACTTTTCACAAGTCACTTATGTGTTTTTCCCTTTGTCTTTTGTTTTCTTTTTCACTATTATGTAGATATGCCCTTTAAATACTAATAAAGTTTATATTTAAATTTTTTGTTTCTTCCCAATTATATGTGGGTAATTTAACCTTTTTTTTGAGAATCGTTACCCATAGTCTTTTGACTTGGGACCCCCTTTTTTCAAAGAAAGATTTGTTAGTTTTTTCAATTTAGTCCACTCTTGACTCTTGAGTCAGGTTTTTCCTGCCCCTCTAGTCGTGTAGTTTTTTCTCAAAATGTGTGTTGGTTAACAGGAAGTGGTATGGCCTTGGCAGGAAGGGGCATGTGAATTTAAATTAGGGGGTGCCCGAGATCTGTTATGACTAGGACAGCACTGTTTTTAAATACACCACTGACTAACTCACTGAGTGACAATCTGACAGACACACACTCTCAGTGAGTTGACACACACAATCACAGACACACTAGTTGATTTGACACACACGCTTACTGACAGACACACACTCACTGACAAACACAAACTGATTTGACATACACGCTTACTGACATTCTCACTCACTGACACACACTCACTGACAGACACATACTCTCACTGACAGACACACACTCACTCATTGATAGAAAAACATACTGACACACATTGACACTGATTCGACATTTTATACAAGTACAGCTAGCACTCAGAATATACAGGTAACAGTATATAATGCCCACCTCTTTGATTATATTCCTCTTATGTAACATCATGATCCTTGGGGTCTTTACCCACCACCACGGAGGCAATGAAATCCCCCCCGCTGCTGTTAGTAGGTGTTTCTCCCGGATTCTGGCCAGCTGCCTGCCGTCCTCCTGTCCTTCCTCCATCCCCAATCCCCTGGACTGGCCTGAGGGGCTGCTGCAGCAAAACTCCGCTCATCAGCTTGGGGATGTCTGGCAGGAAACACATGGTGATTAATAGACATGTGCAATTAGTTTCGGTCCGAATGTGAATTCGGATGAATTTCGGGCAATTCGGACATTCGGGTACTTCCGAATGTCCGAATAGATGAATTGCCGAATTGCTGAAGTCCCGAAGTTCCGAAATTACAGAAGTTCAGAAACTACCGAATTTACGAAGTGTCGAAGTTCCGAAGTGTTGAAGCACAGTATTGCCTAAGAACTAATATACTTACCCAGTGGAAGAATGAAGAATGTTACACTGTAAACAATTTTAAATAAAAAGTATACAAATGTAGCCAGGATTCAGCTGTAAGCATTTGCAACACTTACAACAATCAAGTAACATACATTCATATAAAATGTAAGTTACTTAGTGTCAGGGTACCTGTAGTCTCTACCTCTGATAGGAGGAGAGACTTAGACGTTTTCCCGTTCAGAAGGGCTGTTTCCTCTGTTCCTCGCGGTCCCTCTGGTCGGTTACACACCGGCCGCGAGGGATCCACGCCCTTTTATGACGTGACGCTCAGTAGCCGACGTCATGACGCCAAGCCGGCTCGACCTGTCACTCAAACCCTGAACACGAACCAGGACTCGTCGGGGGTGTGATTACCTCCTAGAACCGGGGTATTTAATAGAGCTTGCCGCATTTGCTCATTGCCCTGTCGTGGTTCTAGCCAGTCTAGTCACTCAGTGCTCTTGTATGTCTATTGTCTCTTTGGTTCTGACCCGGCTTGTTTGTATCTCTCTGCTTATCTCTGTTATCCTTTGACCCGGCTTGTCTCTCGCTTACCTGTCTTCTCGTTCCCTCGACCTCGGCTTGTCTCTGACCATTCTCTACTTACTCCTTACGTTAAGTCCGGCCATTCTAAGGTCCGGTATACGTACCTACTACACTTTGTACTCTGCGTGTTGGATCCCTGTCCCGATCCTGACATTACGACAGGGCCAATGGATCCTGCAGGTACAAGTAGTCAGCTTGGTCCTTCCGATCCTAGGTTTGACGCCATGGAACATAAAATGGATCAGATGGCCTTAGCACTACAGGCGTTATTATCTCGTCCTAATAACCCACCAGAAGAGATGCGTAATAATTCTCTCTCCCCTGTAAGTTCAGGTTAAGAGGTAGCCACTGAAGGTGCCTCCTCTCGTATTACCCCACCTGTACGTTATGGTGGTTCTCCTGTGTCGAGGTTTTTTAAACCAAATCAGTATCCACTTCGAATTACAACCCCGTTCCTATCCTACAGATAGGGCGAAGGTTGGATTTATTATCACCTTACTCGTTGAGAAAGCTCTGAGATGGGCCAATCCGTTGTGGGAAAACGATAATCCGTTAGTATATAATTATAATGCCTTTGTAGCTGCTTTTAGAAGAACTTTTGACCCTCCTGGTAGAAAGGTCAATGCAGCCAGATTACTGTTGCGCCTTAGACAAGATAACCAAACTCTTGTGGAGTATGCACTAGAGTTCAGGTCCTTGGCGGCAGAAGTTAAGTGGAATGAACAGGCTTATATAGACGTATTTTTAAATGGATTATCAGATGTAATACTTGATGAGGTTGCTACTAGAGAGCTTCCTGAGAATTTGGAGGATTTAATTTCTTTTATCTCTCGCATTGATGAACGCTTAAGAGAGAGACAGAACACTTGAGATAGAACCTGTAGACCTTCCTTCAAACTAGCTCCCTCATTTCTAAGTCCTGAGATCAAAACCTTACCTTTTCCAGAACCTATGCAGATAGGCAATACTCATCTCTCAGAAGAGGAGAGACAGTACAGGAGAAGGGAGGGGCTGTGTATGTACTGTGGAGTCAGAGGTCACTTACGCCTAAATTGTCCTAATCGATCGGGAAACGCTCGCACCTAAGTTTCTCTAGAGGACAGGCCTTGGGTGTTTCTATTTTGTCCTCTACTCATAATTATAAAGATCATAGGCTTGTGCTACCCGTTTCCTTAACTTGGGAGAGGGGAGTAGTAGAGACTGTGGCACTGATAGATTCCGGAGCTGCTGAGAGCTTTATCGACCAAGTTTTTGTCACTAAACACACTATTCCATCTCAGTTAAGGGAGACGCCCTTGGCCGTTGAGGCCATAGATGGTAGACCTTTAGTTGAGCCTGTGATTTTTCGTGAAACCATACCCGTTAACTTAACTGTTGGTATTTTACACGAGGAAGACATATCTATGTTACTCATTTCATCTCCTTCTGTTTCCATAGTCCTAGGGTATTCTTGGTTAAAGAGACATAACCCTATTATTGATTGGGAATTAGGGGAGATAATCTCATGGGGTCAGAATTGTCAGGAGAAGTGTTTACAGAAAGTCTCACCGCTTTGCATAGTTAATGCATCCACTCAGTCTACCGACCCTACAGAAGTACAAACACCGCCACTGTATCTGGACTTAAAGGTGGTATTTGACAAAAAGAAGGCTGATACTTTACCCCCACACAGGTCCTTTGATTGTAAGATTAATCTACTCCCTGGTACCATGCCTCCCAGGGGCAAAAAGAGAACTTAGTCCTAGAGGAGTATATTCGTGAAAATCTAGACAAAGGATTTATTAGGAGATCTTCCTCCCCTGCCGGGGCTGGTTTTTTTTTTGTTAAAAAGAAGGATGGTACGCTGAGACCTTGCATTGACTACCGAGGTTTGAACAAAATAACCGTTAGAAATGCCTACCCGATTCCTTTGATTACCGAGCTCTTTGATCGTTTAAAGGGTTCCAAGATTTTCACCAAGTTAGATCTCAGAGGGGCATATAACTTGGTGAGGATTCAGCAGGGTCACGAGTGGATGACGGCGTTCAACACTCGATATGGGCACTACGAGTATACCGTAATGCCTTTTGGTCTCTGCAATGCGCCGGCAGTATTTCAGGACTTGATCAATGAAGTTCTTAGGGAGTTTCAACAGGACTGCGTTATTGTATACCTGGATGATATTCTTATACATTCTAGGGACATTGAGACTCACCACAGACAAGTCAGAAGGGTTTTGCGCAAACTTCTTCAACATGGCTTGTACTGCAAACTGGAGAAATGTAGTTTTGATCAGTCCCAGACAAACTTTCTTGGTTATGTGATTTCTGGGGAAGGGTTTAAGATGGATCCGGATAAACTCCAGTCCATTTTAGACTGGCCCTTACCTAAGGGTCTCAAGGCCATTCAGAGGTTTATTGGATTCTCCAATTATTATAGGCGCTTCATTAAGGGTTACTCGTCAATTATTGCTCCTATCACCAATATGACCAGACAGGGGGCTGACACTAAGAATTGGTCTACTGAAGCACTTCTTGCTTTCAAAACCCTCAAAGAACTTTTTGCTTCCGCACCAATTTTAGTTCACCCTGATACTACTCTGCCTTTCCTACTCGAAGTAGACGCCTCAGAGACGGGTGTAGGCGCTATCCTGTCCCAAAGGTTAGGTGTGGATAAACCATTACATCCATGTGTTTTTTTTTCCAAAAAGCTATCTGGCCCGGAGAGCAGATATGACATTGGTGACAGGGAACTACTAGCAGTTATCATGGCTTTAAAGGAATGGAGACATTTATTGGAAGGGACCTTACATCCTGTTACTATTTTGACGGACCACAAGAACTTGTCCTATATTGGGGAGGCCAAGCGATTGTCCTCCAGGCAAGCTCGTTGGTCTTTATTTCTCACTCATTTCAATTACGTACTCACTTACAGACCTGGTTCTAAGAATTCTAAAGCCGATGCTTTGTCTCGCCAATATGAACCTTCTACTGTGTCTGAGCCAGTGTTGTCCTCTATAGTTCCCAAGTGCAATATTATCGCCAACACAAGTCTTAAAATTCATTCTCCACTGCTTGACCGTATCATGAAGTTGCAACATCTGGCACCTGGGCAGACTCCTGTGGCAAGACACTTCGTTCCTCCTGAACTCCAAAGGGAGCTCTTACAGTGTTTCCACGAGAGTAAGGTGGCGGGGCATCCTGGTATTCGCAAGACATATTCCTTAATCTCTAAAGATTTCTGGTGGCCTTCTTTACGAAAGGATATTAAGGATTTCATTGCAGTCTGTGAGATCTTTACTAAGACTAAGCAACCTCATACTCTTCCATGTGGTCTATTACAGCCCTTGGGCATTCCAGAAAGACCATGGTCCTGTTTGGCCATGGACTTTATTGTTGATTTGCCTATTTCTAAAAAACAGACTGTTATTCTCACTGTAGTCGATAGGTTTACTAAGATGGCTCATTTTGTGCCTTTACCTAAACTTCCGACTTCTCCTGAATTGGCGGAAATATTCGCTAAAGAAATTTTTCGTTTACATGGGATACCTTCCGAAATTATTTCTGATAGAGGTTCCCAATTTGTTTCACGTTTCTGGAGATCCTTCTGTTCTCAATTGGGCATCAAATTGAATTTTTCTTCTGCTTATCACCATCAGTCTAACGGAGCTGCTGAACGTACTAATCAAAAAATTGAACAATATTTGCGTTGTTTTGTCTCCGAACATCAGGACGATTGGGTCGGTTTGATTCCTTGGGCAGAGTTCGCACACAATAATCCTGTTTGTGATTCCACTCGTTCTAGCCCCTTTTTCATGAATTATGGCTTTCATCCTTCCATTCTTCCCTCGGTCTCTCCTTCCCAAGGGGTACCGTCGGTTGATGTTCATGTTGCCAATCTGAGGAAGTTGTGGGATCAGACTCGACAAATTCTCCTACATAATTCCATGTTGTTCAAGAAACACGCTGATAAACGCAGAAGGGCGGCTCCTGTTTTTGTTCCTGGTGATAGGGTATGGTTGAGTACAAAAAACATTCGTTTAAAGGTTCCTTCTATGAAGTTCGCTCCTCGTTACATTGGCCCTTACAGGGTCCTGGCTCGTATTAACCCGGTTGCGTATCGTCTAGTACTTCCATCTGCCTTACGCATCCCTAACTCTTTTCATGTTTCCTTGCTGAAACCGTTAATTTGCAACAGATTTTCCTCCACTGTTTCCTCTCCTCGCTCTGTTCAGGTTGAGGGCCAGGAGGAGTACGAGATCAACTCCATCATCGATTCTCGAATTTCTCGAGGGAGGTTACAGTATCTTGTCGACTGTAAGGGATATGGTCCTGAGGAGAGGACTTGGGTACCTCAGGAGGATGTTCATGCTCCTCGCCTCCGCAGGGCTTTTCACTCCCGCTTTCCATCTCGTCCCGGATGCTTCCGCCCGGTGGGCGTTTCTGAGGGGGGGGTACTGTCAGGGTACCTGTAGTCTCTACCTCTGATAAGAGGAGAGACTTAGACGTTTTCCCGTTCAGAAGGGCTGTTTCCTCCGTTCCTCGCGGTCCCTCCGGTCGGTTACACACCGGCCGCGAGGGATCCACGCCCTTTTATGACGTGACGCTCAGTAGCCGACGTCATGACGCCAAGCCGGCTCGACCTGTCACTCAAACCCTGAACACGAACCAGGACTCGTCGGGGGTGTGATTACCTCCTAGAACCGGGGTATTTAATAGAGCTTGCCGCATTTGCTCATTGCCCTGTCGTGGTTCTAGCCAGTCTAGTCACTCAGTGCTCTTGTATGTCTATTGTCTCTTTGGTTCTGACCCGGCTTGTTTGTATCTCTCTGCTTATCTCTGTTATCCTTTGACCCGGCTTGTCTCTCGCTTACCTGTCTTCTCGTTCCCTCGACCTCGGCTTGTCTCTGACCATTCTCTACTTACTCCTTACGTTAAGTCCGGCCATTCTAAGGTCCGGTATACGTACCTACTACACTTTGTACTCTGCGTGTTGGATCCCTGTCCCGATCCTGACACTTAGCCAGTCAATGGAATGACAGGAATGAATAAGTAGATAACTCCCTAATACCCACCTAATGTCCTGCCCCTTGGCCCCCACCCCTGAACGGTGGGTGGGGGCCCTAAATTAGAATAGGGGGGAACTAATGTCCTTCCCCCTGGCCCTCACCCCTGAGCGGTGGGTGGGGGCCCTAAATACTAATAAGGGGGGACCTAATGTCCTCCCCCCTGGCCCCCACCCCTGAACGGTGGGTGGGGGCCCTAAATTAGAATAGAGGGGGGGGACCTAATGTCCTCCCCCTGGCCCCCACCCCTGAGTAGCGGGTGGGGCCCTAAATAAAAAATTGCCCCCCTTCCCCAGATTACTAGGGGACCCCAAACCTCTAGTCACCCCCCTCCCCAAAACAACTAACCCCTACCTACCCCCCTCACCCTAAAAACAAATGAGGGGGGGACGATTAACTAAGTACCTGTAAAAAAAAAAAGAAAACTTACCATTTGAAGTTTTCTTTCTTCTAAAATCTTCTCTTTTCAGCCCCCCAAAAAAGCCAAATAAAAAATCCATAATACAAAAAGAGAAGTCCTGCGCTCACTCCCATCACTAATGGGCCGGCAGCAAGGACCACAGTACACATCAGCCCCAATATATAGTAAAAACCAAAGAAAATAAAAAGTTACCAGCCCATTAGTGATGGGAGTGAGCGCAGGACTTCTCTTTTTGTATTTGTATTTACTTTGTATCACACAGCCTGGTTACAATGCTGCCGCCCATCCCATGTGTTCCCTATTAAGGGTTAATAAGTATATAGGGGTGTATATAAAAAATACCCCTCTCTGTCTCATTAGAGATATCTTTGCCAGAAGCTCAAGGAAGCAGGCTGCAGGGTCAGTGTTAGGACCCGCTTAGGGGGGTCTGCCTTGACGTTGGCAGGCGGGCATTCCCTCCAATGGCCATTGGAGCAACTAAATGACCTCCATTTGTCTAAATATACATAGGGATTAAGGAGAGAGCGCAGGTAACTTTTTCTTTTCTTTGGTTTTTACCAAAAAATCCATAATAACCGACACACTTAAAAAAAAAAAAAAAAAAATGAGTGCAAAAAATAATAATCCATCTTCACCCATGGAGGGCTCTGCGCAGACTGAGCTCTGCAGGGCGGGGGAAGGCTTATAAAGCCTTGCCCCACCCTGCAATTAGGTGGGTTTAAGCCATCCAATCAGAGTGCTCTGACAGGTAAATGAAGAGACTGACAGGTAAGTCTCTACATTTACCTGTCACAGCACTCTGATTGGTTGGCTTGAAATCCACCAATCAGAGTGCTCTGTGTCATTTTACACAGTTCTTTGGAATTTTCCCACGCTGTGTAATTTGACTCATAACTCTCTGATTGGTGGATTGAAAGTAACCAATCAGAGAGTTATGAGTCAAATTACACAGCTCACTGTTAAATAGACATGCCCCTACTTGCGGTATAGCGAGTAGGGGCAACATTTACTAATACTAAGTAATTTTAACTTAGTATTAGTAAATTTGGCTGAAAGACCAATTTAGGTCTTGCAGCCTTTTGGTAGATAACTCCCTAATACCGTGGGAATTAGGGAGTTATCTACTAAGCGGCTGCAAGAGAAGTGTAGAAGTGCAGAAGTTGCCGAAGTGCCGAAATCCTGAAATTCGGAATGCCGAGCCGAACGAAACCGAAATTTTTTCCCATGCACATGCCTAGTGATGAACCAGCTCATGGAGCAGGAACCTCTCCGTGTGCTGGAACCCAGACAAATTTCCAAGCGCAGGGTTAAACAGCAGTAGGCCAGGGCTAGAAACCCCGCTTCCCCGGAGGACATTTCTCCAACACAGGGTGTAGGGGAGTTTCTGGGAAGATGCACAGTGTAGCCGGGAGGATTCAAATCCTCACTTGTCAGATGGGATCAGCAGGGCAGACGGGCCTCGTGGAGTGATGGCCCGGTCGCAGCCGCGACCCCTGCGATGGCGGTAGTTTCACCACTGTATGTATCTATTTGTGTCCATCTATCTGTCTGTCTGTCTATCTAGCTATCACAATCAGATGTAAAGTAACACAAACTAATGCAATAATTGACTTATTTCGTATATATTCTTAAAGTAATAGTATATGCTCTATCAGCGTCTGGCTATTATCTATGGTCTTTGTGAAAAATTTAAACATTCTGCTTTAAAGCATTGGATCTCAGTGTCAATCCTCTCACCCAAGGCCTTCTCACCCATACACACTTTCTGTAGACGCTGCAATATGTTTAATTGTATTCCACTGTGAGGTGGTGCTGAAAATAGGCACTGATGCAAGGACCAGAGGCAAGTTTTAGATTCTCTTTATCACAGTACATAACACAACATAGAGTGGGTAAGAGGTTTTTTAAGGTTATAGTAGGTACTGACAAAATGTTCTATAAATGCACTTGTGCATCCAAACATCATAAACAAAACAACAGGATTCTATGTTATTTAAACCATTGCTATTTTGTTTATATCTAAATTGATTTTCAGATAGGGTCATGGTTCTGCATAATATATAATCCAAATTTGGGGTGGGGTGGGGGGTTGGGCTTTCAAAGGCTTAAATGTCAGCAATTAAATTGTGTTTCACATGCTATGTAGTAACAGTATGGGGCTTCTGATTGGTTGGCGTGTAAGCCAACCAAAAAGAATGCTCTGACAGCCAGATCTCAAGAGAAGTCTCACTGTTATCGCATAGTGTGTGAATGGTTTCCCGTTATCTATCTTTGACTTGGTGCAGACTGAGCTCTCATAGTGGGGAAAGCCCTTTTAAAGTGCTAATTGCAACTTCTAGACATTGTTAATGGCAACTATTCAGACTTTAGAGAATAATCCTGATAGTATTCATATTTCTCTTATGAGTGAGATTTTCTGTGATTTTTTTCATTGATTCTTTTTTGCCAGAGGTACGTTATATACACAATACACTATACTGAGTGATAGCAGTTAGAGCACAAGTAAGAACAATCAAAAATTAGAGAGTACATTAAGTAAGATTGTGAATTCTTCACACAGTTCACTTCATGATTCATTTTTGGATGAATTCAGTTATTCACAAGAGCGCAGTGACATTATTTTCTAATCTCTTTAAATTACTAAAACGCATTTATATTTTTTAAGTTTTAGACACGGTGCTATTCAAATATCTAACAAATGTATAAAAAAGGAGATAACGTAATTGAACGCATGACTATTTTAGTATGCCTAGAAGATTCCCTTTATGTTTTAAACAATATTTTCCATTAAAGTATATAACAAGGTTGAAGAGAAAAATATAGTATTGACTTACGAAATCTGAGCTGCACAACTTATTGGGCTTCTGACCTTCAAATCATCATGATCTTTAAAAAGAAAAAATGAGAAAACAGATTAACTTAATTTACAATTCATTTCTGGTCATTGATTATTAATATAAAAAAATTCAAACATTGACATTACTTATCATATTCTTCACTCTTTCATATACATGGCATTTTACACATTTTGGGAAAATCTGACAATTTAGCTTTAGGTTCAGACAGACTGATTCAATGTTCTTGAGCCACTGGCATTTGGACTAAGGAGGGTCACACATCAAGCAATGTGCTAGAGGAGACCCTAATGTATGTGATTAATGTATCGCTTGAAAACTCTTAATTGCATAAACATTAATACCATTATCCTTGATGCAACAAAATACTTTCAGTCGTGGCATCTATTTCTGATGCCCAGTGGTTTTGTTGCAGAATACTCTGCACAACCAACAAGGCAGATATCTCCACTTTCCACTTTTTTCTTTCATGCCTTAACTGCAAGCAATTTTGTATATGATTAACCATGGACAAAGAAAAAAGGTAATCACCTCTTCTGAAATACTTCCAAGTTTAAAAAAAGATGCCAGGCACCATGGTAGCTTTACCTCCATGAAATTGTTTTGGTGATAAGAGTGTTCATTTAAACACACAAATTATTATCCTTCGTAGTGTCACAGCAGGATAATAAGTGTCTGTACTGTAACAAAATCCATTCAATAGATATATATCACAATGTTCTCTATGTAAGTGTTGAGTGTGCTTAGTGGTTGAGTGTGTGTGTGTGTGTGTGTGTGTGTGTGGAGGAGGCTGACTGTCATATGTGCTGAAGGATGAGCGTGTATGTATGCTGTTGAGTATTGTGTGTGATGGCTGAATTTTGTTGTGTAGTATCTAAATGTTTGTGTGGGGGAAATTCATAAATTTGCCCTTGTCATGCTTATCTTTTGGAAGGAAGGGATGCTATTCCTGGTGGTTCAGTTTAGTGTGTGTTGAGAAGCTGGATCCCTGATGGACCAGTGGAGGATAAGCTGGATCTCTGGTGGTCCGTGGGGGACTGTTGCGGTCTGCACCAATATCAGGTGTAGACCACTTTAATAGCTTCCTCACGGTTCTTGAGCTTAGTCAATGACTCACTGATTGTGGGTTGCTCTGAGAATCACAGGGTAATGCGAGAGAGCACTCCATATTGGGGCAGTCCTCAAAGCTCAATCAAGCAGGTGAGGGGCACAGGTCGGAGCACAGAAATCCTCCATGACGACATCACAGAGCTGGTGGATGTTAGAGACCTTGCACTTCCCCACCTTCCATTCAAGGATGCCCCACAAATGCTCAATAGGGTTTAGGTCTGCAGACATGCTTGGCCAGTCCATCATCTTTACCTTCAGCTTCTTTAGCAAGGCAGTGGTCATCGTGGAGGTGTTTTTGATGTCGTTATCACGTTGGAATACTGCTCTGTGGCCCAGTCTCTGAAGGGAGGGGGTCATGCTCTGCTGCAGTATGTCACAGTACATGTTTGCATTCATGGTTCCCACTGTTGCTCTCCAGTGCCGGCAGCACCATGCTTGACTGTAGGCAAGACACACTTGCCTTTGTAATCCTCACCTGGTTGCCGCCACACACACTTGACACCATCTGAACCAAAAAGGTTTATCTTGGTCTCATCGGACCACAGGACATGGTTCCAGTAATCTATGTCCTTAGTCTGCTTGTCTTCAGCAAACTGTTTGCAGGCTTTCTTGTGCATCGTCTTTAGAAGAGGCTTCCTTCTGAGACGACAGCCATGCAGACCAATTTGATTCAGTGTGCGGCGTATGGTCTGAGCATTGACAGGCTGACCCTCACCCCTTCAACCTCTGCAGCAATGCTGGCAGAGGTCATATGTCCATTTCCCAAAGACAACCTCTGGATATGAGACTGAGCACATGCACTCAACCTCTTTGGTCGACCATGGTGAGACCTGTTCGAAATGGAACCTGTCCTGTGAAACTGCTGTATTCCAGAAACACACTAGCTCCCTTACCCAACTCTGGATCATCTACACATATACACTATATACACTCTAAATCCTCTACACACACGCTAACACACAGTCTGAGTCCTTCAAACACACACCAGATCCCCTACACACACACACTGCACCACCTACTATTGCAATTGGATAAATACTTGCAAAAACATAACATACAGGGATATAATTTCTAATTAGTGGGGTAATAGCTGCTTGATCCAAGGAGACATCTGACTGCTATTTTGGGGTCAAGAAGGAATTTTTTCCTAGTTTGTTGCAAAATTGGAAGTGCTTCAGACTGGGTTTTTTGCCTTCTTTTGGATCAACAGCAAAAACATATGTGAGGAAGGCTTAACTTGATGGACGCAAGTCTCTTTTCAGCTATGTAACTATGTAACCTACACACACTACATTCCTGACATACACACTCTGGATCTCCTATAAACACACTAGATTCCTTGTAAGCACGCATATACTACATTTCCTAAACACACACTCTCTACAACCCCTACACACACTACATCACGTAAACACACACACTACAGCCCGTATGCACACACTTGCTACATCCCCTATAGACACACATACATTACATTACACCACAAAAAAACACAACATTACTGAAACCAACCTATTAACACAAAACCACACAACAATCAGCTCAATCTACACACACCCAATCCCATAAGCAGGCTCCAAGCATTGAACCAATATGCTCACTTTGAGATGGGGTGTGCTTATCATTGGGGATGACAAAACACACCCTATCTGTCCCAGCCCCCTTTTCAGTGGGCCGCTGTGATTATAAAATGCCTGGGCCAAAAAAAAATAATTCCCAGTCCGGCCCTGCCCGCTGTACACTTACTACTTTACATTGTATCAGTGTGTAATTTCTTCAGTGTTGTCACCAGGGCCGGACTGGGAGAAAAATTCGTCCCGGGCATTTTTTTATCACAGCGGCCCACTAAGAAGGGGGCGGGGCAGAGAGGGTGTGTTTCGTCATCACCAATGACAAACACGCCCCCTCTCAAAGTGAGCATGTTGGTTCAATGCTCTTCCAGGGCAGACCATGCGCAGAGCTCTGCTAAAGAGCTCTAGCAAGATAAAAAAAGCTCTGTATTTGTTCTGCACAGTGCAAGCAAATTTAATAACATGCTTGCACTGTGGTTCCTTGCAACTTGTCTCTGGTGTCTCTATAAATGGATACCAGGAGACAAAAGGGCCAGGAAAGAGTATTGTGCATGTGTTTGGAGCCTGCTTGTGTATATTGTGTGTGTAGAGTGAGCTGATTGTGGTGTGGTATTGTGTAATAAGGTCGGTTTTAGTCGTGTTGTGTTTTTGGTGTAATGTAATGCATATGTGGCTAGGGGCTGTAGAGAATATGTGTATTGGGGATGTTCTAAGTGTGTGCATACAGGCTATAGTGTGTACAGTATGTGTGTGTGTGTATAGGTGATGTAGTGTTTGTTGGGGTTGTAGAGAGTGTGTGTTTAGGGGTGTAGTATGTGTTTGTTTACAATGAATCTAGTGTGTTTATAAGGGATCCAGAGTGTGTATTTTAGAAATGTAGTGTGTGTGTAGGTGGTGCAGTGTGTGTGTATACAGGAGTCTAGTGTGTGTTTGAAGGACCCAGAATGTGTAGATCTAGTGAGTGTGTGTATATAAGGATTCAGAGTGTATAAAGGGATCTAGTGTGTGTATATGATTCAGAGTTTGGTAAGGGATCTAGTGTGTGTCTGGAACGTAATGTGTTTAGGAGTGCAGTATGTGTGTGAGGGGTGCTGTAGTGTGTGTGTGTGTGTGTGTGTATGTGTATATATATATATATATATATATATATATAAAATAAAATATGAATATGTTCGGAAGTATTGTGTGTGTGTGTGTGTGTGTGTGTTTGGTGCAGTGTGTATGTGTGAGGGGTGCAGTGGGTGTGATGGATGCTGTGTTTGAGTGGTGCTGTGTATGTGGGTGCTGTGTGTGATGGTGCTGTTTGTGCTGTGTAAGGGTGCTGTGTGTGAGTGCTGTGTGTGATGTGTGTGTGGGTGCTGTGTGTGATGGTGCTGTTTGTAAGGGTGATGGGTGTGAGTGCGGTGTGTGATGGGTGTGAGGGTGATGTGTGTGATGGTGATGTGTGCGAGTGCTGTGTGTGATGTGTGTGTGTGTGAGAGTGTTGTGTGTGATGTGTGTGAGAGGGCTTTATGTGATGTGTGTGAGAGGGCTGTATGTGATAGTGCTGTGTGATAATGCCGTGTGAGAGTGCTGTGTGTGAGAGGGCTGTGTGTGATGTGTGTGAGTGCTGTGTGTAATGTGTGTGAGTGCTGTGTGTAATGTGTGTGAGTGCTGTGTGAGTGCTGTGTGTGCTGTGTGTGATGTGTGTGTGTGTGTGATGTGTGTGTGTGTGAGTGCTGTGTGATGTGTGTGTGTGAGTGCTGTGTGTGATGTGTGTGTGTGAGTGCTGTATGTGAGGGTGCTGTGTGTGAGGGTGCTGTGTGTGATGTGTGTGAGTGCTGTGTGCTGTGTGTGATGTGTGTGAGTGGTGTGTGTGTGAGTGCTGTGTGTGTGAGAGTGCTGTGTGTGATGTGTGTGAGTGCTGTATGTGAGGGTGCTGTGTGTGATGGGTGTGAGAGTGCTGTGTGTGAGAGGGCTGTGTGTGTGAGGGGGCTGTGTGTGTGTGCTGTGGGTGATGTGTGTGAGTGCTGTATGTGAGGGTGCTGTGCGTGTGAGAGGGCTGTGTGTGATGTGTGTGAGTGCTGTGTGTGATGGGTGTGAGAGGGCTGTATGTGATAGTGCTGTGTGATAGTGCCGTGTGAGAGTGCTGTGTGTGATGTGTGTGATGTGTGTGAGTGCAATGTGTGTGAGTGCTGTGTGTAATGTGTGTGAGTGCTGTGTGTGATGTGTGTGTGTGAGTGCTGTGTGTGATGTGTGTGTGAGAGTGCTGTATGTGAGGGTGCTGTATGTGAGGGTGCTGTGTGTGAGGGTGCTGTGTGTGATGGGTGTGAGTGCTGTGTGTGATGGGTGTGAGTGGTGTGTCTGATGTGTGTGAGTGCTGTGTGTGTGAGAGTGCTGTGTGTGAGTGCTGTATGTGATGGTGCTGTGTGTGATGGGTGTGAGAGTGCTGTGTGTGTGAGAGGGCTGTGTGTGATGGGTGTGAGAGTGCTGTGTGTGTGAGAGGGCTGTGTGTGTGTGTGAGAGGGCTGTGTGTGATGTGTGTGAGTGCTGTGTGTGATGGGTGTGAGAGTGCTGTGGATAAATGTTATGTGTGGGGGGGGTAAAAAATAAAAATAACCAGTTATTAAGTCCTCCCCCTCCCTTCTTACCTTTAGCCTGGGAGGGGGGGGACCGGCACGCTGGCACCTGGAGAGAGTGGGAGGGGGCCGGCACTCTGACACCATTCCTGGTGGTCCAGTGGTGAGTGAACATGGCAACGCGCCGGATCTCGCGAGAGGAACCCGGCGGAGCTGCAAAATAGAGCTCCGCTGGGGTCCTCTCCCTCCCCAGCCGCATGTCTATTAAAGTGGGCCGGTGAAGGAGAGCTTATATCTCCCCACCGGCCCGCCATGGCACACAGCGGGGCCGGCGCTCGGATAGTGCCGGCCCTGTATAGACCGGCAGGGGAGATCCTGGGACCTCCCCTGCTGGCCACGGCCCATGGCCACCGCGGCCCACCGGGCATTTGCCCGGTGTGCCCGATGGCCAGTCCGGGCCTGGTTGTCACATGAAAAGATATAAAATATTTACAAAAAGAGGGATGTACTCACTTTTGTGAGATACTGTATGGTTTTACTTCCTCATCAATTTTATATTTGCAAACGACTCAAGGAATATATAAACTATTTTTGGGTAATAGTGTAGATAATGTTCTGGTTAACAGTTTAAGAGTTGTTTACACACTGCTCTTTCCAGTATTAATGGATAGAGACAGCGAAGGCTAGACCTTTACTTCACTTGTCACAATCAATATGCATACAATATACTGTCTGTGCTTCTGGTCTTGTATTATATGCGTGGTTGTATACCTTTTAATAAAGCTGGAAAAAATAAATCACAGAATCAGGAAGCCAAGCTGAGTCAGGGGTATCAAAAAAAACAAAGTAAACAAGAACAAGCAGACTCAGGAAACCAAAACAAAGACGAATGTAAAGCTCTCTTCTAGCAAACCTTAACAGGGCAAAGACATTATTATCTAAAAGGAATAAGTAGGCACTGTATGTCAGGCTTATTCTTGTGTGTTCAGAATACACGTGTTGGCGCATAGAGGATGACTCAGTGTACCAATTACATAACAAGGCCCCTAGATTAGAAGTGTGAAATACCCTTTATGGGTATGAGAGCTTCACTCCATCAAGCACACAGGACATTTATCTTTTAGAAGGCTGCTCTTTCTGAAAATGGAATCTACGTGAAAAAGTCTAGTCAATGATGACTGATAATATTTTTAGGAGCTCCCGGTCTTCATCTACTTATTGTGCATCTAGCCTCTGTTTTATGCTGTATCTTTGATCACACATAGCCATGCATCATTTAGACAGCAATTCATACTATGAGACACACTAAACTATAAGAAATATTCTGTCCCTGTACCCTGTCCCACATGCCAAGGTCCGATACAAAGTTGGTTACATGTATATTGCCCAACTGGGTGTATTACCCAAAATATCAATGGCTAGCGATCCTCTGTTATTCATTGTTGAATGTTAGCACTGTCGTCTTTGAAGTTGCTCTTCAAAATACCTTGATTATCTTAATCTAACAATAATTATTTCCATATGTTTGTTTGTTTGTTTTCATCAACATCTAAGGGTGGGTAGCTTAATGGGTAGCAATAACATTTCTTATCTACATTACTTAGAATATCATTATTCCGTTTTTTGCTTGCAAAATCACTATATCAGAATTAAATGGATAATTACTACACTAGAGATATATGAAAATCGCTCACATTTCATTCTGAGATTAACTGTAGCACCTGCATTCTAGTTAGCCAGATAATGCCATATGGTACAAGCATCTGAACATGCCACACAGCATGTTGGAAGAAACTAGCGTGGTCCTGCTTACATTGTATTTTCCTTGTTAGAATGTAAAAAAAGGCTTGTTTTATAATACATCAGCTTTTATTTGATGTTACTTTACTCCAAAACTCAATCAAAACCAGAATCCTGCATCTTTTTTATGAAACAAAATGAATCAGCACACAGTCCTCATCACATTTAAGTGATCGTGTACATAAAATCACTTGCCTAGTTATAAATTCCCCTTTATAACAGGCTGAATTCTAAATTAGTCATTATTTCAACACTACATAAAAGGCCGTTATATTTACAACTAAATTCCCATTTTTACGTTAGACATAAACAAACTTTAAATTGGCCTTAAAATGTGAATGCATTATGAATGGTGCTGCTATATTACTCTTCACTTTTTAATATCCACTGAAAGTAAACTGCATCTTCATTTTGGGGAATTATGGCTTATATTCTTGGAGCTTTATTAGTGTAAAGAAACTTCTTTCATGGGAAGAAAAAATAACTTTCAGTTACTTAAAGCGGTACTGTCACATCTCTGTGCCAAACCCAGGCGAAACAGCGATCCTTTAAAGCACATCTAAAGCATTGGAACTGTACAACAACACAGAATAAACCCTTTTTCTTTTAAAATACTTATGATATCTACATTTTAATACACATTAGCTTTACATTATGCGTATCTTATGCTTAGAATCAAATTTAAAATTCTTATTAGTATACACCTGGCTTCTTGGCTGCTGGTTTTCAACCATTTTAAAACAATTACCACTCATCTATGTCTGTGTTGATTTCTGTTTATGTTTATTTGCATGTCTTTGTTCTACTCCTGGTTTTGTGTCCCTTATCTCGTGTAACGACTAGAGGGCACAGTTATTGAACTATTTCTCCCAGCCAAACTCAATGGATGAGTGGGAATTTTAGCTTTATTTGTAAATGCCGTGCACGGTTGGTGCAAGGATTTCTGGCTATGCAGGTGAAGATGTATTTTGCTTTGTTTTGATTGTGAGTGATACATGTAATGTGTGCGCGTGTGTGTTGTCTGTGTGATAAAGGTCCTGAAGCCCAGTGAGATGCCAGAGTGCAGATACAGGGAGAACGGAGTAAGAGAATGCTCACTTCTCTTACTCCTGTCACTAAACTGCTAGAAATGTGCTCTCCTAGTGGCAAAGAACAATTGGGAATTGGAAGAAGTGCTTATATAATACAAAGGGAAAAAAACTAAAAAAAAAACAAAACAGAACAAGCCAAAAGAAAAGTTATAAATATGTAACATTTGCTCAGTACATGAACAGCAGAATAAATAGTTAATGATGAAAGGTTAAACTAGAAGCAGAGTGTAGCTGTTTTAAAAAAAAAAAAAAAAAAAAAAAAAATATATATATATATATATATATATATATATATATCTACACTGCTCAAAAAAATAAAGGGAACACAAAAATAACACATCCTAGATCTGAATGAATTTAATATTCTTCTGAAATACTTTGTTCTTTACATATTGAATGTGCTGACAACAAAATCACACATAAATTAAAAAATGGAAATCAAATTCTACAACCAATGGAGGTCTGGATTTGGAGTCACACTCAAAATTAAAGTGGAAAAACACACTACATGCTGATCCAACTTTGATGTAATGTCCTTAAAACAAGTCAAAACGAGGCTCAGTAGTGTGTGTGGCCTCCACGTGCCTGTATTACCTCCCTACAATGCCTGTGCATGCTCCTGATGAGGTGGCTTATGGTCTCCTGAGGGATCTCC
This sequence comes from Pelobates fuscus, assembly GCF_036172605.1. NCBI lineage: Eukaryota > Metazoa > Chordata > Amphibia > Anura > Pelobatidae > Pelobates > Pelobates fuscus. The sequence continues at coordinate 313,087,322 of NC_086317.1, read as the reverse complement.
TCCCAGACCTGGACTAAAGCATCTGCCAACTCCTGGACAGTCTGTGGTGCAACGTGACATTGGTGGATGGAGCAAGACATGATGTCCCAGATGTGCTCAATTGGATTCAGGTCTGGGAAACGGGCGGGCCAGTCCATAGCATCAATGCCTTCGTCTTGCAGGAACTGCTGACACACTCCAGCCACATGAGGTCTAGCATTGTCTTGCATTAGGAGGAACCCAGGGCCAACTGCACCAGCATATGGTCTCAGAAGGGGTCTGAGGATCTCATCTCGGTACATAATGGTAGTCAGGCTACCTCTGGCGAGCACAGGGAGGGCTGTGCGGCCCCCCAAAGAAATGCAACCCCACACCATTACTGACCCACTGCCAAAGCGGTCATGCTGGAGGATGTTGCAGGCAACAGAACGTTCTCCACGGCGTCTCCGGACTCTGTCACGTCTGTCACATTTGCTCAGTGTAAACCTGCTTTCATCTGTGAAGAGCACAGGGCGCCAGTGGCGAATTTGCCAATCTTGGTGTTCTCTGGCAAATGCCAAACGTTCTGCATGGTCTTGGGCTGTAAGCACAACCCCCACCTGTGGACGTCGGGCCCTCATACCACCCTCATGGAGTCTGTTTCTGACCGTTTGAGCAGACACATGCACATTTGTGGCCTGCTGGAGGTCATTTTTCAGGGCTCTGGCAGTGCTCCTCCTGTTCCTCCTTGCACAAAGGCGGAGGTAGCGGTCCTGCTGCTGGGTTGTTGCCCTCCTACGGCCTCCTCCACGTCTCCTGATGTACTGGCCTGTCTCCTGGTAGTGCCGCCATGCTCTGGACACTACGCTGACAGACACAGCAAACCTTCTTGCCACAGCTTGCATTGATGTGCCATCCTGGATGAGCTGCACTACCTGAGCCACTTGTGTGGGTTGTAGACTCCGTCTCATGCTACCACTAGAGTAAAAGTACCGCCAGCATCCAAAAGTGACCAAAACATCAGCCAGGGAGCATAGGAACTGAGAAGTGGTCTGTGGTCACCACCTGCAGAACCACTCCTTTATTGGGGGTGTCTTGCTAATTGCCTTTAATTTCCACCGGTTGTCCATCCCATTTGCACAACAGCATGTGAAATTGATTGTCACGCAGTGTTGCTTCCTAAGTGGACAGTTTGATTTCACAGAAGTGTGATTGATTTGGAGTTACATTGTGTTGTTTAAGTGTTCCCTTTATTTTTTTGAGCAGTGTGTATATATATATATATATATATATATATATATATATATATATATATACATACTGTACTTTTCAAAATAAACCCATGTTTCTATGAAAATTTAAGTTGATTTTTTTTTGTGGCCCACATAAACTTAAACCATGTTTATTTGGCCCGTGCTAGACTTTGATGCTTGACTTAAAAGATACTGTTACAGGGGAGAGGATTTTTTCCAACATGGTTGAATAATGAAGTGGTTTATACACTGATCAGCCACAACATTAAACTGACAGATGAAGTGAATAACATTGATTACATAGTTACAATGACACCTGTCAAGCAGTGGGATATATTAGGCAGCAAGTATAAACTCAATTCTTAAATTTCATGTGTTAGGAGCAGGAAAAACGGCCAAGCGAGAAGATCTGAGTAATTTTGACAAGGGCCCAATAGTGATGGGTAGATGACTGGGTCAGAGCATTTTCAAAATGGTTAGTCTTGTGGGTTGTTTCCAGTATGCAGTGATTAGTATCTACCAAAAGTGGTGCAACAAAAGACAACTGGTGCACTGATGTCAGAATCATAGATGCCCAATTCTCATTGATGCACGTGGGAAACGAAGCCTGTATAATCTGATCACACAGAAGAGCTTCTGTAGCTCAAATTGTTGAAAACTTACTGCTGGCCATGACAGAAAAGTGTCAGAACACACAATGCATCACAGTTTGCTGCATATCGGGCTGCATAGTCATAGACCGGTCAGAGTACCCATGATAACACCTATCCACGACTGAAAGCGCCTTCAATGACGACATGAGGTTCAGAATTGGATCATGGAACAATGGAAGAAGTTTGGTCTGATTAATCACATTTTCATTTTGGTGGATGACCAGGTAAGTCATTTACCTGGGGAACAAATGACAGCAGAATGTACTATAGGAAGAAGGCAAACCAGCAAAGGCAATGTTTTGCTATTGGGTCCTTGCATTCATGTGGATATTACTTTGACGCAAACCACCTACTTGGAGATTGTTGCAGGCCATGAACATCATTTCATATCAATAGTATTCCCTGATGGCAATGGCCTCTTTCAGCAGCATAATGCACCCAGCACACTGCAAACATTCTTCAAGAATGGTTTGAGGAACATGAGAAAGAGTTCAAAGTATCGCTTTGGCCTCCAAATTCCCCAGATCTCAATCCAATTGAGCATCTGTGGGATGTGCTGGAATGGCATATTCAATCCATGGGTACACCACCTCATAACTTTGCAGGACTTAAATTATCTTCTGCTAATGTCTTGGTACCAGATACCTTAGGACACGTTCGGAGGTCTTGTGGAGTCAATGCTTAGATGCATCACAGCTGTTTTGGCAGCATGAGGAGGGATTACATGATATTGGGCAGGTGAATTTAATGTTGTGGCTAATCAGTGTAGTTGCCTGGCTACATAGTACTAGCCCTTCGTACAAGAAATAGTTGGAATGTTGCAAACTTAGCAATACAATAGACAGTATGGTGTGGAGGTACGAACATTTCAGGACCAATCCCAGACCATAGCTAGCTGTTGGCAGTTTTCGTTTGTAATCACGATTATAATCCATGGTCAAAAATGGAGTTCTAAGTTCAGCTGCACATACACAGTAAGATGTGATTATATTAGACTTTAAGGTCAAAGTGTATTAGAATCCTGACAGGCATGTGTTCGTGAAAGAAAGTTTCTTGATAGATACCGTGGTTATATAAAGTGTAATTTTAAGTACAATAGTTTCAGTTTCAGCTTTGAGTAGAGATATGCCATGACATTCAAATGTTGACAGGGGCTTCCCTAGAACTGATAGTTCAGTTCTATTTTTAACATGTGATATGAGATGGAAATAAGAAAACCAGACACTTGGGGACTGAGAGCATCAAATTTACATTTTTGTGTAACTAAATCCTGTCATTAGACCGAGGACATGTGTGATGGATGCTTGCTGCCAAGGTGTCATTTTAGAAACTGATGCAAAATATTTTCAGTTTTCAACTTAAAAAGGAGCAGTTACTGCAAGCTGCTAATGAGAACAGTTTTTATTTAAATAACTAAAGAAGAGACAATGAGAAGAGAGAGTAGAAGAAAATAATATATAGCTTAGGACAAAATCATTGAAGAATCTATGAAAAGAGTAGTATTGTGGACCGGTGAGACTGGTGCAGCGTTGGAGAAGGTGAGTAAAAACACCTTTACAATAAGATCTATGGGGGCCGGGGACCAAAACATCCATACCAGTAGTGTTGCTAGTTTTAGACCCAAAATAGAGATATGATTCATCCTTTTACTTAAATTTTGCAACATGGTCAAGATAACTAAATACATATCTGTATTCTTGCGGTTAAAGATTAGTTAGTGACATAAGTGGTTGTGATACATGAGCATTATTTCAGCAGAAAATAATCTTAAATCATATAGTAGAGGGAAAAGTGAACATCCCCAACTTGTGCAATTCAAAAATGAAAATAAAAGTGTATACCTTAATTTATGTATCAGACATTTCTATTGTGGTACACATCTACACATTTTGTACACATGGATCCATGAGGAAAGTATACATATGGATCCATGTAACACAAAGTACTTGAGGAATAAGTGATTGGGTGGAACCTTAGCTTTGTTTCTTAATACCATTCACGGTTGGTGCAAGGATTTGTGACTACACAAGTAAAGATGCATTTTGCTTTGTTTTGATTGTGAGTGATCTATGTAATATGTGTGTGTGATATGTCTGTGTGATAAAGGTCCTCCAGCCCAGTGAGATGCCAGGGTGCAGATACAGGGAGAACTAGGTAAGAGAATGCTCACTTATTCCTGTCACTAAACTGCTAGAAATGAGATCTCCTAGTGGCAAAGAAGGATTGGCAATTGGAAGAAGTGCTAACATAATATAAATAAATTGTATAATTGATCTATTAATTGTGATCCCAAATAACCATGATCTGTTCTAGTTCAAACGCAATCTTAATTAGTTAACTGGATTTTAATACGTTTTAGACCCAAAATAAAGATATGATTCATCTTTTATCTGCATGGGATTTTTTTTCTTGTGTGGATTTTATGTATCCGGGAAAGATCGACTTTAATAATGGGATTGTTCGCTAAAGTCCGAATGGCCCTGTGCTAAATGAGGCAAAACGATCCAGCTGTGTATGGGGTCATTCAGACTGCAAAATCCGGACATTATTTATGCAGTTTAACACTGTACATATTTTGCAATTCAGGCACCAAGCAGGTGTGCGTTGGGTCCAGATTTCCACTAGACCAAAAACCGGACATCTGAAATTTAGGACCAAATTAACTTAAAAAAAACATTTTAACTATTTCCATTACCAGCCAGTTGGCAAATAGTTCAAAAACCCTTGGCGATGAGATTGTTACTTATGTGGTGACTTGCCAGCGTTTTCTAATCAGCCGCCACATTAAAAAAGTTCTTAAATATATAAAATTCTTGTGAAGGTCAATAAGACCCCAATATTACAATAAGGGAGGTATAAAATCTCCCTATGTCCGCACATGTTAAAACTAGCAACTGGGCAGCCATTGCTGCATAGTCACTAAAAAGGACCCATCTCATGGCTGTCCAGTCGCTAGTTTTAATTCCTGTGAAGGTCAATAAGACCCCAATATTACAATAAGGGAGGTATAAAATCTCCCTATGTCCGCACATGTTAAAACTAGCAACTGGGCAGCCATTGCTGAATAGTCACTAAAAAGGACCCATCTCATGGCTGTCCAGTCGCTAGTTTTAACATGTTAGTAGATGTGCCACCATCTGCCCCATAGGATATTAATTTTTTACTTTGTTAATCTTTCAGCGCTGATGAGCAAGCACTGGTCAGCAGCTTTGTAATTAACCATTGTGCCGCCAAGTTTACTTTATCAAGCTATCACCTTAGTGTCACAGTATTCTATTTAAAGGGTGTCAACCAATTAACAAATTATGTGCAAAATTAATCAATTAAATAAAAACAGTCAGCTTGATGAAGGCCTCTGTGTAGGCCGACACGTTGCACTTTTTGTTTCAATAAACCTGCTTTCCTGCAGCAATCCTGAGTGCCTGGACCCAATTTATTTTATCAAATGTTATTAAAACTGGTGCTTTGTAAATCTTCTGAATCCTATACTATGTATAGGATTCAGAAGCAAAAGCACTGTTTAAAAAATAAAAAATGTATAAAGACAAAGTAAAGTGCATTACAGAAAGGAAAAAGCATGCAGTGCTATGGCAATGACACATGGATTCAGTGGCGTACATATAGGGTCACAGGGGTTGCAGCTGCGACCGGTCCTGTCACTCCAGGGGGCCCGGACGCCCTGCGGACGCCTGCGATCGAGTGCCCACCGTCATGTTTTGCGGCCCTGGTCCGCGCGGCAAACTGCCGGGGCCATCATTCAAGGGGTCCATCGGGTGGCCGACGCTGTTAGGGCCACCCGATGGGTATGGATTTTCAGGGGGCTTGGTCAGTGCTTTAACAGCGCGACCTGGCCCCATGTGATGACATCACATGAGGGGAGGAAGTGACTGCCCCGGTCACTCCTTCCAGCATACACAGAGCCCGTGTGGGAGGAAGCAGAGGAGGGAACTCTGCAGTGGGAACTCTGACTCCCATCAACCTGAGCCACCAGAGGACCCCAGGGAAAGTCACCCTCCTGCACCTAAAATGTATATGTTTGTCTGTGTGTGTATGTGTGTATGTATGTATGTGTGCCTGTCTCTTTGTATGTATGTGTGTCTTGTGTATATGTCTTTGTATGTATGTGTGTCTGTCTCTCTGCATGTATGTGCCTGTGTGTGTGTCTTTATGTATCTATGTATGTATGTGTGCCTGTCTGTTTGTATGTATGTGTGTCTGGTCTGTATGTATGTGTCTGTTTGTATGTGTGTCTTGTGTGTGTATGTCTGTGTGTCGGTTTGTATGTGTCTGTGTGTGTGTGTCTGTATGTGTTCCTGTCTATTTGTATGTATGTGTGTCTTGTGTGTGTGTCTGTATGTGTATATGTCTGTATGTATGTATGTATGTGTCTCTCTATGTATGTGTGTCTGTGTCTCTCTATGTATGTGTGTCTGTTGGGGGGTGGTAGGGGTGGAGAGGGGGTGATAGGAGGTGGGAGGGGGAGAGGGATGGAGAGGAGGGGGAAGAGGGAGGGAGTGGTGGAAAGGAGGGGGAAGAGGCACGGAGGGCGGGGGGGGGGGGCATGGATCAGTTTCGCAACGGGGCCCCATGGATTGTGTGTACGCCACTGCATTGATTATATACAATGCCGAGTCATCTGTATTTTATTTCTTTTTTTAACAAGACTAAGACAAGCAAACTGACTTAATATGTCAGGTATAACAGCGTAAGTATTTCAGTTGACATTTATGCAGGTGTGCAGGTTTGTAGCAATTGGGGTACAAGAGAGTTGCAAGTATATTTTACTTGCAAGAAATATTGGGCTAGGTGCTAATGAGGCACAGGGGAGGGAGTGGGTATAGAGCATGCCCTTTGTGGTTAAAAGGAGTAGATAGATTTAAAATGTGTGGCCTGTGAAAATGGTCAAATTAAAGAAAAATACAATATTAGAGTAAAAAGTAGAAAGAGTAGAAAAAAAAGAGAAACAAATTAAATAAATATATAAATGAAAAAGAAAACCCAAGATGGGTTATGCTATGGCATTGTTAATGTTACCCCTAGCCTTTTTTCAGGGGGAGTACGGGGGGGGGGGGGGGGGGAGGGGGAAGGTATATCTCCCTGAGAAAATTAGTCCTGTTGAAAAGCACTTTTTTTAATCCGGGTACCGAATGCATCCGAGAGATGGCTACTGTCAGGATCCAAACCATAATTTCAGAACTTTACTGCATTTCATTTAATTTTGTTCCTGCAGTCTCTATGTTTTGCCACTAGTGACCTCCCTAACCACTAGATCTGAACTTCCCTTGTTTTTACCTCACCTGCCTGGGTTAATTACTTCACCTACAAAAGGCTACACCTTTAGATTAAAGTCGATGGTCATTCTGAAAAGACTTCTGTTCCTGTGAACTTTCCTTCGTCATTATCTTCCTGTTCGATATTAAAGGACCACTATAGGCACCCAGACCACTTTAGCTGAATGAAGTGGTCTGGGTACCAGGTTCATCTAGTGTTAACCCTGCAGCTGTAAACATAGCAGTTTACATTAGGGTTAATCCAGCCTCTAGTGGCTGTCTCATTGACAGCTGCTAGAGGCGCTTCCGCGCTTCTCATTGTGAAAATCACAGTGAGAAGACGCTGCCGTCCATAGGAAAGCATTGAGAAATGCTTTCCCATGGACTGATTAAATGCGCACATGGCTCTTGTCGCGCATGCGCAATCAGCGCTGACGTCGGAAGAAGGAGGAGAGTTCCCCAGGGCCAAGGGAGCCCGGCCCTGGAGAAAGGTAAGTGTTTAACCCCTTAACCCCTCTTGAGCCCAGCGGGAGGGGGACCCTGAGGGTGGGGGGGACCCAAAGACCCTATAGTGCCAGGAAAACAAGTTTTCCTGGCACTATACTGGTCCTTTAATCTTATCTACTCTACCAAACCTCTTAATTCCAAGCCGATCTACGTGATCAACCTTCTTGCTACCAAGCTAATTTATTTCCAACCTGAACTGATCTACAAACCAACCTGCATTATGCCCCTATCCTATATAACCAATATTGCAAAGAGTTATTTGCCAGTTTATCAGTGCTCCATCCAAGCAGGGGGCTGATTCACTAAATTACTGATTTGTTTGCTATTCTGATACCTTATTGTTTAGTTCTGTTTTACTTGTCTCACTATCCTATACTTTCATATATAGAATTACTTACTATCCTCTAATATCCTGTAAATAACCTGTCTGTAAACTATCACCTAAACTCTCTTTTCTATAGTCTCTCCTTTTTCTTACCTATAATTCAATTTATAGGTTTTCATGTTACCAATTGCCTAACTCTCTTTTCTGTTCTCCCTTCTTTAGTTACCTTCCTCTTTGGCTTGCCATTTGTGTGTAAATATGTCTAAAGTCTCAAACTATCAAACGTTAAAGAACCACTATTGGGTTAACCCTGCCTGCTGTAAACATAGCAGTTTCAGAGAAACTGCTGTGTTTACATATGGGTTAATCCAGCCTCTAGTGGCTGTCTCCTTGACAGGCGCTTCCGCGCTTCTCACTGTGATTTTCACAGTGAGAAAACGCCAGCGTCCATAGGAAAGCATTGAGAATGCTTTCCTATGGACTGACTGAATGCGCACGCGGCTGTTTCCGCGTATGCGCATTCAGCCGATGACGACCGAAGGAGGAGGAAAGTCCCCAGCGCTGAGGGAGCCCGGCGCTGGAGAAAGGTAAGGGATTAACCCCTTCCTCCCCCTTCAGCCCGGCGGGAGGGGATCCATGAGGGTGGGGGGACCCTCAGGGCACTATAGTGCCAGGAAAACGAGTTTGTTTTCCTGGCATTATAGTGGTCCTTTAACCCTGGCATAAGTCTCTTACCTGACTTGCTCAAGACCCTGACAGCTTCAGATTTGCCAACGTGGTCAGCATTTTGCCATTTTCACTGGAGTTTGTCCATCCATACAAAATCCAGTGTTTAGTGAATATCCCTGTAAATATAATTGCCATTCCAGACAGAATTCTGCATTTTATCCAGATTTTGTTTATTTGGCTAAAATCTGGTGTTTAGTGAAGACACTTATAAGGTGCACAAACAATTACATTTAAAGTGGAATTGGTGTAAAGCAAATAAAGACCTAAACCACATGCTCAGTTCTGTTTGTTTGGAGTAAAATATGCAGTGAAAACTCAGCTTATATTTTGGCTCATTATCTTAAACTGTGCTGTTTATTGAAGATCCTGCGCAGTAAATACAAACTGAACCACAAAGAAAAGTAAATACAAAAATGACATACTCTTTTACAAATATTTATTCATATGTTGCTGAAAAAGCTCAACAGTTTAAGGCAAAAATTGCAGCAACTGTTCAAACCTCAGAGTTGCAGGTTTCATTCCGAACAGTGTAAACTCACTCTTTATTCTTTAAAAGATTGTTAGAATAAGAACCATTCATTTAGGTAAAAGAATCCTGCACCACAGAACACATTTCAAAATTAGATTGGGTTCTTCAAGGGAAAAATACGTCAATGAAATCACTACGCAGAGCACGATGGTATTTAACATCTATTAAATACGATGGTGTTTAACATCTTTTAAAATATATTTCCGTCGTTTTTTGTATTAAAATAGCAAAAGCTAAAAATAAAGGTAGCAATAAGCAGATAAAAATGTAAGCAGTCAAACTAGCAACAACAAAAAAAGATTACTACGTAAATTTGCATTTTGAATATTTTTTATACACATGAACTAATGATATATTTTCACTCACTTAAGCAAGACTTTCTTATGATTTACCCAACTTCGGAGAACAGAGGCCAAAGGCCATAGAACTAACATGCATATATAATTGATAAGTTCTTACTTGGGTTGCTAAATCCTGTGATGGTGTGGCGATTATCCTGAAAAAAAAAAAGAAAAGAAAATATTTGTAATAACAAGTAAAAAAGAATCTATGTATTTAAAAAATATATAAAATCATTATTCTAAGTTTGTGACCAGTATGTTGCAATCACCATTCCTAGATATTTACAGGAAATATCATCAAAACAATAGTATCAACAACAAAATATTCGCTAACACTCTCACTGGGGTAGACACATTGGTTGGAAAAATTACTGGCAACAAATTTACAGGCAGTTGAGCTCTTCTCTCCTATAGAAAAAAAAAAACATCAGCCACAAAAAAAAAAAAACGTTAAATCAAATTACTCACTGAAACTTAGAGGAGAGAACAATAATAATATATTATGTGTGTATGACACAGTTAATACATGTCCAATTAATTCACTAAAAAGCCAACTTTCTAATCTAGAAAAAAAACCCTAACAATGTCTTGTTTGCAAACACTGACTTATATTTTCTTATATCCAGAATTGCAGCAGAGAGCAGCACTCCTTTTATTACATTCCTAAACTAAAACAAAGTAATAGCTAAATATAAAGTAAATAATAATATAAGACAAGTGAGGAGTACACAGACCAACTAATAACAGAGGGAGAGAGTCCAAATCAATGACCTGTTATGCCTAAAACTTGATAGATTGAGGTTTTCGGTTTTCGACTGAAAAGCCATTTTTGTTTTAGTCGTATTTTAGTCAACTGAATTGTTTTAGTTTTAGTCTAGTTTTAGTTGACTAAATCTTTAGTAGATGTTAGTCGACATGACTAAAGATGGTTTAGTTAAAGCCTCTCTCTCTTTTGCCCCTTCCCCAGCCTCTCTGTGTCTCTGTGTGTCCTCCCAACCCTTCTAGGTATCTCTCTCCCAAAGCCTTGTCTGTCTTTTTTGCCCCTTCCCCAGCCTCTCTGTGTCTCTGTGTGTCCTCCCAGCCCTTCTAGGTATCTCTCTCCCAAAGCCTCATCTGTCTTTTTTGCCCCTTCCCCAGCCTCTCTGTGTCTCTGACTGTCCTCCCAGCCCTTCTAGGTATCTCTCTCCCAAGTCCTCGTCTGTCTTTTTTCCCCTTCCACAACCCATCTGTGCAATGTTAATTTTTGCGGCAAATTTAAATTTCGTTTTAGTCATAGTCTTTTGTCTAAAAAAACATTTTAGTTGTATTCTTGTTTTAGTTGACATAATTTAAAAAAAATGATTCTACTAAAATTTGACAAAAAATGTTATTTAACAAAATTAACACTGGTTTTCAGAATCGTCAGATACATTGCTTCATAAATGGTTATCGTTTCATACTACTGTCCACATTTGGTATTCATATAAGCATTTTTTTTATCCAAGTGACAATTTGATGGAATAAATATGTCTGCTAGCAACAAGTATGCTGCATTTAAAGTAGAAAACAATACCTGAAATTACTAGCAAATTTTAATGAGAAGGGAGCTTTATATTGTAAGTGCTCTTGAGGCACTAAGAGATTTTACAAAAAAAAACTACAAAAAAAAAATTAGAAATATAGAAAAATGGTTGGGAGAGAACCAGTCTATCACAGATATGGTTTTCCCAACTGCTTCACAAAGGTGTGAGGGAAAATTAAGGTGATCGAGAAGTAGAAAGAAATATAGAATATAGATATAAATATGAAATAAGTATATAAAATCTTGGTTCAACCGATGTCAAAAAGTAACAGTTACCCCCCTGAACTTGTAATAAGAAACATAAGAAAGTGCAGGGAAAAATACATCCAAAGCGTACACCAGGAATATATATATATATATATATATATATATATATATATATATATATATATATATATATATATATATATAAATATAAAAGTATATATATATATATATATATATATATTAAGAGAGATAAAAAAAATTTTTTTGCACATGGAATTTGCATCACTAAATAAAAGAATCTTTTTTATTAAAACCTGTTTTTGTTTATATATATATATATATATATATATATATATATATATATATATATATATATATATATTTATATACACATATACATGCACAATCAGTGGATATGAAATCTAGTATATTCTGGAATAAAGACAGTAAATGAGTAATATAACATGAATCAATTCAAAGTACATGGTATGAAATTTATAGATGACTCATCTATAGAAACACACTGTTAGAGGCATGAATACTTAATCTTATGAGATATAGAAACAAAAAAAGTGACACATCAACTAAGTTGTGAAATTAGAGCATATAAAAAACAAACAAAAATAAAAGCCAAAATTACAGAAAATACAAAAATGGCAATTCCACTGCCAAGTGGAAAATAGCCCTATACCATTCTTTATAAATAGATTAGATGGCAAAGTCTGGATGTAATCAATAATGTTACAACAGTAAAATCACTACACAAAATCTCCTGCTATAGTGGAAAACAGGAGACTACAGTAGATCGCTGTTATTATAGAGTATCAGATTGTATTCCACAAATTTTGATAACAATATGATACAGTATAAATCAATACTGTACATGTGGATACTGTGACAATTTTCCTCAGCATGGGGTGAAATCTGTGTAGTAATCTACAATACAGAAGGCAGAGACATAGTGCTCTCTGTAAGAATTTTATTGACAAAAATTGATAAAATACGATAACACTCACAACGATTCATCCAGGGATGTCTGAACATATACATCAGACCCTATACCTTCAACAGTGAGGAGTCAGCCCAGAACTACACGGGAGGATCTTGTTAATAATCTCAAGGCAGCTGGGACCAGAGTCACTAAGAAACAATTTGTACCATACTACACTGATAAGTACTGAAATCCTGCAGCGCCCGCAATGTTCCCCTGCTCAAGAAAGCACATGTACAGGCCCATCTGAAATTTGCCAATGAACATCTGAATGATTCAGAGGAGAACTGTGTGAAAGTGTTTTGGTCAGATGAGACCAAAATAGAGCTCTTTGGCATCAACTCAACTTGTTGAATGCTGCCTATGACCCCAAGAACACCATCCTCACCATCAAACATGGAGGTGGAAACATTATGCTTTGGGGGTGTTTTCCTGCTCAAGAGACAGGACATATGCACCACATCAAAGGGATGATGGACGGGGCCATGTACCGTCAAATCTTAGGTGAGAACCTCCTTCCCTCAGCCAGGGCATTGAAAATGCGTTGTGGATGGGTATTTTTAGCATGACCATGACCATGACCATGACCCAAAACACACAGCCAAGGCAACAAAGAGTGGCTCAAGAAGAAGTACAGTAAGGTCCTGGAGTGGCCTAGCCAGTATCCAGACCTTAATCCCATAGAAAATCTGTTGAGTGAACGGAAGGTTCAAGTTGCCAAACGTCAGCCTGAAAGCCTTAATGACTTGGAGAGGTTCTGCAAAGAGGAGTGGGACAAAATCCCTACTGAGATGTGTGCAAACCTGGTGGCCAACTACAAGAAACGTCTGACCTCTGTGATTGCCAACAAGGGTTTTGCCACCAAGTACTAATTTGACAGGGTCAAATACTTATTTCACTCTTTGACATGAAAATCTATTTTTTGACATGTGTTTTTCTGGATTTTTTTTTTGTTATTCTGTCTTTCACTGTTAAAATACACCTACCATTAAAATTAAAGACTGATCATTTCTTTGTCAGTGGGCAAACGTTCAAAATCAGCAGGGGATCAAATTATTTTTTCCCCTCATTGTATGTGTGTGTGTATATATATATATATATATATATATATATATTTCAAAGGGTTCATGATAAAAGTTGAAGGGCTAATGTAGCATACAATTCCATGAACTAGCAATTTTCAGAGAAATAAAATTAGGTTTTAGTCCCACCTGACAACTAATTATTTGGCACAGACTCAATGCTGAAGGATTAATTGATAATGGAGAGCAAAATAGAACACTCACAGGCAATTATTCTGCTCTCCACCCACAGCAACCACAGCACATGCGCTGTAGCTGCTATGGTAAATTTCTATAGCCTGTGCTGCTAGGGAGTACAGGAATGGAGTGACTGAGGTCCTACAGTCCCAATGCTGTTATTGAAGACAGTGTGTCGTCATCATAGAGGAGGTTTGCCCTGTTTGGGGAAGTGGCTCTAAGTAGTGCAAATCAGTAAGAGCAGTGGAGGACGGATCAGAAGCAGATGTTACAGAGGAGTAGAACCCACCTCTGTAAGGTAAATCAGTATAGGTTCCCAAGCACCATAATCATGGTAATAAGAGTGCCCTGGTGCTATTTGTTTATGGTTTGACAACTTACCTGGATCCTGCTGGGTACCCATTGCTGCTGTTCCTTGTACTGGTATTTCCTTTAGGAGAATTGAGTTAGCTTTACAGAGCTAAGCAGGGCCATGCATGACCAGCTGTGCTCTTGTCAGGCTTACCGATTATACCACTCTCAAACAATAGGTACAAACCGGCATCAGCCAGGCTTTACTCTGCAGTGTCATCTGAATTCTCCTGCAGGAGAAGACTGAATGGAGCACAGGCTCCAAGGGAATCAGACAAGTTGCCAAGCTGTACTAAAACAGTTTGACTACTTACTATGGCAGGGATAGGCAACCTTCGGCTCTCCAGATGTTGTGGACTACATCCCCCATAAAGCTCTTACACACATAATGCTGGCAAAGCATCATGGGAGGTGTAGTCCAAAACATCTGGAGAGCTGAAGGTTCCCCACCCCTGTGCTATTGGAAGGTGCAATGCCAATCCTGGCACCATGGTTATGATACTTGGAGTGTTCCTTTAATTTTGAGAAACTGGGTATGGACTTCTGCAAAAGGAAATAAAAGAATTGGGTGTTTTAGGTAACCAAAATATAGCTATAATTCAGATCATGATTGGTGAGAGGAAATGCACAAATGAGTGCTAATGCCAGCTCCAGCTACAATATACATATACAGGGGCGGACTGACCACTCGGGCAGATCGGTCATGGACCGAGGGCCCGAGGCAGTCAGGGGCCCGGCTGGCTGCATAAACATGCTTTGGCTGGGGAGATCAGATCACAGATCTCCCCAGCCAGAAACAAACAGAGTTGCACATATTCTATGGATAGGTTGCTCCTGCAACCTATCTCTTTCTGTTTCCCCCCTCAGCCACCCCTCCACCCCCACCTTCTGAGACCTGGCAGTGATCCTGCTGATCCTGCTGCTCCTGCCAGGTCTCCTCAATGTCTGCGGAGCTCCGTGTGAGTGGAAGAGGCGGGGCCGAAAGAGGGGAAGTTACATCACTTCCTGTCCTGCAGAATCTGCTGAACCCTGGCAGACAGCAGGTAAGTAAATATTACTTTTTTTTTAAGCTAATATCCCCCCTTACCCAGCCCAGCCCCTTCACCCACCCAAACCATGTGCCCCCCTTCACCCAGCCCCAGTGCCCCCCTTCACCTATCTCAGGCCCTGTGCCCCCCTTCACCCATCCCAGCCCCAGTGCCCCCTTCACCCAGCCCCAGTGCCCCCCTTCACCTATCCCAGGCCCTGTGCCCCCCTTCACCCATCCCAGCCCCAGTGCCCCCCTTCACCAATCCCAGCCCTGCTCCCCCTTCACCCATCTCAGCCCCAGTGCCCCCTTTCACCTATCCCAGCCCTGTGCACCCTTCACCCATCCCAGCACCTGTACCCCCTTAACCCACCCCAGTGCCCCCTTCACCCATCTCAGCCCCAGTGCCCCCTTCACCCATCTCAGCCCCAGTGCCACCTTTCACCCAACTCAGCCCCAGTGCCCCCCACCCATCCCAGCTCTGTGCCCCCTTCACCCATCCCAGCCCTGTGCCCCCCTTCACCATCCCAGCCCCAGTGCCCCCCTTCACCCATCCCCAGTGCCCTGTTCCCCCCATTCACCCATCCCAGCCTCTGTGCCCCCATTCACCCACCCCAGTGCCCCCTTAACCCATCTCAGCCCCAGTGCCCTCTTTCACCTATCCCAGCCCTGTGCCCCCTTCACCCATCCCAACACCTGTACCTCCTTAACCCACCCTAGTGCCCCTTCTCCCATGCCAGACCCTGTGCCCCCTTTCACCCATCCCAGACCCTGTGCCCCCTTTCACCCATCTCAGCCCCAGTGTCCCCTTTCAACCATCTCAGCTCCAGTGCCCCTTTCACCCACCCCAGTGCCCCTTCACCCATCTCAGCGCCCACTTCACCCATCTCAGCCCCAGTGCCCCCTTTCACCCAGCCCCTGTGCCTCTTTTACCCATCCCAGCCCCAGTGCCCCTTCACCCATCTCAGTGCCCCCTTCACCCATCTCAGCTCCAGTGCCCCCATTCATGCACCCCAGTACCTGTGCCACTTCACCCATCCCATTACATGTGCCTCTTCACCCAGCCCAGCGCCCCCTTCACCCATCCCAGCACCTGTACCCCCCCTTAACCCACCCCAGCGCCCCCTTTCACCCATCCCACACCCTGTTCCCCCTTTCACCCATCCCAGACCGTGTGCCCCCTTTCACCCATCTCAGCTTCAGTGCCCCCTTCACCCATCCCAGCCCATGTGCCCCCTTTCACCCATACCAGCCCCTGTGCCCCCTTTACCCTTCCCAGTCCATGTGCCCCTTTACCCATCCCAGCCCCAGTGCCCCCCCACCCAGCCCAGCACCTGTGCCCCCCTTCATCCATACCAGCCCTTGTGCTCCCTTTACCCATCCCAGCCCCTGTGCCCCTTTCACCCAGCCCCTGTGCCCCTTTCACCCATCCTAGCCCCAGTGCCCCTTCACCCATTTCAGTGCCCCCTTCACCCATCTCAGATCCAGTGCCCCCTTTCATGCATTCCAGTACCTGTGCCGCTTCACCCATCCCATTACATGTGCCTCTTCACCCAGCCCAGTACCTGTGCCCCTTCACCCAGCCCAGTACCTGTGCCCCTTCACCCAGCCCAGTACCTGTGCCCCTTCACCCAGCCCAGTACCTGTGCTCCCTTTACCTATCCCAGCCCCAGTACCCCTTCACCCATACCAGGCCCTGTGCCCCCCTTTTCCTATCCCAGCCCCTGTGCCCCCTTTACCCATCCCAGCCCCTGTGCCCCCTTAACCCATCCCAGGCCCTGTGCCCCCTTCACCCATAACACCACCTGTGCCCCCTTCACCCATCCCAGTCACTATGCTCCTTTATCCATCTGAGCCCCCTTTCACAGTCCCTCTGCCCTCTGTGACGAAACCAATCTCGCCACATTGTATTGGAGGAGCCTGGTTGCCCGCCTGCTACCTCTGGACTATGGACCGGCAGCTAAAGGGTTAATTTTACTGTGCAGAATGATTTATTTCTCCCTTTCTGCACAGCAGTTCGGTAGATTTCATCTACCGAACAAACAGCCGTTCACCAACCTCCCCAGAGCCGTGGGAAGCCGGCCGGCGTTGTTAATTGGCCACCCAGAAGCTGGAGTGTGCCCTCCATTTACCTCCCTGAAGCTGCGGTTAATTGCCTGTTAACTGTGTGGCCGCTGTTACACTTAGCGGCCGCTAGGTGGCGCTGTTCTGGAGCTCCCCGGGCAGCCAACACTTTTCTGCCCGGCTTTCATGCACCAAAATCGGACACTTTTACGTGCAGGCACCGCTGAACCTCCAGCCCCTGGTTCTAATTCGAATGGATTTGGTGAATGCAGGGAAATTCGGTAGTTTATGTTTTATGTGAACTGTAGTAACCCAGATAGCCTGCCATGGAGCCTGTTCGTATAATTAAAGACTTTAGCTCCATGGCAATTAAAATGTATTTGTGTGGTCTGGGTGCCATTCACCTAATAATGTGCGCCCAGACCTGAGCTATCTGGGGATATGTTACATGTCTGTGTTTTATGTATAAAATGTGTCTGTATGTATTTTAAAGTGATAGTCTGTTTCTGTGTCACCATGTGCATAATGGAGTCTGGCCTTTGTCTTAGGAGATAATTGAATTACTTCATTAATTATCTCCAGGGCAGGGAGGAGGAAACCAGGATGCATTGTGGGAAAGTATTGTGGCTGTGTGTACGAAAATGATACATGTCTGTCTGCTGTTTCAGTCTTCCATCTGGTCCCCTAGGGGAGTGTCCACCAGGTGGGAGACCTGCATAAATACAGGGGCAGGTAGCCCTGAATAAACAGACCACTGCTTGACCTTCAACACGGAGCCTTGTCTCGTTCTTGGGGGGATTCACTGTATGCTGTTGGAGATTGATTGCTAAGGAGTGTAAGCTGATGTCTGCTTTTCCCTATTCATCTGCTAGCAGCTATTCGTGAGGTTCCAGCTGGAGTGCTACCTTATTCCCTTGTATGCAGTTCGGGAGTTTGGTGCATTCATTTATATCCGAATTCGTGAGTTTTGGTGCTTTTATAGTAGCTGTGCCTTGTTTGGGAAAAGGGGATTATCGCCTAAACGGATTTTTCCCCTTTTATGCTGAAACGGTCCGTAACAATTGGTGGCAAGCGGCGGGATCGTTCCTACAGCCAGAAGGACAGCTACAGAACACCATTGCTTTGGATTTTTACAATTTGAGGGCAACGCATGTCCCAGTACAGCGACCCTAAAAGCAACAGCATGGAACCAGCAGTGGAGTACGATGAGGGTGACATGGATGACCGGGAGGCGTTAAGGAAAGGCATCTGGTACCAGGCACTGGACATTGTGGAATACCAACGAGGTGAGAGACTTCCCAAGGAAGATCAGCGTTTGCAGGAGCGACTAGCCCTGCGGATGCCCTTCCTGGGAGAGCAGCCCAGGGAGGAATGGGTAAAAGAATTGGAGCTCCGGGTATGGCAGGAGATGTGGCTGGAGGATGCCTACCAGGCGCTTTGGTGGTATGTTGCACGGCACCTGCCCTGGACAGCCGAGCATGACAAGCCAGAGGGAGAGGAGTTTGATGGTCCTGGCTTGTTATGGGAGACTTTTGCAGAGCCTGAATTTGGGAGCCCCACACAAGCCCGGTTCAGTGATCTCTTTGAGTGGAGGGAGAGCAGGTATGACTGGGACGACACTCATGAAATTGAGCAAGACCTGGTCCACCTAGTAACCCGAGAGATGGAGCTGGAACAGGACTACCAAAATCTGTTCCACTCCAGTGAGAAGGCTCAACAGGGAAGCGCAGACCCAGATCCAGACCCCTTCACCTGGGAAGATATTGTACAATTTTACTGGGAAGAACCCCAGGTGGCCAGTGGAGATGGGACCGAGGTCTCTCCACCGAGCCTGCAGGGAATTGGGAGCCCAGTCTCCATTCCCCAGCGGCAGTGTAAAGTGCAGGGAGAGGAGAGCAGCGTCCTCCCTCCCCAGCGGCAGGCTGAGTTACAGGGGGCAGAGGTAGTTGTTCCTGCCCCCCAGCAGCAGAGTGATATGCCAGGAGGGCAATGTGAAGTGCAGGGAGAGGAGAGCAGCGTCCTCCCTCCCCAGCGGCAGGCTGAGTTACAGGGGGCAGAGGTAGTTGTTCCTGTCCCCCAGCAGCAGAGTGATATGCCAGGAGGGCAATGTGAAGTGCAGGGAGAGGAGAGCAGTGGCCTCCCTCCCCAGCGGCAGGCTGAGTTACAGGGGGCAGAGGTAGTTGTTCCTGCCCCCAGCAGCAGAGTGATATGCCAGGAGGGCAATGTGGAATACAGGGAGAGGAGAGCAGCGTCCTCCCTCCCCAGCGGCAGCGTGAGTTTTCGGGAATTGGGGGCCCAGTCTCCATTCTCCAGCGGCAGAGTATCCAGCAGGGAATAGAGAGCCCTGTCTCCTTTCCCCAGCGGCAGGACTCTGTATTGGGAGGAGAGACAGTCGGTCTCCCTCCGCAAAGACTAGGAATATGTATGGGAGAGGAGCTTGTTACCACCTCTCCCCAGCGGCGGATCATTAATGTGCAGAGCGTTCTATCGGGAGAGAAACTTGTTACCCCCTCTCCCCAGCGGCAGCTTAATGTACCAGGGGGAGACTGTAAACCCCCCACCAGTGCAGATGGGACCGTGGTCTCTGCACTTACCACACAGGGGGTAGGGATGGTCGGTCCTACCCCCCCACGACAGAGCTGTGTATCCAAGGGGGAGACAACCGGTCTCCCCACTCAGCAGCAGAGCTATGCAACTAAGGGGGAGACAGTCCGTCTCCAGCAACCAGGCTCCAACCAGACTACTCCGGTGGTAGTGCTGGCACCAGGACAGAGTACCGCTGGTCTCTGCCCACTCAGCAACCCACCAAGGCAGCCTACCAGTCCCCTACACAGCCGTGGTGAGGCACCTGGACCGGGACAAACTTCTCCTCTACCCAGGTGTAGTAACTATTTATTGTGGGTGGGCTGTACTGTTTTTTTTGCTTTGTGGGTGGGTTGCTGGACTAACAAGGGCACTGACCGGCAGGAGGTCAGGTACCCTGTTAGTCTTTTTGGAAAGGGGGAGAGATGTGACGAAACCAATCTCGCCACATTGTATTGGAGGAGCCTGGTTGCCCGCCTGCTACCTCTGGACTATGGACCGGCAGCTAAAGGGTTAATTTTACTGTGCAGAATGATTTATTTCTCCCTTTCTGCACAGCAGTTCGGTAGATTTCATCTACCGAACAAACAGCCGTTCACCAACCTCCCCAGAGCCGTGGGAAGCCGGCCGGCGTTGTTAATTGGCCACCCAGAAGCTGGAGTGTGCCCTCCATTTACCTCCCTGAAGCTGCGGTTAATTGCCTGTTAACTGTGTGGCCGCTGTTACACTTAGCGGCCGCTAGGTGGCGCTGTTCTGGAGCTCCCCGGGCAGCCAACACTTTTCTGCCCGGCTTTCATGCACCAAAATCGGACACTTTTACGTGCAGGCACCGCTGAACCTCCAGCCCCTGGTTCTAATTCGAATGGATTTGGTGAATGCAGGGAAATTCGGTAGTTTATGTTTTATGTGAACTGTAGTAACCCAGATAGCCTGCCATGGAGCCTGTTCGTATAATTAAAGACTTTAGCTCCATGGCAATTAAAATGTATTTGTGTGGTCTGGGTGCCATTCACCTAATAATGTGCGCCCAGACCTGAGCTATCTGGGGATATGTTACATGTCTGTGTTTTATGTATAAAATGTGTCTGTATGTATTTTAAAGTGATAGTCTGTTTCTGTGTCACCATGTGCATAATGGAGTCTGGCCTTTGTCTTAGGAGATAATTGAATTACTTCATTAATTATCTCCAGGGCAGGGAGGAGGAAACCAGGATGCATTGTGGGAAAGTATTGTGGCTGTGTGTACGAAAATGATACATGTCTGTCTGCTGTTTCAGTCTTCCATCTGGTCCCCTAGGGGAGTGTCCACCAGGTGGGAGACCTGCATAAATACAGGGGCAGGTAGCCCTGAATAAACAGACCACTGCTTGACCTTCAACACGGAGCCTTGTCTCGTTCTTGGGGGGATTCACTGTATGCTGTTGGAGATTGATTGCTAAGGAGTGTAAGCTGATGTCTGCTTTTCCCTATTCATCTGCTAGCAGCTATTCGTGAGGTTCCAGCTGGAGTGCTACCTTATTCCCTTGTATGCAGTTCGGGAGTTTGGTGCATTCATTTATATCCGAATTCGTGAGTTTTGGTGCTTTTATAGTAGCTGTGCCTTGTTTGGGAAAAGGGGATTATCGCCTAAACGGATTTTTCCCCTTTTATGCTGAAACGGTCCGTAACACCCTCTTTATCCATCTGAGCCCCTATGCCCCTTCACCCACAACAGCCCCTATGCCCCTTTACCATCCCAGATCCCACTCCCCCATCACCCACTACAGCCCTATCACTCTCATCCTTCCCTGTACCCACCACAGCCTATGTGCCTTCTTGTACACTCCTCAGCCTCTCACCTCACCCCTATGCCTTCCTGCACCCACTACAGTCCTCATCACTCTCATCCCTATCCCTCCCTGCACTCACTACAGCCCCTATCCCTCACTGCTCCCACCGCAGCCGCTATCCCCCCACCGTCCGTATGCCCCCTGCACCTACTATAGCCCATATACCCCTTCATGCACTGCAGTCACTATCCACACACATACTGCAGCCTATGTATCTCCCCCACACAGTAGAGCCTCTAGTATCATACAAACATACACTACAGTCCCAGTATCCCCCAGCTGCCTACTATAGCCCCTATCCCACACACACACACAACAGCCCCTATCCACACACTCTCTGCAACACAACCAGCCCTCTCCACTAACATACGACACTGTATGCACGTAAGGAACCTCACTGTATGCACGTAATCCCACAAACAGCATTCCCACACATTCAATACAACTTGCAGCCTCCCTACACAAACATCACAAGAGGCATCCTCAGCATGGCAATACTGCATACAGCCTCCTTATACATACAAACACAATTATTACAATTACTTATATAGCACCAACATATTCTGCGCAGCGCAGTACAATAGGTAAAACAAGTCAAACAATTAATTATAATTCAACATGTTGACATACAGGAACACAAGCAGCATCCCACACATGCAACCACACAAGTAGCCTCCAAACACGTGTTTGGAGGCTGCTTGTATGGTTGAACATGTGGGAGATGCTGCTTGTGATGTCACCAACAAACACAGAGGAAGTGTTTAATTAAATTTGCTTTATGTCTTTATTTTAATGGGGGGGAGGGGGGGGAAATGGGGGGCGTAAGGCAAGCTATTAAGGGGTACTCCACTCAAAAACAATGTTTTATTTAAACACTGTTTTTGGTTGGATTGACCCTTTAAAGTATATCTGGCCCTGTTTGGGGGACGCCATGACTCACACAGCCATGCTGGGTAGCGTGCACATATCTGTATGACAGCTGCACAAAGACCTTGCACCGGGAGGGGGACCCTTGATCTTCTATTGACCGAGGGCCCTATAAGTTGTCAGTCCGCCCCTGTACATATATATTAAAAAGACTCAAAATCAATGTAGATTCCCTAACGATTTTTTTTATTTAAGGACCACTATAGTGCCAGGAAAACATACTCGTTTTTCTGGCAATAAGGGGTCTCTAGGTCCCCCCCACCCTTAGGGTCCCCCTCCTGCCGGGCTCTAGGGTGAGGAAGGGGTTAAACACATACCTTTTCTCCACTGCCGGGACTCTCTGCCTCCTTTCCCGTCATCGGCTGAATGCGCATGCGCGGCAAGAGCCGCGCACGCATTCAGCCAATCCATAGGAAAGCATTCTCAATGCTTTCCTATGGACGCTGACATCTTCTCACTGTGAAAATCACAGTGAGAAGCGCGGAAGCGCCTCTAGCGGCTGTCAATGAGACAGCCACTAGAGGCTGGATTAACCCTAAAGTAAACATAGCAGTTTCTCTGAAACTGCTATGTTTACAGCAGAAAGGGTTAATCCTAGATGGACCTGGAAGCCAGACCACTTCATTAAGCTGAAGTGGTCTGGGTGCCTATAATGGTCCTTTAAGGTTTTATAGATAGGAACCATAAATAGGGGGTTCAAAAATGAACAAAAAAGTATGTCATGATATATGGAAAATAGAAAAGAGAAGAAAAGAAGAGTGTAAAAGAGTAGAAGGAGGACAAATGAGATACCTTGCTATTCAAACATTTCTTATGAAAGAAGAGGTCTAGAGCAGCATTCAGCAAACCACATCACAAAATATTTAATATGCTTACAATGCACACTTGAAGCCAACAGACAGTGAAAGAGTGATTGTATCTTATTACGACAAGCAGTGCCAAGAAAAATAACAGTAAGTATATTGATTTACTAACAATGCCACACAGACCAGAGGTTCAATAAAAACAGTAGTGTACTTATGCTCCTTATTGGATACAAACACAAGAAATGACAAGACACACATTTAGAAGACCACCAAAATGCCCGCAGCCCAGACAGGACTTAATTTATAGATTTAACAGAAGAAAGGACTGGGCACAGTTTGGGATAAGGTCCAAGGTAACTTTATTGGATATTGTAGTGTATATATTTTTCCAATAAACCAGCCTTGTTACTTTCTCACAATGTGTGCTCAGTCCTTTCTTCTGTGGTACTATCTCCTGACTGGGTCCGACTGGATGGATTAACAGTAAAGGATAAATATTTATACATACTACACATGAATTCACACTATGTATGGGGGTAGAATACACTTGGTTGGACATAAGGCAACAATAGGGCTTAACGCATCAATGATGGTTCCTACAATTTCAGATAAATGAATCTAGCCAAACATGCCTTTTTCTTGGCGTTCACCCAATGAACACAACATCTCCAATTGTAAAACTTGATGCGTGCAAAGCTGTGTGAATATTTAGCAAATAAAAATAGGAAGAGAGTAACATTGTAACTTTGCATTGAAAAGATTCCAGTACATCACGTTCAACCTTTCAATAATTCAATTTCATTATGAAGTGGTAAAATTGATTTATGTTTATTGTATAGCTAAGAATGGAAAATAAAATATTGACAGATGTTTTCAGTGTTTGAAAACAGCCAGTTAAATGGACTTATTCTGTGTATGTCATTCAAGGTGAGACATGGACCTGAATACATATTTAGAACAGTAAGTACATCGCTTGTCAATAGAGTTCAGGAGTGAAGACACAGTTTATGTTTTGCATATGGATCATTTTGCTGTGTCATCTCATCTAGAGATAGGTAGACAGTCAGAAAGATGAACATATAGATAGACAGACAGATAGAACACCACACAGCAAGACAGATGCTTACTTCCTTTAGATTTTTTTTTTTTAAATTAGGTACTTTGTTTATATACAGGGCTGGTGATATGTAACAGAAACATCAAAGACCTACATTTTGAAATATATGACAATTATTTGTATGCAATCTCTAGATGTCTTTATAACCACATGCATGGAAATACATATACACTTAATTTATTTAGAATATAGAACATATTTTCTTCCACTCTCAGCTACTCCTATTTCCAGAATATAAAATAACATCATTAAAAACTGAAAAATATTGATTTTTTTTTTAAAAACAAATTTACTAAACAGATGTTGTAAAGTATAAAACAGAAGGTCTATTAACAGCATAAAACATAATTGCAAGGAAATGCCACTGTGATAAATCTGCTTGATTTCACAGAGGGGAAATAAACGTCTGTGCTGTGGGTCAATTTATTATATCGCATTATTCCGCATAATTCTCTTCTGTTGTCACCTTAACGCTCTTGGAAAAGTATGTATGCGAGTTTAAAACCAATATGCATATGTTACAGGACTTCTATTCTTTGAATGTATGAAGACTTGTGCATTGTAACCTTAGGGCACGTGCAATTTCACAGTGGTTTTATGCACAGCAAACATGTCTATAATATGGATTCTGAATTATATTTGATCTAGTAATGCATAATATTAAACAAACATGGTCTGCTTGTGGGTTTTTTCATAACTCACTGTGAATTGAACTACATTTCAAAGCTTAATGTTGCGTGTTTAATTCCGGACATAGAAGCCAGTGTAAAGATTAAAGGAACACTCCAAACACCATAAACACTGCTCTGCAGTGATTATCACGCATGGAGTGGTCTGGTGCCACCACATTGTAATTATCCAAAATGATTTTGAATTGCTTGACTTCTTATCTGAAGTCCTCCAGGTCACCGCTCCTAGCCTCCACTATAGCGGTCTCACTGACAACTATAGTGGGGAGCTGATCAGTTTCAGCCATTAAACTAAGCCCTCCTCTTGTTGGCTGCATCCTGCATCCTGAAAGTTAGACTCTCCAAAACATAACTTTTTTTCATTTTCTTACTAAAAAATATACTCCTTTCTCAACCTGACTTGGGTCAATAATTCTACCATCAGGCTCACTACCTCCTTGGATTCTGTCAAAATCCACATTTTGGTATTATATGCCTCATATTTTGCTCCATTTTAACACTAAGGTGGTTGTTCAGGCATTCATTTCTCTTCTTAAGAGCTTATGATTTTGGTAACTCACCAATCTCTAAATCTTTAAACTGGTCTCCTATATACATAATAGACCCCACTAACCCAGCTCTTCAAAAATGTGCTCCAATACTTACTGATTAATATTTACAATAGAAACATAGAAACATAGAATGTGACGGCAGATAAGAACCATTCGGCCCATCTAGTCTGCCCAGTTTTCTAAATACTTTCATTAGTCCCTGGCATTATCTTATAGTTAGGATAGTCTTATGCCTATCCCACGCATGCTTAAACTCCTTTACTGTGTTAACCTCTACCACTTCAGCTGGAAGGCTATTCCATGCATCCACTACCCTCTCAGTAAAGTAATACTTCCTGATATTATTTTTAAACCTTTGTCCTTCTAATTTTAGACTATGTCCTCTGGTTGTGGTAGTTTTTCTTCTTTTAAATATAGTCTCCTCTTTTACTGTGTTGATTCCCTTTATGTATTTAAATGTTTCTATCATATCCCCCCTGTCTCGTCTTTCCACCAAGCTATACATGTTAAGATCCTTTAACCTTTCCTGGTAAGTTTTATCCTGCAATCCATGAACCAGTTTAGTAGCCCTTCTTTGAACTCTCTCTAAGGTATCAATATCCTTCTCAAGATATGGTCTCCAGCACTGTGTACAGTACTCCAAGTGAGGTCTCACCAGTGTTCTGTACAATGGCATGAGCACTTCCCTCTTTCTACTGCTAATACCTCTCCCTATACAACCAAGCATTCTGCTAGCATTTCCTGCTGCTCTATTACATTGTCTGCCTACCTTTAAGTCCTCAGAAATAATCACCCCTAAATCCCTTTCCTCAGATGTTGAGGTTAGGACTCTATCAAATATTCTGTACTCTGCCCTTGGGTTTTTACGTCCAAGATGCATTATCTTGCACTTATCCACATTAAATGTCAGTTGCCACAACTCTGACCATTTTTCTAGTTTACCTAAATCATTTGCCATTTGGCTTATCCCTCCTGGAACATCAACCCTGTTACATATCTTAGTATCATCCGCAAAAAGACACACCTTACTATCAAGACCTTCTGCAATATCACTAATAAAAATATTAAAGAGAATGGGTCCAAGTACAGATCCCTGAGGTACCCCACTGGTGACAAGCCCAAGCTTTGAATATACTCCATTGACTACAACCCTCTGTTGCCTGTCACTCAGCCACTGCCTTACCCATTCAACAATATTGGAATCCAAACTCAAAGATTGCAGTTTATTGATAAGCCTTCTATGTGCAACAGTGTCAAAAGCCTTACTGAAATCTAGGTAAGCAATCTCTACTGCACCACACTGATCTATAATTTTAGTTACCCAATCAAAAAATCAATACGATTAGTTTGGCATGATCTCCCTGAAGTAAACCCATGTTGTCTCTGATCTTGAAATCCATGTGTTTTTAGATGTTCAACAATCCTATCCTTTAACATGGTTTCCATCACTTTCCCCACTACTGAAGTAAGGCTTACTGGCCTATAGTTGCCCGACTCCTCCCTATTACCTTTCTTGTGAATGGGCACAACATTCGCTAACTTCCAATCTTCTGGGACTACTCCTGTTAACAATGATTGGTTAAATAAATCTGTTAATGGTTTTGCTAGTGCACCATTAAGCTCTTTTAATAGCTTTGGGTGTATTCCATCAGGTCCCATTGACTTATTTGTCTTTACTTTTGACAGTTGAAATAGAACCTCTTCCTCTGTAAACTCACGTGTAATAAATGACTCATTTATCCTTTTTTTTAACAGAGGTCCCTTTCCTTCATTTACCGAGCAAATATATTCATTGAGGCAGTCAGCTAGACCTTTATCCTCATCTACATACCTTCCTTCTTTTGTTTTTAATCTAACTAATCCTTGTTTTACTTTTCTTTTCTCATTTATGTATCTAAAAAAAGTTTTGTCCCCCTTTTTACTGACTGTGCTATTTTCTCTTCTGTGTGTGATTTGGAAGCTCTTATAACTTGCTTAGCCTCTTTCTGCCTAATCTTATAGGTCATTCTGTCTTCCTCACTCTGGGTTTTTTTATAATTACTAAATGCTAACTTTTTGTTTTTTACTATTTTGGCCACATCTGCGGAGTACCACAGTGGTTTCTTCAATTTTTTGCTTTTACTGACAAGCCTAAAGCAATTTTCTGTTGCCTTCAGTAGTGCAGCTTTTAAATAATCCCATTTATTTTGGACTCCATTTAAGTTGCTCCAGTCTGATAATGACTCCTTTACACATATTCTATTTTTAGAAAAGTCTGTTTTTCTAAAGTCTAAAACTTTTGTTTTTGTGTGGTGTGACTCAGTCACTGTTCTTATATTAAACCACACTGACTGATGATCACTGGATCCTAAACTTTCACCTACAGTAATATCTGATACCAAATCTCCATTTGTTAACACTAAATCTAGTATGGCCTCTTTACGAGTTGGCTCCTCAACGACTTGTTTTAGAGACAATCCCAGTAGGGAGTTTAGAATTTGTGTGCTTCTGGCACAAGTAGCTATTTTTGTTTTCCAATTCACATCAGGAAGATTAAAGTCACCCATGATGATAACTTCCCCCTTCATTGTCATTTTAGCTATTTCTTCAACTAGTAGATTATCTAACTCTTCAATTTGTCCTGGGGGCCTATAAATCACACCTACACGAACTACTGTGTGATTACCAAATTCTAACGTAACCCAAATGGACTCTATGTTCGTCTCACTAACCTTTATTAGGCTAGATTTTATGCTATCCTTCACATACAGTGCCACCCCTCCCCCTTTCTTGCCTTCCCTGTCTTTTCTATATAAAGAGTACCCTGGTATTGCTATGTCCCAGTCATTTTTTTCATTATACCATGTCTCAGTAACAGCGACTAAATCTACACTATCAGTTGCCATTATTGCCACAAGTTCATGGATCTTATTCCCTAAACTGCGAGCATTTGTAGACATGACATGACAATCCATATTGTCCCCTCCACTCTACAAATGATTTTCATTTATCCTCCATTTTCATCCCACCTCCTACTAGAAATTTTACCTTTATCAAATTTTGCACACCTTATCCCCAAACCCAAACTTGTCAAAAATAAACTACTAAGAAAATCACCAAGTATGCATTTTCCGCTGTTGGACCCTGAGATTAATTTCCTTCTTTGAGGCAAGAGAGAAAATAGTTATATGGTAAAATATTTAGATGCCATATGGATACACGAAACAGAATAGTTTCTTTTAATTTTACATTCCAAGAACACAATAAGAAAGGGAATGTGTTAAAATTCCTTTCAGTGTGACTTTAGCAAGAAAATAACCTATTTTTAGACATATGTAGAAGACCATCTGTCATCATTTTTTAAATCCTCTGATAATCCCATCCTAAATCATTTGCTATATATAGTAAGTATGTTACTTTAATTTATTATGCCACAAACAATAGTGAAGTAAAATGGAATGCTTTTGGATTTCAACTGTTAATAAATATGAATTTAGTTAATATTATACAATACTATACAGAAACATTTGTATGTTTCAGTAATTTATGTGTAATTGGATTGATTCAATTGATCTGTCTGTCTATCGATCTGTCTGTCTGCCTGTCTATCTATCTGTCAATTGTTAGGTCCTGACATATTTGGACACAGACACAAGTTTTGGTATTTCGGCTGTTTACCAAAATTAATTCAAGTTACAGTTAAATAATGAATATTGTCTTAAAGTGCAGTCGCTCAGCTTTAATTTGATGGTATTCACATCCAAATTGGAGAAAGGGTTTAGGACTTCACAAAAAAGATAAAAATAAGTTATGAACGATCAACATGTAAAACTTTAATAAATAATAAATCTACAAAGTAACTATAAATATATTATATAATGGAAGTATAAACTGGTTGAAGGGCATTACCACCAACTAAACATCCAGAAACCATTTGTTCCTAGCATTGTTCTGATGTCTAATTGATTTCCAATGGATTTACTTAAATCGTTTAAAAGAGTCTTTCTTGTATAACTTTTAACCCCTTAACAAACGATGACGGCATAGGACCATCATCAGAAACATCCTCTTGAGGACTGAACTGTCATAATTACTTACCAGATTGCCGCCACCCCCCCCCCCCCCCCCCTGCCGGCGATTGGCATTGCTCGGGGCCTGGGGGGACTGCCTGACAACCCAGACAGTCCCCCCTCTGCAAATGAGGCCCCGACGGCCATGTGATCGCTCTAACAGAGCGGTCACATGGCCGCAATAGGTGTCCAAGTATCTGCCTGCAGGGGAACTGCCGGAACTGACAGGAAGTATCCCTGCAGCTGGAAAATAAAAATAGAAATAAAAACGGTAGTAAAAAAATATTAGTAAATTAAAAGAAATAATAATGTATGTATGTATATATATGAAATATATATACATATATCATATCTATAAATAATATATATATCTTAAATATATAATGTCATACTAAGTGTATTTTTATATTAATACATTTATAATTAAATTACACACCTATATCTATAATCCCTATATTGTGTATGTATATATATATATATATATATATATATAATACAATATAAATAATAAGTGAATACAAATAAATTTAAAAAAGTAAAAATAAAACAAAATTATACATATATATATATGTAATTTTATTCTAATTGTATTTTGATAATATATATATATATAAAATCAAAATGCAGTTAGAATTGTATATATATCTATGTATATATAAATAAATAAAAATAATTTGAAATATATATATATATATCCATATATATATATAATTACATAAATAATTTCATAAATATATGTATATAGATATTTAAATTCTATGTGCATAT